>NW_028087015.1:37223968-37889982 GCF_014824575.4 Sturnira hondurensis
GTCTCCTGAGCACACAGCAACACTCACGCGCTTACAGAATGGAGTGTGAGTACACCAGGTGTGACGGCCTCCAACAGGCAGCCTATTCTCTCTCTCTCTCTCTCTGCCCATCTGAAGACCACACCAAGCCTTTCGTCACTTCATGTGTTCACATGCTAGGCATCTCCGTCATGCCCTGCAAGGCTGTGCTCCCTGTTCAGTTGCTGTATCTTGTCCCTCTGTCTTCCTTCCATGCCCTTCTAAAATCCCCTCTGCAATTCCAAGCAATTCCCCTTTCAGACTCAGCTTGCCTGTCTCACTGACTAAAAATGCCAGGCTGATTTCTAGAGGAATTATAACTACCTATTCTCCAAAGTATACCCCGATGGGGGACTTGGCCCTTTCACCTTGTGGCATGTTAATCTTTACCTCCCCCACCCCCCAGAATGGCTCCCTTTATATACCAGAACACAGGTGCCAGAAAAAATGTGATTTCTCAGTATTGTTTCAAGAGCAGTGAGATCGGCACATAGTCATCCAACTAAAAGCCCAGGTGCCTCCTCATCCTCAGTTTCAGCTTTGGTCATGAACTTCCTTGGGTCTCCCAAAGGTGGGGGATGCCCTGCCTACAGAACACCCAGGACCTGGCCCTGTCTTAGAACTGACAATAAATCCTGATTTTTCTCTCTTTCTCTACACACCCTCCCAGGCTACACACTCCTTACTGATGTCAAGAACTGTGTGGATTAGTTTTTCTTCTGTATTCCTCATGCTTAATGCAAAGCTCAATGCGTAGAAGGTGCTCAATAAATGGTTTTGAATAAATGAAATTTATTGGATGTCAGTTGCATTTAGAGAGAAGTTGTCAATAATACTATTTTCCAAAGGGCTGTTAACTATTGGAACATGTGGTTGGGAGAGGTAATGCCTGTCTTGGGTGGTTTAAAATTTGGAAATAACAGCAGTGTGTGTTTTAATAGAATTTTCAATTTTGAAAGTTTTTTCAGAGAAAATATTTTATTTTATTCCCCACCCCCCTGCCATGTGAGGTTTCAGGATAGTGTTACTGAATTTGCAAATACCTCTGCTGTTCAGTGGTAGAGATTCGACCAGCACCTTGCCTTTTTACTAGATTGGTACAATCTTTCTAGAGGTAATAATTATTAAGAGCCTGAAAAATATAGATGCACTTTGAATAGAAAAGTAAGCTTCTATAAACTTATTCTAAACAAACAGATACGTGCAAAAAATAATTCTTTACAAAAAGAACTCCCTAGTGCTATTTATAAAAAGAGAAAATTGGAAAAAATCTAAAAATCAAATCATACAGGATTATTGAACTAGATCATTGTATGGGCATCCAGAGACTTATTATTTAATCTTTAAAATGATATAATAAAATTGTAATGATATTGAAACATTTGAGAATGAAAAAAACCTGGGCAGAGAAAATCAATGCATTTGACCTCGATTCTAATATATGTGTCCCCACGAATGCAGGGAAGAAAGACTAGAACTGTATGTGCAGCAACATATTAGCAGTAGTTATCTCTGGGAGGATGATTCTAAAATAAAAGTTACTGTTTCAGGGTCAAGATGGCAGCACAGGTAAACACGGCTTGCCTCCTCGTATTATAACCACATCCAAATTACAACCAAACTGCAGAACAACAATTGTTCATAACCGCCAGAAATCTAGTTGAATGGAAGTCCTACAATTATGGAATCAGAGAAGAAATCATACTGAGGCTGGTAGGAGTGATGGAGATGTAGAACAGGTTGGTCCCACACCCACGTGGGGCAGATATAAACTAGTAGGGGTATCTCAGGAGCCATGGGTTCCAGCCTCATACCAGGTTCCACCCCCACCCGCTGCCAACCAAGGGTTCTAGTGCCAGGAAGATAAATGTGCATAACTCTGGCTGCAAAAACCACTGGGGTTGCGTCTGTGGAAGACAGAAATTTCTGTAGTCCCAGGCAATTCCTTTTAAAGGGCCCACACACAGACTTATTCGGACTCGACCTCTCTGAGCTCCAGCATCAGGGAAGCAGCTTGGAAGGTACCAGGGGCATGCAGGGTGAACTGAAGCATCTGGCATCAGGATGAGAGCTGGGGGGAAGCTTTCTCCCAGAGGTAAGTGCTGGAAGAGGCCACTGTTCCTTTTCTGAGACCTCCCTGCACAGAGTGGGCAAGCGGACGCCATATCTGAGATGCTATCACTCTGGCTCGCACTGTTTTGCCCCACCCTGAGGATTCCTTAATGTTTGCTACAGGGAAGGGTGGTCAGGAGGATGGGCAAAAAAGGTGAAGGGAATAAGAAGTACAAACTGGTTGTTACAGAATAGTCATGGGGGTGTGAAGTACAGAATAGGGAATGTAGTAGCCCAAGAACATGTATGTATGACCCGTAGACATGGACAACGGTGTGGGGATTGCCTGAGGGGGTGCGGGGGTCTGAGTAGAGGGGCAAAGGAGGAAAAGCGGGGACAACTGTAATAGCATAATCAACAAAATAGACTTTAAATTAAAGAATAAAATTATTACTTTTAAAATAAAATAAACAATGACTAAAGTAAATAATATATACAGTTATTACTTTATAATTGAGGGGGGAAATCCCATAAAAATTTTACCACCACAAAAACAATCTCCTAATGAAAAGTGGCCATCTCATGGCACAAATGCATGGAAAAAGTTCCCACTAGGGTGCAACACAGAAATTGCTTTTTTGTGCTGCAGTGAAATCTTCAGTGGTTGCTGACAGCCAGCCTCCCCGTGCCAATTAGTGCGTGTGGCTGAGCCTGTGCCCCTCCTCCCGGGGAGTGAAGAGCGGGGGGCCAGCAGCTCGTGGCGCCCCACAGCCTGCTCCCTTGTTTTTGGGAATTCCCTCTACTTCTCTGAATCCCATTACTGTGTTCCTCTTAGGCTTATTTAAAATACTGAGGGGTGACTAGCCATCATTTGCCGTTAACCTTCTGACAAGTGGGCGAGAGACAATTTCATGGAAAAACTCCTTTTTCAGAACTTCAGAAAAGCATGTGGTCATCTTCTTACAAAAAAAAAGGAGTTTAAGGAGTTCACAGAGTCGTCTGAGCACTTGTTTCACTCTGGCCCTCAGCTCTGCTCATCCCCGGTATGCAAATGAGAGGGCCTGGAGCTTCAGAGGGTGGTGGGTGGAGGGGCAGCTGGTGGGCTCAGAAGTCTCAGCATCTCTGCCACATCTTGAAGCTGCTACGTCTTTAAGTCCCTCTCTCCCCTCACTAGGCTGCATCTTGTACCAGCACATCCTGTCTCTACCAGATTTAATCATCACCCTTTCTCACCCATGTACAATATGTTCTTTCAAACTTGCTTCTTCATTCAAAACTTCTGGCCTACGTATCCAGCCAGATAATTACTTGACTCTCTCACTGGCTTATAGTCACTCTTTTTGCTTCTTTCTCTTTTATTCAGCTTCCCTTAGAAGCCCTCTCTTAGTAGAAAAGCCACCTGTCCAATACAAAAACATAATGGCCAGTGTCCTCATTGAGGCTGGGTCTGAGAATGGAGCAGTGCAGACTCCTTGAGTGACAATGGGGAAGAGGAAGGGCACACTGGCTTCATCCCTTTTGAATGTATTTTCAGAAAAAGTCAGGATTGGCTTAGCGTGGTGGCTATAAAACCCATCCATCCATCTTTCCACCCGCCCACCTGTCCTTCCACAACTGTTCACTGAGCATCTGTGATGGGCAGGTGTGGCCAGGGCCCTGGGAGTATAGAGTTGTGCTAAAACAACCCTCCCGGTGTCTAGTCTGGTGAAGACAGAAGCCAGTAAGACACTTAATGTAAATGACACAAGTATTAAGAGGTGTCCTAAGAGCCAGCAGGTGGATCTGACCTGGTTAAGGAGGCGGGGCTTCCTTGGGAGGCTATCTCGGGAGTGAGGAGAGGAAAGCCCCTCTTTGTCCATTTATGACCCTTGTACAACTGCGTTTGGTAGGCACGGCTGGTGGCTCCTCCAACACTCACTTTTCCCTTTGTGTTTGCTCACAGAGCCCAGTGTTGTCGGCTGTCACCTGTCTAGTCCCAGGGCATGAGGAGCTGTCAGTCCAAGGTAACCATGGTAACCTCATTTACTGTTTGTCTGTGATTGGTGTAGGAGTGGTTATCCCTCCAGTTATGGCAGAGGTCTTCTGGGGTCACTGGGAAAGGTTTTCCTCCCTGGTCCAAAGAGCAAGGGTGGTGGGGAAGGCTCTTCCGGGTGCAGAGTCCGGGCCCAGGGTGGTGTTGTGAGTGACCAGTCAGACTCGGAACTGGTTTTCTCAGGACTTGGGTGTGTGTCACGTGCCCACTGTTGCAGACACTTTTAGCCAGGCATCTGGCTTCGGGGGTGCTCATTGAAGTTTGGCACAGACAGCTCAGTGGCCAAACAGATGAAACGGGTGTTCCCAACTCTACTGGCTTAGCGGCAGAGAAAGGCGGACGCTGACCGGGAAGTATTGGGTTGTTGCTATAAAGGGAAAAAACGAAGCGCACTGCCAGGGGTATGGCTTTATTGGGCCCATTTAAAGTAATCATTTTCGGTTTTGTCACTAGCCTCACTGTTGCTTTATTTATTTGATTATCTTTTTGTTTTTTTCGTTTCTGTTTTAGGGACAATGGCCGAGTCAGGGCTAGAGCTCACCAGAAGTGAAAGTTTAATGATCGCGTATCTGTGCTTTCATGCGCATGCTACGTGAAAGCAAATACCGGAATTTGATCTCCTATTTAGCCATGTACGCAAATGGCTCCTGTATGGTGAGAAATTCTTTCAAACTTGAGAATAAGCCATACACACAGGGTCAGGTAAAACTAGGTTTACAGTTGTGGGTATGCATAGCACAGTTTATTTCTGTATTATTATTTATTACTGTATTATTTTTCATACAAACAACTTTAAGCCTACTTTTGCCCTACCCTGTATATAGCCATGAACTACTGAATGTCCTGTTGGTGGACTAACCTAATCCAGTTTTCTGGATCCATGGTCCTTTTCTAGTGGGCAAAAACCACGGGCACGGTCCAGGGACTCGTGGTGCGGAGTTAGAGCCGTGGGGCCGAGGGAAGCAGAGCTCCCGTGTCTGTGCACAAGGAAGCAGACACAGCAGCTCTGGGACACAGGCTACCATGTGCGACTCTTCCTCTTCACCATCTCCTAGGGACCAGCCCTCTCGGGAAAAGTCACACCACTGTTCCTGCTCTAGCCAGGAGTCCGCTTTGTCCTCTTTCTCGGAAGCTCTTACAAGTCACTTGGGAATAGAGAGTCCGCGAGGGGTCTCCGTCGTGGACTTGGGCTAGGATGGGAAGTGAGGCTGCAGCGTGATCTGAAGGGAGGTCACGCCCTTTGGAGCTGACAGACCCCCACCAGAGTAACCCCCCACCACCTGAGAGAGGTAGTTTGGCCACTCATCAGTCGGACGGACTTTGGCCCTTCTTTCTGAGTAAGAATACTTTTTTCAATAGAAAGCATCAAGAGGGGCACATCTGTCCCGCTCCCCTCCCCCGATTACTGTGAGGGCGAGCAAATTAGTGCTGAGAGTGCTCCACCTCACTGCGAGTTCCGTGCAGCCGGGACCGGTGTTGTCAGGAAGGAGTGGCATCGCCCCTCAGCTCCTGCTCAGCTTCTCCGAGGGGAGCTCTGATTCCAGAAGGAGAAAGTGCTTCCTTTTTCCTGAATGTCTTCTCCAGTGGGAACTCCTGGAGCAGACTCTTGGGGGCTGACAGGCTGTTAGGTGCCACCAGGGTGACGCTTTCCCTTTGGCTGGAAGCCCAGTGACTCCAGTGTGTGAGTGAGGCTCCGCGAGCCCCTCTCAGCTCAAGATTGGAAGAGCGGTTCTTGCTTCACAAGAAGCCCACAGGTCTTAGGGGCCACGCAGTGGAGGAAGCAGGGCCCGCAGCCAGCCTTACTCACTTTTATTTTCAGTGTCGACACAAGGAGCTCTGTGGTGGATGGGGGCAAGTTTGCTCAATACTGGGCCCTCGGCAGAGCCTAAGAAGCTTGCCTTTGGTGTTGTTTCATTTTCTCTCTGCTATTCTCTTCTCTATCCTTCTGTACTGAGCTGGTGATTTTAGGCTGCCCGGCTCTCCAGAACTCTCCATGGCCAGCACCACCCCCTGTCTACACGAGTGACGCACAATAGAACTTTCTACGATGATGGAAATGTTCTCTATCTGCTCTGTTCAACCCGGTAACCATAGACACATGTGGCTGGTGAAGATCTGAAATGTGGCCCCAGTGACTCAGAAACTCAATTTTGTAATATTATTTAATTTGAACACATTTATATTAAAATTGACACACATGGCTAGTGTACTGGGTAGTGTGTGTCTGAGTTCAATACTGCAATCGTTTCAGTCTCTCCTGCAATCAAAACTAACCTGTCCTGTGTCTCAATTCTAAAGCCCTCTTCTTAGAAATGTACCAATATGCTAATCTGATAAGTAAATTCCTATCCATAAACTAATGTCTTATCTCTCTGAGATAAGCTCACGGACTTTGAAAAATACCATGCTTAGTCAAAACAGAGCCTCAGGTGGTAGGAGTTTGAAGGACTCTGGCAGGCTAGCAAGGCGGGTGAAAAGATTATGGGCCCAGAGTTCTAGGCTCACTTCAAAACATTCCCTGTGGATGGGAACACCCTGCCCAGAGCCTGGGGCTGCTTCTAGGTTTCCCCAGACTCTTTCTTGCAGGCTGGGGAGAGTTGAGGTCAAGATGTGCCGATGAGAGCCTGGGTAGTGGAGGTGGGAGGCGGGTTGGAGAGAGGAGAGCTGTAATGGGAAGAACCCAAAGGATGCCAAGCTCTTGCAAAAGAACAGGGCATGCCAGTCAAAGTGGCACTCCAATCCACCCTGGAGAAGAGGTGCCAGGGAGGGGTCATCGCCAGTGGGACAACACCGAAGGGCTAACTGTTCAAGGAGCCAAGAAACCAGACTGAAGGCGGCAGAGGGGACTGTGGTGCTTTTGACAGGGTCTCTGGCAGAACTGTATTTCTGCTCTTAATTCCAATCTCCGCTAATTTTAGGGAACTTTTTCTTTCTCTGTTTTTTTTTTTTTTTTAGATCTTATTTTTAGGGAGAAGAGAAGGGAGGTAGAAAGAGAGGGAGAAAAACATTAATGTGAGAGAGAAACATTGATTGGTTGCCTCTTATACACTGTCTGATTGGGACCAAACCTGCAACATAATTACGAGCCCTGACTGGGAGTTGAACCTGCAACCTTTCACTTGTGGGACAGCGCCCAACCCACTGAGCCACACTGGTCAGGGATAGAGACTTCTCTTCTTCTAAATTCTTTTGTGAGCATTGCTTTCTACCATACTGAGCTGTGTCTCTGTTTCTCATGGACGACCACACAGCTGCTCTCAGGTTCTTGCCTGTGTTTTCACAGGTAGCCCCTAGCACCAGAATCAGCCTTGCAGACCACACAGTAGGCTGGGTCAAGGTGGAGGAAAATGGTAGGTGGATGCTGGGAAAGGAGGTCAACTGTGGGCATGAGGGGCCCAGTTGGAGATGAGCAGGAAGAGCAGATACCAGCCCTAGAGCTTCGAGATTTACTCTCGGGGCCTCAGTTCACCTATTGGTACCTCGGGTTAATCTGCTACCAACACCTCACCCACTCTTCACTCTGGGGAATGGAAGAAGGGACTTCCAGTTAAGCCACTGCCTCGATCACATGCCTGCTTGTTTAAAAACCATCAGATCTCATCAAGTAAATAGGAGAGTAAGTCTCAAATCTTTTGTGCAGTTACATCGCTTACAAATAAGCACACAAAGAACAAATGGCAGCCAGGTCCCTCTGGTGCTTTGTAACACAGTTGGCACCAAGGGGCAGAGCCCAGAAAGGAGACAGAAACTTTGAGAAGCTGCCTGGATTGATTCACAGGTTGCAATGTTGCCCAATACTGCAGGGCAGGGCTGTTATGCCACAGGGTCCAGGTGCACCAAAGCTTTTTTGTGATTTATGGCTTCCATTCTGAAGGTGCTTGAACTATCTGCCCAGAACACTATCAATTTTAGCCCATTTGCATGAAAAAGTTTTTGCTGGGCTGTGGTTCTCCATGGGGGTACGTTTTTGTCTCCCACTTCCCATCCTGGGGGAAGATGTTCTGTGATGTCTGGAAACAGTGCATTGCCACTACTAGGGAGGATATCTCATCCTCCCTGAAACCTTGGACAATGCCTGAAGACATTGCTGGTGGTTACAAATGGGGTTGTGTTAGTGTCCTACTGGTATTTGGTGGGTAGAGGGATTGGAGTTGCTGTTAAACATTCTACAGTGCACAGTACAGTCCCCCGGACAAGGGAGTGTCTCGCCCAGAATGTCAACAGGACTGAAGTTAGGAAATTGTGGCCCAGAGGGAAAGCTCAAGCTTGGTTCCTGACCCTGAAGTGCCACATGGACCTTAAAGAACTGTCACTTTTTCAATGTTGGAAGACTAGAAAATACCCTGGGGCGGCCTCAGGAAATCCTAGCATAATTTTGGCTAGAATTCTCTCTGATCAATGACCTCATCAGTTTCATATTTTCATGAGTCCTGAAGTTCTTCTGAAAGGGGAGGGGTTCGCCCCCAGGGTTATATATGTCACATGGGTCAAGCAGGTCTGGGGGCAGTGTGACTCCCATTTTACTGTAGTCTGTGCAGAGGCAAGCCCCGAGGCTCAGTTCTCACAGATGGAGTCATAGTACGTCATGACCTATTCGTCATCTGGGCCTGGCATCCTAGGAAGGTGGAACTGGTATGAGGGGCAGTATGTGAGTTAAGTTCTTCTTATCCAACTCCAGCTCCACAATGACAATAGGGTATTGGGAGGGTGGAGGAGGGGAGAGGAAACCACCAGCTTTCGAGAGATAAGCCAACAGACTGTGACCGGGGCTCAGGGGCTCAAGGCCGGGAAGCGATCTTCCTTGAGGATGGCTGATGAGGAAGACCCACAGCCTGTCATGGACAAGTCTTCCCGTGAAGTATGTCAGCAGGTGGGGAGGGAGGCGGGGAAGGGGGCTCGGAAAGCTGTGGCAAGAATTAATGTAGAACTACTTGGGAAAATACAGGCTGACACAATATTCCTTCATCTCATTTTAAAAATAACACAGTCATTGTTGAAAGTCTCTCAAGTACAGAAAAATATAAAGAGAAAATAACAATCTCCCCTAATTGCACCACTAGGTGATATCAGCTATTAATAGTTTGGCATTTTCTCTGAGAAAAACAGAGAATGGTTTTCTGAGCAGTGCAAGCCGGGGCGATTGAAAAGGCCTTCGAGAGGAGCCAGTGCAACAATGTGGACGTTGACCGGTTTGGAATGCTCCTCTCTGGGAGCCGAGAGAGTGAGGTCCCTGCCCCTGCCTGAATCAATGTTACATCAGGACCGCGTGCGAGAGAGCCAGGTGATCAAGTTCCCCTTACCGCCAGGTTCATGTGCAAATCATCCTTGGTGTTCACCTCCATGAAGACAAGAGCTCTTTAGCTGAAAGAGAAAATGATTCATTTTAGCTCAATGATGAAAAAAGAGGAGACGTCATTTCTGACTCACTTTGCAGCCCCAGCCTGCCCCAAGTCACTGCAGTTCGGGGACAGGCACACGGCGGCTCGAGCGTTTTGGAATTACTTTCCTGACAACTTCATTATGATGTAATTTCACACTTACAGAAAAGTTGCAAAATGGGGTAAATAAACGCCCCATAGACTCTCTACCCAGATAGCCCAATTGTCAATAATTTGCTACATTTGATTTACCATTCTTTTTCTTTGCCGTACGTACAGATTATTCTTTTTTTTCTGAATCTTTCGGGAATAATCCTTAAATAGTTCTGCATGTTTTCTTTAGAACAAGGACATTCTCTTGCATAAACACAGTGTAATGGTTAAAATCAGAAAATTAACGCTGATACAGTACTATCATCTAGTCTACAGATCTCGCTGCAATGTTGCCAGTCATCCTAACTGGGATTACAGTCTCTGAAACTTGGCCCTGGAGACCTTGGCTAAAATCTATTCACGAATCCAGCCACCGTTATGGCTGAATTGGGAATTTGGCCAAGTTTGATTCTGTCTCCTGGGTTCACATGAGCGTTGGCAGAAGACTTTTTGAAATGTGAATAACTTTGAGTGAGGACAGGACTGTTCACTAGGCTGTTGGGTATGAGCCCATCAGTAACTGTTGCTCCTACCTTGCTCCTTCCAATACATCTGGTTCTCGGTTTCACGTAAGGCATTTTAAACTCAGGGGACTGACTGGCCCTGGTCTGTGAAGCACAAGGTGGCAAATGCTAATAGTATAGACCTGAGTTAGAACAAAAATGGTTTTAGGACTTGAATCCAAAATAAGCTTGTGTATGTCTGCTGTTACTTGTTGCTACATTTGATTTACCATTCTTGTTCACTGCACAGGGACAGCAATTCCTGATTTAGTAGTGAATTTCGTCTTGCACCTTACAATGCAAAAGTAAACAATCTAACTAGAGTAGTACACCAGACAATGCTTTCAAATAATTTCTGCCCTCAAGATCCAGAATCCTAGAGATTATATCACTTGAAGAATTGAGTCCTGAATATTCTCTAAATTCAGTGGAGCTGACGGAGAGGAAGTGACAGACAGGAGGCTGGGAGCGCTACCAGTGGCTTCAGGCTGCCAAGCACGTCTCTCCCACACACCCCACTCCCCCAACAGCCCCGCTACTGGCCTAATGAATGGAAAGCCCAGACATCTTTGCAGTAAAAGCCTGTGAGATGATGAGGACCATTTGAGAACAAGACAGTCAGCCCCAAGGTATTTGGTAATGAGGCATCTGTCAAATCTACAGCTTGTAACACAAATGTCTGGGGCAGCTTTCTCAGAAGCCACCATTTTTTTCTCCCATAGAATTCAGTGATGCTGAATTTTTCATTTTAAAAACTCTGAACATCCTAGAATATATTTTAGATTCTGGGAATCATTTCAGGGCTCAAAGCCCTCTCTTTGATAATGTCCTGATTTTGCTCAGTACAACACCGGCTCTGCTCTGTTACTTTCTAAATAAAAATCCAAACTCTTTTTGCGCTCTTGCGGGATACCAGAGGGGGTCAGCAGAGGCTGGGGAAGGGTGCAGAGGGAGGGGGTCCCAGGGCGAGGGGAGCAGTGGAGAGTCTGGGAGGCAGAGCCGAGGCCATGAGAGCTCCGGGCAGGAGGACGTAAAGGAGATCAGAGTCCTTTCATTCATTTCTGCAGGCCTTGGGCTCACTTCATTCATATGTCACTTGTCATTTAAAAGATGCCTGACGCACCATTTAGCTCTTGTCATTTTCTGCCCCAAATTGTGCACCTACTCTTGCTCCCTCACTGTGCCCTGTGGGGCTCACCCCTGCGGCTCTCTTGGCCTCCGGCTCCCAGTGGGGTTCCAGCCACGTGAGCTGAGGGTGGGAGAAAACACAGCAAGGGGACTGTTGCCCTTGCTCCCCGCCTTCCCCGTGGCTCAGCTCCGCCAGTGCCTGTGCCTCCACCACCACAGCCCCTGCTGGGCGGCCTCTCCGGCCCGCATCGAGTCCCAGCAAAAGCCCTTTCTGCCCATTTCCCTGTAAGAAAAATTCCCTGCCCACAGGTCTGTAAATGGCCTTTTTATTCTATTTTCTTAAGAATCTTGGCTGAATCTAGCATCTTATTTCTGCTGACCCTGATGATACAGCCCTCATCTGTATGCAGAATTACTTCCTGATTGCTCTGGACCAGCTGGAGAGGTGTAAATTTCTGTACATAGTTTCTGACACAAGACACCACCAAAGTGGGGGGTGGGGTGGGGTGGGGTGGGAGGGAAAAGGCATAATTTAACAGAAGCTCTTGGGAAAAAATCTCAGAGATTTAGATTTAGTATACATCATACTTGAGTGTATGAAGTACTTGAGTCAGGGACCAACAAGATCACTGGCCTAGTGACAGCAGAAGCAACTTGAACGGGCCCTATGTTGTTTCTTACAGGACACAGAGTGGTTTTTCAAAGACAACAGAACAAAACTGCAAGTCATGTAGCCCAAGCATGTGCAAAGGAGAAAGTGTTGCCAGTCACACCCAGAACCAAACTTTCTCCCCACTGTGGAGCCGAAGGACCAGGACGTGACCGGAGTCTGAGTGCTGGGACCCCTTTCAGAAGAGAAGGGTCCGTGCAGGAGGACCTGTGCTAAAGCCCCTTACCACGTCTTAACATAGATGGTCAAGTTCTAATGACCCTCCCGGAGAAACCTGCCCCACCAGTGCTTCTGCATACCAGCCCGTTTCTCCTAACCCCTTAAAATTCACCCCAAACCCTTGAACAGAGAGACAGATGTGAGTTTTGCCTCCTGTCTCTTCCCTGGTCACCTTTGCAATGAAGCAGTTCCTATGTCGGGCAGTGAGTCCTGCTGTGTACCAGCCACATCCTGGGGAGAGAGGTGTCCCGACAAAGGAGGTGAGAGGGCTCTCTGTCCTGCCTCCTCCAGCTCCTCCTGAGAGCTCCAGGCTCAGGCTGGGCTTCCTACTTCCAGAGAGGACGTGCTAGTGGTCTCTGTGTGTTTCGAGGAGGTCTGTCATAGAGGGCAGAGGTCAAAAAACTTTTCTTCAGGGCGCACAAAGAGTAAATATTTTCAAGGTGCACAAAGAGTAAATATTTTCGTGGTCCTTGAGTTCTTGGTTGTAACTGCCCTGCCACAAACAATATATAAGTAAACAGGCTTGGCTGTGTTCCAATTACCTCTCTTTACAAAAGTAAAGGGTGGGCTAGGTGTGGCCTGCGGGCCTCACTTTGTTGACCTCTGACACAGGGGGAAAATGGCTTTATTCTGGGTGTGTTCAGAAGGCAGAAGTTGAATCAATGTGTCAAAATCATACTGTGCTCATTTTAAGGAGGATCTTTTGAACGGTGATCACTCTTCCCCAATAGATCGAGCTATTTCATGAGGCAATAGGTTTGGTGTCCTTGTAACAATTCAAAGAGAAACTGAGTGTTGTAGAATAATTTTCTGCAAAGCATGGAGAGCACATCAGATGAGGTGGAAGGTAACCATGCCTAATACTCATGTCCACTCAGCAAGGGCTGCAAACGTAGTCAGTCTTCTGGAGTTGATGTTCCTAGAGGGAAGGGACTGAGTCGTATCTATCCTTGTATCCTGCCCACCCCTGAAAGCCAACCACGGGGTTTTCAGCGTGGTGGGTGTGGCCAGCACACATTTTATCCACTTGGCTCTCTAAGTAAAATCTTGCTTACAGATTAATTAAACTAATTTGCCTTTAGTACAGTCACCACTACTCATTGTATTAAATTGGTTCAGTTACCTCTAGTAACTTTCAATGTTTGAGGATATTCACTGAAAATAATAGACATAAGAGTCATCATTTACCAAATTCTGAAAATATGCCAGCTATTGTGCTAAGAACTTTACATACATTATTTTTTCTAATTCTCCCCCCAAATCTATGAGGTAAGTACTATTACTACCCCCATTTTACTGATGAGGACATTGAAATTCAGAGAAGTTTTATAACTGGGCAATAGCACAACCAACACTCCAACTGGGATCTCAAACTGGGATCTGTTTATGCCAAATGCTTTGGTCCAATCACAACTCTACCCTGCTATTCATTCATTCATTCATTCATTCTTTAACAAATGCTGATTGGCTGCCTGCTATTTGCCAAATACTGTTTTTTTTAAAGATTTTATTTATTTATCTTTAGATGGGAAGGAGAGAGGGAGAGAATCATCGATATATGGTTGCCTCTTGTGTGTCCCCTGCTGGGAACTGGCCTGCAGGGAAACTGCCCGCAACCCAGGCATGTGGCCTGACTGGGAATTGAACCGCAGTCCTCTGGTTCGCAGGCCTGTGCTCAATCCACTGAGCTACACCAGCCACGGACAAAGACTGTTTTATGTGATGTGAATATGAATAGTTCAAGTCCTTGCTCTGAAGGAACTTGCATTCTTGATGGGATAGTAGGGGTAGAGATACCTACCACTAACATCAAGAAGGAATTAAATAATAACTCATTAGAGGGCACCAAGACTAAAAAAGATAATAAATATCTCTTGTCCACACTAGAACTTCAGGGATAACTTTCATTGATGAATTTACCAACGCGCTTTCTTGTGTACTGGCATTAGCCCAACTGTGGCCCTTAGTCCTGACAAATTGTCAGAGACTTTCAGAGATTCAGAAGGAAGCTCCAAGCATTTTGACAACTGACACAGCTCATGTCTGGCAGATTTGTGTGTGAAGCCCTTGAAGGGAAAATGAGCCGGTAAGGCACTCCGGAATCATTCTTCAAATTAGGAGACCAGAGGCCACAGAAGGGGAAGGGTAGAAACAGCCAGTTCAGTTAACACAAAAAATAAATAAGAAAAAAAGAACTCTTCTTCTCTTTCCTGAAATAGTGAAATATGAAGAGACGAATTCTATCTTCCTGCCTCAAGTACCAAAAGTTAATATTTTTGACAAATGCTACAATGTGGAGAATGTCTGACCCCATACGAGGCTGAGGCAAACACCCCAAAGTGGGTCAAAGGAAGAGGCCTTGGTTAGAGGACGTGCAGTACCCAGAGTGGAGGGAACCGTAGGGAAATTCCAAAACCTTGACTGAGATTGAGATCAAGATTGACTGAGAGAAAGTAGGAGTGCCAGGGGTCAAATAGTGTAAGCAAAATAAATGATCAGATCCAACAGACAAGTCCTGGCTGGGAGTGGGAGACAGAGCCCCAAGGTCAGGGGCTGAGTAAGCACAAGCCCTGAAGAGGGAGTGAAAGAATCCAGGACTTTGTGTTCTTTTGGGTGCCAAGGGTAAGGGGTAGGTGTGGATGGCCTAGTTAAAGGAAGAAATGGAGAACTAGTTGTAATACTTTTGCAATTCCAGAATTCTTTTAGTTAGTGGATTGCAGTGAGTTTCAGATTATTAAGGATTTACAGCATTAGCCTAGTCTTACTTAAGAAAAAATGGCTGAAAAACAGAGAAAGATAATTAGTTAGCATTTATCGATTGCCAGACACTGTTTTTGAGCACTTTACTGCATTGCCTCATTTGATCTTCACAAGTACATTTTGACAACCACACTTCTTAATAGAGACCTAATTAAAAATGATTAAAACATAAGTGGCATTTGGCTATAAAATGTGGCTGGAGACAAGTGCTAGTCATTCATTTGTCTGCTCCCAGGTTTCTTCAGCCACTAGTTATTGAGCACCTAATGTTTGCTGGGTGCTATTTAGGGTCTGTGCATGGATGGTTTTATTCATTTCATTGTTGAACAGTGAGGCAGCAGAAGGAACCAGGGATCGTAAGTTGGAAAACCTGGGTTCCTTTTCTGTCTCTGCCTCTGCCTGTAACTGGTCCTGTGGTGCTTTGATGTGTCACTTCGTTCTCTGCTTAATGTCCTCCTAAAGCAAGGAGCTTGAGGTTTTTTAGAACTTTATGTTAAGGTATAGAGTGGCTTCACAGTACACTGCAATTTATAATGAAGGTTCACTTATATACTACTATTATTTTCTTCCACCCCAGTTGGGTAAGTAATAATATTTATTACAAAGCTTTAGAGTGAAGATTTGTCCAGGCTTGAACCAAGTTTCTCTGTTCTTTCCACCTAGAATCCTCTGCCTTCTGTGCCTGAGTTCATGCTTAATTTCTGGAAGTATTACAAGAGAATTGGGTGAAAAGAAAGTAGAGATCCAGGAGATAGAGAAGACAAGGAGAAGCCAAGAATAGAAAGGAAGATGTGCCAACCCACAGGGGCTGGGTGTGCTGTCTCTGAAGCCATTCAAGACTCTTGTGATCACCAAGTGTTTCCAAAAGCACCAGAAGAGAAATCCTCTATCTGGAGGAAATGACATGGAAACAAATTCAACTTCCATCAAAAGGCAGTGAATTGCCTTGCTGGGTATTTTGCTCGCCCATTACTAGGTAGAGAAATACAATGAATGGGTCATGTTATAAGGCAGAAGGCCTAGACTCCAGAAGAAGAAGAATTTCTTAATGACTATTATGGCCCAAGGATGAAATGAGCCACTCAGGTAGGAGACAAGCTCCTGTTACTGTGGATGGTTCGGCAGAGACCACGTGAAACCCTAGATGAGTCAGCAACTTGGACCAGGACTGGAAGACCAGTGGGGAGGGTTTCCATTCTGAGATATTATGGCTCTTGGAGACTGGGGGCTTACTATTTAAGCTGCAGCCTGGGATCCCTACTTCAGAGCTTAGATATTTCTGCAGTCATCTGCTAGGAAAATTCGAGGCCATTTTCCAGGCCAATTCAAGCTAAAGTCCTCAAATTATTTCTTTCCAAAAAGTTACTTATACAAGTCCTTGGCAGAATACTCATTCTGACCTGGTGTTGGCATTTCTGACCTCTCATCCTTGACAAATATCCTGGGTAGGAACTTCTCTAGAGGCCAGAGTTGAAACCAGAGTAGACTGTTGGGGACTGCCCTGCCTGGTTTCAGGAGCTATAAACCCCCCATGGCAAAGGCTGAGTGAGCGACCTTTGGACAACAAGCCACTAAGGAGACAAAGCTTATCTCCCTGGCAGGAGCACTGCTTCTGCTCCTTTTTCCGTAACTGGCCCCCAATGCTTGGCTAACTAATCAGTTAGCTAACCAATGCTTGGCTAACTAATCAGTTAGCCAATAATGGTTAAGATCACCTAAGCGGGGAATCACCTGAGCCAGGCATGATCACGTGGAGGCCCCAGGGAAGGACTTGGGGGGCTATGGAGAAAGGGAATAATGGATCCTCGGCCCCCAGCTTTGATGAAGCCTGAGTCCTCAGTATGTCTGTGAGAAGTCTCTCAGAATTCTTTGTCTCTCTGCCTCTTCTGCCTGACTTGAGCCTGAAAACAATGACAGGGGGTGGTGCAGCCTTGTGCTGGGAATGGCTAGTTCTCTGAGTGATGTGGCATGAGAAAGAATTCCTAACAATCCTGAGAAGGCTGCTTTGCTTAGAATACTTTTAGTTAAATGATAAAAAAAGTGAGTTTATGTTCCCAAAGTTCTGTAGCCTTTTAGCTGACAGACCTTGATTTAGAAGAAGCCCTAATGGTTCTTTGTATACTATCTACTGTTTACTGCCTGACAATGATTAATAAGTTGTACCTGAACTCCTGTGCAAAAAAGCCAACAAAAAAGCCTGTCTAGGCAAGGGTCAGTACGTTCTCTCTCCTTTTGAGAGAGTTTCCAGGTCGCTCCAAGACACTGTCCCCTTGAGAGGGTGGACAGGCCATTCTGAGGCTCTCCCCTTGAGGGAGTAGCCATGCCGTCCCTTTCCCTCCACAGGACTCGGTAGTCCGTGTGAATCTGTCTCGTGTCTCGTCCGTGACGCCGCAGGCACTGCTGGTCAGTTTCACATTGAAACTCTAGTCTCACCATTTGACAGACTCACAGGGTTGCTTTCACGTTTGTCCAGTGCCCTTATTTTCCCAAGTATTCTTCTATCTACTAGATTTACCAGAAGCACATGGGTCAGTTGGTATTCTCTGAGAGTAATAATTATTACAAGAAAAGGTATATGGAAGTGCTTTGTCACAGCAAAGCACCCAGAAAGGCTAGAGGTTTTATTATTGTTATAGCTTGCTCAAGGTCACAGTACAGCAGAGCTGTATCTGAATCCGATGACTTCAAATCCTTTTGGGAATTAGCGTAAAGTAAATAAAACGTACTACTATAATTTCAGAAGAACCAAAGTCTAGGTCTCCTTGATTGACTAGCAGAGAAGGGTAGAGTTTAGAGCTGAGGTTTTCAAGAACAACAGTGACAAATCAAGATCACTTAAAAGCGGAGTGGCTGTTGCAGCCACTGAGTAGCCACAGTGTGAATGTGAGTGTGCACGGACCGATCAGGGCATCTGCACGGGGGCCGCCCTCAGGGTGAGGTGGCCACTAGCAGTGGACCTGAAGGATGTAACTCTCTGCTTATGTTGGTTCAGAGACTACAAATGTTAGCCAGAGAAGCCTGTAGCATCTACAGGCTGAGTTATAATCCTAATTAGAAAGGACAGCAAAACAACAACCTCCAAGAGATGAAGAGGCATTGTCCAGAATTCTTAAGGAATGGCTTAAAAATCGCCCCCAACTGATTGCAATATTAAGAATGTTCTTAAAATGTTACCTTTTGTTCTGATCTCCAAATCCCCATGAGGGAGTCTATGAAAAGGCTCCTTAAGCATCTAAGCCTCTAATACTGTAAGCAAGGAAAAAATACACCCTTTTAATTAAAAGAGAAGGTTATTATGATGTGGTCATCTGAATAAAACACACCTTTTTACCTAGAAATATAAAAGAATAAATATTTTCTGGTTTTAGTATCCAAGGTTTAGGATTATTTATGATTAGCAGTTGAAATTGTTCCTATTTTACACCGCGTCATCCTGAAGGCTGTTTAGATAGGAAAGTTAGGCAGAAAATATGTTTTCGTTTTCCTGTTACTTCAGGCAGTTGGGGAGCATCTAAATGTCATTTGTCTCTGGCCCTTGAACTGTTTTTCTCCCTTGCGTGTTGGGGAACACAGCTAATCACTCTGGTGGAGCAGCAGATTACTAGTACATGTTGAGGCCGACGCTTCTGTTTTCTAGTCTGGTTGTTTGTTGACTATTCGATGTAGCCTTTTTTAGGGGGAGTTGAACTTGGTAGAGTGACAACTGGGCTTCTGTTTGCTCTCTTGTTCCCAAGGTTAATTTGAAAGTGTGGTTGGTGGGCGAGTGGTGATGGTAATGGGAACATCTCAAATCATTAGGTTGAGAACTGGAATATCCACAAGGGCAGAATGGACGAAGTCTCCAGCTGACAGAAATGTGTCCATGAGCCTTCTTTAGCCTGAGAGTGGCCCATTCAGTTTCTCTAGTCCCCATAAAGCCGGGGCTCTGGCTCCCCAGAACCAGGAGGATAGATCATCGAGCCAGATGACTGGCTTCACTGTGAGCTTCCTTAAGCCTGCATTTGTTCCAATGGCTTCATTCCAGGCTCTCCTTTTTGTTTTCTGCTCGTAGGTTTTGCTGACATCATTTTCTAAAGAAGCCCCATTGCCTCAACCATTCATTTTTATTAATACAGATTTGTGTGTTGGTCCAATGGAGGTGTGAAGGATTTTGAACCAGAACAAAAGGTGTACATCCATGCCACTCAGGCCGTTTTGTAGCCGTGTGATCTGAGGAAGATAAGTTCCTTGAAACTCAGTTTCTCCCACTATAGAGTGGGAATGCCTTGAGCTACTTCTGTGGAGTATTGTAAGAATTCAATGCACAGTATCCAGGGAATAGCAAACTCATTAATATATGCTAAAGATATTAACAGTTCGTATCAATTGCACCTTTGTTGTGTCCCAGCAACTATGAGCATCCTGAAGGAATCTCCAGGAAATAAAAACCATTATTACTTCACTCTGCTGGCAGGAACCAGAGAGATGGGTTAAGCACTTGCCCAATATCCCAAAGATAGGAAATGTTTGTGCCAGGATTCCAAAGTCCTCAGTCTGGCCACTACTCCCCGTGGAAAAAGAGTGGGCAGGGAGGGTTTTGGCACCTTGAACAAGAACTGCTTCGATGCGACGGAGACCAGAATGACAACAGGCTTGGAGGGGGGCAGGTAGGGGTTGGCGAGACTGAGACAAAAGGAAAAAGGAATCACGGACATGGACAACAGTGTGGGATTGCTGGGGGGTGGGGGCACGAGGGGACTGAATGGTAATGGGAAAAATACAATACAGATAGAAATATATGGATCCTGAGGCAACTTCTAAGACCAGTGGAGCCCTCTCTGCTTCCCCGCCCTCTCTCGTCTATACTGCCTCATTCAGACCTGAGCCAGAAGCAGGGACAGACAGAAAGTGACAACAAACAGGGCAATGCTGCCATCAGACAAGACACCTAGCAGACCAGCTATGGAGCTGGGTCTCACACTCGGCAGTGAACTTGGCTGAACACACAAAGGCAAGTGCTGTGTTCCATGTGCATGTCACTAAAAAGGCTTCATATGCTCTAAAGTTATTTCATTAGAAGGAAGGAGTGAACACACTTAACTACAGATCCATCCTACTTAGATAATTAGAAAACAGAAATACAAATAGCATGACCTTGGTACACTGTTCAGTTGGCCAAAAAGTTAGTTTGATTTTTAAGTAAAAAAAATGAGGCATATTTTTCATTTTCACCAATAAACTTTATTGAACCATGATTCACTGTTTTGTTCCACTACCTTCTGCCATCTTTCAGGCAACTTCATAATTCCACCTTCCCAAAACTTTTTATCTTTTTGAGCAAAGAACTGTTCCAGATGACTTTTTCAGTCTTCTCAGGAACTGACATTTTTTCCATGAAGAGAATTTTGTAAAAACTGAAATAAATGGAAACCTGAAGGTGTAATGTCTGGTGAATATGGTGGATGAATCAGAACTTCCCAGCCAGGCTGTAGGAGTTTTTGCTTGTCGTCAAAGAAACATGTGGTCTTGTGTTATCCTAATGGGAGGTTATGCGTTTTCTGTTGACTAATTCAGGGTGCTTTTCATTCAGAGCTGCTTTCAGTTGGTCTAACAGGGAGCAGCGGTACTTGTTGGAATTAATTGTTTGGTTTTCTGGAAGGAGCTCATAATAGAGGACTCCCTTCCAGTCCCACCACCTACACATCACCTTCCGTGGATGAAGACCGGCCTCGGTGGTGGTTCATTTCGCTTGACCATGATCTCCTCTGTTCCACAGTATTGTACAGTATCCCCTTTTCATCGCCTCTCACAATTTGTTTTAAAGAACGTTGTCATTATGTTTAACTAGGGAATTGCATGTAGAAATACAGTCAAGAAAGGTTTTTTTGGATTAACTTAAGTGGAATCCAAACATCCAAGTGATTAAAATAACCAGACTGATGCGAATGATTTTCAATGCTTGATTTGGGTATTGAGCTGACTATCTCCTGTGGGCTACAATGTTGATTGTTCTCAATTAACATCTCGATTTGATCACTATCAACTTTACCTGGCCTACCTGTTCCTGGAGCATCGTCCATCAAGAAATCGCCAGCATGAAGCTTCACAAACCACTTTCAACACATTCGATCAGTCACAGCACCTTCTCCGTACACTGCACGGATCTTTTTTTTTTTTGTATTTCAATTGTGTTTTTAGTTTTCTTGAAATAACAAAGCATAATGTGCCAAAAATGTTGTGTATTTTCCTCCATCTTCAACGCTAAAATGGCCACACAAAAATTCAGTGATTTTGATAAGTTTAAAAAAATGCACGCTGATATGACAGCTGTCACAATACAAGCTAACAAAATTGCTTCAAATGAAGTTAAAGACAACTAAACACTCCTAGAACCAGCTTATGGGAAAACGGAATGGACTTTTTGGCTAATCCAATATTACCACTGGGTCATTCTGCAGACATCCACTCTCCACAAACTGAAAGTTAGTATTGGTAGCAAAATGCTACCAATTCAAATTCCCTTGAATCCAAGATATTAAGGCAGCAACTGTTTTATTAACTCATACCTGTAGCTGACAAGATATTCAACTCAGATAATAGAGGTCATGGCAACTTGCTCTTTTAATTAAAATGCCACTATGTTGTCCATCAACTATTAAATGAGTAAGCAACATGTGGTATACCTTTACAATTAAGTTTTTTTCAGAAAGAAGAAGGAATAAAGTACTGATACATGCCACAACATGGGCAAATCTCAAAAACATTACCCTAATTGAAAGAAGCTAGTCAAAAGACCACACATACTATGATTCCATTTATATGAATTGCCCAGAAAAGGCAAATCTACTGAAAGAGCAGGTAGATTCATGGTTGCTAGGGCCGGGGGGTTGGGGAGAAAAGAAACGGAGAGTGACTGCTAATGTGTATTAAGTTCCTTCTTGGGGTGATGACATGTTTTAAAATTAGATTATGACGATGGTTGTAGAATTCTACAAATATACTAAAAACACCAGAATCCAAGAAGCCCTGTGACCTACTCCATGGTGCTGCAAGCCAGGCAAAGTTTGAAGGCTTGCTTTAGAACGCAGAGGGCCCAAGGGCTCGCTAGATTTACCAAGAGTGCCTCATAGGTTTGTTCCTGGCTCGGCATCTTCAGTGAGCAGCTTCGCTGAACACCCGCCTGTTTGCTGATTACTTCTTGGCAAGCTGCCTCTTCAGGCAAACTAATATTCGCCTGTGGTTGATAAGGCCCTTACTGTTCCCCCGCCATTGCAAAACAAAATAAAATAATGATTGGATAACTTGCCTGTGGTGGTGGTTGAATTTGTTTGGTTTGGCTTAGTTTGGCTTGCAGCTTACCTGCAACAGAATCGAAATGGCTAGATTCAAAAGCAGCTGTGCTTTCGGCAAAGCGGAACAAATGAGCCAGGCAGAGTGGGGAGGACTGGCGGGGCCAAGGCCAACACCGCAGGGGAGCTCCGTGGTGGGGAGGGGGGAGTCATGAATTCTGAGCAGCCCTTTCTACTGCAAGCTTGAGTCTGCTCTGGCACCTCTGGGTTGGCAGGCAGCATCCGATGACTTGGCTTCTGTAAAGCATGTCTGGAAAGATGGAACATGTATTTCTGAGGGGCGAGAGCTGGCCATGCAGCTTGGGCAGTTCTCTCAATCCTTCTCGCCAAAAATCACTTTCCAGACAGAAGTGGAATTTTAGCTCTAAAACAGTGTAAAGCCAGGAATCTGGCCACAACCCAGGACACAAGTAGAAACCTTGCAATGTCTTTTATTTTCTGCTATGGGTTGAATTATGTCCCCTCAAAGGAGATATTAAAGTCCCCCATTACCTGTGAATGTGACCTTCTTTGGGAATAGGGTTGCTGGAGATGGAATTAACTAAGATAAGGTCATATTGGTAAGGCAGGCCCTTAACTCACTGAGACTAGTGTCCTTATGAGAAGTAGGTAAGAGACACCCAGAGAGGGTGACATGTGACGACAGAGGCAGAGATTGATGCAGCTGCAAGCCAAGGGACAGCAAGGATAGACAGCCACCACCTGAAGGCAGGACAAGTTCTACTCAGAGTCTGAGAGGGAATATGGCCCTATTGAAACCTTGATTCCAGACTGCCAGGCTTTGAAATTGTGAGAAAATGAATTTTTGCCTTAAGCCACCCAGTTGTGACACTTTGTTAGAGCAGCCGTAAGAAACTAATAAAGTTTGTATTGGGATAGGCTGTGTATGCTTGGTTAAGCCCTTACTGTAATCAATTCACACTTCTTTTTATGAACCAACTTAAAATTTGATTGCATTTTTAATCAGTGAAAATAGCACACACCCTATTCTAGTGCCACATCATGTCCCCTTCCAGTGGGACAGTTTTCTAACGTCCTGTAAGAAGCCAGTGATGGTGTTCTGAACTCACTGTCCTGAGGTCTGGTTAGTTTTATTTAAAGAGAGCTCTAACTCCTTGAGGCTTTAAGAACGATTAAGGAGACTTGGATGCTGGACAGGTGCAAAAACCCCACAGGACATATGGTGTCAAGAGTGCACTTACACTCTGGCACTTCCCCAGCAGGAGTGGAGGGCGGTGCGGCAGGGGGTGGTGGTGGACCCTCCGCCTTCAGCGCTCATTCTGGCTTTGATGTTGTTACTAGCGTGCATCCCAGAAAGGGATGCCACCAGAACCTCTTGGGCCCCCTGTTTTCTTCAGTAATGTTGTTTTCAGTTTACTAACCCAACCATCATGAAAGAAGGAAAGATAAATTAATTCAATCTACACAGCTCAGACCATCAGAAAAAGCTTCCCGCAGCCTCCAGAGCAGCTAGTCTCTTAGCCCTGTGTCCAGAACACTTCATGTCTATTGGCTCCTGCACACTCCAGGCTCCGGCTTCCTTTTTGGAGAACACAGGTTTCATATTCAGAAAGGTCGCCAGCCCAAAACGTATTGCGTGAGATCAGGATATATTATTTTATTTTATTATTTTTTAAAAAGCAAATCTCAGGCATCTTGTTATTTTGCCCCTTTCGATTTCACTGTGTATCCCTAGCAATTGTGACCATATTCGTATGTAACCATTTTCATAGCAAACAGAAGGAATAATTTCTTGGTATCATCTAATATAAATCTGGTTATATTTTTGCAATTCAAAATAGGAAACAAATTGGTGAATTAGCCTGTGAATTCCTGAGTTGAAAGGAACCTCAGATAATCAACTTCCATTAATACCCACTCAGGACAGAAAGCTACATCCTATTTTTAAACATCATGGAACATTAGTGCGTAATGAGGGACTTTGGCGGTCACCCAGCTCAAATTCTCATTTGATAGATGGGGACACTGAGACCCTGGAAAGTCATGTACCATGCACAGTCACATGGCAAGTGAGAGGCCACAGTAGAATTGGGGACCCATTCCTGTGATCCCCATCCACCCTAGACTGTCTCTTTTGTAACACAGATGCCATGGGCTTTCTTAGTAGTCAAATCTACTACTTAATTCCAAAGGAATTGTCTCTGGTTCACTAAACTCTCAGTAACTGCAATTTAAGCTTGTTTGCTCTGTGCAAATAGAGCCCAACTAGCCTGGACTTTGGTTCCACTAACGTGTTATGCTCCTGGGGACCCTGGTTAACTGGTGTGTTTGGCTTTTCCAATAAGACTGAGCAGCCCTTAATCCGCTTGCTGCCCACAGCGTTCACTTTCTCTCCTTAAAGAGTGCGCATCAGAGAATGATCTCCGCTCTGGCAAGACTGGCCAGGAGCACAAAGAGGTGTTGCACATATGAGGTCTTGCTCTCATTTTGTGCCGAGTGGTCATGAGAATTCATCATCAGCAGAAAATGCATTTAGAAATAGGCTCTGTAGTCCTTCCAACTATGTTTATTAAAACACAAAAGCATCTTTTTTTTTACATTTGAAGATGGAAAAGAAATCAGGGAGCAGAGACAGAGTTGAAATTGAGCGAGCTCCAAATGTTCCCCGAGGTGGTGAGGTGCTGCCGGGGGATTCTGCCGGCTCCTTTCTCTGCAGAGTATCACAGGGAGGTCTGGTGGCACCAGGGAGACCTTACTGCTCCCTACTGGCTCTGGAGAACAAGGTGGCGGCTAAGGGGGACAGTCCCCAGACATAAGGGTGTCTGGATAAAGTACAACACCAAGTTATGGAACTGAAGATTAAACTAGCAACCAAAAATCAATCGATAAATCAATTGTCTCAACTGCGTGATGGCACAATGTCAGTCCGACTGCTGTTTTGACTGCAGTAAGCACCTACCCCGCTGGTGCCTCTGGGTGATAAATCAGGGCCCAGCCTCGATGAACCGGGACTTAATTTAATGAGCTGAACAAACAAGTGTTTTCTCTTGCGTTTCACTTTTTGATGAAAAGTGCAGTGGTGAGACAGCAAGTGAGGCTTGCCGCTTTCTTAAAACAGCTGCCAAGGGAGTTGTGCCCCGAATCTGTTGCATAGGAATCACGGAGAAACCATAAAAAGTGCAGATCCCGGGCTCCCCTGCCAGCCAGCATTCAGATTAAATGGTGTGGGTGCCTCTGGAGCATTAGAATGAATTGGAATGTGTGACAGTTTGAGAACCATAGCTCTGAAGTAGTTCTCGGGGCTGGTACAATGCACCCTTGTTAGTCATCTAAACAGTCTGTATGAATTGGGTGGAAAACAGTGCTTTTTCCTTTGTCTCTACTGAACCCAAAAGAACAATCCATGCAAGGCTCCATAAATAAAAATATAATTTAATGTGGTTTAGAGTTTTGTGTTATTTTTCCTGAGAGAGCTTCTTGGTTCTGTTGCTCTTAAAATTAAAAACACTAATACTTCTTTGCTATTCAGTCACAAAAACATAGTCATCCTGCCCTAGTGAAGTCAGCCAGGGGAAGAGCAGAGGGAAGGCGATGGAAGGAATGTATACAGAGGATGAATGGCACACAGGTCAAATCCAAGGGGATGGAAGGGGAAGGGGATGGAAGGAATGTATACGGAGGATGAATGGCACAGAGGACAAATCCAAGCTCTCAGAGCTTGTTTCTGACTTGGCCCCTCGACTTCTTTGACACATGAGCCATTTCTGGTTGTCTTGTCCTACCAGGCTCTTGACCTAGGTTTTGTTTTCTTTGTTTTTTTTTTTTTAAACAGAAACTTAAGTATGTGCCCTGACCTGGGATCAAACCCTAAACCTGTTGGTGTAGGGGATGATGCTCCAACCAGCTGAACCACCAGGCCAGGGCTTGACTGAGTTTACCTGTGATTTAAGGAATAAAGGCAGCGAGGGAGAGACACGGCCGTCTCCATCTGACTGATCGGTTTTTGCACCCCACATGTCTCATTCTGTCCTAATGACGTTGGCCACTGGAGCCATGGCTCTTCTTCCTTGTCCCCGATTCACATTTTCCAATCAGCTCCACAAACTCTCATCTCAGGCTTCTGAGTCTCTGGCCATCGGCGCTTCAGCTGCGGTTTGTTAAGGCAGCTCCACACTCTTCCTGCTTCTCCAGGCCACGTCTTGGCTCCAGTCAGAACCCAGCCCCCAGATTGTCCCATCACCGCTGTCAGACGTGGCCACCATGGTGTACCAAACGTTGGACAGCCAGGTTTTTGTACTGGGTGACATTGTTCCCCACTGCCTTTCATTGCCTGGTGGACAGCTATGTGCGGGGTTGTCAGGGGCCTCTGAGGGCATGTGGTGTGAACATCTTTGCCCAAAACAGGGAGAGCAATGGCAATCAGATTCCTTACCTTGGGCATTTGAACTGGGAGATGTAACAAAAAAGAGAGAGAGAGAGCAGCAGTGAGCATAGACTTTGAGAGAGAGAAGTAGAGAGAGAGATAGAAGAATTGTCATGAGTCTAGATTGAGCTGAAATGACCAGCCAACTGAGTGGTCGTTTTCCTGCTCAGAACTCTGAAGCAGGAAAATAATGCTTAGAATCAACATAGAAAAAAATCTTTTGAGAATTTGATGAAAGCCACAAACTGCTCCTTTCCCAAACATTGCCACATGCACAACAAACAATGATATTTTGTAAGCATTTGGGTGAGTTCATGCACTCCTTAAGGCCCATCCATGGACACCCCTGGGGTGCACAGGGGCCCGTGTATGAGCGTGAGGGGCACGAGGTAAAGAAGGTAGCTGGCTGTGGGAAGAGAGGCGAGTAGATCAGGAGGAAGAGCTCCAGAGCAGGGTTTCTCAGCCTCATCACTACTGTCTCGGGCTGGCTGGTTTTTCATTGTGGGGATGCCCTGTGTATTGTAGGATATTTGGCGGCATCCCCGGCCTCTACTCACTCGATACCAGGACCGACTTCTCAGTCATGACAGTAAAAATCATCTCTAGAAAATGCCAAATGCCCCTGGGAGGCAAAATGGCCCCTGGTTCAGACCTACTGCCCTGCAAGCATACTGGTTCATGGGAACAGCGTTGGGGTAGAGACTTGGCAACGTCAGCTGCTGAGATCCTTGGAATGGAACTTGGACCTGGTTTCCTGCCCTTGGGAGACACAGTTCTCATTAGACCCCTGTGTCTGCTTCTGCTTTAGCTGGCTAGTTCAGGCAGGGCCCTTCTTCCCCATGGTGCGCAGACTCCCGGGTGCATCCTAACCACCTGGAAGGCTTGTGAAAACAGATGGCTGAACTACACCCCTTGAGCTGCTAACTCATAGGTGTGGGGTGGGACCGGAATTATTACCTTTCTAATGAATTCCCAGGCAATAGTGATGCTGCTGGTCCAAGGTCCAGACTTTGAGAACCACTGACCTACAACATAAAACAATGCCAACCTAAAACCCTTTCTTGAGCTCTTCCAGCAGAGGCAGAGGGTGAAGGGAGACAGACTGATGAGAAAAAGGGACACCGCATCAATGACTATGAATCAAGGGCGTTCAGTGCCCTGTGATTTCTGAGAAAGGATGCTAGCAGCAAACCTTTACTGAGGATGTGAACTTAGCGCGAGGCATACCTCACACTGTTTTTTAATCCTCACAGAGACTCGGAGATAGTAATGGCTATTATGTTCCTCATTTTACTCATAAAGAAAATGAGGCTTGGAGGTTAGTGATTGGTCTAAAGACCGCACAGGTTTTCAGGGAGTGGGCTATCATGTGAACCCCACATCTGTTTAAATAACAAGTCTGAACCTTCCCCACTTTCCAAGACTTTTTATAAGCAACATAACTTTTTTTCGTTATAGAAAAACTATATGGGATTTCAAAATTGAAAACAGATGAGAGTAGTTGAAAGGGGACAAGAAAGAGCATGTGACCAGTCCCCTCCACGCGGCCTCCAGTCTGTACCTTGTGGCCTGTCTGGCTGTTGGGCAAGGCCCCAGCTCAGAGTCCAGGACTCCTGGAAATCCGGTGAGAAAACCGTCACCGTACACAATTCTGTCTTTCCATTAGCTCAGGCACATCTCCTACTGATTGGATTATCTGCACGTTTGAGTGCACACCCGGGAAGGCTACCCTCTGACTGAGAAGGGGCATTTAATCACGAAGTAACGAAGCGAGGGAGCAGAACAGACATGGGGATAACGGCTGCAGTAGGTCAGCGCCTTCACTAAAAGGGCACAGTCCTCTTCAGTGGGAGCCACCCAGGAGGAAACGCCTCAAAACATTAGAGTGTGAAAATATTAAAATATAAAACCCATTTTATAGACTAAAATTGCCATTCATACTTGCACACACACATTTAAGGAGAGGAAAGTTCTGGGAAAAAAACGTTGAAAAATTCAGCGGCCTGTTCTGGGCTGGGGTCTAGGACTGAACCCTCTGGCCTAAGGCTTGGACAAATTTGAAACTGTTCTGACAAAAAATCATAAAGGCTGTGTATCTAAAAGCCAGAGATTAAAGAATTGCCTTTTAAAAGACATCACGGTGGTATCAGTTTTGCAAGATGAAGCGTTCGGGAGATTGGCTGCACAGCACTGAGAATGTACTTAACACTACTGAACTGTACTCGTGGGATGGTTACGATGGTAAATTTTATGTTATATGTATCTTACCACAGTAAAAAAAAAAGAAGCTAATCAAGGTAACCACATTCTCATTGAATAAAGATGGGCAGCCAGAAAGTTCCTTATTTCATGATTTGATTTGTTTGCTGTTTTGGTGGGAGAAGAGTGGAAGGAAGATTAGGAATTTATGGAAAACAAGTGCCTTAAAATGAATGCCTATTTTGGTATTGTTAGTCATTTGCAGGGCATACGTCAATGAGATTTTAAAAAGTTATTTGCAAAAAACATCCTGTGTAGAGAATAAAAAATATCTATATACTTACTCTTATATCCTATTCTCAAAAACTTAAATCTCATTCTGTTTAAAATATAATACAGCACCAGGTGGAAATAATTGTATGGTTCAGAGCAGGACCCTGGGTCATTCAGAAATTCTTAAAAGTACACTGTTACTGATAGAGGTTACTTTATTTCAAAGCATCTGAGAAGCTATTAGTTGTTTTATTTGGTACTATTATTTTATTTACTGCCAAAAAAATCTTCCAATGAAACCATGATTTTTAAAAGGTGTATCCCAATTTCAAAGATAATAAAATGAGTATAAATAGAGTCTGTGTTGAAATTGCAGATGTATGGTTGAAGAAGATGACCCATCATACTTAATTACTAAAGAAAGTTTGTTATGTAGGAACATAAAAAGAAAAATTTCCCTGGAAGACCACAGAAAGGTGGAGGTACATACCTCAAACGTTAAATGAAGCCAAAGTAAGGACACAAAATGCTCATTATATTCTAACATTTATGACATCATAGAATAATTTGCACTGGAGAGCTGTCTCAATGGATATGATGATTCAAAGATAGCTCAAGATATTGGGCTTGCCGAGACCGATGGGAAAATGGATATTACATATATTTTTGCCCTTGGTAGCCCATTAATTCTCCAAAGAATTTCAGATATACTGGTGTTGCATCCCAGAAGCACATGGAATGGAGAATAAACTGGAGCATTTGCACAAATGAAATAATGAAGTAGAAACTGAAACATCATTTAAAAATGAATAAAGCAGAGAAAACAAAATCAGTATGAAAAAATTGGTAAAAATTAAATGATAAACATTACATACAACTTTTAAATAAAGGATTATAAACTAATGTCACTGCATTAAATTCAATTAAAATTAAAAAATCAAGAAAGAATAAGGATTGTTACATGAATTTTTTAGTTAATCTGAAGTTTAAAATTACATTAAATTAAATTAAATGCTAAGCACTATGGTTACTCGAGATTTGCATGAAAAGAAATAATTCATTATTAGGTGTTTTACAAGCTGGAAGAACCAGATGCAGGTCTTTATGTAAATGATTTCATCTGATTCTTTGTATTTAAGGGTGGGGGTGGATTCTTATTAGATCTATTCAATTTAATAAATGAAGAGATAGGTCTTCTGAACCTCATTATGCTTGAAGCTTTTCACTTCAGGCAATACTTATTTTTTAGAGAGTCTGTAGTAATCCTTTTGAATAGTTGTAAAAGATTTGAACAATCTTCACCGCCCATCTCCATCTACCAGTTTTATAATCAGCTATACTGTGGCATTTAGGGTTATACAGGCATTATTCATAGGAGTCATTCATTCCTGAGGAAACAGAATAGGTAATATCTTGAATGCTTCTTTGCCTGGTTTTCTCATCCTTGGAATAGAATATGAATAATTCAACTCCTTTCAAAAAAAGTGAAGACTGATTTTATACAAACGATGCTTTCCTGGGGACTGGAAAGAAAATATGCAAAATATAGCCCTATTCTTGATGAATTAAGTCTTATTACATGGGGGGCGAGGTGGGGGGTAAAAACTGCATGCAATGACCGTCAGGCGGAGCAGAAAAGCACCCCATCAGCTGGAAGCTACTGCTAAGGCGTGCTGGCCAGCTTCTGCACTGAGTAGTCAGCAATTATGCCAGACCTATTTTAAATATTTTGAATATTGCATCTGAATAACCAAATGATGCAATCTGCCTATCCAATATCCCTTCTCCCTTTCTTACAAATATGCCTTATATGGGAAACCAACCTGCAGCCTTCAGGCTGTATGCAGTCCAGGATAGCTATGAATGCGGCCAACACAAAATCGAAAAAACTTACTTAATACCTTTTTTTGCTCATCAGTTTTTATTAGTAATTGTGTATTTAATGTGTGACCCAAAACAACTGTCCTTCTTCCATGGTGGCCCAGAGATGTCAAAGGGTTGGCCACCCCTGGTAGTGCCTTGATGTACCCAACCCAAGAAAAGAGCATTTCTCAGCCTCCCTCTGGGTGGCTGGGTGGCAGTTTTGACCAATGAGATTTGAGCAAATGGCACTACGAACTCCCAGGAAAGCTCTTTCAAAGAAAGTTGACCCAGCTAGCCCTGGCCCATAATGCTGTCCCTTCTTCTTGCCTAGGGCACAGGCTGGAAGCTGGAGAAGGAGCTGCTGTACTGGGAGCCCAGGCGACTAAGAGGAAAGACTGAAGGAATCTGGGGCCTGATGCTACTGTCTGGTTACTTCACCAGCCGCAGGCCACCTAACACTGGCCTCCTCTTACCTGGCAAAAGGAACCCCCCTCATTTGCTCCAGTTCCTAGTCAGTCAGATTGGGTGTGACGCGCAGTACGATACAGTTCTAACAGATGTGCCATCCTCAGGTTCAAAGTTGGTTAATTCCACATGAAGCCATGGGGATTAGGAAAGTATTATAAAAAGGACAGAATTTTGAAAGGTAGATAGAGGTGGAAGAAACAAGAAAAATTATTTTGTTCAATACCCTTGTGAAGGTGAAAAGACTCAGGTTGATCAAAATTCAGTTATTTGTCCGATATCTCACAGCAGGTTCCTAGCAAAGTGAGGCTGGGTTAATTCTGTTGGTGTCTTGAAGACAATAACACCTATGAAACATTACAGGATATTGTTCATTTGAACATCATTTTTGGATTTCTGTATACACAGAAAAGGCTAATGATTCACCAAAATGCTGGTGATAAAACCAGATGTCACTTAATTTCCAATCCTTTCCCTCTCTATACAGACTTTACCAAGTCTGATGCATTTTTTCTTCTAAATCTGTCCTTAGGGAGCCTTCCTAAGGACACCCCCTTAGGTGTGGACCATGCCCTTCGTCCCATCTCCTGGCCAGGTGCCATGCGCTTTGTTCAACCTAACACCCACCACGGTGTCATGCACTCTCCCTTTACTGGTCTCTACCCCTGCTGTGCCTCGAGGACAGGGATCCTGTGCAGCTGTGTGACTGTTTGGTACCTCTCGGCTACTCAATGACAATTCAAAGCCTGTGCTCGGACTTGGAAAATAATGTAAATTCTCTCTTGTTTTCATTGAGTGTGTAAATGTCGACATACAAGTGACTTTTGGAAATGGGTACCAACCTGTAGGAAACGTCTTCAGAAGTGAATAGGCTTAGAACAAGCAAACAAGCCAACAAAAAAACCTCCAAATCTAAAAATGCAGACATCCTTCATAGAGATTAGCACATGCAGTTTATTGGATAGAGGTGTTAGCAGTGAACATCACAGAACTGGCACTTTCTGAAATAGATTTCTCAGGACAGTCTGAAGTTGTTGTACCGAGTCTAGCTGGGATTTTAGCGGAAATCATCGAGCGATCCCAGGAGCAGGCGGTGATGTTACGCTGTGTACTCGTGAAGAGGAGAGAAAATGAAGAGTGCTATTAGCTCCGGAGTCTCCTCTTCCAGCCAAAACAAGACAGAGGGCTGCAGAATAATCTAGTACATCAAATAGGGAGCACATTTGGAGAATTAGAGGAACACTCTGGATTGCCAGTGTGGGCAGGGCCATTCTTCAAAGCACCCATTGTTTACCCAATGCTTCTCAATGAAGCACATGAGAGGAAATTCCTTGGAAGCCTTCTTTATATCCTGAATGCTAAGCAAGGAACAACTGTAAAATTGGGCTCCAAAGCCAGTTCTAAATTCTCTGTGGCAAGATGTCTGTTCACCTGCGCCCATCAGGAACAGACAGGCAGGTTTAAGCAGCAGCTCTGCTGCGGGGCCAGAGGAGCATGAGGTTCAGTTAGAAAGGCAGTTGAGGGTGGCGTGTGCCACCTGGGCTTTCTGGTTTTGACCCTTCTGATGCCACCACTTAGCTGTGACGTTGAGTGAGTTACTTAAATTCTCTGAGTCTCCGTTTCCTCACCCGTCAGCCTAAGGGATAACAGCGCCCACTGAATAGGGCTACTATAAGCATTGAGTATAATGCGATTCACATAAAGCACTTCAAAAAGTGTGAGGAACACTTTTTTTTCACACCAGCACCAAATATTATCACCAAGTATGAACACAGTTTAGCACAGTTTCTGTACACTCTGGCTCTGACCTCACAGGGCTAAGGACAACAGAATACAAAAGACCACAAATAGAACAAATTTTGGACTGGTGATTTAGACCATGGGTTGGTAAACATTTTCTGTAAAGAGCCAAATAGTCAATATTTTCAGCCCTGCAGGCAACATGGGCTTCGTTGTAGCCACAACACTCTGCCACTGTGCTGTGAAAACAACCATAGACAAGATGCGAAAGAACAGGCACAGCTGTGTTCCCCAAACACTTTATCTAGGAACACAAGACAACACTTATTATTTACAGAAACAGACGCCAGGAGGGATCTCCCAAGCCCTGATTTAGATAACTATCTACTCTTTCTGTCCAAAAGAGCTATCTTTTGGATGCAACATGCAACTATTCTGTTTTCTGCCTGAAATTGTTTCCCTCTTCTATTGACACGATTTGCTCCACCTAATCTCCTTTTGCAAAGTCCTCTTTTACACTCCCCCCTCCCACATGTGCCTGCACACATATCATTTGTTTCCTTCACAGCATAGGTTCTAATATCTGGTGTATGATAGTCCCCCCCCTTACCTGTGGTTACACTTTTGTGGTTCCCTACGGTCTACAGGTCAACACATCATCGCAAGAAGAAGGGTGAATGCAGTAGGATAAGATATTTTCAGAGAGAGAGAAACCACATTCACGTAACTTTTATTACAATATATTGTTATACTTGTCTTTAACTCGTTATTTTTAATTGCCTACTATGCCTAATTTGTAAGTCAAACTTTGTCACAGGTATGTGTATATAGGAAAAACATTGTAATGAAGGGTTCATGTGGTCTGTGGTCTCAGGTATCTCCTGGGGATCTTGGAGAGCACCTGCTGTGGATAAGGGGGATGACTACATTTGCCTGTCTCTTCCTCTGCTCCCATTGTTCTGTCCTCCGAATAGAAACTAGGGGGGATAGAACCCTTAATTCCCAACAGTGACTGACTGATCCCCAGCAACAGGTCAGTACATATTTGTTAGATGAATAAACAAAAGAAGTATTGACTGTAAAGGACTAAAATATTCTGACAGTTTAAATACACGTAAATTAAGGGCTACTCTCAGTAAGTACACTTTCCAGCTTATCCATGTTAATTGAAATCAAAAGCTGTGTTCTAGACAGCTTTTGAGTTGCCTTACTCATTTTAATCCATTTCTATTTAAGAAATCCAGTCTCTGTTCTGTGTCTTCATATGATGCCATAGATTTTTAAGAGTTTGAAAAAAAATAAAAACAATCCTTAAATCAGATACTTCCATCTTTCCCATTGTTTTTTTAATGTTTACGATTTACTAGAGTACCAGGCACACAGTAGGTACTTAATATGTACTTGAAAAATCAGCAAATGAATGAGTCTTTGTGGAGTTATTCTTCAGTGGGCATATAAGCAGAAAGGGCTAAAAACAGTTCAAAACAGAGAAGGATGTGCTGTGTACAAGTTGTGTGGGCACCAGAAAGTGAGAACAGGAGGAATGTAAAATCAATTTTTAAGGTAATTTTGCTTTGATTTTTGCAACATTTATCAAAGACAGTTCCAGGAATAAAAAAAGCAATGGGAACACCATGTCTCTCAAATTACCATATGCATATTGTTTACCAGCATGGTGAGACAATAATGAATATGTTAGGAGAACAGTGCTCATCCCCTCTGTATTCGTGGTCAGATGTCAGCCCTGTCAAATCACCCAGGAGTGAATATGATGAGCTGTGGAAAGCTAGTTCTCACATGGGCCTGAGCCAGCAGCACAGCAAATTGATTTCATAAATGTTACGCTGGTAACAGAGCACAGAGTCTCTCCGACTGCAAAGAGGCAGCGACCTGTTTTTTTTCTGACACCTATTGCTGGAGCATCCAGCTACCCCGAGAGTGATTTAATGAAAAAAAACAAAGACAAGAAAGAAAATGTTGCTTTTCAGGGTCTGCCTCTTTCATAGCATCATGGCAGGAAAAGTGGACCTAATGTATATCGACTGCCCTTCTTCCTGATTCAGGGAAGAAGCTGCCGCTGCACAAAGCTCTCGGAACCTCAGGGCTGGATAAATCTGGAGGTTGCCCATCCCCACGAACTGCACCTTGTAGGAGCTTTTTTTGTGAAACACCACATATTCGAGGGTTTTTGTTTTTGTTTTTTTTAACATTTCTTGGGCATATCTTCTTTAGAGCAGTGTCTACATTAATCCTCAGCCTATTTTGAATAGAATTATTAATGTTCTTGTTTTTTATTATTGAGTTGTAGGCATTTCTTCTAAACCTTGGATGTTAACTCCTTATTAGATATACACTTTGCAAATATTTTTTTCCAATTCTATAGGTCGCTCTTTCATTCTTTTAATTGTTTCCTCTTTGCTGTGCAGATGTTTTTAGTTAACGTAACCCCATTCGTTTAGTTTTGCTTGTGTTGTCTGGGCTTTGGGCATCATGTTCATGAAATGTCATGAAGCATCCTCCCTGTGTTCCAACATGTAAGTCTTTGATCCATTTTGAGTTGATTTTTGTGAATGCTGTAAAGTAAGGATCTAATTTCACTCTTTTGCATGCTGATATTAATTTTTCCCAAAATCATTTGCTGAAGAGACTACCCTTTACTCATTGTGTATTCTTGGTTCATTTTTCATAGTTGCATTGACCACAAACAAGTGGGTTTGTACCTTGATTCTCTTCAGCTCCCTTGGTCTACATGTTCGTGTTCACTGTAGTTTTGTAATATATTTTGAAATCAGGGAGCATGAGGTCTCCAGCTCTGTTCTTTTTGCTCAAGATTGATTTAACTATTCACAGTCTTTTGTGGCTCCATATGAATTGTAGATTTTTTCTTTTGCAAGAAATGCCAACCTTCCAACTCATGAACATGAAATACCTTTCCACACATTTGTGAGCTCTTTAATTTCACTAGCGTTCTGTAGTTTTCAGTATACAAGTCTTTCATATCCTCAGTTTATTCCTATTTCATTCTTTTTGGTGCCATTTTAAATAAAACTGTTCTCCTAATTTTCTTTTCAGAGAGTTTGTCATGTATAGAAATATAATAAATTTTTGTAGGTTTATTTTGTATCTTGTAACTGTACTGAATTGATTTATTAGTTCTAACAGTATTTTTATGGAGTATTGAAGTTTTTTTTAATATCATGTTGTCTGTAAGCAGGGACAAATTTACTTCTTCCTTTCCAATCTGGATGCTTGTTATTACTTTTCTTGCTTAATTTCTATGGATAAGACTTTAGTACCACGCTGAACAGCAGTGGTGTGAATGGGCGTCCTTTCCTGTTCGCTGTAACCTTAGACAGAAAGCTATCAGTTTTTCACCTTTGAATATGCTGCTGGCTGTGAGACTTTCAGAGAGGATCTTTATTATGTTGCATTATTTCCCTTCTATTTCAAGTTTGCTAAGAATACTTACCATGAAAAGGTGTTAAATTTTGTCAAATATTTTCTGCATTTATAGAGACAACGGTGATTTTTTTATCCTTTCCTGTTAAAGTGGTGTGCTACATTCTATATGTCGAACTGTCTGTGTGACCCAGCAATAAGTCCAGTTGGACTTATCCTTTTTATGAGCTCTTGGATTTGGTTTGCTAGCATTTTGTTGAGTTTTACAATTGTATTCATCAGACATATTGGCCTGTGGTTTTCTTGGGGTATCTTGGCTGGCCTCATAAAATTAGTTTGGAAGTGTTCCCACCCTTTTAAAAAGAATTGGCATTAATTCTTTTTTAAATGCTTGGTAGAATTCAGCCATGAAGCCATCTGGTTCTGGGCTTTTTTCTTTTTTAATTGGGAAGCTTTAATTACCGATTCAATTGCCATAATAGTTATAGATGTGTTTACACTTCTTATTTTTTATGATTTATTATCGGTAGGTTGTCTATTTTTAAGAATTTATCTATTTCTTCTAGGTTATTTAGTTTGTTGGTATATTCATAAGAGTTTCTTATAATGCCTTTCATTTCTGATTTTATTTATTTGCACTCTTTCTTTTTTCTAAATTTGTTTAGGTTTTTAATTTTTTTATTTTCTAAAAACCAACTCCTAGCTCCCATGATTCTTAAATTGCTTTTCTATTTTTGATTTTATTTATTTCTGCTGTAACCTTTATTATTTTCTTCTTCCTGCTAAGTAGGGCTTAGTTTGTTCTCTGTCTTCCAGATCCTTGAAATGTAAGATTACGTTGTTCATTCAACATTTCTTCTTTTTGAGTGTAGGCATGTACTGCAAAAACTTCACACCTACAACATACTCATTGCTTACAAGGACTTTCAAGTCCCCAACGAGGGCTTATGTCCTTATAACCTGCATACAGAGAGAGCCTTGTAATGCCAGGTTAGCCTTTCATTGTTCTCAGTCTCTTCTGGGCCACAGGGACATAATAAATACGAGCTTTTTTAAAGTTTCTGCCTCATCAGATTCAGACATTCATTTCTGGTTCATCAACACAAGGCGAAAACCATTAGTGAACAACTAACTAGCTTCACGGTCTCTGTACTGTTTTTGAAAACAGTTGTTCCGAACACCCATGTCCTTGCGATGTGCACATCGTTTTACCACCTGGGAGATTTAGTTCCTCCCATAAAAACCTTTACTTCCTAAAGTCATTTCAATACTGAAAGCACATGTGCTCATGTTCAATGCCTAGTGCAGTTAACTCATCATTAAGGGAGCTAGAGAGCGCAGCTACTCTCAGGGAGAGTTTTGTACCCAAGCTCATGGGTTATGAGTGAGTTATAAATGACTTTGAAATCTGGTTGACTCTGCCTGTGGCTGAGTAAAATGTTCATCAGTGAAAGAAAACCATTAGAATGGAGAAGGAAACAGGAGCTGCCCTGGCCTGGCTACTTTATCCTTCGCTTTTCCCTACTCTAATTAGTCTTGAGTACTACACATGTTGACCAAACATCTCATGATAATATTTATCAAGAAAGGAGTCTGGAGGAGGAAAAGTCATGCACAAATCAGCATGTTTGGTGAGAATTAGGAGGGATGGGTTCCATACTGAAACATATTCAAAATAAGGCCAGTGCGGATTGCCAGTGCAATCTCTCAATGCTGTTGAGAGATTTTCCTGTTGATGAATTAGGTGCTACCAATAGCTTTAAGCATGACTGGTCCCAATAGACTACATACCGTTTTCTGAACCTGAGAACCTCCACAGATCGCTCATCATGATCTTTCGATCTGGAAAGCTAGACTTTTTACAAAGCTAGATTTGCTCAGTCACTTCCAGAGTCTTGTTCTGTAAACCAACCGACCCGTCAGAGTAGGTATTCGACGTGCCATATTCAGTACCAGCTGTCAAGAAGGGACCATGCGAGCCACCAGGGTGAGGGATAAATAGACAAAATAAACATGGTGCTTGCCCTCAAGGAGCCTACAGTGTAGTGGGAAAAAGATAGGCAAACAAATCAATTATAATATGGGTTTGTGTGTTTTTGAAGATAGTATTTTTTTCATGCCATATGTGCACCTTGTTTACTATACTGCAGATTACATTCCTCCCATAGAAGCCTTCACACTTCCAAGAGGGGACACATTTTAACACAGCCCCTTTTGGTACACTGTTGTACTAGTGTATGTGAGGCAACTTTATTTGTGAGTTGAGTGCCGGGGCAGACTTTGCCGTCTGCCCCATTAGCGATCCATCATTATAACTCTTCTGGAGAACACCAAGTCAGGCATGCATGCTGTCAACGGTTTAAAAGTGTGGGAATTTAATTCCTCTTTGCAGGAGAGAAGGAGCCCTTAGAACACACAGGCTTTGTGGGATGAGAGGCAGCCCCATTGTTTCCCTGAGAGAAGTGCTTCTGTCAAAGCACCTGTTTAACTAACCAGAGCATTTTATTTTTCTAGGAAATCCAGGTTATGCACTTATTTAGTCCACCTAACCCTTTCCGAAGCAATATTTCTTCTACTCTTTTGGGAAAGAGTTAGAAAAGAGAAGGCATATGGAAGTGGAGCTATGCAACTGGGAACAGAGAAGAACCTCCAATCACCTCACCTTACACACACACATACCTATCCCTGGACTCTGGAAGACCCAGGCTGGGGTGGACACTGGAAAGAACAGTGGGATGATGAAGTGAGCTCCAGCCACTCCTTCCAGTGCTACTCCATCTGCAACGCCACGAAAGTCAGACTCTTTTGTGCCACCATGGGTCACTGATTCCCCAAATAGTTTTCTGTTTCACAATTTCTTATATGAACCCAGCTAGAAAGCACAGCACAGAATTAATGCAGTCCTTCTGGGAAGACAGCTATAGCTGGGAAAATGAATGCTTAGGTTTGTGACTGCTCTCCTCCCAGAGGACCCACTGTTCTGCCCCAGGGAAACACACGATAGCGCAACCTTCTCGGAGATTTGTGAGTTGCTCTGTAGCACTGCCCCTCATTTCTGGAAGCATAAGTGTCCTTTTCAGGTTCGTAGGAGTCTGCTGTCATTCCCATTTCAGGAATTATTAAGCCACAATTTTAAAAAGCAGATTTCTTTCCTATGTTGAAATGAAATGCAGAGACAGTTCAACCATTTTCCACTCAAAGCAGATGTTGACAATCAGAGGATTTATGTCTTGGGAGGGAGAGATGAACAGAGGCTGAGGGTAATGGGACTCATGAGAGCTAAAAGTCATGATTGTATGATGTACTCAGGGTAAGTCGAGACAAATGCTTTTGTAAAAATCAGAGCCAAAAAAAAGGATAAATTGCAAATCCGTGAAGGCAGACAAAACAACCAAAATTTAGAAGAATCAGAATATAGAAAAAATTCAAAGCGCTATTGAACTTCCTGCAAAGGCAATTTATCCACGTATTTATTCATATGTGGACAAATATTTTTCAATGCTCAAAACAGAACAATGAAAAGTAGCATAAAAGAAAAACAAAACAAACTAATGAAAAGATTTGTCAAATATATACAGTGCTTCTTATGAAACCACCTGGATAGCAAATTATCCCAGGCAGGACATGTCAGTGAATTTACATTATGGTAGCACTAGAGGAAAAATGCTTTTTAAAACCTTATGAAAAAAATATGTAAAATATGTTTATGTTTATAGTACAGATAGGGAAACAGTGTAGAATTAAACATAAGTTTCACTTTTCCACTCATTTTTAAAAGAATGAATTTGGAAAGGCGTTTTGGTTAATTCCTCTAGGTATATTCCTCTAGATGAAGTTGGATAATTTTACAAACTGCTTTCTTAAATATTTCAAGCTATCTTTTCCTTAATAACAGTTATTTTGACCTTCATTATCTAGAAAATTCTTTCAACCTGAACTTCATCGGTGTGATCAATCTTGAGATGTGGGTCAATTACCCCATACATATCAATAATATTCCAACCATTCAATTGGGGTGGAACTTCCAGGGTACGGGTTTTTGAGGATTAGTGATACTTTTTGTGATGCCAACAAGGGGAGCAGAAGGCTTGGCTCCTAGCCTCCAAAGGAAGAAAAAGGGCACAGTGTTATGTGGGATTGATAGCCAATGCTTACAGCAACATTCCCATGTGAGCTTAGGAGGAACTGGGATGGGAGAGGGTGGGTTTTGATTTTGAACAGATTTGGAGTGGAATTCCAGCTTCCCCGATGACTGGCCACGTGAACTTGGACAAGCTTTAGCCTTTGGGGCGTTCGGGTTTTTCATTTGGAAGAGAAGAAAAGCAACACTCGCCAGACAGGGTTGGTGTGGGAACTAAGGCACCACAGAGCAGCATGGTGCACGCAGCCCCCACCCAGTGCGCCTGAGCGCCCTGCTTCTCTCAGGGGAGGGAGAGGCCTTAGAAGCCATTTAGTTTAAACCTTGACTTTAAAAGAGACAAGTTTTATTATTTTATTTTAAAATAATTTTATTGTTGTTCAGTTTTTAAAATTAACATTGAACAAATTGGACACTGTCAACAAGGGAATTCCTAGTTTCAAATTTAAAAATGCTATTATTTGTATTTAAGGTTCGAGAAGAAGAAAATTACGGGTAGCATGCATGCTTTGGGGTTTTAAAAATACACATACATGTAGAATTTTAAAGATGAAAGACATACACCTAAAATATACGTATATATACAGAGGTTTTTTAAAAAAATTTGAGGGCTGCTAAGACTTTCAAAGTTTATGAAAAATGCAAGAAGATGACCTTAAAAAGTACAGCTTCGGGTTGTAAAATAGTGTTCTGGATTCTGAAGCAGCAAACAAATGAAGATAGTGTTCTTTGCCTACCATGATGTCACCAAAATTCTTGGAATTCAAAGTGCTGAGCTATTTAGTAACTTTCCCTTCAGCATAATCACCATCCGCTTTAAATTATATCTGACTGACCTTGAAAGAACAGAGTTTTCATTGGAAGACAAAGTTACCATCAAAATACCTGTTGTCAGTTGTGCCTGTATCTGTTTTGTTAATATTCGTTTATTACTTTTGGCTCAGACAAATACAGTATGCTACATCTGAGGGCCAGCTGGTCGACTAAGTTCGGAAGATCTAAGGAAGCTCTGTAGTTTTTGCAAATTAAAACCTATTACAACAATCCTCTAGATATCCAGTTTTTACCCAGTGTGCACGAGACACGGGGCTAGACTACCAGATGACGTTTCTCACATGATTTCTGACAAGTGTTCTTGTGTGGGGGGGTGTACTTCAAGAGTTAGGAGTCTCCTCTGAAAGGAGTTAGCAATCCTGATTTATAATTTTGCCATCTACACATGAGTTAGACACATCTTGAAGATTTTTAAAAAGTCTTAGTGCACACCTCCAACGATTTCCTGCATTTGCCTTGAAATAAGAGCTTCTCCTAAGTGCTCCGTAATTCAGAAACTGCGGTGGAAGATTCCGCAGTATAATTTGGTGCATGGAAAAACTAGGGGTAAGGTTGGCTTGCTACCTCATCCAAGTTGTCCAAGAAGACAGCTACCTAGCCAAAAACACAGCCTCCTGGCTTCAGTCTGCCACAGAGCTCACTTCCTCCTCTCCGTTCTTTCTCACCAGGCAGTGAGGTTGCTCTATGGTTCTCCATTAGAAACATACTTTTCTATTGGAGACCAAAAACCAGACTGGCTCCAGACAGAGCTCCTGCTGGTTCTTGCTGAAATGTCTCTACAAGCTCTCTTCGGAAAACAGGAGCCCTCAGGCCAGATGATCAACTGTTCGAAGCCCTGACATCTAAATTTCCTTTAAAACAACAAGAAATGAAACCCTGCCATCACACTAATGATGCATAATAATGCTAAACTGGATTAAAGCCATTTAACATATCACAGAGTTTATTGCCATGACAGTGTCCGATTTATAGTCACCATCTCTATTTTCTGGAAATATAGCTGCTTCCTCAATAGTGTGTCTTGAAATTAAGGCCTTCCAAGGAGATGACAGATGACGGATATTAAAATAAAAAATGGTTTGACTGACAGTAGTGTCTGAAAGTGATAAAATCAATGACCATGGGAAGTAAGGATAGAAAAGAGTCTTACTTCCTATGTTTTAGAGAGAATGTGACAGCAAAATCTGAGAAAGACATGCCCTCCCCCTCCCCCCAGGAGTCAACGGCAAAGCAATTATTTCAGTAGGTTACTGAAATAATTAATAATTAATTACTCCAGAAATGGAGTAAAATGATACATGCCTTATGTAGGCAGCTGAATTCCCTCCAGGAACAAGCTACTGATGTGTTGTCCATAGTAGGCATTTAAAACATTTGCTGGAGGGAATGAATGAATTGATTTGACAAAGTATGAAAATCAGCCCTGAGGGCAATTCCAGGGTCCCACCACTCAGGCAACATCTCTGAGGCTGTGGGAAACATTACTGCCAGGTGCAACATTTTCAGCTCTCTTTTCTGTCTGGGCACACAGGCAGGCCACCCTTGCTTGCTCCACTGAATTTAGGCATAGCTACACGAGCTGTGAAACGTGAGTGGAAGTGACTTAGGTCCCTTCCGGGCGGTGGTATCTAAGACTAGGTGTGTGATCCTCACGCTGCCCCTCCCCTGCAGCCCTAGGTGTGGGATCAAGAGTTGATCCGGAAAAACTAGAAGATGGAAGCAGCAGCTTGCATTGCAAAGCCAGCAGGAGGACATCTGCTCTGGGGAATTGCCTGGATCCACAGCAGACTTTGTATGAGCAAGAAAGCAACCCTTGTTGAAAGCCAGTACGTGGTAGAGGGTACATTCCAAAGATGAGCAGGCTGGTCCACACTATGTCCCATCCGACCTGCTCTGCTTCAGTGCAAATTCCCCACACCCGAGTGAGAGGTGGACTCTGTGCCCTCTCCCCTCAGATCTGGAGGTCAGGGATGACTGCTGACACAAGGTCAGGAAAAGCCAGGAGGCTTCTCTGAGAGCATCGCTCTCTTGGAATGCTTATCCTCTGCTTGTTCCTTTTCAGAGTCCAGCCAGCACAGAGCCCAAGCTGTGCAGAGAGTTCACATGCTGGTGCTCTTGTCAAAAGTCCGGCTGCTCTAAGTCATCCCAGCCAGGCACCAAACATGTGCGCGAAGAAGCTTGCAGATGACTTCAACCCCCAAGCCATTAGTGCTCTCAGCTGAGATCCCTGACATCACATGGTGTAGGAGACCATTCTGTGTGGCGTGGGCCCAACTCCCACTTGGAGAGGCCAGTGGGAAGCCAGGTCTGGCACACAGGACCCACGCCCATTCCCTTGTGGGGAGCCAGGCCTGCATGGTACCTAGGCAGCTTAGAGACTTGCTTTTCCCCCCTTTCTCCTGGTTTTCTTTTATTTTTTTAAATTTACTTTAATTGTTGTTCAAGTACAGTTTTCTGTCTTTTACTCCCATCCCAGCCCACCCCCCCTCAGTGATCCCCACCTCCCTCTCATTTCCACCCCCCTTAGTTGTTGTCCATGTGTCCTTTATACTTATTCCTGTAAACCCTTCCCCTTTCCCCCTGAAATTCCCTCTCCTCTCCCCTTTGATAGCGAACAGGCTGACAAGAAACTCACAGGACTTCACTCTAAGAAGACAAGCAACCCAATTAAAAAGTGGGCAAAGGACTTGAAGAGACTTGCTTTTTGCTAAAACTCCCTCACCCTGGATTGAAGCAACAAATGTTACTGCATATCTTTAAAGTAACTTCCTGAAATCCATGCTAAACCTTCCAAGGATGAGTGTAACCAGTTCAACCACTTTTCCCTTTACATTTGCAAATGTCCTTCTTTTCTGACGTAATTAGCATCCTCTCCTCTGTTTTCTGTAAAAGGTAACCACCTAACGTGAACCTGTGCAACGTAATTGAGGACCATTCTCAATGTAATGTGCCCAGAAAAGCAATAATAGCTTGTCAAGGCAAGGGTTGGCGTGCTCTCATCTTGAGAGAGTGGTTGTGCTGTCCCTTTTCTTCCCAGGACTCGGTAGTCCGTGTGAATTTGTCTTGTCTCATCCACAGTTCCGAGGACACTGCTGACTGGTGTCCGCATCAACACAGCAGGAACAAGACATCACCACTGTGCGGTATCTGATTTCCTGACTCACAGAATTTTTGAGTGTAACAAAGATAAAAAAATACTTTCAGCTTTCGGTAAAGGCGCCCTACCTGGTACCAGCAACCTGGGAAGTTATATAGGCTTCATCTGCGTGGTCCATTCTCCTTAACTATAAGCCACACCCCAGTACCTCATTCCTGTATGCAAAGTCTATCACACCGAATTTACTGGGGCACGGCAATTTTTATTGTTTCCTACAGGCAAGATTTATTCTGAACATAGCTATATTCTTCTGTGCTTCGAGGAAACAAATGATACGTTTAAACATATTTACACATGATAAAATGTTACGCAGAAAACTGGGAAGCTCATATTGTGGATGATTGGTTGATATTTCAGAAACAGCTGGCATCTAAGCCATTACTCTGTTCCATCTAAGTTTTGGGTACTGCCATGTAAGCCAGGAGACTTCTTAAGTAAATATTCTTCTCCTCTTCAAATTATTAGCAAAAAAAAACAACAACATTTTAACAAAACCTCTAGAACTCGCATCGCACTCTATATTGAATCATGGATACCAGGAATGGAAAAGCACAGAAGAAAATCACCAATATTGCACATAGCAATAATGCTGATTAATTACCTTAATTTTAAGGTTCCATAGCTCTAGGGATAAATGGACACCATGAACGGCAAGCATTATCTTAGGGAGGTCTAGTTCACAGCTTCTTAATTAAACTGTAGGGGCTAATTCTCATTATTCACAATGTGTTGGCATGTGTGGGTCCTAGAGAAAGTGTAAAATGTATACTACTAGCTTGCAGAGTGGGCAAAATAGATATCTCAATGGAGAAGCAAACCAATCCAGAGTAAGGAACCAACTACACGCCACAGTCAGTGGTCTAAAGGATCATTTCGTGACATTCTTGCCTCACTGATGGCAGTGTGACAGTCAGAGTGGAGAGAAGTCTGTAAGGCCCACAGTCTAGGGCGACATGCACATTTGGAAGTACCAACACCACTGACCAGAAGCAAGTGGAAGTACTGAGAGGCACGTATGGGACTTGGTATTGGCAAGACCTGGAATGAAATCACAGCTCCTCTGTTTACTTGCTGTTTGACCTTGAAAAAATAACTTTTCTAGGTCTCAGTTTCCTTATTTTTAATAGGAGCATAATGAAACCTGTTATTTTGAGGAGGGGAAATCATGCTTATAAAATGCTCGGTAGGGAGTGAAGACTTACTAAAAGGTGATTATCCTTTTTATACTTTAATGGGAAAGATAGTAGCGACCTCTCCAACACAAAGCTACACACGTTAACCCTTGGATTACAAAATCTAGCCTTCAGCTTCTTCTGGGTCATTTGCTGAGAGAGCTGCAATTTGGATTTAGGCAAAAACGTTAGCTTGTCCTCTCACCTGGCCCTTTCATTTTGCTCCTGAGGTCAACTCCTCTCTCAGCAGATAGTTAAGGACCAGCCCCAGATCAACCTGTCCTGGCCTGTGGGCCAGAGACTTTAGACCTCCATGTCTGAAGCCTTATTCTACACAAAAGCCACATGCAAAACTGGCCAGGAAACTGTAATCCCCTGCTGGGCTTTTGTCAATGACACTGAAATGAGTGTTATTATATTACAAGCAAATGGCGGAAGTGATTTGCAAGCCAATTACTCACAACACACAGCCGGTGTTGCATTCTAAGAAATTCTTTGATTTGCTCAGGGTGGGTTGTTGCTTTCATGATTGTCTTTCCTCCTCCCATTTCTTTCTTATCTCTCTGCCAGCTGCTACCCTAATCCTTCTGCTTTATCACACACACACACACACACACACACACACACAACTATTATTTCTGAAGGGCTGCGGGAAGCCAGCTGCCTCGTCCTCATGTAGTCCTCTGTATCCAAGTAGGACAATTGGGTCTGTATGGTCAGGTTTGAAACAATATCCAAATGCCAGGTTGCTTTGCAGCAAAGCCTATTGGTGATGGGGCTCCTTGCCTCTGGACAGGGCCCTGCTGACCGGTGTCAAAATCAATCCTGCAGACTTACAATTCCTTTAACTGGTTTTGATGATAATGCTCTCGGATCCTGGAGGATCTGTTGACACCTTCCCATAACAGCAGGACACCAGAATTGGGTTCTAAAGTTTAAAATGAAATACAGCATTTGTGACTATGTTTCCTACTCTATATAGAAGGGACAGTTCCCCGGCAGAAGACTCACAGAACTACAGATCTTTTCCGCCGGAAGACCCTTGAAGTGAAGGAGCCCAGCTCCCTGGTCTGTGCGTGTGGAAGCAGAGCCTCTGGGAGCCAGCACCGGGAACTCAAGCAATTTACGCCCCGGCGGCGGCTGCAGGCTATGAAAACAAGGTCTCGATCATTTTAGTGCTTATGAGGGGTGTCCACCCTGGGGCCTGGCTGTGAATGTGGCCCAACACAAAACTGTAAATTTACTTAAAACGTTATGAGATTTTTTGTGTGTGTGATGAAGTGTCACGATGTATTTAATGTGTGGCCAAAGACAACTCTTCTCCTTCCAGTGTGGCCCAGAGATGCCAAAAGGTTGGACAGCCCCCGGATACTTCACGACACATTTTCAACTTGATAGCTATCTAGTCTCGCACCGTCATTCTCGCATCTTACTCATGATTTATGCGTTTGTTTACTCTCCGCCACCGTCACAAAGGGTTTGAGGTTGTGTCCTTCCAACATGAAGGAAACATTCCCACCAGCAGAAGCGCTGGTGCTTCACGCTGTTTTCTCAACAGCAGTGATGGATTCCCACTCTCCTGTCGGATTCATGCAATCAGTTCAATTTGTTTGTGAAGCTGAGGCAAGGCATGTGGCCAAGAAACTCAGTGACGCCACTGTGTGAACACACACACACACACACACGAGAGCATGTGGTTAATTTCCGAGGATGACCAGGTGAGCTAACTGCTTTGGCCTCGTATAAACCACACCTTAAACAATATCATGATCCTTTCCTCATAGCAAGGAAGAACAATGAACAAGAGTATAAATTATAGTATGCGTAAGACCAAATATTTGTTTAGGTAAACCGCTGAATGGAGGCCATTAGTAATTAATAATACCTGAGGTTTGGAGGCCATTTTAGCTTTGACGAAATGGGCAGCTACCGCTGTCATTTTCAAGATGTGGGATCTGAGGCTTAAAAGGATTAAAAGACTTGCTGGAGACTCCCAGACTAAAAAGGGCCCCTTCCGGGACTTGAAGCCAGGACCAAGGGCTCATTCCACTGAACCAAAGCAATCCAGGTTGCTGACCTTTTCAGTACAAGGATGCTTCTAAGTTGTTAGTGAGACGAAGGGCAAACAAAAGATAATTCATGATTTTGAAGGCCTTTCTTTCCCGCTGTGAAAGTTAGTAAACTGAAAAGTACAGCTATACACACTTTTTATACACGAAGCTTTCCTAGACCAGCTCCCTTTTTATTGAGAAACTTTCTATTTTTAACCACACTTTTCTTCAAAAACACAAGTTAGCTCCTTTCACTTCTCTACTCAAAACCAGCCAATGGCTTCTCGTCTTACTCAAAGTCAGAGTCAAGGTTACTATGATGCCCTGTAAGGCTCTTCACACCCCAACCTCCAGGAACCTCGGGAAGCACCCCTGCCATTCGCCATCAGCCCCACTGGTGCCACCCCAGCCACTCTGGTCTCCTGGATGCTTCTGGGACCTGTCAGCCCTGTTCCCGCTCCAGGGCTCTGCACTTGTTCTGCTGCCTGCGGCACTGTCTCCTCAAATCCCCTCCGTGGATTGCTCTCTCGGCATCTTGGGATCTTGGCTAATAATTACCACGCCAGGGAGTGCTTCCGCAGTTCTGCCCTTTGACTCAGGCAAGAAGGGCACCTGTCCTGGGTCTCCCATCTTAGAGGTCCCTGCTCCCATCCATCCCTCTCCAATGGGGCGGATGCGCAATGCAAAGCCGAGGTGCCTCAGAGCCACTCTCCACCCTGTTAGACAACATTCTGAGCACCCACATCCCCTGGCCCCAGTGGCCCTGAGCCCACTCCAAGACAGAGCTGCCAGTGGCACATTCTTAGTCCTCAGAAGGCCAAGAAGCAGAGTGGTTATTATGGGCTGCGTGGATGGAATGTGGACTTGCAGGCTGCAGTGTCCCCAGGCATGTGCTGGAGAGCCCTGGTGGTACAGGACCTTGCTGGAGGTAGGAAGAGAACAAGCGGGAGAGACAGTGGCTAGAGGCTCACTGGTCACTTTCTGGCACAGGACTCTGAGGGCTCTGACGACATCGTATTTGAGTATGGCCTTCTAAAGACACAGTGAAGGTTTATTGTCAAGGTGAGAGGATGGTCCATACGCGGTCTCGCAGTTTACCAACTACAGAGTCCAGCAGAAGTAATGCCTGCTTGAGTGTGGTTGGTAGGGCAATAAAATGGGGGTCCTAATTTGTAGTTTTAATGTGAACATTTCACCTAAAATGTCATTTGGTGTGCTTGAGTGTGATAGTGTTAGGTTACAGAATCACATGCTTATGATTATGTAATAAAATCTTTTGTAATAAAAGGGGGTGTTGTTTGTGCTGGACCCCATTTTAGACATACAGCAGGCAGTCCTTCATTTGTACTCTTTCCCCACACCCTGCAGACACGAGGGTGTGTCTGGCTGTGCATGGCTACTCTGTAACTGCTTCTCTTCCCATGAATACACCACATCACCCTTCTCTTTCTTTATCTCTTTAGCACTTACCGCCATCTGACATAGTATTGGTTTAGTTTATCTGCTACATGGAGAGGTGAAGCTCCACTGAGAGCACGATTAATTTTCCGTTCTATTCTTTGAGATTGCCTTGGCGCCACATATAGCCTTTAGCTCACGGCAGACACTCAAGAAACATTTGTTGGATGAACAAAAGGCCGATGGCTATCCTCTCATGAGTACCTATCCCTTTGCATGTGTTATGTCAAGTAAGTCGAACTAACCTTATGAGTCTATTGTTTCCATTTTGCAGAGCAGTCTCAGAGGGTTGAAATCACTTCCCTGAGGTTCCACAGCTGCCAAGAAGGAGAGCTAGAACTTGATCACAGATTTCTCCACCCCAGAGCCTGTATTCTCTCTACCATACTGCTTTTGGAGAGGCAAAGATCCAAATATGAAGTTTAGAAAACTTATGATACAAGCACTGAATTGACTAGAGAACGCGAAGGATGGTAAACCATTTCTTTCAGCATTTGGATTTTATCTACTTGCTTTGCTTAGCCTTGTAGGGATAATGATAAAGCATATATTAATTGGAAAAATTTATATAAACATAAATAGCCTGCACTCTGCAAGAGAGGCAGAAATCGAGGGGAAATACAACTTTGCTGGCTGGCGGTTGTCTAATCTTAGGTTCATTCCTACTGTTTCTGTTTGGCTTGCACTGTGAACACTTCATTCTTAGCATGTCATGTGGACTGTGAAATGAGACATCGTGGAAGAATTACAGACGTCCAGATGTGGCTGCTTCTCAGCGAAGCTTCCTCAAGTCTTGTGACTGCCCTCTTTTTCCCAAGATGTTTCACTGCCTCCCAAATCTAGGTCATAATTCGAGGCCAACTCATGTTCCGAGAAATAGTCCAAGGAATGTCCTGTCTGAGGGCCCTGTCCCCGAATACGTCAACACCAAGCTGCCTCTCTTCCAGGGATTGTCCTCTGCACTTTTTTTTCAATTACAGTTTGCATCCAATATTATTCTGTTCTAATTTCAGGTCTACAGCAAAGTGGTTAGAAAATCATATACTTGCTGGAGTGGTCCCCCCACTGCTTCAAGTACCCACCTGGGACCATGTCTACTTATCTCCAGGTTATTGACTCTGTTCCCCATTCGGTAACCTACATCTCTGTGGCTGTGCTGCAGCTACCAATTTGTACTGCTTAATCCCTTCACCTTTGTCACCCAGGCCCCCCAACCCCCTTCCCCTGGGACAGCTGTCAGTCAGTTCTCTGTTACAGATTGTCCTCTAAAGCCTTCGTTTTGAATCACAGCCCTTTGGGCTAAACTTTGGAAGTCATAAATATGTGGATTTAAAAGAAAGCTCATTCTATTTCAGGAGCTGTTAAGTCCTTCTGTGCCAGATTTTACTCCACCAGAGAGAAATATCAACCTTCCCTGCCATTTTTTTGAAAACTTTGGCCTTCCTGCTTGAGTTCCAGGAATAACACCCATTCATTCGACAAACATGTATTGAGAGACTGCTACGTGCTCTGCCTGGAACAAACACTGAAAATGTAGTCACCACAATCACAGACAGACTCAACCTGGGAAAAAACACAACTGGTATCCACGGACAGTGGTTTATTGACTGATTTTTGGTGTAAAGGAAATGATACCTAAGATGGTTCCAACACAGCTTTCCTCAAAAAGTCAAAGATACTAATTCCTTCATTCTTCTGTAAAAAGAAGTTTGTGTAGCTGAGGCGGGGGCAATGTCTTGGATCTGAACTAGGCACTTCTAAGTGGGCCTGGGGACAGAACTCACTGGCAGCCCAAATTTGTATCAGCGTAGTTATCTTCTTGGTTTCCTAAGCGAGGCACCAGATTTTGGGGGTGGGGGCTCATGGACACTTCAAAGGGGCAAAGGGCAGATGCCACCATGTGCAGTGTGACTACCACTTCCTGGTTGGTGAGATGTTTCATCTGGGAGAGTACTTGCCCCTATTCTCTTAACAGAGAAGGGCGTGAAGGGTTGCTTATGCCACACACAGTATAAGTTCAGAACACAGACCAGGGGAGTGGGCACAGGATCACAGCATGTTCACACTGGGCAGGACCTTGGGCCCTCATTCATCCAAATACCCCAGTTTACTGGTAGGAGTCTGAGATTCCCCAGTCCTCAAGTTTCTACACTGAGCGCACACAGTCCCATCTCTTTAAAACCATGGAAAACCTGAAAGTGAGGGAAGAACCGAGGGAGCAAAATCCTGATGATTTCATTCCCTATTTTTCTAGAGCCTCTAATTTCACCTCTTGGTAAGTCACCTGTCTTCATATCTTAACATTGCTTTGGGTGAGTTTTGGTGGTCTTTAAAGGGTACCTTGAAAAATACTTTTTGTGTGGCCTGGCTGGTGTAGCTCAGTGGATTGAGCGCGGGCCTGCAAACCACACGATCGCGGTTCGATTCCCAGTCAGGGCACATGCCTGGGTTGCAGGCCAGTTCCCAGCAGGGGACTCACAAGAAGCAACCATACATTGGTATTTCTCTCCTTCTCTCCTTCCCTCCCTCTCTAAAGACAAATAAATAAAATCTTTTTTAAAAAAAAAGAAAAATACTTTTTGTGTGTGTGTCGCAATATCTTCTTCCCAGATGAGAAATATACTCAATTTTCCATTAACACATTATTTAACATTTAATTACTTTCTTGCTACATTCTTTCCAGGGTATGAGGCCTCTCTGCAAGCCAAATGTTTGCTAACTTCACACTTTGGGTTTTCAGAGAACCTGTGGGTTGTGCTGAGTGATGGTCCTCTTATCCGAGTCAGTGATGGTCCTCTTATCCTCTTATCGCAGCCCTGGCATCATTGTCCCTGGGCTGTCTGAACCCCATAAGGGCAGAAGAAGAGGGGCTCTCTTATTTCTGTTGTCTTTGACCCACAGCAAGAGTGGATTGCCAGCACCTTGAGCAAACACCCGAGTCTACCGCAATTACTGTGTGTGTGCTGAGCCGGACCGTGAGCGTTCTGAGAACAAGGTAGAACGGAAATTTTTCCATTTCCTTCATACTACTTCAGCTCATAACCCTGGCAAAGGAAGGAAAGAAGGCTCGGGAATGAAGAAGGAATAGCGAAATATCTAGAGATCACTGATGATTCACCAGGGGGCTTCTGACTTGCTTACTGTTTACGAAAACACATTCTTACTAAACACAAATGAGTAGTTTATTAGTGCAGCGCCCAGCTTTTAGTTTAGTGTGTGTCCCACATTCTTTCATTTTCAGAACTTCTTCCTGTTCACTTCCCATGATTCTCGTAGGACCAACAGGTGAACCTGTGGCCCAGGCTAGCCAGTCAGAATACTGCATTCCTCTGGACGCACTGGTGAGAGCAAAAGAGGAGCATTTGATTCAAGCAGGCACAATTGGAGTCTTCTCACAGAGACAAAAATACTTGCTGGGAGAAGCTCGTTCCCTTTGAGACTGTGAGCTGCAAGGACCCCATGAACCTGGAAAGGCTGCAGCCCATCTTTCATTCCACATGGAGAAAGCTTGTCCACACCCAAAGCCAACACAAATGAAAGCACAGGTAATAGAGAGAAAGGGAAGGAGACACGTTGTTTGCTGCTTGAATACTGGACACAATTGTATCTGAAGATCAACTCATAGTTTTTTCAGACTTTTGAGCTAATGATATTTATTTTTTTATGTGTTTGTTTGTGGTTGGTTCAGTTCGAGTTGGGTTTCTGCCACAATTAAAAGGTCTTGATAACTAATGATAGTCATTCTGGCAGGTGTGAGGTGATATCTCATTGTGGTTTTAATTTGCATCTCTCTGATGGCTAATGACGTTGAAGCATCTTTTCATGTGTCTCTGGGCCCTCTGTATACCTTCACTGGAGAAGTGTCTATTCAGTCCCTTTGCCCATTTTTAATTAGATCGTTTGTCTTCCTTGTGTTGAGTCATATGAGTTCTTTATATATTTTGGAGATCAAACACTTATCCATTGTATCACTGGCAAATACATTCTCCCATACAGTCTGTTCCCTTTCCATTTTGATAATGGGGTGGTCTTTCAGAATGGGTATCACTAATAAATCAACAAACAACATGTGCTGACGAGGTTGTGGAGAAAAGGGAACTTTAGTCCACTGTTGGTGAAAATACAGACTGGTGCAGCCACCGTGGAAAAGAGTATGAAATTTCCTCAGAAAACTAAAAATGGAACTGCCTTTTGACCCAGTGATTCTGGAACAAACATACTCTAAGAATCCTGAATCACAATTCAAAAGAACTTGTTCAATCCTATGTTTATAGCAGCGCTACATACAATAGCCAAGTGTTGGAAACAGCCAAAATGCCCATCAATAAATGAGTGGGTCAAAAGATCGTGGTGTGTTTACACAATGGAATACTACACAGCAGAAAGAAGAAACTTCTACCTTTCACAGCAGCATGGATGGAACTGAGAGCATTATGCTAAGTGAAATAAGCCAGTTGGTAAAAAACAAATACCATGTGATCTCACCTATAAGAGGAATCTAATGAACAAAATAAACTAACAAGCAAAATAGAACCAGAGGCACAGAAACATGGAACAGATGAAAGTTACCAGAGAGTGGGGGAGAGGGGGATAATGGTGGAAAGAAGGGGAAAGGACGAGTCAAAAAGCATGTATAATTGACCCACGGACATGGACAAAAGTGTGGGAACTGACTGCAGAAGTAGGGATGGGTTGGGTGGAAGAGGGCAAAGGGGGAAAATTGGGACAACTGTAATAGAATAACAACAAAAAAGGTCTTGATAATGATAAATTATTTTTTAAAAATTGTTTAATTTTTAAATTTTTACTTATTTGTTTTTAGAGAGAGGGGAAGGGAGGGAGAAAGAGAGAGAAACATCAGTCTGTGGTTACCTCTTGCTTGCCCCCTACTAGGGACCTGGCCCACAACCCAGACATGTGTCCTGACTGGGAATTGAACTGGCGACCTTTTGGTTCACAGGCTGGTGCTCAATCAGCCAGGTATAACTATAAATATTTTAATAGTCCACATTGTACCTGTGTGAGTGATTCTAGTGAAGTATCATGATTGACAGCCTTGTAAGAGCATTATGAGTTAGTGGTCCTCGGGGTGTCATACCCTTCTGAAGGGTCAGGATTACAGTTACAGTGACTCACCTAGACCCTATATTCTATGGTGGCCCCAGCTAAATGTCACTCCCATGCCACTAACTGCTTGGGCATTGTGCAACCTTCTCTTGGCTTCCAGAAAACTTTCACGGCCCACTCTTTTCTTCTGGGGACACTCCATCCAGACAAGAAAGCAAGAAAGATGGGAAGCTCTCTTCCTTAGCTCAGACCGGCCGTCTTCCTCCAACTCAGAAAAACCACAGACCTGTATCTGCTTAAACCCAACCCAGAGAAAACCAGAGAGTCTTGCCAGAGGGCCACCCTAGCGATACAAATAAAATGTCCACAGGAGAGAAAGGCCTTGAATTTTAAGGGAACGGGAACGTTGGGCTGTTATGTTAAGTGAGCAAACAAACCAGGCCTGTCCAAAGAACACTACTGACCTACGGAATGTGGCAAATTTCTCAAGGCTGTTATTTATTTACAAATGCAAGTATTTCCTTCCATTATAAACACATAGTCTGTGATCTTAGTGAGGAGTCTGAGGCACTTTCTGTATTTCCCACTAATCTCATGTTAACACGCAACATTCATACTCCCGTCTGCCCTGTTATTAACTGCAACCCAAGCCACCAACACTCACCAGCAACATGACTGGCATTTGTGGCTGGGTCTGTGTTGGAGTGAATTCTCCCCTTTTGACCATTTCTGAGTGAGCCCTGTGACTTCAGTTTATACCTACAGTGACTTTACTACATAAGACACTTAGAGATGAGAGGCAAGAGCAAGCTAAATTCACAGCCTCACATGACAGCCTCTGTGCAGAGGAGGAGTGAGTGAGATCTGAGCTTCTGGGATGTGGAATGGAGCCAGAGAGAACAGGCTGTACCTGGGAGAGGGCATCAGTTCTATCTGGGGCTGCAACGCATCACTCTATAACAGAAGGTAGCAAATTATTGCCCTTGGACCAGATCCAGCCCACTGTGGTCGAAGAATGGTCTTCACAGTTTGAAATAGTTGAAAAAATCTAAAACAGAATAATATGTTGTGATATGTAAAAAGCATATGAAGTTCATACTTCAGTGTTCACAAGCCGAGTTTAATTGTAATGCCACCATACCCATTTTATCACATACTATTGGTGGCTGCCTTCACACAATAATGACAGATTCAGATTTAGGTAGACTACATGGCCTGCAAAGCCAAACGTATTTACCATGTGGCTCATTACATAAGCAGCTTGCTTACCCCCTACAAAGACCTATCCCCCAAGGCTGCGGATTTATTGCTACCCCTCGTCAGCCATCACAGGCATAATGACACAATGGCTTCATCATGTCCAGGTGCCTGTGTGACCCTAGAAAGTGATTTAACTCCTGCAGGGCATTGCTTCCTTCTTCTTGTTCCCCATTATAGAGCTGATTCCAAATGCTAAAATTATTTGCTCTCGCAGAGGTCTAATGCAGGCTGCAAAGGGATGAGCCAGAGGGTCTAAATGTGCATTCATCATGACCACAGAGGGCGCCAGGGAAGGGACCTCTGCGGGCTCCTCATTCTACAAAAGCACACAGTGGTACATCCTTCAGAGGCATTCCAATCCTTAAGATCACAACTCTAGTCACACGACTTTAGTTCTAAAGCTGTGGTTGCAACTACAGAAGCAAAGCAAAGCAGAAAATTGAAGGAACTGGCCGAATGATATCTAGCTTGCCCAATACTTTGTCCTGAACATCTTTGACTGTGGTAAATGTCATAGCAGATGCATTAATCCTGCCTGATCCATCTGAGAGACTCCTCACTTTATCAGGCAAGCTAATAAAGCTTCTTCTTTTCCTTTTCTGAAGAAGGTAATGCTGATATGGGATTATCTGGATAAAATGCCTTCACTGTTCCCTTGATTTGGCTAAGGAGGATTTGGCAGATGCCAAATTCTGTAGCCCAGAGCCACAGTGGAAAATCAGACTTGTACTTAGGACTATTTTGCAAGTAATAGATCTTTTCCTTGTGAGTCTTAAAACGCTGTTGACCCTAGTCCTGTTCCAAAAGTCTTATGAAAAAGGGAAAGTTTGAGTTTGTCAGGTAATACTGTTTAAAGCCAACTTGCCAAGGCTAGAAAACCTTGCAACTGCTGCAGTTAGCACCTCATCATATTCTGCAGATGTGACACAGAGTCACAATAAATGGCTGTCACCCAGTGAATCTTGTATATGCGGAAAAACTGGGGGCATTTAATTCTAGCCTTTGTCACAAGACCTGCCAATGTTTTGTCTTTCTCAGTAACAAAAGTCTTGTTAATGATTGCGGTGGAAGAATTTCTGGTTACAACTTAAGCATGGCGTGACATAAAGTGTATCCTAGCATCACTATTTTGTAAGCCCCGATCTTATTTTACCTTGTGATAGGTCACAGAAGATCTCATATTCAAAACTGGCTCCAAAGCAAATCACACACTTGAGTGGCCCAAAATCATGGGCCCCAACTCTGTCTTTAATCAAGAGGGCTTGTTGGGCTTTAGGGTGCATTTTTTCCTGCATGTTTTGAAGAAGTGTGTGTAAGTATTTTTTTCATTTAAAATGAACATGAATGGAAAAGTAACATAAAAATGAATTTCACTGGATCCCTATCTTATGAAAGTCTGTGACACATTGAGTACGTAAAATTATATATACCACCTTTTGGGGAGGTTGTCACTTGGAGCTGCAGCTCCAGAAGATGACACTTCTCAAATCAAAGAGCGTCGGAGCTGAGCCATCTCAGAGCCGAGCTGGTCCTGGGGTTTCACATCCCAGGTGAAGGCAGGGAAGGTGGTGCACTGTCCAAGGTGACCAGCAGGAACTCAGATTCTACCTCCGTATCCTTGGTCTCAGGCCACTTAGCTGTTTCCTCCCCCCATATCCATTTTGATAGCTCATACTTAACATAATTAACTCTTTCGAAGAATTGTTGCCGGGAGAATGGAAAGAGAGAGCATCGATATATTCCAGTAGACACCAGGGGTGAAGGGTGTTGTCGGATCAGAATTTTTTCAGCAAATGGGAATCCCCGGTCAGATTTTTCCTCCCCCAGCAGCAGAGTCCCGAGCCTTCTAGAAAGCCTGCCAGGTGATGTGGCATTTGTTTTGCCTGAACCCTAGGACTCAAAGTGTCCAGATGAACACCACTTCCCGAGGAGAAGTCAGGACGTGAGATAATGACGAAGTGAGCTGTGCATTAAGGCCACATAAAAGAAGGGCTTACATAAGTATGAACATGAACATGAACATGAACATGGTCGTGAACTTGAAGGTGAATGTGAACATGAACATGCCCGGAAGGAGTGAGTGCTATGAGTGAGTGCAAGGTTGGCACTATCAGCATCAAATTTGTAAGGCAAAGGAAGGGTCAGAGGCATGGCAGAGGACACAGGGGGATGTATTGAAGTAAATGTATTCCTGAAATCTCTCATGTCAATTGAATCACAGATATTCAATGTAATATCAAAGAAGGTTTGTGTTAACCTCCTGATGCTCTTTTGGTGCCAAAGTTTTCTAACTTTTTAAACTCCAAGTTTCTCTGGCTCTAGCATTCCTGCGAAGTCCATTCACTCATTCATGACTGTGTCAGATAAGGCCTGACTGCGTCCTTTGGAGAAGCACTGTGCTAGGGGGACGTTGTGATGAATAGACTTGGTCGCTGCTGAAATGCAACCCAGGTAAATGCAGACCCGTTGTCAGGAGATGCTAGCAATTCATATGCTGCAAGTATCTGGCTGCACGTTCTGCTTTTTGAAGCTGAGGGCTGCGGTAAAACTAGACATATTTTGAGCATTTTTAATTTGGTGCTAAGACATTTTTGCCTTGGAATAACTCTTAAAAATGGACACGAATTACTGTTCAGGTCTACTTGGCCACCTCCCTTAGTGGGTACTAAGTACATGACTACTATTCAGAGACCATGTAGAGCAAGGGATGGAAACTCATGCAGACAGTCAACTGATGCGGGGCTTACATTCTGGTGGGGGACACAGAGAAGAAACAATTGGACCCGCTGGTTAACACAATTCCGATGGGCAATGGTACCTTCCAAGGACAGAGTCAATTCGGTACGAGGAGACATGCAGCAAAGCCAGGGACAGTTTACTAACGGGTGTTCTGGGAAGGGCTCTGTGAGTGTGAACCCTGTAGCTGACACAGAGGAATGGAGGGATGCCAACTTCTTGACAGCCAGTGAAGAGGTTTCTAGGCAGAGACAACAGCAAGTGCAAAAAGCTCTGAACTGGGAAAGTGCTTGGCTTGCTTGAAGGACTCCAGAGAACAGCTCAGCTAGGCTACCGTGAACTCTTACCTAAGATTGGAGAGGCAGGCAGGGGCTGAATGCACCAGGGTCTACTCACAGTGCATTGAGAAGCCCCACCAGTTTTAATTACACATATATGATAAGTATATTATATATAACATATAAATATATATTTAAAGGTCACGTGTGTGTGTGTGTGTGTGTGTGTGTGTGTGTGTTAGATGTAGTGGAGAGAAGGAAGAGGAAGGAGGGGGGAAGCAGTGGTCCTGGAGAACTCAGTCCACCCTGGGGGTGATGGTGCTACAGTTGGGGTGGTCACACTGTGACAATGTACTTCAGTTGTCACTGGGAGTTTGTCACAGGAATCAAGTGCAGGGGGCCACCAGGAGGCAAGTGGACAGACAGGAGTAGAAGACAGTTCTTCCCATGCTTTTTATTTGGTAGCATTGGGTCGTTTGCTTCAATATTGTAATAAAAGCCTCTTTGGCCACGAATGACAGAAGTAGATGAACTTACCTCAAAATTGAATCCACCCTAAAACAGCTATTAGAAGCCCAGGGTTGGTGCCAGGGTCAATGTCTGAGCCCATTATATTTAATCAATTAATTAAATAACATACATTGAGTGCCAATGACATGACAAACACCATTGTGGACAGGAAGAATAATGCATTCTTCTGTAACTCCTGTGTGAAGCAAGGCAATGTTCAAACTCTTTCTCAACTGCTACACCCTGGGCATTGACGACGCAGAACAGATACACTTGACTCAGCTATGTGAGAGGTGATCACTGGATAAAAGGTGACCACCTTTTATCACACGGACCACAATGTGATCCATAATGACGGGGTTGGGGGGGACCTGAGAAGAAGGGCTAAGACAGCTGCAGCAGCAGCAGGGAAAGTTGGGGCCTGAGCATCAAAACGTTTATCGACTGGAACAGAAACTATTTCGACAGATTCAAGGAACGGCCATGAAGCTGCATGAATCTCAGCTTGGGGAGTAGGACACAGAAAGATGAGGTCTGGGGCCTTAGTTTGACCTCTTTAGATGTTTTTTTCTAGGGACCACCTTGGTTTCTAAACAAGCCCTGAGTTCTGCTCATTCTAGGAGATAGCTTTTAAAAAACTTTTTGAAAAAAGAAAGGATTTTTTGTGTGTGACTAAAATAATCTCACCTAAGTGTGTGTTCTGAAGCACTAAGTGTGTGTTCTGAAGACTCCTCATGTTTTTTTAAAGATTTTATTAATTTATTTTTTAGAGAGAGGGGAAGGGAGGGAGAAAGAGGCAGAGAAACATCAGTGTGTGGTTGCCTCTTGCACGCCCCCAACTGGGGACCTGGCCTGGAACCCATGCATACACCCTGTTTGGGAATTGAACCAGTGACACTTTGGTTCACAGGCCAGCTGGGATTCAATCCACTGAGCCACACCAGCTAATGCAGGACTTCTTGTGCTGGACAGCAAAGCTGTACTATATAGTCAATAAGTTATGTCACTTTGAAATTAAACTTTTTTTGTCCAACCTCAGCAATCAGGTTGTTTAACACAAGGGGCTAAAATGAGCTCCTTTTTCAAGGCTCAGAAAAATGAGCCTTAAACATTGGCCAGCAAAGTACATCTTATTCCATCCTTTGCACTAACACATTCCTACCCCTCTTCTCCAGCTCGCTCCAGCCCATCATCTATGGTTTCATCGATCAAGTTCCTGTTTTCTAGGGACATCCACATAGAGGTTGTCTGATAAAATTCAATACCTTTCAGAGGTGGATTCATCGTTAGGTGCATCTCTTTCAATCTTGAAAACCCTTCATTGTGCTGGAGGGATGACAGGTGGAGAAAATGAAATTATTTTGGGTGCATGGTCTATGCATCCCCTGGTTTTCCTATTCCTTAGCCCTGATCCTGTTCTCCAGGGACAGTCATTCTGGCCAAAAGAAGAAGCCAAAACAGGTCTGCTGTACCCTGCTCAGCTTGGTGCTAAGGGATTTGGCAGAATCATTTATGAGCTCAAGTGACAAGACTGGCCTGAAGTTGGTGGCCCTTTATTAAAGAAAAAAATTAGAAAACGAAATGCAGAACCTTGCTGCCCTCAAAAGCCTCTGGCAATAGTGAACCTTCCAGTTCAGAAGTTAAATTCTTCCCCGTTCCTCATTCCTTTTTGGCAACTGAAATTTTTCTGCCTCTTATCCCTTCAAAAGACATGTCACATTCAATTGAAAGACACCTCAACTAATGCTTCAGCAGACAGATTGTGAGATAAATCAATTGTCGTTCATGTGCATCCCCTTTAAGGGTAGTTGTTTTGGTGTTGTTCTTTATTTTTTACGTTGACAACATGCCACTCTGGTTTATTTATTATCTATGTTGAAAATTTGATTATTTGCAAGCCCCACAATTCCCTTTATGTAGTTCTCTTGGTGGGTAACTAGTGTTCCCCCACAGTTTTCCCTTACAGACAGTGCTGCTGGGAACACGCCCCAGCCTGACCTGAGCACAGACTCGGAGATACTCCTGTGTGGCCCCACCCACCATCACCCCTTTCCTCCTGCCTTGTTGGCCAGTCAAGCCTTCCCTCTGCCCGCATCCAGGCCACTGTGTCTGGGCTCCGTGTCTTGGCTCCTGTTGTGTCCATGACCTGTTTTGGGACCAGCCACCTTGACTTTGCCATTGGGAACTCTTCCAGGATGGGACTCTTATCTCTGACTTCCAGCTTCAGACTGGAAATTATGGGTAAGAGCCCCATGCTGGGCATCACAAAGCCCGCGGGACTTGTCTTGCCTGGAATGGCTCCTTGCTGGCTTCTGTCTGACTAGACTGGAAACTCAAAAAGGCTTGAAGTTCTCTGACTAAGTCAATGACAGATGCTCAGCTCAGGGGCAAGGCCTGGCACATGGGATGAGCTTAATGATATTAAAATTATTCATGATTTAGCAAATGAATCTTTATTACTTTTCGGTGTCAAGTACCTTGAAGACAAATTTCAGTTAAGATAGATAGATAGATAAGTGACAGATTGATCCATCGATTGATAGATGATGGCTAGGTCTGTCATAGGTGCATCTGGAGTATACACGTGGGTACCTCAACCCAAGGAGGAATGTATTAAGCAAGGGGAAAAGGCATTTTGTATATTTTGCCTCCAAAGCTTCTAAGAACAAATCTTTGAAGCATTAGCATTTCAGAGGCTGGGTCAGGTCAACCTTTTCTGCAAATGATGTGCACCCCACAGGACTCCCTCCCAGTGTGAAGACAAGACCTCAAACAGGACATTATTTATTAGTTAGACTTCAAAAATTACCACTACCTTCTTCATCTGACCAGAGAGCACACTCGCTCAAGCGACAGCCTTCCACACTCACTCTCTTCTTTCTCTTCACCGACTATGGGACCACTGCACACGAGGTAAGACAACACTGAGAAGCGAAGGGGAGAAAAGAATTTAAGTCACCTGAAGCCCCACCAAACAGAGACAGTCACGGTTACTATTTGGTGGCATACTCTTTGAGAATTTTCCCATTCGGAGACCATAGGTATACATGTACACACACACACACACACACACACACACACACACAATATCATACACACCTGGCTCCTGTGTAAATCTGCCTGGTCATTTTCAGAAACCTTAGTCTCTCTGTGTGCTGTCTTGTTATCATCTAATTTTCTCCCAGTCTTCTTTGATTCATCTACCTCCTTTCTTACAGCTTCTCCAAATTACAATTTTTTCATGGCTTTTCCCAAGACCAAGGATTAATTTCACCAGAAATCAATCTGCTTCCCCCAAAATCAGTAATTCCAAATTTAATGTTTTTTACCCTCTCTTTTAATTTTTTAAATCAAGAAATGATTCACATTCCATAAAATTTACCTTTTTAAAGTATGTAGTTCAGTGGTTTTAAAAAATGCATCCTCAAGGCTGAGTGTCTATCACTGTGGTCAATTTCAGAATGTATTTATCAGCACTGAATGAACCCTTAAATATTAACCATTATTTACCATTCTCTCCTCCCTCCAACAACCTGGCAACCACAAATCTACTTTTTTCTCTACGGATTTACCTGTTCTGGACACTTTATTTAAATGGAATAATCAGATACAAGATCTTTTGTGATTGGATCTACTCACATTACATAATGTTGTTGAGGTTCACCTACATCACAGTGTGTATCATAGCTTCATTCTTTTCTATGACTGAATAATACTCCATTTTATGAATTATTGTATTGTATTCACCCACTAATCTATTGATAGACACTTGCGTGTTTTCTCTTTTTGGACAGTGTGAACAGTACTGCTATGGATATTCATCTACAAGTATTTGAGTATCTATTTTTAATTTGGTTTAGTATTGGAATTGCTGAGTCATGTGGTAACTTCATATTTAACGTTTTGCAAAACTGTCTTCTGAAGTGTCTGCACCAGTTTATATGTCCGACCCCAGCAAAGTCTGAGGTTTCTAAATTCTTTCTGTCCTCACCAACACTTGTTCTTGGCTGTCAGTTTAATTATAGCCATCCCAGGGGTGTGAAGTGGTATCTCATTGTGGTTTTGATCTGCATTTCTCTAGTTAATAATCATGTTGAGCATCTTTGCCTGTGGTTAGTGTCATTTGCATTCTCTTTTGCATGTGGTTAGTGGCCATTTGCATTCTTTTTTGTTTTTGGACCTATGCCTATTTGAATCTTCTGTCTACTTCTTATTTGGGCTATTTGTCTTTATATTGCTCCAAGTTTGACCTTTATGAATCCCAATTTTTGCCACTCAGTTTCAAATCAGGCCTCCAGGAAAGATCTTTCTTTCCCACTTGACCTCAGAAGCTGACTCTTCTGTGTCATCAACATCTCACTCATAGTCAGCATCTGTGCCATATGCTGTGGTCTGCATTATGTATGGCGTCTGAGGGTAGTTATGTGACTACAAAGAAACTACCCTGCAACCAGAACACACATTGTTAAAATCTGCATATACATTCTGCATATACAAAATGCAGAATGTTCCCCAAGTTTTCATAAGAAACATCCGTGAGAAGGGTGGTTTAGATCCTGATGTCAGTTATCACACGGTCTGACTGCACATAAGTTTCATGGAGCAGATGAACTCTAGCTAAGCTCGCCCTGTGCTGAATCTGGTATGACTACGTCCCATTATCCTATTGAGTTATATTATGAAAGAGAAGTGTGGTCTGTCAGGAAAGATCTTTGTGTGGGCATATATTAAAACCACATTTTAATAGTGTACCAAAGCTTTTTTAAAAATCATGTTTAAAGAAATACATCATAGTTGTAAAAATTACAAAGTAGTTAATAATATGAATATATTAAGTAAAAATTAAACAGTGAAAGTAGAAATGTAATTCAGCCCTGGAAATTCTGTGTGTGAATATGTATCTCACTCTTCTCCAAGGTTCAAGAGAGCAGTTTTTACAGTGTGTTTGCGACCTGGCTCATATTTCATGGGTAAATGAACCATATTCTAATGATGTGATGGAAAGTTGTGCGACCTTTGCGATGACTTTTTAACCTCTAATTTAAATTCTTCTGCTGGTTTTTACTGTCCTCAGGATAAAGGTCTCAAGGCTCTTCACATCTAATGAACACCACGCCTCATAGCTCAGCTCTCACAGTTCACCCATCCTAGCCGTTTCCAACCCCAGACAGCCTCCTCCCCCCTCCCACCGTTCAGTCTGGACTCCAAACCTCTCCTCTACCCGCAGGAATGGCGTTTCTTCACCTTTGTACCCCTGCTGCCCACACAGTATCTAGTACAGGAGAAGGGACTGGCAAATGTTTGCTGAGAAAATAAAAAGATATATTGGCCAAGCTAACCCTTGCTTCCTGTCTTGGCTCATTTGTTTATCCTACCATTAACTATCTATGTCTTTAAAAAGTGTGCCCATCTTGCCCTGGCTGGTGCAGCTCAGTGGATTGAGTGCCGGCCTGTGAACCAAAGGGTCGCCGGTTCAATTCCTAGTCAGGACACATGCTTGGGTTGCGGGCCAGGTCCTTAGGTGGGGGCTTCTGAAAGGCAACCACACACTGATGTTTCTCTCCTTCTCTTTCTCCTTCCCTTCCCCTCTCTCTAACAATAAATAAACAAAATATTTAAAAAGAAAGAAAAAAAAGAAAAGTCTGCCTATCATTTCAATGGGTACGTTCTCTATGTGGCTTCACCCATGCCACCATATTTTGTAGATTGTTAGTTACAGGCGAGGCGAACATAACAGAGGTGGTGAGAGCTGAGACACTGACTCTGCCCTCACGGAGGCTCCAGTCCACTGCGTTGGGACGATGACCTGCAGAGGAGCGGATAAGTAGCAGTGGTCATTGCAAGTGCTTTGGGAGCGTCTCCATGAACCTGGGTAAGCCACCCAGTGGCTTCATACGTACTCTTCTGTGCTCCTCGTTTGGACATTGACTGCATATCATTCTGTACAGTTGATTGATGCTTTAATGAGGGTATGCATCTTTTACTTCTTTAATTCAAAACCAAAAGTTTTTGAGAACAGCGAGATACAGTAGGTATTTAAAGCATCATCGCTTAACGTGTCCTCCGGGAAAAGTGATGAGTGGGGCATTCTGCGAAGCCTTAACACGGCCAATTTTCAAGGCTCCCTAGGAATGAAATTTAGCCCTGCTGTTTTTTTTCTTTTCTGTTAAATTTATTTTGAAAGAATATATGCGCTCCCGTGTTCACTGCATTATTTACCGTAGCCAAGATTTAGAAGCAGCCCAAGTGCCCATTAATAGATGAGTGGGTAAAAAGGCTGTGATACATTTACATAATGGAGCACTACTTGGCCATGAAAAAGAAGGCAATCTTACCCTTTTTTGACAACACAGATGGACCTGGGGGGCATTATGTTCTAACAGTTTATCAGGATATGTAATTGAATGTCCAACAACCAATAACCTCTGTCTGTGCTTTTTACACTGATATTGGCCACTCTGTTTACTTAGTAAGGTGTGATCTCATTGGGGGTAAAAATTTACCAAAGTCAGGCTTAATAAGTTGGACATGGTTGCCCATTTATTAGTCAGGCATTAGAGTTTAACTATTAGTCTAATAGAAGGGTGAGCCATGCCTTCAGATGGTGAAGTAACTGAAAAGAGAAATGGTTCGGCACCCTGAACTTCAATAAGGGCACAGGAGAGAGTTGCCGTGCATTTATATTAACTCTGATAGAACTATTAAGTTCAGAAGCATTTCTCAGCAGCTGCTTATTAAGTGAGAGATGCCACTCACACTGTGTTATTCTTGTAAAGGAGCCCTTACCCCTCTCTCAATACATTTAATAAGATTAATTTGCAGTATTCAGTTCTCATAACATCAGAACTCATTTCCACATTAAGTGCAGCTCTTTGTGAAGTAATGGATAGAGTAGAAGCTAAATTAATTCAACCCAGTAAAATCTTTTTCTCTGATTAGGGGTAATAGATCCTAAAGCTTTATTAAGCAGAAAGACTCTTGGAGAAGAGACCCGTGCCAACGGTACAGGCTCTGCGCATGCAGATGGAAGGTAGAAGCTGTCTGTGTTGCACTCGTCCTTTGTCCGCACACACTTATGTACATGTTTCTCCAGGTTTTTCCTTCTGGAGATTTTCCATGGAGTCGGATAGCTGTTCTAAGTTCTTCAGTTGTCATTCAGGAGAGTTGGTAAGTCCCCAGCCTGGTCGAGGGTGGACATTCAAAATGTCACACTACTTCTGATCCATTGTGTACCATCACCTGCTGGATTTTTGATGGTATCTCTTCTGCCCTGGGATAACCTCATGTGCTGGTACCTGGTCACATTCCAAGGGTGTTTGTGGACATTCTTTACAGTTCAGGATGTAGAATCTTTAGGATAAACTAAACCTTTGTGAAGAAAATTTTGCTGAGTTTCACCATCATCTATACACATGCTAGTTTAACTGAAGAACAACTCCTAACTGTCCACCTAAAGAAATTAGGGCATTGATTCTGCCTGAGTTGAAGTCCCATAGTCAACTAGCCAAATGGTGCCTTTTCGAGTTAAATGTTATTGTTGCCAGACGTATTTTTCCCTCTGTAAATTTTGTCGTGTTCTATGTAGTGGATAGACTTCTGTGCAGACAGATTTTACTGCCAGTGTCAAATAATGGAGGAAAGAGAAAGAAATAATAAAGAACACGGCAATCAGGAGAAACAACTTGTTCCTAGCTCATGTTCCCTCCCTACTTAAAATTTGAGGATAAGCATAACTATACTAGTTGGAAGAATCCTAGAAAATGAATGATAGGGACACATTTCTGAAGCATTGAATAGTGCCCCAGAGTACACCAATGTAGCATGATAGTTCTTAATATTTTAAAAAGAATGTTGGTTTTATAGTCAGTCCAAGAAGAAAAGAACCAACTTAAATGCCAGTTATGGGCACCATCCAGTTTCCAAGGAGACGACTGGGGTCATCAGCAGTTTTGTTTTATTTATTAGGATTGTGAAAAATACGCTCAGCCTATCACATGTAACTGATCCCTCGGTGGTGGGATGGAGCTGCCTTATTCACTCAGAAACAAAGTGGTTTAACTCCCAGGACTGGAAAACACTTTGCTCAGTAACGGGACCTCTGCTGTTTCCCCAGTGATCCACTTCGCTGGGCAGAACGAGCGGGCACCACCTCAAGAGCATGTCCACGGCACAGCATGTCCTGAAAGAACTATTTGGGCTCTCTCTCCCGTTCCTCTCATTGGCTGTCCACAGAGTGAAGCCCTTCACTCAGGCTCCAGGACCCCCCCCCCCCCACGCCCTCTCTGTGCCCACATGTCAAGATGAGAAATGGAGCCCTTCGGTGTCTTTTTCTCTTCTTTTCTCCTTGTCACACTGGAGCTCTTATAAGAAAAAATTTAGGGCAGAGAGAATCAGATTGTCAACTAGATGTTACTGCATGGTCCACAACTGGGCAGATGAGCTCTCTGGGTAAAGCCTTGAGTGTTGTTTTGGGGGGGGAACCGAGAAGCAAGGACACAGCCACAGGAAACAGTGGCAATCCCAGGGACGTGGCTCCACTTCCATTTTCTTCCAGTTCACTACCCAGAAAACTCACTGCGCTCTATGATTTCCATTGTTTCATGGGACTCAGCTGCTGTTTGCTCACAGGATTTATCCCCCCTGAATTGGCCCCTAAAGTTGTCCATTGTTATAGAAAAAGAAGTAACAATAACTTAACTTTTCCTTTTCATTGTATCACAGTAAAAAAAACAACACCTTTTTCTTGCAAGCTGATGCTATCCTATTTAAATGCTCTCATGGACTTAAGAAATATTAATGATTTCCCCTCTAATAATCATCACCAACACTTACTGAGTGCTCACTATGTGCTAGGCACAATGTTTTAGGGGCATTACCAAGCTCACAACAGTAGGAGGCAGGTGTTATCTTACAGCTACAAAAGTAAAGGTGTAACCAAGTCAGGTCACCAGTCCACGTTCACAGAGCTTGATGAGGGCAGGGGCGGGATTTGAACCCTTGTGGGCTCGGGCTCCGTAGCCCATGCTCTTACCTGCACCATGCAGTGCCTTTCGTGATCAAATGGCCTCCCCAACGTGTTTTTAAATTACCCTAAAGCCTTTTAAATGTTCCTGTTTCTCAGGTTTTCCATGCATGAAATAATCAATAATTTGTGGAGTAAAGAGACAAGAAGCTCACTTTTGCTGCTTATCCAATTAAAAAAATCATAAACCCATACTCTTTATAGTTATCAACAGCCACCGGGATTTTCTAGTCCAGTTTTCCACCCCAGGAAAGGCACTTCCTCTTCAACGTCTCCTGCCGGCACTTCCTTCTCTCCCAGCCACCGAACAAACACGCACCAAGTGCTCAGAAACGCCCCCCGCCCAGCGCCCGTTCCATGCAACAGCTTTAACTGCTGGAAAAACCTGGCCACCCAGTTTTGGCTTTTGGAACAAAGATGGATAGTTTCTCCCTCTTCTCCAAGACAGCCCTTTAAAGAGTAGGTGGGCATCACATTCCTCTCCGGCTTTCTCTGTTACAGGAACTGACGTTCTAGTCCAGTTCCTTCTCACATTTCTCTGGTTCCATCAGTCTGTCTCTCTCCCTGTCACCCCCACCAGACACACTGTGAGTTGCCAATGCCCCTTACTGAAGGAACATTACAGAATTGGGTGTAGGATTCTCCATGTGTCCTGGCTTTGAGCCTCGGCATTGCCAGTAAAGCTGACCCATGACACACCTTCCATGGCCGCGCAATGGGGTCCGATCTCAGGCCTTGGGTCTCCCTCCCAGAGAGCCTGTCACGTTTGCTGTATTTCATTCCATTAAGGCCAAGGGTCTCCAGGACACAGAAAACGAGGCCCCTTGGGTTCCATGTGCTTTCTCCTTTGCATCACAGAGAGGGGCCACTGAGCTCAAATGAAACCCTGGTCTTGCATTGGGTTGTCTGTGGTTAGCTAGAGACACACACATGGGCATTCGATTGCTTGGATTTAGATACAGACCCCAGAACTGCGTGGACTGTGGAAACCTCAGGATTACAGACTGATAGGCCTCAGGGAAAAACAAAATCCGCATGGTGTTTAGAGCACTTCACTGCCTTCTTTGGCCAAGTCATTCATTCAGGGCTTAAGCATTTTCCAGATATTTTTCTCACCCGTCAAAGGCAACCCAAGACTTGCATTTACAGAAAAAAGTCACTCTGGAGTGGGTCAGACTAGATGTCAAGTGACCACTTCTACTAAGGGCTAAGTTCCCAGGCATCAGAGCATGGGTCCTTTTCTTGTGCCCTAACCTATGTGATCTAGCTCTTTTAGGTCCCTGGGAAGATGTAAAATAACTGCTGAAAATGGTTGGCTGATTAAAAGTGTATCCCTTGGAAGCATATTTGCCTTTAACTGAGACAACCTTACACTTTCAAGATGGAAAAAAAAAAAGAGGAAGAAGAAGGACCTGCTGGACTGGACTAGAATGAATTAGACATGGACTTGGGAGGAGGGTCATTGCACCACATGGATGTTCACCCGTGTCTACCTGGAAAACCAGCCCTGCCTGCACAGACCTTTCCTTCGGCACAGAGCACGTCCCACTTGGCCAAAGCAGGGACTCACCCTGCTGAAGGGGCTGAAGGGGCTGAAGGTGAGATGGGGTGGGGGAGCTCTAAGCACTTTGCATGTATTTATTCATTCTTCCAAATAACCTAAGTCTTCATGAGGTGCCTGGGAGGTAAGTCATCTGCTACTGTCCTGTGCAGCACAGTGCGCACGTGTCAGAAATGCTCAGCTAATGTAGGTGTCATGGTTAGTTCTGAATGATGATATTCTGGCGTCATTTAGGTCAAAACCCACCTCTGTATTACAGCAAATATGGGAAGTTCTGTTTTGCAGAATGAATTCTCAGGGAACTGTTCCTAGGACTTCGCTGAAACAACTGATACGGGACATTATGACGCATCCTTGGCCTTCAGATCTCCTTAGGCAATAGATGCCCTGACTATGAGTCATTAGTCTTGTTCTTTAGACTTCGACCTTCTTCTATTTTTTAAAATTTTAATTAAAAATGTTCAATTACAATCAATATTATTTTGCATTAGTTTCAGGTATGCAGCATAGTGTATAGACAGTCATATACTTTATAAAGTGACCCCCCGATATTTCCAGTACCCACTTACACCATATGTAGTTATTACAATAGTATTGACTATGTTACTTATGCTGTACTTTACATCCCTGTGACTGTTTTGTGACTACCATTTGTACTTTTTCATTTTATTTATTTATTTATTTATATTTTCCTTTTTGTGGGAATTATTTGTCTGTGTTCTCTCTCTCTCTTTTTAAATATTTTATTTATTTATCCTTAGAGGGGAAGGGAAGGAGAGAGAGAAAGAAATATCAGTGTATGGTTGGTTGCCCCTTGTGAGTCCCCTGCTGGGAACTGGCCTGCAACCCAGGCATGTGCCCTGACTGGGAATCGAACCGCGATCCTTTGGTTCGCAGGCCCACACTCAATCCACTGAGCTACACCAGCCAGGGCTAACATTTATACTTTTTAATACCTTTGCCTTTTCACCCAGCTCCCCCACTCCTCTTTTATCTGGCAACCATCAGTCTGTTCTGTGTATCTTGATTCTACATATAAGTGAAATCATTTGACATTTGTTTTTCTCTGACTGACTCCTAACAGTTTACCATCATTGAGAGTTATTTTTTGGCAATAAATGAAGTCCTTTTTAAATGTTCCTCCAGTCAGTTCCTCGGCCCCTACCCAGTTCCTCCTAAGGCAGTGAGATTTTATTCTCCCCACGCACTTGTGTGGTTAAGATGTTAAACTGGGGGTCCACTTTCCTAGAAAAATCTTCCCAGGGCGTTCCCTGCAGGGTTTGGGCTTGGGTACTGGTTAACTGAAGTTATAGGTACAGTGTTTGTCTGTCTGTGCCCTGGGCCCCGAGGAGGAATAAATGGGGGTGAAGTCCGCATGGGAACTGTGCTCCTGGAGACGCCCAGCTCTGTAGTGAGACCCGGGCTGGGCCCACTGTGGATTCGTTTGGCCGGCAACAGTTAACCCTGGGACACCCAGTAGGGGCCGGCGCACCAGTGGGAGGCCGAAGTGCTGCGTCTACAAATGTCCCGCTGAGAACTCGGGGCGGCAGCTCTTCAGGAAATGAGGACAGTTGTCTCCACTTTGGGCAGGTGTCCTTGGCACTCGAAGGCTGGCCTGTTGATTTCTGGAGCGAGAGGCTGGGTGAGATGGAAGGGGAGTTGGGATTATGTTTTGCTGCCATCTGTTTCTGTTCAGAATACTGGGAGCAGGACGAGAGTTTTCCCAACCACATCAGCAGACTATTTTTCTACTGGGCAGTGTTGGCGTCGGGAGTACAAATAACCTCACTCCTCAGCTCTCTCCAGCATGGTGTCTCCTTGACGTTACTGAGACTTGCTCTCATGCAGGCCAGTGCAGTGGGACATCTAGACTCGAGCTTAATCTACACTCACCCTGGAGAAACCTTAGAGGAGGCACTGACTTCGTGGAGGCCTCAGCTTGACCAGGAAGCGGCTCTCCCCGAAGCCCCCGAGAGGCGCTGGTGCTACTTGAGAAACCTATGTTCTGGTTGTTCCGGCACACCTGGCCCTTTAAATAAGGGCTGACAAGGTGAGGGACAGGGCAGGAGAGTCAGTATAAAAACCACACTGTGGATCAGAGAAGTAGCAATCACCCACCTACCATAGGGTGCACCTGGCTAACTCGTTTTTCACTCACCCTTTATTAAACAGTTTACTTCATGTGTCAGATATGAACATTTTCTTGACGAAAATCTAACTTTTCCATTGAAAACTAGTTGACACTACGAAGACGAAGATGACTTTTCTGAAGCTATTTAGGATGAGTATTCTGGCTTCCCCATTACCATCCCTGTGATGGGCTTGTCTACTCTCAAGAGTCAGCCCCTTGCTTGTGCCAAGGTGGACACCAGCTTAAAATGGGGGACCCAAGTGGCGTGTGGCCAGTGTTTTCTGAGGGTCACTGGAGGCAGCTGACATATGGCAGGAAGAACTCCAAACTAACAGTCCAAGTCTGGGCCCTTCTACTCAGTGGCTGGGAAGGTTGGACAGGGCAGCTCCCTTGCCTGTAAAATGGGTTCAGGAAGACCTGCTTCCGAGGGTTGTTACAAGGGTAAGTGTGAGCGCGCTGACTCTACGAACACAGGAGGGAGGCCTATGGTCAGCGGAATGGGGCCCCTTGCTAAGCTCTCAACCTTAGGTTTCTCATCTACCAAACAGACTGGTCTGGATTCCCAACACCCCTTTCAACGTGAAGAGTCCCTGGCTTCCAGACTCCATCCCTCCTGCCCCGCAACCCCCGCAAATGGAGGCTCTGAAAACTGAGCCCGGAAGGGCTTCACCACTTGTTCAAGGTCACAGAATCAGAGGGCAGCAGAATCAGAGCAGGTGTTCAGCCTTCTAGTCCAGGCTTTAATGACCGAGGCACAGAAGCCTTCCTGCTCACCTGGGAGAGGCTGACCTTGTCCTGGCCTCGGAGGTCAGGGAGCACATGGTCCAGATATATGGGTTATACAGCACCAGTCAGCAACAAAGTCCCTCTCCCCGAACCTCTCTGTGGACAACCACTCTTCCGGGACCTTCCTCCACCGAAACAATATGTCCCCAGTCATTTTTCCCTTGGTGGGTCAGCTTGGCTTTCGTCTCCGGGTCACCCATGGCCTCTCCCAGATGAGCACTGTCTCCGCCCTCCGACCTATGCTCCGTTCCCTAGTCGCCTGAGGGCAGCCGAGAGAGCTGTCAGGACATTCCCCAAGAAGAACTGTGTAGGGCAAGAAAGCTCTGCAAACAGGCCCTGGGCCCTGCTGGCCCAGTTCAGGCTGTTTTCAGCAGTTTGCTCTCTGATATTTCCTCTTACTCCTCTCTACCTGGAATTCATCTGGGGCCACCTGCTTTGTTTAGCCATCCACGCAGAAGGTCAACACACCATATTTATTTTTTTTAAAGGGCTGATGCTAAAGTGAACTGAGGTGAGCAAACACTAGTATTCACGTCAGCTGCTCCCTTAGGCGGCATGGGCTAAGCCCGTCTAAAACATGCTTTTATCAGCTTTGTTTCCAAAACCCGGTGAGTGAGCCTCTTGCTGCTGGTGTGGGGCTTGCTTTTGTGGGCGCGTAAGGAAGACAGGGCCTTCTCTGGCTCCTCTTTAAATGAAACGGCAAGTGGCGTTGTACAGGATACTGAGCTTGGAGAACGGGAAAGACAAATCTCAGAGCTCGATGGATCTCTCCCTTTTCATCTTGCATTTTTTACCAGCCAAGAGTCTTATTCCAAATACCTGGTGTGGTAAAAGTCCTGGCCAATGAAAAGATACACGAGCCATCAATTAGTAGGAAGGCTATCCTGTGCCAACCCTCTGCATTTCAACCCTAGCATCCACCAACCTGGGAGCTTTTTCTTCTACCTAGCAAAATCTGCAATTATTGAGAGCTTCTAAGTGCTAGGCATTGTTTTACAGAAGGCTCGGGGACTCAGTTGCCTGGCATAGTCTCACAGTCTTTGTTGGAAGGAAGTTTCCTTTTTTATTATAAGCAGAGACACGATTGTCAAGAGGCCTGTTCGAGCACAGGAGAACAGAATAAGAGAGGCTAGACTATGGCCTCACTAGGGAAAGAGCATAGACCACTAAGAAGTGCACTGGTTCCTTTCTCTTTACTATAGGACTGTGCCCAACTGAAACTTTGTTGCAAAGCAAAAGCATCTGATTGTTTGGAGAAAACAGATCTGTGTTTAACTATTGCAGTTAAGAAGACAGATTCTGGGAAAAACTGCCCACCCCTGGCTAGCCGTGGAAGCATCTGCTCTCTCCGTGCCTCAGTTTCCACGTGTAGTGCAGGGTAATTACGTCGTCCACCTGTGTTAGCTGGGGCTGCCATAACAAAGCACCACAAATGGAGTGGCTTAAGCAGCAGAAATGAATTGTCTCCCTTTTACTGGGAGGAAGTATTCACAGGACGGTGAATTTGCACAACAGTGACGGTGAAACAGCCAGCAGAATCACCAACCGCACAGGAAAGACACGATTGATGAATGAGTTTTTTTTTCTGAAAACCTCATTCACCAGCTGGCCTCCCCTCTGCCAGGAAGTCGGAGGTAGACAGGTGTGGACAAAGAGGCTTCCAAGGAACATCAGTGTCAGCCAATTTCATTGTCACAGCCTCCTAATCGTTCACTCTGTCTTGTTCCCTGCAAACTCTTCTTCCCCTGCCAGGCAGGACTTTTCCTCTGTAAATCTGGTTAGACAGCTCTCCTGTCCACAGTCTTTCCGTAATTTTCTATAGCCTTGGCCTTCTTACTGGCTTCACATCCCACCAAGTGTCTCTGCCTTCCGACCTTGGGCCTCTCCTGTCTCCAGGCTCAACACTCAGGGTTCCAGCCACTGGCCACCCTGGATTCTCAGCCACCATCCCGTCCACTTTCCCAGTGCCTCTGTCCTCACATCAGCCCCTTCGAGGAACACACCATGCTGTGTCCTGCTTCTCCCAACTGGACCATCAAGACTCAGTGGCAACATCAAGTCCTTCTGAGTCCTTCCCGGATCATCCAGTGGGGTTCCAGGTCTTCTTGTGCAGACCCATTGCCCTGATCTTTAGGAACCAAACACTGCACTGTGCTGGTCACCACCCTGATTAGCCTATGTCACCCACAAGCTTCTAGGGGAAGAGGGATACATTTCAGCTATCTGTGAGTTGTCACAGTCTACCTGGTTACAAAATTGATGCTCAACCAACATTTGTTGAGAGAATACATGAATAAATGAATGATGACTGGTTCATGATTATAAGCAGTGGGGGCATGGCTCTGGGCTCTGCCATGAGTGTCTGTCCTATTATGTCCCCAGAAATTCAGGGCTCCTTGTGAAAGAGTTAGTACTACCCGAGTGTGCCGTTCTCAGCTCTTTCCTCCTCGCCTGACCTCCTTCCAGTTTCCTGGGGAGCCCGGGCCCCTTGCTGAGGCTCACCTAGGTCATGGAAGATGTTTTGATGTGCTCCAATGTCTGTGACTGAGACACACAGTGTGGGTGGAATGCAGGGCCATAGGCTAACACACAGGAGCTAAGTTGGGAGAGCACCTGGAAAGCTAGGGGAGAAAGGTGGATGGGGAGAGGAGGGAGGGAAGGGACCTGTGTGGTGAGTGATTCACGCTCCTGGGACAGACTGAGCATGCCAAGCACGGCCTCTTCTGTTCTCTCCACTATTACCCAACGTTAGACTTTGCCCTGAAGGCAAATGGGCAAGAAAATCAAACAAAAACTCTGTGCCTGTAAGCCCCCAGGTCGTAGAGGCCCCAAGAAAACAGACAGATTGTGATGACACTCCCTTTTTTCATAGACATGTCTGGATACAGAAAATTTAACGGTAGTCTTCTGGGGCCCACGTGGGTAAGAAATATCCCTGAGACCAACCAGGCACAGCAGAAAAGGCCAGATGCTAACGCATTAGGAGAGGCCAGCTGCCCCCAAGGCTAAATCTACGCTGGGGCTCGAGACTGATTCTCCCCTGCTTGCATTTCTGGGGACATGGAGGTGTCTGGGCTACTTCTGCTGTCCTGTAGCTAAAGGAGCTTCGAGGCCACCACCTGGCAATGCTCAGAGTCGACACCAGGCCACCTGCCCTTTGAATGTGCCCTCCTTCTTCAGGGACTGCCACCGCAGCTACTTCTTGACCCACCTGGTGGCCCCATTTCTACCCTCTGTGTCTAATGAACTGTCCATAGTGACCCTTGACTGCTCTGGTTAAGGCTCTGGTGTAACAGTGGGGACAGGGAACAAAATGTGTCTTTGAACACCATTCAGAACAGCCTCAGACAAAGCAGTCACCACATTCCTTCCCTTAGATAAGGAAGTCTCAGGTGCTCTCCACCCCTCTGCTGACTGTGTAAGTCACGTCAGCACAGACGTAGGAACTTGGGAGGAGACAGATCCCAAGCAAAATGCCCCCATCATCTTACATAGCTCATTCATGCTTTTCATCACACAGAGAAAGTGATGTGGGCACCAAGGAATGCCCATGTCATGCCTTGAGAGAGGACCTGATTTTAAACAGTGACCTTGCTTAAGACACAGATGTGGGAAAGAAGCTCTTTGGCTTGGGGAATCACCATCCAGCTAGTAAATTTGAACTGGTGAATTGCTTTGGTTCTGCAGTTTCTGAGCTGACTAACCGGCTCCCCTGGAGAGCTGCCCCCTTCCACCCAGACTGTCGTGAGCCTCCTCTGCCCTGCTGGGCTCCGGCAGCTCCCACGCACGGACCGTCACTGTTGCGACGTGGACTTTCTCTCCTCCGGGAAGTGAGCATCGGGAGGAAAGGCCTCCTCTTCCTGTCACTGCTCTTTCTTAGCACCTGGGTCACCCTGTGTGCTCTGCCTGTCCCACAGAGATTGTTTGAGCTCACTCTGTTGCCTTGGAAATTGGGTTGGAAAATTAGTGCACGGAGAGCCAGATTCTGGCCTTGTAGTAAGAACTACCTTCTTACCTGGTATGTTAGGTGGGCTGGCCCCTCCTGTGGTTTTCCTGCCTCCCCAAACGGTCGCCTCTAGTTCTGTCTACGTAACGTCTCACAAGGCAGGTGCAGATGGTGGCAAGAGAGATGCAACCTTGATGGAGGAGGAGAACATCCCAGGCAAGCTTTGTCCCACACCGTGGCATGGAAGGTCTCGGCCCACTGAGCAGCCCGGACCTTCCTGAGATGACTGGCCCACCTCAGGTGCTTCAGGTCTTCTGGTGCCTGGGCAAACTTGCCCCATAGAAAAGGTTTTGGATGTTTCAGTTCAGCAAACACTCATTGGATGCCTGCCATGTGTTGGGTTCTCGGGATGAAGTTGACATAGTTCCTACTCTCATGAAGTTTCGATCAGAGCAGGGAAGGCCTGGGAGAGGTCGTCGAGGAGCTGGCCTCCCCCGAGCACTGCTGTGAAGACCCCGCCTCCGCGGTGCTGGCCCCTGCCCCTCTGTTCCCACCTCTCCAAACCTTCCCCCTCTTGCTTCCGTCACAATCTTCATCTCCCTTTCCCATTGTTTCTCCATTTTGTCTCTTTGAAAAGTCTGCCCCAATAAATGAACAAATGGCAGTACATCCATATAATGTGATGTTATTCAGTTCCAAAAAGAAATGAGCCATCAAGCTATGAAAAGACGCTGAGGACACTTACAAATATACTGTTAAGCGAAAGGAGCCAACGACACGACACTGCGGAAGGACAAAATTATAGAGGCTGTGAACAGATCAGTGGTTGCCAGGGGTTTGGGGTGGAAGTGTGAGGTGAGACAGTGAGACGGGACTTTTAGGGCAGTGAAACTATTCTGCATAATAGTACTGCAATGGTGGGACCATGACATTATGCATGTGTCAAAAATCACTGAATTGTACAACACAAAGAGTGACTCCTATGTGAACTATGGACTCGAGTAAATACTGATATGTCCTTATTGACTCATCGCTGTAATTAATGTGCCACACTAATGCAAGATATTAATAATCTAGGAATCTGTGCGTAGAGGAGAGGGGAGATATGGAAACTCTCTATACTGTCTGTGCAATTTTTCTGTAAACGTAAGACTGCTCTAGAAAATGAAGTTTATTAAAATTAAACAAACAAACAAACGAAGACCTCAGATCAGACCACCCAGATTGCCCACTGGCATGAGCTCCCTCTGCTCTCCCCAGGGCACTGTCTGGCCTCTCTCTGCCTTTCTCTTTCCGGTGAGATCCGCAGACGGTCTCAATGTCACATCGATGCAGTGCATCCCTAACCAGCTTTCCCACCACCCCAGGACTGCTCTGCCAACGGACCAGTGCCGGTGCCTCATCATGCCGGCCATTTAATCTTCATTCCCATGCCAGGCCCACACTTCCACCCTGGAACTCCTGGGGGCCCGTGTGGGCCTTCATGCTATTCTCTATATTAACCTGCTGTCTCCTTGCCCTTGTCTTATCAAAGCACAGACCTTTCCCCAAGACCTTTGCATAACCACTGATATCCTCATCACAATCCCCGCCCCCTGCCCATTCCCAGTATCAGAAGAGAAAGATGAAAGGAAAGACTCAAAGCTGACAAAGAAAGGTGAAAGTCACCAAAGTCTTTCATCCGTGGTCCTCCTGCCAGCTGTGACCCCACTCACATTCCTGGGTGGCACCCGACACATGTTTATTGACAGTCCTAGAGGCAAATGGCCTGAGACCACATCCTCTTCTAAATTCCTACATGGACCAGGAGAGGGTTGGGATCCAAACCATTTATCTTTTTACAACCCACTGTTAATAATTGATTCGTATGTGAAAGCATGGAGAATTGTTATCACTGTTCAGTTATGGGGACAGGGCAGCCCAAATAACCCTCTGCTGAAAGACCCAAGGGCACAATTGCTTCAGTAGGTTCTCAGGGTCAGTGCTTGGGGTCAGGGAGGCCTTGCTCACATATATCTATTGGGTTTGGTGGGGGTAGGGAGTGGGGGACAACCTTTGTCTTTAATAGGCTCTAAGCGAAAAAGTGAAGTTGATTCTGAAGGAAAATACTAATTGTCAAGTTTCCAGAAAAGGCAGCCCATCAACCCCTGTGCATTACAGGCGCCGAAAAAGACAACGAGACTGCTTCATTCTAACAGCACATCACAGTCCCGTGCTGATCCTGCGCACCATGGAAGGCAAGCTGAGGAGGTCCAGCCCAATCTTGTAGGCAGGGAGGAGTCAGCAAGTTTTCTGGGAGGCGACGAGAAGGTGGCAAGATAAAAGGAAAGAAAACAAGAGAGAAACTAAAATAGAAGTAAAGCAAAAGCAGTGAAAGAACAGCCCTACTTTCTTAAAGGACCTCACTCACAAGCTGCCTGCCTGCTCTTATGTAAGAGCAAGCCCCTTCTGGAATGTTTAAGGCCAGCGGAGACTCACAGGAGTTCTCCCAAACCTGATTCCCCTGAGGACAAGCACTGCCCTGGACCCTTGCTCTTCATACTTATCTCTCCTCGCCCTGGGAGAAACCAGCAAGAGGGGCAGACCACACCATGGGGGCCAGCAGGGGCCAAGGGGCAGCCATCCTGAGCACAGGACCCTCATTGGCTGGGAGGAACTTGCCTTACCAGGGGTGTCCAACCTTTTGGCGTCTCTGGGCCACAGTGGAAGAAGAAGAGTTGTCTTGAGACACACATTAAATACACTATGACACGAAATCACAAAAGAATCCCATGCTTTAAGTAGATGTATGACTTTGTGTAGGGCCACATTCACGGCCATCCTGAGCCGCAGGTGGCCCATGGGCCACAGGCTGGACACCCCTGCTAGACTATCAACTCCCGGGCTTTGCAGGAGTGGTTCCACCCACTCCGTAGCTCTAGAACCTGGCATGCAGTAGGTCCTCAACCATTCGTGAAGAAATAGGAGCATGGCATTTGAGCTACAGTGTCAGCATAATCTCCTTCAACCTGCCTATGCCAACCACGCTCTTCCTGGACCGCAGGGCCCCTCCTTCTCCAGTTGTTCCCTGGATCATGGAGGGAGGAAGAGGAACGAAAGAAGTCAAACAGGTTTTGTTTTTTTCTCCCCGAGCAGAGATGCCTGTCGTGTTCTGACTGTCTGTGGCTCTGGCCACCAAGAAAGCTATTTCAGTGGATTCAGGAGAAGCAGTCTTACTCCTGGGAGAAGTTTGTCAATGGCTGCCCTCATCGGAGGTGCTTACAAAATTGCACTGTGAAACATGGAACGGATTTGGCCCTGGCCCATTGTGCCTAAAGGTGAAGGAGTCCTGCACAAGAGAGAGGAATACTATCCACCAGACGTTTTCTGAGATTTCAGTTACCCACAGTCAACCATGGTCTGAAAGTGTCAAATACACAATTTCAGAAATAAGCAATGCAGCATTTGAGGATCCTCAACCATCTGTCTGCTCCTGACACCCAACCATCTACATCATCATGGCCTGATGGGCCAAGGTCACTCGAAGCAGGTGATCCTCCTTTTGATGTACAGTTAGATGGTCAAAAGCAGCGTAACACTATGTCACCACGCATAGGTCATTCACCCCACTTCAATTGATCACACAGGTATTTTATCATCTCGTGTCTTCACAAGAAGAAGAAAGGTCACTCTGGTATAATAAGATATTTTGAGAAAGAGACCACATTCATATAACTTTTATTATAGTGTATTTTATTGTTCCATTTTATTATTACCTATTGTTGTTAATCTCTTATTGTGCCTAATTTATAAGTTTCATCACAATTATGTATGTGTAGGAAAAAACACAGGACATACAGGGTTTTGGTACTATCTGAGATTTCAGACACCCATTGGGGGCCTTTGTGCCCTATGGATAAGGACAAAGGGGACTACTGTGTGGGCCCAGGGGTGGTTGGGGGCCTCAGTGAGCGAAAGCAGAACCCAAACCCTAGTTAACAAGGCTTGCCTCCTCAGGGGAATTGTTTCTGCCGGGGTCATTTTCCTGTCTCCCAGGTTACTACATGAGGACTGCTACGCAGAAGGCAGGCTTAGAACTCCTGCCTGGGAGCCTGCACAGCAAGGAAAGCCACTGGCTAGATGCCCCAGTGGGGCTGCCACTGGATGAAGCCAGTCAAGACCTTCCCTGGGGGAATGGGCCTTGGTGGTGGGGCTTGTAGGTCCCTGGACACCACTTGCCTCTGACTCTGGCTTTTTTAAAAATCTAAGACCCATCAATTTGCCAAGAACTTTAGTAACCATGAAGAGAACTGAAAAGACAAACGGGAAAGGAAGAGGGCAAGGCCAGCTCCACCCAGGTACTTTGCCATAGGACCCGGAGAGAGTCACAGGCTCATTGGAAGTGCTTGAAGCTACAATAATTTTTTGTTGTTTTTTTTCTGCCTTTGAAAACTGATCAGCCACAGGGCCAGCTCCTCCCCTTCTGGCTGCTTCCCCAGGCCTACTGCCGGGCTGGGCTTCCCCGTGTTAGGATTCCCTCATTGCTCAGTTCTGGGAGTAACTCATTCCACTAGGGCTCAAGACCCAACTTAATGTTGCTCTTGCCAAATTGGCATAAGTGACACCACTCCTCAGTTCAACTGCTATGGTCTATCACTCTTGATCACAACTGCCAGTCCTGTCATTATGTCCCTTCAGCCTTTGAGGCCGGAGAGAAGGACCTACAGGGTGTAAGTTTGGTGGGAGGTGAAGATAAACCATCCACCTCACTTGGCACCATCCCCAGGAAAGAGCTCTCGCCCTGTGGCTGAGACCTCACCCCTTCAGGCAGCCTCAATCACCAATGAGTGCTGCTTGGAGTCTGTGTCCTTAGTCATTTTGTAGACTTTAGCAAAGCTCCAAGAAGGTTCAGGGTTTCCTTCTCACTTGGGTTTGCCACCTTGGATCTGCATTGGCCCACAAGGTATTCCCCCCACCCCGAGGACATACAACAGCACGAGGACTGGGACTGGGGAGCTGAAGGGACCATGCCTGCCTGGGCACCCCCTGCCCTGATGATGACGGAGTTATTGCGCTGTAGTGCTGCTGGGCTATTTCTCTAGCCAACGCTTCAATCCCTCTTATACTGTCCTTCAGCCTCTCTTATGGGTCTCCCAATGACAGAGCGCTATTCTAGTGAGCCCAGCTCTCCTCGTTATCTCCTGCGGCCATCTACAGGCCCCTCCGAGAGCAGGAAGGTTAAGAAAACCTTGTCCCAGAGGAGATTCTCTTTTCCTGCTCACATGGTATTGGCCCCAGGCCCTAGCAGAATATTGCTTAGTGAAGTCTTTGTGCTATACCTGCCAAAGTAAACAAATAGAACAGTTTATTATTCATGCCCTTGACTCTGAATCATGCCTCCAGTCCCCAAAGAAGTTACAAAGCTGATGACCTTCAATGAGTTCAATGAGTCTCCTTGGCACTGGACAAAAGGTGTATTTTGGCTAAACACTTGCAAAAGTCTCTTTATTTCATCCAATGGTCACTGATATTTTCAACTTTTCTTTTTGCTTCTCTCTTTTCTCAAAGACACGAGTGAGAATTCTCAGTTCTAATTTCCTTGCCCCTGCTATATAGTAAACTGGCCATTTAATCTTATCTTATTTTATTTTCTGGGACTTGTGATTAAGTAGGAGATACTAGTTCTGTAGATGAAAAAATATTTGGGCTGCGAAAATATTGTTTTGGCTTCCTGCTTTGTTTTTATGAGGAAATTCCATCACTCAGCCTTTATTCTCTCTTCCCCCTGCTCCATCGTTGCCACTAAAAAGGATATAGGTAACGCCTACCTGGTTTGGGTTCTAAAATTGGTCCCTTGGCCTCATTTACAGTCTCCCTGTTGGGGTTGCTCTCAGTGAATCGCAGACCCTCCTCAGTGGTAACCTGCTAGTCTGGTGATCTGCTTAGGACCAGAAGCCGGACGGCTTCCCTGGGGACAGCAGATGTGTCCTCCTGGAAGTCTCTGCTCCTAAAGGAACAACCACCACCTCACTAACACCAGCACAGAGTGACCGAACTGAAGATGTGTCACCGGCCGGTGGGGGGGTTTCTGGTTCTTCAGAGCTGGACACAGAGAAAGCAGCGTCCCCTGGCAGGAAGCTCCAGTGTTGCCTCGGGACTCCCCTTCCTTGGAAGCAGGGATACAAGGGACAGCGCACAGAAATGTGGCTCTAGCCACCTCCCCACCCTGAGCTCCCCAAGAGGTTAGACTCTCACAGAGTTTGCAAGTAAACAGGCTTCTCCTAAGTGTGAAGAAATGCCACTGGACAGACACAGGACGAGCCCAGAGACAGAGTGCGATGCAACCCTTCCTTTTCTTCCCCTGAGCCAGGCTGTATAATTTGGACATTTCTGGTTTAAGATATCACAGATGTGAAAGTGGTTATGATTGTGAGACAGACAGCATATCTGGTTGAAAAAATTTTTATTTTCCGAGATGAAGAGCTGTGATCTACTGTGTGGTATGATGAGCCTGGGAATAGTAATTTCCTCTAATCTCCTCTGATTAAGGTTGTGATGGAGAGAGGTTTCACTGTGTCATTTTTATAGCTACACATTTATCTTAAAGGGCGTGGAATTTAGGGGAAGTGAAAAGGTTTTCCAAAAAATATTTCCTTAAGACACTGAAAACTAAAAAGATCATCCATTCTTACCCTTTACAGTTTGCCCTTTGTAGTTCTCTAAATAAAAGCTGGTGTTATATGAGCCGGGCCGTGACTACATGACCTATCTCGATATTCCAAAAGAAGGTGATGGGAAACCTGTAGTCGAGTCTCAAAATGCCATTTGCAGTCTCGTTTCGTAGCTCCCATTTCCTCCATGAATTCCACATTTGTACTCCAAGGGATCAGAATTTCCAAAAATATTAGGTCTATCATCGTGACCAGACAGAAACCCAAGACTGAATGAGCAGAAGAGAAAGAAAGGTTTTAACAAGTTGTTCAAAAGAAACCAGACGGGAGTGGAGGTCAGTCCTGGCCCAGACTCCGCCCAAACTGTGGACGTGAGTTACAGAACCGCAAGATTCCGTCCTGCCTGCGGGTCCTCCCCACTCTGAGTGGCTCTGACGAGTGGCCGAAGGGTGGTGGCACCGAGGAGCAATGGCCCTATGAGACTTGCTGGCTGTTTGGTGGCAGGGAGCAGATGCCATGGCAAGAAGACCAGAGTGAAACTTGCTAGTGCTGAGGTCCTGGGCAGTTCTTCCAGAACCTCAGTTTCTCCCTTTGTAAAGTGGGAATAAAACTATTTCGCAGGGCGATTGTGAGGGTTTAGAAAGAATAGAATTAATTCCCTCGTCTTGTAGGAGGCCTTTGGTAAATGGCAGCTCTCAGAAAAGGAATGACCTTTGACCCAAGAACAAATCAATTCTGTCTTGGCCACAAGCTGTCTCAGAACCTTCCCTTTAAAAGTCCTATTTACTCTAGGGCAGGGAAGGTTGTTAGTCATTCTCAGAACACAAACACTCTACGGGGAGTGACTAACCTGGCTTATTGACCGACACTGGCTTTGGCCAGTAGCCAGGAGAGGGTGCTCGGACATCCACTTGTCGTAAAGGGCAGCTTAATTTCACTCACTGAGTTCTTATATTGTAGGGAAAGGGAGGTGATTTCACGGGGACATTCTCTGTGAACAAAGCTCTTTTTAACCAAGTTGCTGTGGCAGCTGTGGCTGGAGGGTGGGACTAGAGGAAGAGGCCAGAGTTTCTGGGCACTGCTGGGAGGGGTCATGACACAGGGCGGTGGTTCTACTTCTAATGCTCTCTTGCTTTTGTATAGAGCTCTCCAGCTTAGAGAGACCCCAAGCCTGTCTGGCCTGACCAGATCCTACCCTGTGAGATACCAGGCCCAAAGTACCAGCCTTATTTTATAATAAGGAGCCAACGGTCTGAAAGAGGGGTTAACAAATTTGCTCATGATTGTGCAGATGAAGAGAAGCAGGATCAGGACCCAAACTCAGATCTTTTATCCTTCTTGCTCAGGACTCTGTTCCCCAGGCCCTGCATCTTTCCCCAATTTTTAGCTTTAAGGCATCAGCAAATTCCATGGCTTAACACTCAGGTCTGGAGATGGATTCAGTCTCTAAGAACTCTGTGTAACTGTGAGCAAGTTGCTTATGCTCTCTGAAACCCAGCTTCTTCTTTAAACAGGGATAAGAATGGCAGCCCTAAGAAATTACAAAGAGTCGAAGGAATAGTGCACATGCAGTTATTAGTGTGGCGTTCAGAACATAACAAATGATAAAACTTCCATTATCGACACTACTATCATTGTTGTTGTAATCTCCTCCTGGGCTTTGATGTTCTCTGTGGAACTTGGGAGGCAGCCACGAGGTAGAAGAAAGAGCATCGAACAAGGTGTCTGTCGCTAGACCAGAGTCCAAGCCCTAGCTCTGCTGCTTATCAGCCATGTGGTCACGGGGATGTCACTTCATTGTTTCATTGTAGTCTCTTCATCTTCAAAAATGAGGCTAAAATATATGTATTTTGTGGAGTTACCATGACAATGGAATGGAAGTAAATCCCTGTAAGTATCCCACAAAAGACAGGCAGTACGCAAGACTGAGCAGAAATCCACTGCTGGAAACCTCTATTTCTTCTCCCATGTTTGGATAACCAAGTATGTTGCTGGAGAGCCTTCTAAATAGCAAGAGTGGCTATAAACTTGGATCCCTCTTTTGTGACTCAGGGAAGCTGCACAAAACATATACCAATTCTGTCACTGACTTTCCTGGTGCCATCCTGAGAGTCCAGGATGAGGGGCCCAAGCATACCAAGCATTGCTCTGGGGTGAGGGAGTAAGGTGCCAGTGGGGAAGTGATGACTAGGTGGACAAGAAATGCAAAGGCAGAATTTCCAGCAGAGTTAGCATGGGCCGATTTTGGAGGGCTGTCTCAGCAGTGAAAGAGAAGACAGCCAGCACTGGTGTGTACTTGCCCAAGTTGAAAGCTTGGAGAAAGATTGCTGTAACTGTAAATGAACACAGCAAGAGATAAAAGGCCTGGGCTGACTTAGAACACAGATAAGCTCAAGGGAATGAGCTGATGTACTTAACTTAGTTTCTAGCAAGATGCCTCATTTCTAGGAAGACACTCAGTTCCTAGGGAAATCATTAACTTGGGAGAACATGACCCAGTCTCTTGCAAAATTATGACCCTCCGAAATATGTACTTGATTCTTGAGTGAGATTTCTTGTATAAGAAAAGCCAAAGCAGAAAGAAATGGATTCCTCAATAGACCTCATGTCCAAGCTGAACTTAATTTTTCTCTCGAGGAATGTTTGGCCAAGCCATTATCACTCCTATTAACATGCAACAGGAAAACAAATCAATTCTCCTTTCAATCTAGCAGTTACCCAGTTACTTCTGCTGTATACAGCCTCCTTGAGGCAACAAGAGTTTGATCCAAGCTGCCAAATGACTTTGAAAATGTACCGTTTGACCCAGGTAAGAGCTGATTAATGGAGGGAAGTCCTGTTTAGTCACCATGCGCATGTATCTTGGTACTTCTATCGTATCACTACTAGTAACATCGTGTTTTCAGAAATTTGCCCTGCGGTCAGAACACTTGAACTTGTGCCTGCTTCATCAGCTAAAAGCTGTGCATGGTCTCCTTTTGTTCCAAGTGATTGGTAAACCTCTAGTATGACAACTCAATTTAACACATTTCTTAAATATTAGCCATGTGTGAGGAAGGAGAACCTTGGACCAGGAACAATGTGTTCTAGGGTAAGAGAACAAAAGATAAAAAATCTCTCCACAGAAAGTTATCCTTATGCCCCATGTCCATTCCCTTTAAGGAGTTTTCACTGTAATTAAAACCAAGTAAAATGTCCACATATAAAATAAAGAAGTCTGTTTACAAGGCCACAACTGACAGCACCAGAAACAAGAGGATGTGGGAAGATCTTGGGCCCAGTGTTTCCATCTACAATATAATCACAGAAACACTTCTCCACATTGTACCCTGTAAAGATGGTCAGAGGACTAATGAAAAGCTGCTGAATGTGTATGCCCCTCCATACATACATCTATATATTTATATATTCAACATATATTGAAATCTACATGGTATGAAAATGAACACGAAGATGACAGCTACTCCCCCAAAAGTGGACCAAATATCCTTTTCTAAATGGAATGGGTGAGTATGATAAAGTGAAATTCCAAGTCCTTTGTGCTGGCCAGTGCCTATACATTGTTTCACGATACTTCGGAGCCGGAAGAGATTTCAGAAGCCGTTCAAGTCCAACCTCAGACATCATGCTCTTATTCCACCGTCCTATCTATCACCCGCTATTCCACTCATTACTCAATTTCTGCTCAAACACTTCTGGGGAAACGGAGGTCAGTGCTTCATGTAGTAACTGCAGTGAATCACCGTACATGTTCATCAGATGCTTTGCGTGGTGAGGCATGTCCAGCTCTCACAGTTCCCACTGTGCTTGTTCTAGCCTTTGGAGCAACTCTTCCTCCTCCCATATTATACATCACTGATGCTGAACTTTAAGCAAATACTGATTCCTAGTAAGGTACGAAAGAGCTATAGATATGCAAAACACAGTAGATGAATTGTAAAACCATAGTACCTGAGGCACATTGTAAGAGCAGACCTAACATTTGGGCTTCCCAGGAAAATATCTTCCTCCTTCAGTACATGCAGAGTAAGAAGACAGCCCCAAGGACTGTTTGGATGTTATCAACACCAAGGCACAAAGAGAAACATGTGTAGGACCTGTTTGTCCTGCTTTGACTTCGGTCTACACCCGATGTCTTTCCATGAACTCCGTGAATATTTAAACAAAGCCAAATAACTCATGTTTATCAGGCACATAATACTTCTCTGAGATGTTTAGCCTTTTACTTCAACATCTTGTGTAGTAAATACAACTTCAGTATTTGTAGCAGCTCAGAGGTATACCTTTGATACTCAGAGGTACCAAGTCCATCAATACCCTTTTAAGATGCTTCTAGCACTTGTTTGCCCTTAACAGTATGAGGCATCTTAGTTCCAGGTATCTGTTTTGAAATAACCATGAAAGAATAAAGAAAAAGATATTTGAAAACAGGACCTGGGAATATCCTCTATTCCTGGACCCTAAGACCAGTGTCTTCACAGACATCAGACCATTCAGTTTCACATGTGGCCAGTCATAGGTCTATTCTGGAAGGCAGCACCTACTTGCTGATACTAACACTGGGAGAACACAGACAATTGCATAAAGATCCCTAGATCAAGAGAGGGTAACATGGTATAGCTAAGACCAGAGACTCTGAAACCAGATAGTCTGGGTTCACCTAACTGGTTGTATGACTTTAAACAAGTTGCTTAACTTCTTTCTGCTTCAGTTTCTTCATCCACAAGATAAAGATAATAAGGGAACTCACCAATTGCTCTAACAGGTAATTTATATCTTTGCATTGAGTCGATCTTTTGCCAAACACGGTGAGATCCAGCAGACAAAAGCCTGCCTCTGAATCAAGAGGCCTGACTTCAAGTCTTCTACTGTGACTCACCAAATCGCAGATCCAACCCCTTCGCCCAAACTTCAAAGCTCTTGGCAATCCGACTCCAAACTACTCTTTTCAGCTACCCTGGTGGTCATTTCCCACATCTTCTTTGTGTGCTCCACCCATCAGACTCCTTGCAATTGCCCCAAATACAAGGGACCTGCGCATCACAGTAAGGTTTTAGTGCTATTTCCTCTGTGGGATCTCCCCCTTACTCTCTTCTTGTCCAATAACTACCCCTACCTATGTCCGTGACTTTATCACGGCCCTCTCCTCCACCGGACTGTGTGTTTCTTGAAGGTAAAGAATGGCCACCTTTTCATATGGTGAGTGGGCAACATCTGTGCAATGGAGAGATTAAGTGAATACATTTTATACACATCTCCTACAAATGCTGACCATAATGTGGTTCTTTTCTACCTTAGAAAAATAAGTCAGGGCACCTGTTTGAAAGTAAACTAACAATACAAGATATGGTAACAATGCAGCTCATACTAACGCCATGAATGAGGTAAAGCCGTGTGCCATTCGTATCATCCTCTAAAAGGCTGAAAAAAACATTCTGTTATTGGAACATGTGTCTGCTGCCAATCAAACAGGTGATGTTGTATGATGACCCCATTCATATTCTTGTTCTTAAACATGTTATAAATCCTTGCTGGCTTCTCACTGTCATGGTAGATCCTGCAATCTGGTAGATTTTGCTCCTAAAGGGCACTAGAGCGAGGAGAGGATCTGAGCTGACCACATCTTTCATCTGGCTCTGGAAGGAGCACCAGTCCCTGGCCACCTTGTTGATCTATTGCCTCAAATGCTCCCTTGTTTGAGAATGAAACTTTAAGAAAGACCAGGCTCACCTTTTCTACAGGCAGTAGGAAATCGAATGGATTCTTGTGCTATAGAAGTTAAGCTCTTGGCTAAATATGGCTAAAAAATTCCTTAAGACACCATCAAACATGTGGCTATGCCAGAAATAACAGTGTCCACAGAAGATGCTTTGCTTGGCAGGACATCTTGCTGAGTGTGTAACCAACAAGACCCACTGGATGGAAGAAAAGAGATGGAGAACTAAGACTTCTTGAGCTTCTGCCACGGCCACAAATCATTCTGCTGTGTCTGAAGTTATCACAAGGAGGCAGATAGCAAGCAACCTGCTCTGCCAGATCTTTGGATCCAATCCGATTCTGCCCACCTATAGTCTGAAGGGTTATCCGCCACTTATGGAGGAAAGGGGAGCAGGAAATTACTAAGTGATTGTCCAGTAGTGTTCATGCAGATCTGAAGGGGCACCGTGTTAGGCTAACATAGCTTTGCTAATAGCTTATCAAATACCTGTGTAGGAAAAGTGATAGTCCATATGGAGCAAGAAAACTACCAGTCAGACCAACTTCCTTCTTGAATATAATTTTTAGTAACAAAACTCCCCTTTTCATCCGTTGAACAAACAAGAAAATTGTGAGTCTTTACCAAAAGGTCAGAATTGCTACACTAAATACTTTGGGCAGGTGGTTAATGTTTCTCTCCTTGAACCTTTGTCTTTGTTTGGTATCTTTAGTGTTGCAAGTCAACATTGAGAAAGTCAAGATTGATTTCTTTTTGAGGGTCATGAAGAGAACATCATAACCCGTATTTTTATTGGTGGTGATAAGAAAACTCATCAAAGGGAGGGACATACATGTTTCTTAGAAACGCTGTTTTATGGGGCATTGCTTTTATGGTACCTTAGGGAATGCATATTTCAAAGGGCAATTGTGTCAAACTTTTCTCTCAAAACAACACTGGAATTTGAGTGTGTCGCCTTACTTCTGGACTAGACAACTATCCTGGGCTGAGAGTACATGATGCACGCTCGCACGTGATGAGGGCATGTTTAGCTAGGTTTTGAATCTTATGTCCAGGCTAGGCCCATTTGGTGATGGGCAGGGTTGGGGATTTTCACTGTACAAAGCAGAGGGTACCAATGGGATGCTTCCAAAGCTGTGATGAGGCTCAGTCATAGTTTCTGGGCTTTGTAGTGTTCTGCAAGGACTCTCACCTCACCAATCATATTAATCCCAAGGAACAGTGGTGTGTGATGTCAGAGCCAAGTGCTTTCCTTGTAGAAAAGGCGTCATCTTAGAAGAAAAAAATGAATTTGTATGAGATTCAAATGACTTCTAACAATGTGGGAAATGCCACCAATTCTAGACACTGGACTGACAAGCTCCACGTGGGACAACAGCAGAGAGGAGGAATACCTTGAGTGGCCCGATGCAAGAGACTCTGTCTTAGGCATCTCCGTATGTCTACTTTCTAAACATTAGGTGACTTGTATTCCGGTGGTCCGCAAAAACAATAATGCCCTATCCCTCAAGGCATACACCAAGCACCCTTTTAAGAAAGTCACGAAAATATGGTTAACTAGCCTCCTGTCATGCCAGGAAAAGGAAATGTCCTTTCCCCCAGGACATTTAGTCATCTGTAAAAAAGTTTTCCTTGCTGAGACAGCACTTAAATATGCTCCAGACTGCTAAAGAGACCATCACACATTTGAATTTATATGCAGATAAAAGAGAGAAACATATTCACTGTTCATCCAAACTTGGGTTCAATTAAATGAGGAGTTTAGCTCAGGTTCCTGGGGGAAATACATAGAATCATAAAATCTTAAAATTTGAAAGGATTTAAGAAGACATTGATTAGCTTTTCAGAAAAAAGTCCCCACTTTTGACTACTTATAAAGACCTGGCGTGAAAGAGGGGAGAGAAAGAAAACTCGAGACAACACCCCCAACCAAGACCTATGGTTATCTGCAGACAGAACTGTCAGGAGTAACGTGATTCATGGCGCTGAACTGAGAGTTGTAGTGTTAATCAACAGGATCTGCTGAGGAAAACGAATTGTTGGCTTTAAAGAAGGTGGGGACACAGTTCATTCTTTTCCTGAAAACTATTTAGTTCTTCCCCTGCTGAATGAAACTGCCTTCAGTCCAGCAGGTGAGCCTGTCTGTGTTNGAAAGGATTTAAGAAGACATTGATTAGCTTTTCAGAAAAAAGTCCCCACTTTTGACTACTTATAAAGACCTGGCGTGAAAGAGGGGAGAGAAAGAAAACTCGAGACAACACCCCCAACCAAGACCTATGGTCATCCGCAGACAGAACGTTGACAGAACTGTCAGGAGTAACGTGATTCATGGCGCTGAACTGAGAGTTGTAGTGTTAATCAACAGGATCTGCTGAGGAAAACGAAAACAAATTGTTGGCTTTAAAGAAGGTGGGGACACAGTTCATTCTTTTCCTGAAAATTATTTAGTTCTTCCCCTGCTGAATGAAACTGCCTTCAGTCCAGCAGGTGAGCCTGTCTGTGTTTGTATAAGAATCTCAACCCCCAGGAAAAAAGATAAAGTTGGATGTCACAAGACTGAGCAGTAGCACACTAGATCCTGGGACACATCCAACAAAAAGAGGCTAGGGGAGAAAGGAAGAGTCCCGAGAAAGGGCATCCCAAAGATCACAGGTTTTTGTGCTCTCTCTGTTGAGTGCAGGGGAATAGGCAGTGGGGGAAGGGAAGATTCTATCTCCAGGCACAAAGCTGCATCAGCCACACGTCTGTTAGAAGCTGGTATTTGACTAGGACATGTCACTCTGCCCCTCCAGCTGTGGATCAGAGGACTCAGAGCCTAGTCCACGGTGAGCAGGTTCAGGGACACATTGCACATGCTCTGTGTTCACAAACACTGGGTCTAAGTAGATTGATTTTCATTTCTGGATGAGTAAGCATGAAAAATCAACACCATAGACAGGAGAAAAAGAGCATTGCAAGGGAACTGAAAGACCATCTCAGAGATAATTTTAAAAAACTGTTTCACATCCTCAACTGAGGTAGAAATAGGACACGGTGAAAAGAGACAGGCAAATATTATGACACAAAGAGATGGACAGAGAAAGATTATGGGTGAGATACAGAGGGATCGTAGAAAAGCCAAAAATGTAAGCGTTCCTATGTTCACTGAAGGCAGTAAAAAGCAAAGCTGATGCTGTAGGAAACAGACTCAGACATTCCCTGAGACTCACAGGCTCTGCATTGTACCCCCCAAAAGGAGTAAATGAGATAGGAGATGGTAGATCCAGAAAATGGGGGGGTGGGATACAATTTGTGTTAACGTGTTCTCGCGAGAAGGAGACCAATGATCACCAAGAGACAGCACTGCACTCTCCCTAGACAGCTACAATGAAAGTGACAACAAGAAATGCTAGCGGGGGTACGGAGCAACTGACCCTCATCGACTGTTGGTAGGGATGAAAATGAAAAAGCCACTTTGAAAATCTGTGGGCAGTTTCTTAACAGTTAAATGCATTCTCACTATTTGACCTCAAAATTTCACTCCTAAGTAAGTATCCAAAAAAATAAAAAAAATACCTTCACAACAAACCTAACAAGAATGTTAATAGAAGCTTTGTTTATAACAGCTCCAAACAGGAAATAGCCCAGGTATCCACAAACAGGGTATCAATGGTGTAGTCATATAATAGAATACTACTCAGAAATAAGTGAAATGAACTACTGATACAAGCAGTGACACGGACAAATCTCATAAAATATAGGTGAAAGAAGTCATATCCATAACATTGTATGATTCCATGTATATGACCTTCAGAATAGGCAGAACTAATCTCAGGTGGTGGAAATCAGATCAGTGGTTGCTTCTGGTATCAGGATTGCCTGCGAAGGGGCCTGAAGATGTTTGCTGGGGCAATGGAAACGTCCTATACTTTAGCAGGGGCATGAGCTATTCAGGTGCATACGTTTGGCGCAACTGATCAAAGTATACACTCAGTCTTTGTATGTCTTTGGATGTAACTAGTATCTCCAAAAGAGACATTGAAATTTTTTAAAAATATTTTTTAAAAGAATAAATAAAATATAACTAAAGAATTACTCAAAATTATAAAAGACATTTTAAAAACTCTTCCCAGGACTAATAGACTCTGGAGGCTGAAAGGATGCAGCAACCACTATGCAAAATCAGTAAAAAGACCTCACACCTAGATACATGATGATAAAATATTTGAATCACCAAGTAAAACCCATAAATATCCAGGAAGAAAAATAGATGATTAAGGAACGAAAATGTGGATGATCTCAGATGTTTCTGCCACAGGACTAAATGTGAAGGGAGAAAAGGATGGCAGGACAAGGATTTTATATCCAACAGAATCACTCTTTTTTTATGCTGAAATCCGAAAGGAATTTGCTGAAGCCAACCAAGGGATTAAAAAAAAAACCAACAAAAAACCCAGGACCCGGCAGAGGTAAAGCCTGCTTGAGGGTGGTTGGTAGGGTGATAACATGGGTATAACCATTTACAGTTCGAATTGGAACATTTCACCTAAAGTGTCATATGGTGTGCTTGAGTGTGATATTGTTATGTTACACAGTTACATTCTTCTGATTTTGTAAGAAAAGATTTTGGAATAAAAGGGGGCCTTATTTGTGCCAGACCGTGTATATGACCTATTTGCCCTACTCCTGGTAGTTCTTGAAGATGTCCTTTAGGTGCCCTACAGATGAACTAATAAAAGGTCAAAATGAGCTATTTGTGGTATAAAAGAACAACAGCTGTGCACACAGAAACCAGATAACCATGGAACTGCTTAGGAATATATTGTAAATATGATTACATTGCTGAACAGAAAAAACAATTCACAAAAGAGAAGTTGTGTAACGTAAAGTTTTATTGACGGTAACTCAAATAAAAAGTGTTAAAACATTTTTAATAAATACTGAGGAAAGAATGAGAAAGAAGTAAAAATGGATTAAAATTTTCATTTGTGATGGAGTTATTCAAACATACCATTTCATCTGAACTTGATTTAAAATGTGAATGGTCATGCTGTTGGTAAGTATAATACATAGGTAGAAGTGTTTTGAAAAAATCTTAGGTACAATAACTTGTAGAAATAAAAAGGTGGATGACTGTCTTCCAAATTATTGGAAAAATGATAGCAAAACCAACCCACAGTATGATGAAAGATAAATACCAAGATTCACAAAGTACTGAAAAAAGTAACATCAAATTAATGGAATTTTGACTGTCGTGACCAATGTAAATTTCCAACTTAGAGGAAAAACACTCTGGTCAAATGCATTTTAGAAATTCTGGGATGAACTGAGCTGAACTAGTTTTCTGACTACAGAGTTAAGACTCTTAATATGTTAATATGAATTATAAATACCTGGGAGAGAGGATTTCATTTGTAGCATTTCCCAAGTTTATTTTATTAGCTCTCACAGAATATACTCTGAAAAATATTAGGCAAGAGGCATTCTTTTTAAAACTGGCAGTAAGAGAAGATGCTCACTATTATTATTTAATGAAGTTATAATCAATGCTGCAAGACATCAAATAAAAATTAGATGCGACTCTTGGAAGAAGGAAAATTATTGTTACTGACATCATGATTATGGTACAAATTTTTATGATCAACTAGAAACTCATAATTAATTACAATGAGTTAGTCAGAAATGAAAATGCAGATACATTAGTAATTTTATATGCTCCAGCAATATTAGAAGATATGAAACAAAAGATGCCTTTAAAGTGAAAAACAAAAATTATAAAATACATAAGAACAACCCTAACAAGAAATGTGCAGGACCCATATGAATAAAACTATAGCATTTTAGCCAGAAATATAAAAGAAAACTAAAGTAAGATGGTCAAAGCTTCTTAGCGGGCTGATTGAGTATAAAATGAATACCAGTTTTTGCACAAATGATCTATAGACTTAACACATTCCCACATTACCAATCAGAGACTCTGTGTGTGTGTGTGTGTGTGTGTGTGTGTGTGTGATGAGTTGCTTAATAACATGGATGCATTCTGAGAAATTGCCATCGGGTGATTTTGCCTCGTACGAACATCGCCGAGTGCACTTACACAGACCATGATGGCGCAGCCGGCTCCACCCTGGGCTGTACGCTCCGGCCATTGCTCCTAGGCTACAACCTTGTACAGCGTGTTCCTGCACCGAACACGGTTGGCAACTGTTACACAATAGCAAGTATGTGTGCATCTAAACATTAAAAAGGTACAGACAAATATCGTGTTGAAGATGACGGTGGGGCACTTTCATGGGGCACTGACCATGGACGGAGCCTGCAGGACTGGAGTGAGTGGTGAGTGAATGTGAAGGACGTACTCCTGCAGACTTCATTCATGCTGTGCATGTCAGTGATACTACATTTACGAAGAATATTTGTCTTTGATGATAAATTAAATTGAACTTCCTTAACTATTTACGAACTTTAAAATGTTCCTTAAATTTGGATCTTTTGTAATAACACTTAGCTTAAAACGCAAACACACTCTACAGCTGTACAAAAATATTTTCTTTCTTTATGTCTTTATTCTTTTTTTATAGTCCCTACCACATAGGTCTTTATTAGAACATATCGAATGTATGAATCACTCAAATGCAAAGCAGCAAAAAGAGAAATGCCTGTGTCTTCAAGTATATCTTTACTTTTAGTCTTTTCTTCCATCTTTAAATTATTTTTTGTTTTAGTGTTTAAGCTTCTCTGTTAAAAGCTAGGACACAAACACGCACATTAACTCAGGCCTAAACAGGGTCCTCCACCTCCAAGCCATGTCCCACTGGAAGGTCTTCAGGGGCAGTAACTTGCAGGGAGTGGTCATCTCCTGTGGCGACAATGCCTTCAGGACTAACTCCTGAAAGACCTGCCTGAGGCTCCTCGTGTGGTGATGCCACTCTTCTCAGAACTACGTCCTTGGTGAGTGGTGATTTGCTTGGTTTGTTTCTTTTACTTGTCATAGATTTGCTTGTAAGCAGATCACGCACCTCGAATATTCCCCTCTATTAACAGAAACATTTTGGTGTTGCGGTCCCTGTTTTGATAGTTTTTAAGGAGCTTGTTGAGAGCTGCTGCTAAAGCTTCTACTCACCCCTTCACTGTGAGTTTTCCTGGGGTTCTTGTTCATTTCCTGCAGTTTTCTCTTGCCTCTGCTTCAGCTCTGTGTCCCAGTTCCCACACTCCTCATTGGTCAATTCCTCAGAGGTCACCCCTAGGAGCTCTCGGAGGTCATCCTCATTGCACCCAGGTTAAAGGTGTTGGCCATCTCAAGCACAGTCTGGCTAATTTTTGCAAACTTCTCATCCTTGACAAATCCTTTGAAATCACAGATGAACCTCCTGAGTGTCTTCTTCCAGATGCCATTCATACACTGCTTGGTGACACCATCCCAAGCCTAAGCAAGGTTCTCGATGCAGCTATAGACATTGTGATCCTTCCAGAACAGCATTGGTGTCTTCCTCAGTTGTAGCAATGGCCTGGGCACAGCTCCTCCTCAGGCAGGAGGCCTTAGAAGCTGTTGTAACTCCTTGGCCCATGGTTGGATCAAGGAGGTGGTGTTTGGAGGGAGAAATGCCGCTTTGCTGTTGAGAGGAAGACCACCAATGACAGGTGGATGTCTGAGAGTGTCATCACCAACAAGCAACATTTGGAAAGGTATGTTAGTCTCCAAAGAGAACTTATCTGCTTTGTTGCCATAGCAATTCAGGAAGGCCTCTCAGAAGAAAAGCTGGGTCACCCATGGTGTCTCAGCTGCTCCAGCAGGGCACTGGTGGCGTGAGCTAATGTATTCCTGAAGGTCCTGGAGTTCGTCCGGTGCCTGATAAAAAAGGGTTTCAGTTTGCAACTTGCAATATGACCCCCGAGCAAGACTGCTCTCCTGTCTTTAGGAGCCTTGAAACTTGGCATTGACTTGGTTTCCTTATGGCTGAAAGTCCTTTCAGACATCTGTTTCTAGAATAGGGAGGTTTCATCCATATTGAATATATGCCCTGGCACATAATCTTCCTTCACATCAACTTACCTAGAGTTTTCCACTATTCTTCAGCTGCCTTCTCATCGTGGACAAACTCACCACTCACTTTCACATTGTGTAATGCATGATTCTTGAATTATTTAAACCACCAGCACCAGCAGTGAATCCAACATTGTAGTTGGGTCTGGAGTTTTTGTTTTCCTTTTTTTTTTAGTTTTATAACTTTATTGAACAATCAGCAGTGAGTTCTCATCCACATTAACTGTCTGTATTGGTGACCACCGTATAGAGCCTGTTTGGTGAAGCTCCACCCACACTATGTTTTCTGGACAACCGCACCCGGTTACAGTACAGGACGTCCCTTCTTCCTGTGGCCCAGATGGCTGTGTTGAGCCTGGTATCAGTGGGCACATCTGGAGCTCCCATCTCCTTCAAGGCAAATTCCCAGATCTCTTTAAGTGCCCGAGAATCATGCTTCTCCATGATGCGTTTGTGGATGCTGACAGTGTATTTGCTGGTCACTAACTCATTGGTGGCAGAATGGCCCTTCTTCTCGTCCCTCTTCTTGGTGGGAGGCATTGTGTCAGGCCCAGGTTGGAAAGAAAGAATGTGAGATATTGTGGGAGAGAGAAAACAGACTTGCAAGTACAACTCTCCAGCCTTCCTTTCTTCAACATTGCAAACAAACTTTGCTTTGGCTTTGACCGTAATAGCACTGAGGGGGCCTATGGTCTTTGCTCCGTGTTGCTAGCAGTTTTTCCATGTCTTTTCCAGGCCTTTCTCTTGTCAGTCTCATTGCTTTCAGTAAAGCAGGCCTTTGACGGCTTCTGACACTTTGTTCTTGTTCTTCAAAATGTAGCTATGGTGGCATGGGACGTGTCTGACTGGTGAACAATAACCGTCACTGATTTTCCGCCTTTGCTGTCCTTAATCACTTTTAATTTCATCTCCAGGCCCATCACTCGATGCCTTATGGGCAACATTAACAGGGGATTTTGTACGCTTGGGGGCATGGCAGACAGAAACGGGGATGAAATCAAGCACCAGAGAAAACGATGCAATTGAGAGACATGGTACACACGAGATGTGAGGCTGCTGCCAGTGTAATATGGCACACTCGTTTACACTCTGAAATAATGATAGCACATACAGTACAGGAAAAAAACCAGTAACAGTTGTTTAGTATCAGTATCGAGTATTACGTATTGTGCATAACTGTGCTACACTTTTACACAACTTGCATAGCAGTAGGTTTATTTGCCCCAACATCACAAACATGGGAGTAATTCATTACACTACAACCTTACCACAGCTCTGAAGTCAGTACGTAATAGGAATTTTCAGCTCTGTTATAATCTTATGGGACCACCATCTTATCTATGGTCCATTTTTTACCCAAACATTGTTATGCAACGCATGATTGTACACATAAATATATACACATATATATATATTTAGACTTATATATACTATATATGTGTATGCATATACTTTTCTAACTTTAAAAAACATTTTAGAGTTTGTCTAGGAGAACACATTGGCAAGAGTGAATGTGAAATGAATGAATTTTGAAAATGAAAAAGTAACGAGAGCCTGCATCCCCTCCCAGTTTATGTTTCATAAAACTCAAAATCAGCTTGGCGCTTGCCCAAGAATTGATATAATAATACCACTAAATAAATTATTCTGCAATAAATAGTGTGACATGCATAAGAACTTTATATATAACTGAAACATTACTTATCCAAAGAAAAGGGGTGAGTTATTTAATACATTCCCAGCCCATTGTCACCACCTTTCTCCTGGCTACTGCGACAGCCACCCCCTGGCCTCCTGTTCATGCTCGTGACCACAGCCCATCACATGCACATGCACTGCAGGTTCTAGGCACAGAGGACCTTCAGCTTGTAGGCCACTGAACATGAAGGTTTGCATGTACTGTGTCCTTGGCCCCAATTCACGTGACTTCATTGTCTTCTCATTTTCAGCTAGAAAGTTGCTTCCTTTTAGAAGCCTTTTCTTACCCCAAAGTCTGGATTAGATGCCTCGTGCCACCTAGCACCTCCTCTTGCAGGGCTTATAAAATATACTGCAATAGAACCGCCGGGGTTTTGTTTGTCTGACTCCCTCACCAGACTGCAGGCTCTGAGGAAGCAAAGCCATCTCCGTCCTGTTTCCTGTCTTACCCCTACTATCCTGCTTAGCGCTAACACATACCATTCAATCAGCACTTGTTAACAGCTAAAAAGTAATCACAGAGGAAAAATTTAGTGTAGCTTGAGCCACAAAAACTGATAAATTTGTTTGTCAAAAATGTTGTAAACAGAATTTAAAAATAATCAACAAAGTGTGAAAATGTTTATAACAAATATTATAGAATATAGTGATATCCTAAAATAGAAAAAGTTCCTATTTTTAAAAATTAAGACAATGTTGATAACAAAGGCAAATCTTAATAAACTGACATGAAGAGGTTATTCGTAAAAGAAGAAATAAGTAGGTTGGTAAATGTATAAAAATGAATTATTTTGGTAGTCAACAAATGAAAATTAATATTATTTTAGAATTATCAAAATCAGTGCATTCACTTGTAAATATTATATGGGCTTAAAAACATGGTTTCAGACATACACATATATGTAATTGACTATCATATAACACTAATTTTAAAAGTTCATAAAATGTATGTGAAATATATTTCTAACTTTTAAAAAATGAGAGTAAAAAAATTTCATCAAATATACAATAATTTTTTTCCTGGGTGATGGAATTATAGGTGATAATAATTTCCTTTATTCTATTCTATAATGCCAGAAAAAAGATTATAAAAATTCTAAGCCTATATAAAAATTCACTTTTCTGTCCCCCCACCAGCTTTGGTAATCCACTCTGTAATATGCTAAAGATCAAGCAATTATATTCTTAGGCAAAATTACTTTCTTTCATTCCCTTAAAGTACCAAATAAAATAAAACTGTTTAGACTCCATTGATCAAGAAAACATTCTTTTCCTGAGGCAAAATGAGTGTCAAGAGGTAGGCAAATTAGGAAAAACCTAAACCTCAAAGACCAATAGTTACTTAAGTCCCACTCTTGAGAATTGAGCATACTTAGAGTTTAAGCCAACTAGTTGGCTTATCGCTGGAAATAACTCATAGGGCTGGAAACACCGAGTAGAGACGAAAGGAAATGGTGTCTAGTGAGTCCCTAAACAGAAGATAGCCTGCTTTTTGTCTTGGAAGTACACACCTGGGATCACACAGAACGAAAACTCACTGGAGGGTGTCAGCGGATCTGTGTGGTCCAACATTCGTTCGCACACATTCCCGAAGGAAAACACCTGAACAGTGTGATGGCGCGTGGCCTTTGGCCACCTCCAAGTCTGTGATCTAAAAATCACACCAGGCCAGTAACTGGCATCGCTCATCTTTCTTACCAACTGCCTTCACCTCTAAGTCCAAAGGCATTTACTCTCACCTCCCACGATGTTCTACGCACGGTGGCTCTTTCACAAAACACCCGCTGGGTCATGGGATCCCTCTTCTTCAAACATCCCAGAGTCTTCCTGTCGCTCCCTGAGATCCTGCAGGACATGCCCTCTCTCCCTGTCTCTCATTCTCCAGCTTTTTCTCATTTTGTTTTATCTTAGTACAGTCACATCATGTTCCTTCTCTTCCCCTACATGTAGCATGACCTCTCCTGCCTCAGTGCCTTTGCACGTCTTGTCCTTTTGCTGTGGAAACTTCCTTCACATTTTGATCTTGATCAATTATCACTTTCTCAGGTTGCTGTCCTAGAGAATAATATGCCTCTCCTTTGTTGTCTTCACCATACTTATAAATGTACATGGGTTGATGGGCATCTGCTTCCTCATTACATTGTAAGCTGTCTATGGGCAGAGCCCACTCTGCACACTCTGATTTTCCTAGCACCTGCCACAGTGTCTAAGGGGCTTGATAAATTAATGAATTTGGATCGCTCCTAATGATGATTGTGATTGATTTTAATTTGAACCTTTGCTCGGGTTTTTCAATGACAAACACCATCCCCCTGAACTGACCAGAGGGCAGAGGAAAGATCTCAGTGCAAAGGTAGATCTTCCCAGACCAGCTGTTTAGCCTGTGTGGCCAGCAGAGCTCATAACAGAGTAACTTAGCCTGTGGTGCTACATCTGCCTGAGATTTCGCATCCCACTGAAGACGTGTGATTTGTGTAAACTCTTCACATGGTTGGTATCTATCAGAGATGAACTCTTACCGGACCTCCTCACTCTAAATTACTACAGAATCACTCCTAGGCAAAGCGGGATGTTGGTTTTGTTCTTAGTCTGTTCAGCACTCCAGAAAGCTTACCTGGGGTCACAACTAAGATGTGGAGGAATTAGGGAATGTATTAGCAATCAGTTCAGAGTGTTTTGCAACAGTCATTGTCCTCCCTGCCACCCCTCCACCACGTAGTCCATTTTGCCCTTCCATAACCCTCTGGGTTTTCTCAGTGTCTTTCTTACTTTCATACTTTTTACTTTGTTTATTGCTTATTGCAGTCAAAAGGCACAAGTGGACGTCATCGGGAAGAGATGATGGCACCCACCTGGGACAATGTGTTCCAGCATAGTCACTACACTCCAAGGACTCACAAAGCCCTAGAAGACTCCGTGATGAAGGCATAAAATGATCAAGGAAATGGGAGACAGAGGGCTATTTAAGGTCAAATCATGAAGATCAGAAATACTTACTCTGCAAAGATAAAAGCTACCATTGACACGGTTAGTATGGCGAAAGATAGACATAGAATAAATAGGCTTATTCCCGATACTATACTATATGAAAGCACTTTGATTAGAAAGAGTTATGGAGTGGGGAGAGGACTGGCTACATTATCCAACAGACAGTTAACTCAAGATACTTGTTGCTTCAAGATGTATTTGTCATTGAGTAAAAATATTGATAGAGTAAACAAAGATTTTAAAAAATCATATATAAAATTTTTATATATAGCATGACAACAGATTCATGATAGAGTAATAATGTTTAAATATTATTAGATTAAACAAATATTTAGATGAATTCACGTATGGTGTGACAACAGATTCACAATGTGCTATATGTTTCCTGAAATATTAATAGGTCAAACAGAAATTAGGATAAATTAAATTTATGTGTGACAACAGAGAGCTACTGTGGCATTAAGAAAGTGGCATCTAGAACAAGGGTCAGCAAATGGTAGCCCATTGGCTAAATCTGGCCCATTGACTATTTTTGATGTTAAGTTTTTTGTAACATAGCCACAGTCATATTTATGCATTTGGCTACAGCTGTTTTTGTGTGATAGGGCAGAGTTGAGTGATTTTGAAAAGGCTGTATGGCTTGTGAATCCTTTATTATCTGGTGCTTTATGGAAAACATTTGCTATCTATGACATATTAGGAACACATGAATATTACACTTGAGGTCCTCATGAAGTAGGAGAAATTCTCCTAGATAGCACCTCTAGGTAGGTGCCGAATTTTGTGCAGGGCACCAATTTCTGATAATCAACCAAAGAACCTGAAAAATGCATATTGACCAGTCATCTAAGCATCATATCTTTTGGGGTTTGATGATTAAGTTAAGGATGCTTCTTGAATATTAAGAAGATGGTGAATAAACTTCTGCCTTTACTTAGCTGTTTCTGATGCTTTTCTTTTTTTGTTTTGTTTTTGTTCTTGTATATATATATATATATATATATATATATATATATATATTATTGATTATACCATTACAGTTGTTCTATTCTCCCCTTCACTCTCCTCCACCCTGCACACCCCTCCCCCATCATTCTCCCCCTTTAGTTTATGACCATGTGTCTCAAGTTCTTTAGATTCTATATTTCCCCTACTATTCTTGCCCTCCCCGTATCTATTTTCTACCCACTGTCTATGCTATTTTCTGTACCTTCTCCCCCCTTCTCCTCCTCCCACTCCCCTGTTGCTAACCCTCCATGTGTTCTTCATTTCTATGGTTCCACTCCTGTTTCTGATGCTTTTCAATGCTGGCTCCCCATTCACTGAGAGTCATGGGATTGTTGGGAAAGAACATTCAGAAGTATGAAGTGATATCATAGGATTAGCTGGAGCTAAGATTAGGGCTTCAGATTTCTAGGTAGAAATACTGCACTTTCCTATACACCAACTATTTCAGCAGTGTTTATCCATAAAGAAACCAAATTCATACTCTTCAGTAACAGCGACTTCTGCTTTGCCCAGTGAAGTTCCCTGATATGAAGTCAATTTGTCTACATGCATTATGCCACGATGCTGGTAACCACAGCCTTTATAACTGCCTAACTGGTTGTATAAGAGAATAATTTAGAAACTATTCCTTTGTTTAGGCTTTTTTGTTCCTACTTTGCGTGATGAAACCCATATTCTGGGAAAAACTTTCACTCAAGGGCAAATGCCTGGATCTCTTTGTGATAACAGTGCTCAGAAGTTAGAGACCATTGTTCAACATGGGATTCATGGTTCAATCTTGTTCATACTTGACAAATTGATGCCAATTAGAAAGGCCGGGAGGTGCTATTTTGAGGTTGTACTGTTAGGGTCCTGTCTCACTTTCTAAAACAATAATTCCCCTAGAACATTCAAACTTTCTGTCCAAATGATGGGAGAAAGCCATAGTTAGTAATCAAGATCTAAATATTAAGATGTCAGAAGTACAGGACTCTGACACAGTCGCCCAGTCTGAGATTCATTAAAGTATTTCACTTTCAACCATCATCAACAATAATCAGCTTCATTCACTCCCCCACTCCTATAGAACATTTGCCCTTGGGTGGGAAAATTCATCCACAAAAAGAAATTCTCCTTGGTGTCTAGCTCTCTATCTCTAGTCTAAAGAAAGACTCCTGGAAAGACTTAACACTTTGCCACTGAATAATGCCCTGGCTGCTTGAACAGCCACAGTAGCCCATCACATTGTATGGTAACCACGTCCTAATTGCAATTCATTGTCTGCTTCCACACCCATATCAGTGAAAAAAGTCTCAGTCCACGGCCACTTTGTAAAGTAGGTTTCCATGAAACACCACTGTGGGAGAAGTTGTTTTACAGTTGAACATGTGTCTGCCAAGCTCTTACACACTCGGTCTCCTGATACCTTTGGTGAGAATCCAAAATATCACTTACATTCCAGTCAGAGATTTCTCTAAGCCACGTGTGACTTCTGTTTTTAAAAGAAATCTACAACCTTTTAAGTGACTGCACTTGGACCATGCCTTTGACCTCAAAGCATCCCTCACACATGGCTGATTCTCCCCTCCACAACACAGCACGAGATATCGGGCTCCTGTGTTACTGTTGTTCTTGTAATTTTCGTCTCCTACAGATGTTTGCTATTGGATTCTTACTACACACTTTGTTCACAAATGAAAGTTTTCTTTGTACCAGTCAGCACAATTATGTTTAAGGAATTAGAAATAAATGGAAAGAACCAAATTGAAATCGTGAATAATAACCAGCACTTAAGCCTGACTGTCCCTCCTGGGGCCGTCACCAGCACCAGTGGCAAAGATGCCCATGTCTGAGGCCCCTTCCACAGGGTCAAAGGAAGACAAGCATTTTGCCTGGTAATCGTTTGGCCTTGGAGATGGGTTGGCACATCCCAAAACTCCTATCATTTCATCTCTTGCAAGTGGAAACAGGCAGGCTTCATTTGGTTGCCTGGTGCCTGAGGTCTGGTTCCTGCAGAGCCCAAGCCCTGGCCTTGCAGGCCATCCTCTGGTCTGAGACCAGTCTGGCAGGCTCCCAGCATCAGTGGGGAGCAGTGCTCTCACCAGCAATGTGAGTTTTCACAGCACGTGTCCAGCCTTTCCCATGATGCTTGCCAATGGTGCTGATAGATTTCCGAGCTTTTTCCATTTGCTTTGGCTTTACTACAGGAAGAGCAGGTGTTTCTGCCCTCTCCTCATTTCTCAGAATTGCACACTGCCCAACCGGCTCTGATGTGCCTGCTGGCATCAGATGTAGGGCAAATTGTGACTAAGGTCTATTCAGCTAATCTACTAGCTTCATCTCTATGGAGGAGGTTTCCTGAATATGGATCAGATTGGGGCTCCAGAGACTCATAACCTAGCTCTCCAGTTAAATGTTTGGCAAGAGTAATGACCTTCAAAGTCTGCCATTTATGGCTGGACGTACATGGCATCAACCCAACAAACTATTTATCATTCCAGGGCCTTTTCTCCAGGTGTAACACACTGCTCGAAACATTTTAAAGCATGGGGTCACGGGAAAAGTGAGCAAGTTCATTTTGAGGGCCCACTGTAGCTCATCCATTATGTTACTCCATTGCCAAAATAGTTCTGGAGTGTTGGCATTACCACTTCTGTTTTTGCAAAAAAGGAGCCCAAAGCTCAAGAGAAAGTTAGCAAACTTCCCACAGGTCACACACCTTCTCAGTGGCCCAGCCTTGAAGCAGACTCAGCAGGAAGAAGGAAAAGCTGCTTGGCATTCAGAGAATACGAGAAGGGTTGCCAACCAGAAGTGCCATGTTGGTCTGTGGAAGAACTGGGGAAAGGAAGAGAACTGAATGGTTCACATGAAGTGTTCAGAGGGTCTTATGGGCTCATTTATTCATGCTAAGCTCAGACCCAACATTTACTCCATGCCCTTGGAATTTTGCCTCATCAACTGTGCACTTGCAGATCTCTGCGCTAAGTCATTAATTCTTTGACGAAGGTGATACTAGTGCCTCCAATGAATTGCGTGCTTCTTTAGTGCCAAGTGTTTTATTCAATACATACCTTATCTTGTCTTATTCACCCAGCAACCCGGGAAGCTAATTGTTAATGCCCTCTTTGTACAAATGAGAAAGTGAGGCAGGAGAAATACCTAAGTTGCTCTGCATTTTCACCCTGAAAAGTTAGAGCAGAGATTTGTGCTTAGTCTGATTCCAATGAAAGCTCTCTTTTGCGAGATGCACAAAAGATTCTTACTGACCCTGGGGTCAAGTCCCGAGTTCATGGAAGACCCCCATCCACTGATGTAAGGGTTACGGAGTAAGGGTTACGGCATTGAGGGCTTACAGGAGTAAGGGTTACGGCATTGAGGGCTTACTCTACCACAGCCAGTACCAACCAAGCTTCTCGAAGTTGTAATATTACACAAAGGCAGCAGAAGGAGCTACTGCAAGCTGTGACTGGAGGTCTACACCTGCCCCACCAAATAGGTTTCCTCCACTGAGCTGATAGCGATATTACCAGTAAAGACTTTAGGTGGAGCCATTGTAATTAAAATGCAAATGCTGGGACTATTCATTTCTCAAACTACAGCGGTAGCCGGAATGGTTTGTCAAGTTCCTTACTGCTTTCTTACAAAGATTCAGTTTGGAGGAGGAAGGCATTTGAGAGAGAAAAACAGAGAATAGAGTAGGACTGGAAACAGAAAAAGGACTTGGAGGCCCACGTGGAAATGTCTTAGTGAGGTAAGCGGAGTTAAAAGGCAATTCTTTCTGGATAATAGTGGAGGACAGGTGAAATAGCAAGGTCAACTTATTTCCTCGGCCTAAAGGAGACGTGCATCTAACTAGTCATTAGCATGGGACAACCATGGACAACCTGAGACACTGCTCAACACCAAGACAGTTTGCTGCCTGCAGACTTGGAGTCCAGACCTGTACCGGTAATTAGCAAAATTCCACTTCTTTAGGCCACATGGACAGTGATTTAGTTAAATCTGATAGAAGCTGACAAAGATTTGGTTTCAGATCGACTGTAACCTGTGATGATTTGAGGTCGGGTGCACAAAGGTGAGTCAGTCTCAGGCCTGCCCTCAGGCAGTTCACTGAATGGTGTCGCTGATTGGTAATAAGCATGTGACTATTTAACACACGATGACAGTGATGGGTAACACATGGATAGAATGGATACCCTCAAAATTCTCCTTTGACTCACAGGTTTTGCCTTCCCTCACACTCTTCCCAATTCTTAACCCCACTGGACTCATCCCACTCATCCTTCAGGCCATCCAACCTACGCAGTCCCACTCATCCTTCAGGCCATCCAACCTACGCAATCCTGTCCTGCTGAGAGACCTCTGAGACCCGCAGTGGCAGTGGGGCTTGGCGAATGCAGGAAGGAGCTTACATCTCCGGCCTCCTGAAAATGGGTCTGTGTGTCAGCTTTGGGAGACTTAGAGAACCTCAACATCCTTAAATCCCCGAGGAAGACAGAGCTCAAGTGGGCATAGGTCTCAGGACTTTCTCCCCAATACTGAACAACGCCCTCTGGATCGTTTGTAAAATCCCCGCTGAACACACAGGCCCACTGACACTGGAGGAGTCGTATAACGTCACCTGATCCTCTACCCTTAGCAGATGGACCTTCCCTGAAAAGACTGCTGTTCATCCTTTCAGAGCCGCCCAGAACAATACCCTTGAGCTTAGAGAGGAGACTCGAGGATCGATAAGAATCAAGGGCTAGTAGGATGTAGGATGCTGAACGTCATAGCACCTCAGATGTGGAATAACTAAAAAAAAAAAAAAAAGACATCCAGCCTATATTCATGTATGTGGTGTATTTTTGATAATAGTTTAATAAAAGTGATTGCCTGAGGGACAGGAAAGGGAATGTGTGTTTTCATTGAATGCTCTTCTGTATCTTGAATTGTAAACCATGTACAAAAATAAATAAGTGCAAAAGTCACAGATGTGAACAGTGTTATGATTTCAGTGGTGTCCTCTGAAAAGTAAAATCAGGAAAATTTGCTAAGAGGAAAATAACACTCAGCCAGTCCAGACTCCAGTGAGGGGGTGGAGTCCCCCTTCTCCTCACCCAGCTGCTGGCGCACTGCTCTGACCTTTGAATGACCTGGTTTTAGGACGCGCCCACATTGGGTAGATACCCATGCTTACTGTTGAATATTTAGTCAATACTGCCTAATAGAGGAATTTATCTGATTGGTTTGAAAGTTATATTTTTAAAAATTAATCTAGTAGTAGGATTCTGAGCTACGGAGGGATATTCAAAAACTTGAAATGGTTTTCAAACTTGCATTAATGAAGTGATGGTCCACTGTGTCTTCCTCACTGAAATAAGATGATGGTCTAATATAACTATAGTCTTTGTTTCTTTGTAGGTTTGAATTTGGAGGTTAAGATCACCACAGGGAATATTTGACATGTACTGTATAACATTTAAAAGTAACATTTTTTATTGACAATCAAACAGTAGAATGAACAAATTGATGATTAGACAAATTCAACATTTCCAATGAAGCCATGCCGAATCGCTATGAAAAAATTAACCCATGCAGCAAAAAAAAAGCTTTCTATTAAGTTGACATAGAACAAGTTAAAACTTACAGAACAAAAGATGAATCATCACAATTACTGCCTTTTTATAATCATTGCTGAAGAATTCACTAATGGAGTTAAAGAGACCTTAATGAATTTCTTTGTGTAAACCTCAACTCTGTTCAGTTCAATGTCATTACTACCATTAGGAAGGGAAGAAGGTCTGTTACCACTGTGCTGATCATGGGAGAAGAATTTTCTGGAAGCAGATACGCAGAGAAAGGTAGAGAGATGACAGGAACTATGGTGTGCCCCAGGCTTTTCTCGCTTCTAATAATGAAACTCTAGAGAGAGTTTCAATAGTTTTAAAGCAGAAATGTGATAATGAATAAGTTAATGACTCTTTTTATTGGCTTCTAAAGGCCAGCCTCAAGTGACCCAGGAGCCCAGCCAGATTGCTCTGCACAGCTATTGAATAACTGACTTCTTCAGTCTGGGGAGAAGAGACGGGTAAGTGGGTACAACACAGCGACTAAAGCAGTGGGTAGAAGAGGGAGCATTTCACCAAGCGCCCTCTGCCACGAGCAACTTTGTGCAGTCAGCTCCCTGGGTGGGGTTCATCCTCCTACCGTGGCAGACGGCAGGGGGTTCAGCGGCGAGGCCCTCCTGGAAAGGGGCTGCATCGCCCAGCCTCTACATGATGTCCTTCACCTCCGGTCCCATTGCTGGGGACCCTGCCCAGTAGAATCGCCTCCTAGTGGTACCTTGGGGTTTTTTCAGGAGGAGCAAATCTAAATCTGAAGGTAACCGCTTTCGTTACACAGGAAAGCGTGCAAAGACGACAGATGGGAGTGGCACAACTTGGTGACTACGAACGTGCAGCTTGTGGTCGAGCTCAGTTCCAAACCTGGTTTTGCTCCTTACCACTGTGCGAGCTTGAGGAAATGACAGAATCTCTTTATTCACCTCCGTTTACTTATTTATAAAAAATAATAATCGCACTCACTCAAGGGGTGGCTGGGGTGATGAAATGAGTTAAAATGTAAAATTCTCTTTTTTAAAGATTTTATTTATTTATTTTTATACAGAGGGGAAGGGAGGGAAAAGGGGAGGAAAACATCAATGTGTGGTTGCCTCTCAAGCGCCCCCTATTGGGGATTTGGCCCACAACCCAGGCATGTGAACTGAGTGGGAATTGAATGCGTGACACTCAACCCACTGAACCATACTAGCCAGGGCTAAGATGTGAAATTCTTGAAACAATGCCTTGGACACAGTAAGTGCTCAATGACCACTTGCTATGATGCTGTTAGCATTTATATGGTGAAACTGACTACTGCAAAAAGCATGTGTAAATGTCTGATAGCATGAAGGACTCAGGAAATACAGCTGAAGTGTCCAAATACTCAGACAAGAGGTAAACTAGCCATGGGAATGTGACATTTCAGCATCTATAAAAAGCACAGCCATGAAAAACAACAAAGCCCGTAGGAATGGTCTTAGGAGACAGGATGGAATTTTTAGTTAGGAGGTAAAAAGCAGCAAACAGTAAATAGTTACATTGCCTTGGACAAAGGTTTTCTCTCCCCTTAAACAAGTTAAGGTCAAAGTCCCTCATGTTTCCAGGGGATACCTGAGGTTGTTCCATTTGGGTTCACAACCAGTGGCTCAGGTCAGGGAGGGGCAGGAGAAACGCTTCAGACAGGACAGGTCTACTGTTATTTTTATTGGCCCTACCCATCTGAAGGCTTCCAAGGCCCCACCTTCAAATTTGCTCCAGATTCCAATAGTGCTACCCCTCTGGTCTCATCCTGATGGGCCCACCCTCATCTCATGTCATACTCCTGATCAGCCACCCACATTCTCCCACGGCTTCCGGTCTCTCAAGCATTCTTAAAATGCAACGTAAAACACGCTACTTCCCTGCTTAAAACTGATTTCCCTAGAACACAAGGCTAGCTTCACCCCACGACTTCCAGGCTGCTTCCCTGCCTGACTCCCGACCGCCTCCTCCCTAAGGTCCAGCTGCACGGTTCTCCTTTCTATTTTCCGAACACGTCAAGCCTTCTCCAACCTCAGGGCTTTCGCTCTGGCTCTTCCCTCTGCCTGGCCTTCTCTCTCCCTGATCTCTGCACGGCCTTCTCTTTAAAACCAATGTGCTTGCTCAGATGCCACTTTCTCAGAGCAACTTGTAAGCCTCTTCAAAGCAGCCCTCATTAGACACTATTCTTTTCACCTCACTTCATCATTTTTAGAGCGCTAACTTATTCATTTTATTTTTCTGTTTCTCAATGGAGGCGTTCCCACAGCAGCAACAACTTCGTCACTCTCTCTCCAGCTCCTGTAATGCTCCCTGGCACAGAGTAGACCCTCCATAAACATTAGCCAAGAGAACAAAAAATTGCTGATGCCCGTGATGCTTGGCTCACAGCAGCCCTGTGTCCACATCCTCCCTGCAATATCCTTAACGACTTCTTGTCTTCTTCTAATCCTGTCATTTTAGGATCCAAAAGACCCCAGAAGTGCCTTATTCCCCGCCCCCCCCCCCCAGTTTGGTACAAAAACCTAGTGGCTTTTTGATAGTAATACAACTTCCTGGGAAAGGCTGGAGTCCTAGACTCAACGGGGCCCTGGATCATTTTTCTCAGATTGATTCTAGAGTCATTTCCCATATCCTAGGTTCTTCTAGATTTGGAGTGATCTGTAACTGGCCCTTCCCAAACTACAATTCATAGCTCCCCTAAGCCCATTCTGATGCTGGAAGCCTCTGCAACCCGACAGATTTGCTGGGACTGATAGGGTTTTATACATCCTAGTTAGTTCTAGTTGGTCAATTCACCTCATAAAGTCTACCCAGTGACAGTCCACACTGGAGAACTCGGCTTTACTTATATTTTTAACAAGGGTGTGAACAGGAATGAAGTTAATTGGCTTTAAAATGTCTGAGAAAAGAAAGCAAGGGTTGGTTAACTAAAGATCAACATAGCAACTGGCAAATTTAATGCATGGGTGGCAGGGAAACTTAATCTTTACCTTTCGATCACATAATGATCAAGTTTCAGGCAACCTGATTTCCAAAGTGCACGTATACAAACTTCTGTCATGAAGCTAGGCAGGGCCCCCCTGAGTGTGGGGTGTGATTGTACCAGCAGAGAGTGTTATGCTGGAAACCACGCTTTCTAAAGAGTAAATGGTGGCGTTGCTACCCAACAGAAATACGGTTTGGATGGTGCTGGGAACCTCCCTGCCTGGTTCCAGGAGTTGTAACCGACCCCATAGATAAGGCTGAATGAGCGACCTTCAGACTATGAGCCACTAAGGAGACAAAGCTTATCTCCCTGGCAGGAGTGCCTCTTCTGCTTCATCCATCTCTGGCCCCCAACGCTTGATCTGTTAGTCAATGACCAGTACAATGCCTCAGAGTGGGGGCAACCTAACCCAGACATAATCACTTGGGAGGCCCTCAAGGAAGGACTCGGGGGGCTGCAGCAAAGAGGGGGTGATGGACCCTCGTCCCCCGGCTTTGATGAAGCCTGAGTCTTCAGTTTGTCAGCCAGAAGTCTCTGAGAATTCCTTGGCTATCTGCCTCCTCTGGCTGACTCAAGCCTGAAAACAATGACAGAGGGCCATGCAGCCCTGTGCTGGGAAGGGCGGGCTCCCCGGGTGATCAGGCCTGAGAAAGGATATGTAAAATCCAGTGAAGCCTGCTTTGCTAAAAATGCTTAGTTAAATGATAAAGGCCCGGGCAGAAATTTGTTTTCCCAAAGTTTTGTAGCCTTTTAGCTGATAGACCCTGACTTGGAAGAAGTCCTAATAGTTCTTTGTATGCTACCTACTGCTTACTGCCTGACAATGATTAATAAGTTGTACCTGAACTCCTGTGCAAAAAAACCAATAAAAGCCTGTCTAGGCAAGGGTTGGGGGGCTCTCCCCTTGAGAGGGTGGCAAGGCCGTTCTGAGGCGCTCCCCCCTTGAGGGAGTAGCCGTGCCGTCCCTTTTCCAACACAGGACTTGGTAGTCCGTGTGAATTTGTCTTGACTTTCCATCCATAACGCCGCGGGCACTGCAGGCCAGTGCACACGTCAGGATGGTTCTCTGGGGCCCACGCCACCTAAAGCAAGAGATAGAAATAAGTAATTAAGATTTGGGTCTTAGCTGAGCAGTGAGATCAGCTCTTAATGACGCGCTAGGTAAGCACCAGAAGAACAGTCATAAACATGATGCTCAGAATTCACTCTTAGCATCTTGATACACGGGGTCTCTGGCAGAACCCCATCAGTGTATTTTTCAAAACGAAAAAGGTGATTGCACGTAAGGTGATTCTTACATGCAATCAGTGTGCAGGCTTGCTTTTTAGATATAGCTAAAGATACGGGAAATTGTCCTTCAATTGGCAACAAACTGCGAGACAGCGGAAAAGAAAATAACCATTTGGGGGTGGCACGAAACTGACCTATCTTTCGTCCTAAAGAGTGGGAAGCTTTTTCCCACTCCCCTTCACAAAGATCTCCCAGAGACTCCCAAGACATAACAAAGAATTCTTTTAAAACTCAGCTGTAAAAAAAATTGCTGAGCTTTCTCCTCTCTCTCTCTCTCTCTTTTTTTTCAGGTGTGTAACAGAAATCAATACCCAGTGATCAGAAGCTTCAGAGAGGAGAAATCAGAAAAGCTAAAAAGCTCTGGGATTAGGGAACCTTCCCTTGCCAAAGGGGTGAGACGCTAAGCTTTCATTCACTGGAATGGAAACTCACACAGGGAAACTTCACACAGGCTACGTCTAGGGCTCCTGCAGACCAGCAGCTGACGCTCATCATCACAGTGTTGGCAGCCCAGCCAGACTCGACACCTTTCACTTACTCATTCATTCATTGAAGAAATAAATTGCCAGGTACAGAATATTCTCTAATAGGAGACGGAGCACACTTTCTTTGAGAGCCAGATAAAATAGGGGGGATTTGGTGGCTGAAAATTCTAATCCCACCTTCGTTGCCAGCAAGCTCAAGGCCCAAGGCAAGTAATTAAACTCCATTGTTTAATTTGTAAAGTCGGAGAAGTGAAGAAAGATGATAGATTGCAATAAAATAGCTTCTGTTGGCAGTAATGGGCATGATCATGGTGCCGTAAAGTCCAGTTGATGCGAGCAGCTGCGAGACACCAGTTGCTTCACACTTAGCTCAGTTTCACTACAGGGCGCCCACGAATCACACGATGCACGGGAACGGGCAGCTAGCGACACCTCTTATTTACTACAGTCAAGTCGATGGAATCACTACAAACATTATCTGTGAATTAAAAGGGCTACATAGAAATATATGTGTATGTAAAATTTCCCCAAAGGCTGCACGTCTTGACTATCCACTGCGTTCTCTTAGAAAGATTACCCTTTTGATTTTATTTCCCATGATTAGGATCTAAAGACTTGGTGTTTCTGCTTCCTGATTTTCAGCTATAGCTTCACACTAGGATATTCTGTGGAATTCAACAACAGCAGCAGCAATACTCAGTGAGCAGAGTGAACAATATTCCTTCCCCCCCATTCCTCAGCTGGCAAAGTAAGAACTCTGGAGATGGGGTGGGGGCATCAGCAGTTTTTAAAAGCCTCCCTGATTGCAATTCTTCTTTTTAAAAAATATTTTATTTATTTATTCATTTTGAGAGAAAGGGGAAAGGAAGGAGAAGGAGAGAGAGAGAGAGAAACATTGACCCATTGCCTGTCACGCACCCCCAACTGGGGACCTGGCCTGCAACCCAGTCATGTGCCCTGACTGGGAATGGAACCGGCGACCTTCTGGTAGGCAGACCGGTGCTCAATCCACTGAGCCACACCAGCAGAGCTGCAGCTGTTCTTTTCCACCTCACCCAACACTCCACACACACATTTCCACATGCATGCCGCATGAGCACCTCTTCCTACTGGGAGAGCCCTCTGTCCCTGTCTCCATTTGTCTTTGGCTCAGCCTCCCATGCTTCAGTGGCCATCTCTCACTGTGTCTTTCTCAGTGTACTTTAGGGCTCAACGCGAGTTGCCTTTCGGAGTCTCCAAACTCTAAGTGTGTCATTCCTGTAACATTGAATGTTATCCTGCACTGTTCCTGATGTTTTATGTTTATGCCCAGCTTCCCAAGTAGGTAATGTGTTCTTGCAGAAGAAAGGACCTGGTTTCATGAGTCACTTATTGTCCCCGTGGAGTCTGGCACTGATTTCTCGGCTTAGAAGATGCTGAAAAATGTGTTACTGTAGATGCAGATGCATGAAAATTCACTCTTAGTAGCTTCTTACAGATTTAGATTTCAAGTAGAAATGAACAAACGTTACTTGTACTTTGCACAGAGCATCTTGTACAGTGTTTCAGCTGTAGCTGCAGGAAGGAGTCTCTCCTCGGCAGGCAAACGTCTACAGGCTATCAGTGGTAGCCAAGGCCCATATTTTTATGGCACATTTTTCCAGGAGCACTGGATGTGGCATTATCTCACCAATCCCAAGTTCTCTACAGGACTGTTGGAGGAAGTGGGGCGAGGGTAACACATAATCCAGTAGATAAAAGTAGAATCCAGGCTTCTGATACCTCAGGCCAGAGGCTTCCTCTAACAATACCAAAATCTGACTGCTTTCTCCTTTGGAAGAAATAAAACTACAGGGACAAATCAGATCTTCACTGACCTACTCAAGGGCCACTTTAGCTAGTGGACATTAGAAACCCACGTGGCCCTCTGTGATGTCCTTGGAGCAGCCCTTCTAGAAACTGGGGCTGCATCTTGTTCAAACTGTTTTAAGCAAAAGGACAGAGAGGAAGAAACATTTGTCACCACAGTGAGATGATTTACGTCATGAGCTTTGCACACAACAAGCTCTGGCTGACCCCTAGTCTGATTCTATGAAGCGCCATGAATGACAGAGGCATGGGACTGGGAAGTGATTTAAAGTTAAAACTATAAAGTCAGATTCAAAATGACCCTTTGGTCCTAGGGTGTTTGAAAGTTGCTTGAGTTTGCCTGAGTAAGAGGATGATGGGTGATGATAAATGCCACTATAGTGACATGATAAATTAGGCTACAAATTACCGCCTGTGCAGCAGAAGAATGACGTAGGGGGGTGAGCACAGAGGGACCTCTTTTTCTCTCGTTTACCGCGTCACCGAATAACTGAATTTGGGGACAGACTTGACGTGGAAACTGACTAAGAACAGAGACAAAGTTACTCGAGGAAGAAGGAAGAAGAATTTCTTATCACATCCTTTGTCAAATTATTATTCTATACCAGTGCCAATCAATGGACCTATAACGTGAGCCACAAGTATGATTTCATTTTTTTCTACGACATTAAAAGATTTAAAGGAAACGGATGAAATTAATTTAATATATTTCATCTAAAGCAATACATCTGACACATGATCATTCTAATATACACTCAACTGAGAAAGTTACAAGTTTTTTGTATGAGTTCTTTGAAATCCAGGGTGTGGTTCATCCTTTCAGCACATCTCAGTTTGGACTAGTCATGCTTCAAGCATCCTGTAGCCACATGTGGCTGGTGCTGTGCATTGTGACGTACAGATTTAGACACACTAGCTGGAATCTGGAGTATCAGATAGAAATCGCTGACAGATCAACAGCTAGCTACCGAACATACTTTCAATATTTTCATTAGTCCCTAGAGAAATTTTTCTCAAAATCTGCACGCTAGGTTAGCAAAAAGTTTTGGGCTTTGGAGCAAAACAGACTATGGGATTCAATTTCCAGCTTTGTCACCTGGGGCTAGCTGCATATTCTCTATGAGTCGTGGTTTATTCAGCTATTAAATCAAGACAAAAATACCTATAATTCACTATTGTTGAGGAGATTAAATGAGTGTAAAGTCCACAGCACAGCTCAGAATAGTAGAATAAGCATCGGAACAGTAATTCCCCCATACAAAACCCAACTTGATTTCTAAGGTGCCATTTCACTGTATTTGAGACCCTGCTGCTTCGTGTGCCCCACGTCTGGGTCTTTCCCTTGAGGTTTCTCCCGCTAAGGCAGCCCTTTCCCCAGGCCTTCATGGCCTGGCCCCTCTTATTATGCAACTTTAAGTTCAAGGGTCAGCATAAAGTACCGAAGGAAATCTTCTCTGGCTGCCTTATTTAAAGTTTTCTCCAAGCCTTGGTACACTCTGGTCTCCAGTCGCTCTTAACTTTCTTCATAGCATTTATCAATATCTGAAATTGCCTTATTTATATTTTTGTTCTCCTGCCTCTTATCTGTCACTGTTTCTGACAGCTTCGCAAGAGCCAGGACCTTGTCTGCCTTATTCAGAGCTCAACAAGCATGTTTTGAATGAATGAATGAATGAATGAATGAATGCTTAGCCCAGGGAGGTAAATGTAAATGGCAGCCTGACTCTAAAGGTAGGAGACAATGGAAACTCTAGAATTGTTTTTAACCTAAAAGAATTACTCAGGAAGTCACTGGCCCAGAGCCAGCTTCACGTGCCAAAGTTTGAGATTTGGCATCTTGAGTTTAACAGCAGGATTTGGGAAGGGTTGGGAATACTATTCCCCACACGTGGTTTCATCGTTGCTGCCTGCCAACACGCATCGCATGCAAAGTGTATGTTCACTCCACTTAAACCCACCCAGAATATTTGGTTATTCCTGCTCTTTAGAAGAACAGGGACCCAGTTGGTATGATGCAACTTTCCGATATGGGGAGCTTGGCAGCACCAGGAAAAAGAGTGTCAGACAGGCCTGGGCTTAGTTCCTAGCTTTCACCTTTTACAGCTATGCAGACTGGGCAAGTTATGCAAATTTTCGTAAGCCTCAGTTTCTCTGTAAGTCTTTAAATAATAATTTATACCCTGCAGTGTTGATATAAACATTCATTGGGGTTATGTGAGAAAAGGATTAGTACGGCTCAAAGGCTAAATGAATAGGAAGTATCGATATTGTCATCTTTGCATGCAAGGATGCTTTGCCTGAATATACTGATCAGTCTTTGGAATGGGTACTTCGAGGGCAGCGCACTTCATTTTAAGCTTGTAATCTTTCTTTCCCATATTTCTACATCATCCAATTTCTTGCAACTGAGGGGCCAGGACGGAAGGGAAGGAGAGAAAGAGGGAAAGAGAGAATTGGTTAAGTCTGTGCCAAGCTTTGAAAGATGACAGTGGCATTGCCTCTGTACAGGGACAGTTTCTGGTGCAGCTGCCGACGAACATAGCCATGAGACTTTGGTTTCCATGCCCAGCTGTTTGTAGCTATAGGCAAAAAGCTAGGTGTTTTGTGTTCAAGATTATGGGCCAAAAGAGAAAGAAAACAGGTTAAGAGTCCATGCCAGTCTGGACACAAGATATTTCACTTGCTGGCAACACAGAGTCCTCTGCTTGACGAAGCAGCAAACCCGACTCTGCTCTGAACCCACCACTCATCTTGAAGAATATTTAGACCAGAATTGATTTTACTCCTTCTTCTACTGACGTAAGCTCTATAGAAGAGATATTGCTCTAAAAAGCATGAAACCATGTAACACTTAAAATCTTACATTAATATTAATAATAGTAGTTTTTCATTGACTACACACCTGGCATTATATACTACTTCCATTCTCCTGTCAACTGTGCCAGAAAGGCAGTATTGTTCCCCATTTTACAGACAGAAAAAGTGAGGCCCAGAGAATCGACTCACTGAAGTGTGGGAGCCAAGACCAAAGCCCAGTCTGTTGGGCTGCAAAGCCCCACGTGTCCCCCAGTACCTCACAGGCATTGCCAGTGGAAGATCCAGGTCCCACAAAGCCTGAGTCCCTGGTCCCTGAAAGACGAAGGGTGGAGGTCCAAAAGAACACCATTGACTACCCTTATTACGCCCTGGGGAGCAAACGGCACTTCAGTTCAAAACAAAGTCTTGGCCCCACTGTCCCACACCCAGCTAGGTGACCTAAAGAGCTCTCTTTGAGACAGACAGCGACTCTCTGCAGGTGGCTCTCCAGTGCCATCTCTAGGACTGAAAACTCCGAGGATGAGGGTTAGTATCTTAGGAAAGTCACCAGGAGAGCTGGTAAGGGGGGGTTCCTCTGGAGGCAGAGACTGGGGGAGCCCTTGGGAAACAGTGCCCCGGGAGCTCCTGAAAGTAGGGCTTTCACTCTCAGGAACGAGGCTGCCTACAGATCAAGGGAAGGCTGTCATTACCACGGCTGTCCCAACAGCCACCAGAGGCTGCATGGTTGGTCTAGAGGGAGGTCTTCCAGGGGAAGGCTTCCTTTAGACAAGGAATGGTCACCTGGCTAGGTGACCATTTCAGACAGGGTCATCAGGGAGTGTCTGTGAGCCATCAGGGATCTTACGTACATTCCATAAGAACATTTCCCCCCACCCCTACCCTGGAAGAGGACCCATAGCTAATTCTCCAAAGGACCCATGACTGCCAATTTTAAAGAACCACTGAAATTAATTTTCATCTGCTCCTTCCTGGAACAATTTAGCACTTTTACCCCCCACACCCACATATATATGCACACATGTGTTTCACAGGAAACATAATAATTTCCTAAATATTGCAAAGAAAACTGAGGCCCAGAGTACATAGGAGTCTTGCCCAAGGTTGCAAGCCTGGGGCAGGGCTCGGATTAGCAGCACTCCTTTGACCAAGCAACATGAGGCTCAGGTGGGAAATCTTTGCCAGCCAACTGGATGAATGAAGACAAACACAACCCTCCAGATGGATACCGACGTTCAGCAACCTTTCCAAGAGCAACCATAGAAAACCCTATATTGCCTGTCATTCAGGGCAACGTGGGCTGCTTCCCGGGAGTACACGTAGAGGTCACTAAAAGGACTTGTTGGTACTCAAAGAACGAGAACTCCACCCTGCTGCTCTCTTGTCCTTTGCACCCCGCTCTGGCTCCTCCGGGCTTGACTTTCCGTGTCCTGTCCCTCGGCTCAGCCCAGCTCTCCTCTCCCCTCCGGCTGAGATTCCTGGGCAGGAGTCAAACCGCCTCCCTCCTGCTCCCGGGACGGGTTACAGTGGTTGCAGCGGTTACAGCCTGGAGCTGCTTACCTGCCACCATCCCGCCTGCCTTGGTGAGGGGGCGGGGAGGGGGGGAGTCCGCTCGGGCCTTCCTCCTTTGGGGTCTGAGCCGGGAGCGCTAACTTTTCCACCCGAGAGCCGAGGCCGCCGCCGCCGCCGCTGCTGCCGCTGGAAAACCCTCCAGTCCGCGGCCAACCCATCACCGCATCTGAACCCCCTGCCCTCACTTTTTTTTTTCAATTTGACGTATCTGACCTAAATCATTTACATTCTGAGAATTCCACAGTCATGCCGAAACTCATTCTCAAGGGTGCATCCGAAATTTTTTTAATTTTTAATTTTTTTAAATAAAGGCGAACGCGTGCAGTTGTAAAAGCTGGGCGGGAAGCGATCTTTTTAGTTCCTCTGAGAAGGTACCTAAACGCTGCCTGAGGTCAAAGCCAAACCTGTGTGGCTTTGCGAACCAATGTCGCCCCAATAAATTCAGTTCAAAGAAAAAAAAAACCGCTTTCCCAGCCCCTCCGCCCCCCGCGGCGGCTTTCTGCGTGCTGTTGAGCAGCCTGAGCCGAGGCCGCGCTCTATCTCCTCCCGCGCTCGGCCTCGAACCCGCAGCCCTGGCGCGGCGCCACCCGTGCCACTCGCTCCACCCGCGCCACTCGCACCACCCGCGCCACCCCTGGTCGCAGGCGCGCGCCGCAGGCTGCGCCCGCTGTAGCTACTCACTTTTGTCGGGGAGCAAAGTCTGCCATATCAGCCCGTTAAGCACTTCCAGCAAAAGAACACGGAGATCCGCCGCGTGTGAAGCTGTTTGGCCAACAACCAGTAAAATCCAGAAAGACGGAGAGGAGAGAGGCAGAAGGGGAAAGGGGGCGGGGGTGGGGGAGCTCAGCCCCGCAGACGCTGTCTCAGGATCTCAGCCGTGGTCCCACCGTCCCCAGCCCGGTGGCTTTGTGAGCAGAAGCTCAACTCGGTGCACTTGTTCACTCTTTCTTCATCAGGGGAGGAGTCAGTGTTGCAACATTTATGTTCCTTGCTGGAGGCAAAACAGTGATTTTCTTCAGCGTGCAGAATGTCCAGAGTCTGCCAGTTCTAAAGGTGAGAGAGGTGGTTGGGGAAACCGGAATGCAGCAAAGATGTGCGCAAGAAATGGCAGAGTCTCCCCAGATTGGTTTTGCATGGTCAGGGCTACACGTCTGCCACGGAGATGGAACCAGAAAATAGACAAAACAATAATAGAAATGGCTTAATAAATTCAGTGACCTCAAAGGTGATGTTCTCCTGACAGCCAAGATACGGAGTATCTCTGTGTCAGATATGATTTCCTTATTTCAGAATAACTTTAAACAACAGCTTGATAACATATGAGGGAAGCTCCCAGGATTTGAATTTCACCTTTCCTGAGAAGGAAAAGAGCACAAGAAAATAAAGTCAGTGACCCAAGGAAGTTTTGCTTTCTTTTTTGATACCACAAAGCCCAGACTTCCAGGGCACTGTGCTTATTCTCTGCCATGTGAGTATAACACAGAAACATTGGTAGTGCCTAAATAATCCATGCTTTTGTTGTTTTCCACAGACAAAGAGTCTATCTTTTCCAATAAGGTTGTATGTTTTTTTATAACAAAACTACACACCACCACCACGTTTTCTCTTGCAAAAGAAAAATACTGAAATAAGTAGCAGTTGCCTGAATCAAATATCCCTCAGTTGGTAAATTGCTGGTGTCTCTCTGATGTCATTAATGTTGCATGTGATTGTTTCATAACTAAGAGGGGCACCAAGAAACTATTTTAAGCAAAGGCTATTGAGTTTGTTGACCCCAAGAAGAAATATACCCGTGAAGAAGGACTCCTGGTGGTTAATTGGGCTCAAATTCATAATCAAAGTCTAGAAGGCTTTGCTGACAGGGGTCCCTTACTCATGCTGCACTGGAGGGGACAGCCACAGACTGGGGTCCTGCACTGAGGTCCTGCAGGCTGAGCAGATCATTATAAAGGAGTCCCTGGAATTCTCTTCCAACCAGTGGGCTGAGACCTGCCCCGTTTGATCAGAGTTGCACAGCAATAGCCTTATTGGTGTCTTCACTGCATCAGAGCAGTTTCATAATGACCCATCAGAACACATCAGAACACACGAGTCCAAACAGTTAGGGCAGTGGACAGTGCTGCTCAGACCAACCGGACTGTAAATTTGGATTCCTCGCTTACACAGATATGGAGCAATCAGGACAGGCAGGAACTTTCTCTAGGAAAGTGGGCTTTCCCTCTCCTCCAGAGGCTGCATCTGCTTGAGTGTGCAAACCGTCCACCGATAAAGTTTCCCCTTCCCCACACTCCAGATTGGAGTCACCTGTTGGCGTCTAGACTGGCAGCAGCAAACGTTCGTTGACAAGTTTCATCAAATATGTTATTGAAATACTAGGATTTCCCTCTTTAAATGATTGCCTCTCTGGAATAACTGACAAATGACATTCAACAGCAGCCACTTGCCAAGCCTGGGGAAGCCATTAAAAATCCCAGCATGCTTTGGTGATCCTTTTGGGCTGGAAGCCCAGAGTCACCTGGGCAAGAGTAATCACCTGATGCTTCCTGTTCAATAACATAGCCCTGTACAATTAAACCGTAGACTTCTTACCAATGGGAGATGCTTCTTTAATGTATGTTTACATTCCTTCACAGGTAGCTATGAAGGCATGCAACCCCTTTCCAATTTCAAAACCCCTGGGTGACATGGGATTTCAGTGGCAGAATATTTCTATATAATTTTTGCAAAGCAAAGGGTCATTTCATTTTCTGGAGTTTTCTAATCAGACTATTTGAACAGCTGGTGAAAAAGTACATCACTCTAGGTAATTCTAGACTGTCAGCTCTTGGAAGGTAGAAGCCTTGCTTTTCCCCCTTGTAGTTCCCAGTTAGCTGCAGGCAGCTCTACTTGTCTGTGCCTATGGCTTCCCGAAGGTGTGAGCGTGGTTGTTGAGGGACTGATCCACATCTCACTGGGGGAGAAGGGCCGGGCTGGCTTTGCACTGTGTTGGGCAGCCCACAGGCGCTGTCACTGCGCCAGCAGTGTTCGTCTCAGTCAGTTACCACGCCACGGCTGTGCTGAGATGAAGAAGGAAGTCCTCGACCTCTTTTCTCTGCCCCACGAGGACTCTGTCACTGCCTCTGTCTCTGTGTCCACACGCTCCAACCCCTTCACCTGGGTTCCCTTCCTGCGTGTCTCTGACATGTCATTGTCTCAGTGGATGTGTGTCTCCTTTTTCCAAGCTATTCCTCCAGCTGAGTCCTGGCTCCCATCCCTCCCACGTCCTCCAAGACTGCTCCATGGCTAGAGGCAGAGGAAAAAAGCCTAGCCTTTGGCATGGATTTTGGTCCTTACTATTCAGTTGGATTCCTGAAGCTTCCCTTGTCTCACAGTAAATTGGATGCAGTGATATATGCCTCAAAAATAACAATGGTGATTGTTAATCACCAATAAAGGGAATAATGATGGTGAAAGCATGTGTAAAGCCCCTGACAAGTAACAGAAAGCCTAGAAACATGGGGTCGCTTTTTTCCCTTTCCTTTTCCTCCGTCTTTTCTGTCTCATGTGCTCCTTCATCTCAGCCAACCATTTTGGTGGTTTTACAATTTAATTTGCTCCTTTCTTCACTTGGTAAACTTGGTGAACGACTGATCTCCCCTCCTTAGCTTCTCCAGCTCATTATACTCTCAGTGCTGTCACTCAGTGGCTGCAGCACACTCGCAGAGCTTCTGATTCAAGAGGTTTAGGGTCCTAATTTCTCTGTTTCTACAAAGATGCACAGGCAGGGTGGAACAAGGCTTCCTAATCGATCCTCTTTGCACCCAGCTTCCACCACTGCTGCTCAGCACCTGCCCCCTGGGCCGTGGCATCCCAGGCCTCTCTGCAGCATTCTGCACCCCTCATTCTCCCCGTAGGAAGCTCGCATTCCTCGGTATTCAGCTCCCCCCTGCCCCCAGTTCTCCTGTTACATTCCTACACTGGCTTCTGCCTTGACCCTTCTTTCTTCTTCTCTCTTAATGGGACGGTTTCATCAATGGTTTTTCAACTTTCTCCTTCAAGGGCTACATTTTCCCTCCTAAAAACCAGAAAACAAAAGAAAATGCTAAAAATACCAAAAGAGTAAAAAAAAAAACCCCACAATCCCAGGACTTAGAAAAAAATCTGTGTCTGTGAAGTAAAACAATAATCCTTCCAAATCACATGCATCTTCCTTCTTTTGTGGAATTCTGTCTCTGGAGGTGACCACCTGTTAACATCCTAACGCACATCTATTTTTTTTCCTACAGGGATGTAGTCGTGTTTCTGTATTGTGCATGCATAATTTTTAACTAAAAATAAAACAGTTTCTGTGACTTGTCTTTTTAAAGGTTGGTTCGGTTATATATTCTAGGTTACTAGGCATAGACTTAACCCATTCTTTTTAATGGCGGCCTGGTTTCTGCCGTTCTTCCATTGGCTGATCTTTGGTCATTTCAGTTTCCTATCGTACAAAGTGCCTCCCTGATCATCTTTGCTTGTATCTTAGAGTAGGTGCCTTAGAAATGGCATTGTTGGGTCAAAGAGAATGAGAACTAAAATTTTGATAGATCACTGCCAAATTACTCTTCAAAAATGTTGCAGAATAAAGACCTAGAAGTGAGCATACTCTTCCAGGAGTGGGAACATTTAAAATCTTTACATATACCTCCAGATTCTTCCAAAAATAATGATCAACATACACTCCTTCCAATGATGTTTTCTCCCATCCCTGCCAGCACTGGGTTTGATCAGTCTAACTTTTGTCAGTCTGTTAAGCAAAACATTGTCTTACAGTTTTTGAAATTTGTGGCTCCTGACTTCTTGCGTGGTTAAATTCATATGCTTATTAGTATCTGAATTTTTTCTCTCATGCTGTGACTTGAATCCTCTGTCATTTTTTGCATGTTTGTGTTTTTATTTATTTTTTTATTTAATTATTTTTCAAGTACAGTTTTCTATTACTCCCATCCTATCCCACCCCCGTGCTCGACTCATGTCTGTGTTTTAAAAAGATTATTTTTTGAGTTCTCGCATCCAATGACATATATTAACATTTTGTTAAATATATTATAAACATGTCTCTGTGTCTGTTGTGTTTCCTTGTTTTTATTTATGCTGTTTTACTGCACAAGAGTTTCTAGTTTTCTCCTAGTCAAATCTATCCATTTTTTCTGTCAAGGTTCTGGATTTTTTGTATTGTTTCTTTGCATCTACCATTGTCAAAGTTTTTTTGTTTTTTTTTACATAGACCTTTAATTATTTCAGGGATTGTTTTGGAATAATACATGAGATAAAGAATTAAATTAATTTTTTTCTGGATACATAGTTCATTATCCCACTACCTTTATTGAAAAATTTATGATTTCTCCAATGATTTGTAGTATTACATATTATACATTATATTTTAATGTATATTGGTATCTATTCTGGACACCATTCGGTTTTGTTTGGCATGCCTACTTGTATGCCAATAGTGCACAATTTTGATAACTATTATAAAAATAATATAATATCCATTACTATAAGCAACTTATCAAGGTGCCTTGGTGATGTGCACATCACCTTAAGGCACATCATAATTTCTTTTTATAATTTTCTTGATAATTATGATACATTCATTTTTCCATAAAGTTTTAGAATCAATTTTTCCAAATTAAAAACAAGATTTCTTTGGTATTATGTTACATTTATATATTAATTTGAAAAAATTGATACCATTGAGGCATTAATTTTTCACCCCCAGGAAATATATCTCTGTGGGTATTAAGGTCTTTTAAGACTATCTTTCAAATTTTAATTTAATCTTATAATGTCATTATAATCTTATTGCACAATTCTTTCTTTACTTAATCATACCATAGTATGAATGTTTAGGTTCCAAAATCTTTATATTTATTAATGTTACAATGAACATATTTGTGGAGCAATTTGCTTTCTAAGGCCTGTCCAGAAAATATCCATCCATGCACTATGGAAAATGGAGACATTTACTGAAGAAGACACAAGATGCAAGGACATAGGACAATGATATCTCAGTCTCCTTCAAAGTAGACACCTTGGGACCTCACACAATTGTCCTAATTGCCATAAGCTGCCCCATAGTATTTTCCTGAATCTCATCCAAGGTCTGAAATCTTTTGCCTTTCAGAGGTGGCTTTAGTTTGAGGAAAAGCCAGATGTCGTAGGTTGCCAAATCTGGGCTATAGTGGGACTCAGTTACCCGGGTGATTTGATTTTTTGCCAGAAAACTCTGCACAAGATGCATGAGCTGGTGTATAGTCATGATGAAGCTGCCAATCACAGTTGCCCGTAGCTGCGGCCCTCTGAATTGTCCGAATAGGGTCCACAGAGGAATGTTCAAGCTTAAGCAAAATCTGATGCAGATTCTTTGCTCCACTTGCTCAGTCATTTTGAATGCAACAGCCACACAGTACACACACTCACTCAATGGTGTCTCCTGCCCCCACTGACTAAGTACAGTGAGATTATCATTGTTCATGCATGTTCATTCCAGTCCACTCTCCTTGGCTGCCAGGTTATATCCATTTATCACAAGTCATTCATGTTATATTAACAATGGCTGGATTTTTTATGGGCAGACCTTGCATTTTCTTATTACTACAGCTTTGTGATATAATTGGAAATCATAAAGTGAGAGGTCTTCAGCTTTGTTATTCGTGCTCAGAATTGGCTATTCAGAGTCTTTTGTTTTTCTATATAATTTATAGAACTTGTTTCAATTTCTGTAAAAAATGCTTTTGGGATTTTGAGGAAGATCGTATTAAATCCATAGATTGTTTTGGGAAATATGAACATTTTAATGATAGTGAGTCTTCCCATCCACAAACATGGGATATCTCTCTATTTATTTGTGTCTGCTTTAATTTCTTTCAGCAATGTTTTATCATTTACCATGAACAAGTCTTTCATCACCTTATTTAGTAGTCATTTATTTCTAAATATTTTAGTTTTTTGATGCTGTTGTTAATAGAATTGTTTTTCTAATATCCTTTTCAGATAGTTTATTGCTAGTATATGGAAATGCAAGTAATATTTGTATGTTGATTTTGTATCTTGTAACTTTACTGAATTTGTTTACTATTTTAACATTTTTTGTGGAGTCTTTAGAATGTAAATGTGGAGTCTTTTCTTCATGTAAAATCATGTCACATTCAAATAGATAATTTTATTTCTTTCTGATTTAGATGCCTTTTATTCCTTTTTCTTGCCTAATTGTTCTAAGACTCCCAGTACTATGTTGAATAGAAGTGGTAGGAGTGGACAATGTTGCTTAGCTCTTGATCTTAGAAGAAAAGTTTTCAGTTTTTCACTATTGTATATGATGATACCTGTGAGCTTTTCATATATAAGTGTTATCATGCTGAGCTGTTTTTCTTCTATTCCTAGTTTGTTGACAGTTTTTTTTGTCATGAAAGAGTGTTGGATTTTGTCAAAACTTTTTTCTGTATCTGTTGAGATCATCACAGGATTTCAATCTTCATTCTGTTAACTGATTTGCATATGTTGAACCATCCTTGCATTCCACAGATAAATCCTTTTAGTGCGCTGTTGAATTGGTTTGGTAGTATTTTGTTGAGGGTTTTTACACCATTCTTCATCAGGGATATTATAATTTAGTTTCTTTTTTGGTAATATCTTTGTCCAGTTTTAGTATCAGGACAATGCTGGCTTTCTCTCCAAAATCTGTTAAAGAGTTTGAGAAGAATTAGTGTTCATTCTTCAAATATTTGGTACAATTCACTAGTGAAGCCATCTGATTCTAGACTTTTCTTTGTTGGTAGGTTTTTAAATTCCTGATATAATTTCCTTATTGTTGGTTTGCTCAATTTTTTTTATTTTTTCAAGACTTGCTTTGTATAGATTGTGTTTCTAGGATTATAGACATTTTTTGTAGGTTATTCAGTTTGTTGGCATATAATTGTTCATGACAGTCTCTTATGATCATTTTTACTTTTGTAAAATGTAGATGTACTTTTGTAGATGTACTGATTCCTCTTTCATTTCTGATATGATTTAGTTGAGTGTTTGCACCTTTTTCTCAGGGTAACTAAAGGTATGTCAATTTTGGTTATTAAAAACCACAATCTTTAATTTTATAATTTTTTCTATTTGTTCTCTATTCTCTAATTCATTTATTTCAGCTATAATCTCTATTATTTTCTGCTAACTTTGGACTTAGTCTTTTTCTTTATTTAGTTCTTTGTGTGTGGCTTAAGGTTAGGTTTTTAAAATATCTTTATTGATGTAGGTGTTCATCACTATAAACTCTCCTCCTGTTACTGCTTTTCTGCATTCTACAGTTTGTGTTTTGAGTTTTCATTTTCACTTGTTTAAATATTTGTCTTAAGCAATTTTATGATTTCTCTTTTGACATCTTTTTTTGACCCAGTGGCTGTTTAGGAAAGTATTTTTTAATTTCCACATATTTGTGAATTTGCCAGTTATCCTTCTGCTATCCATTTCAAGTTTCATTTCATTGCATTTTGGAAAGATGTTGGTATGAGTTTAGTTTTCTTAAAGTGGTAAGACTAGTTTTGTAACTAACATGCACTCTTTCCTGAGAAGTGTTACATGTGTGCTGAGGAGAATGTGTGTTACTGCTATCAGGTCAAATGTTCTGTACATTTCTGTTAGGTCTAGTTTGTCTATAGGGTTTTCTCATCCTTCGCTTCCTTGCCAATAAGGACATTTTGTCTGTATGTTCTACTCATTATTGAAAGTGGGTTACTGATGTCTGTTATTATTATTCTTTTGCTATCTATTTCTCCTTTCAGATATGTCAGTGTTTATTTTATATATTTAGGTACTCTTTTGTTGGGTGCATATGTATTTATAATTGTTATATCTTCTTGATAAATTGACCTCTTTATTATTATATAATGTCCTTTTTGTCTCTACTAAAAGTTTTTCACTTAAAGTCAGTATTGCTGATGTAAGTACGGCTATCTCTGTTTTTTTCCCTTATTATTTACTTGGAATACCTTTCCTCCTTTCATTTTCAGTCTATATTTGCTCTGAAATCTAAAGTGATTCTGTTGCAGATTGCATATAGTTGGATCTTGTTTTTAAAATTCATTCAGCCACTCTATGTCCTTTGATTGAGGATTTTAATTCATTTACATGTAAAGTAATTGTTGGTTGAAAAGGATTTACTAAAAAAAGTAAAGGATTTACTATTGATATTTTAACTATTTTTCTGTCTGTCTTATAGTTCTTGTGTTCCTCTTTGCCTCTCTTGCTGTATTTCATATTTTATTGATTTTTTTGTAGTAATAAGCTTTTCTTTTTTCTTTGTCTTCTATAGGTATTTTTTTGTGGTTACCATGAAGCTTCCATAAAACATCTTATACCTGTGAGTCTGTTTTAAGCGGATGACACCTTTAGTTCCATTGCATATAAAAACTCTATGCTTTGACTCACCCCCAGCACTTTAAGCTCCTGATGTTACAGTTTATGCTTTATGCTACTGATGTGGCAGCTTACATCTTTTTATATTGTGTATCTATTATCAAATATTTGTGGTTATCATTATTCTTAATACTTGTGTCTCTAAACTTTATATTGAAAGCAAAACTGATTTACGTCATTACAGTATTATAATATTCTACAATTGTCTATATATTTCTTTTCACCAGTGAGTTTTATTACTTTATATTTTTTCTTATTGCTGTTTAATGTTCTTTTATTTCAGCTTGGTAAACTCACTTTGCCATCATACAAGTTGCCAGCATTTAATTTCATGAAGGTGAACATAAAGTCAAACATTGAAAAGTGGCATTTAGTACATTCCCAATGCTTTGTAATGATCACCTCTATCTAAGTCCAAACCTTTTTCATCATCCCCAAAGAAGACCCCATATACACTCATTGAGCAATCACTCCCCACCCCTCTCTTTTCAGCCTCTGGCAACAGCTGTCTGCTTCATGTTTTATGGGTTGACTTTTCCTGCTTACTCCATATTAATGAAATCATACAATATGTGAATTTTTGTTCCTGGTTTCTTGCACACAACATACTGTTTCTTAAGTTTATCTGTGTTGTAGCATGTATCATTACTTCATTTCTCTTCATGGACAAATATTATTCTATTGCACACACATATGCCACATTTGGTTTATCTATTCATCCATTTGGGTTATTTTCAACTTTCAGCTGTTTTGAATAAATTGCTTAACTTTTGGCCCTCACTTTTTCATCTAAAAAGTGATGATAATAATTCATGTCTTCCAGGGTCATTGTCAAGGCTGGAGCTAATTCAGATCATGTGTCTGGTTCAATAAAAAGAAGCTATTATGAATATTTCACTTTTGGTGTGAGGCCAGAGGTAAAGAGATATTAAAATTGGCCCACAGTTGGTCTGCAGACAGAATGAATGTTAATATTTTTTAAACCAGTAAAGACTTATCAGTTTCTCTCATCTTACCCAAGAATTCTATCCATATTTGGGTTATAAATTTCATATTTTAGGTATTCTTACTTTTGGGATCATTCATATTTTTATTATCTTCACCTGTCCACTTTCTTTTAGATTTGTTCATTGATTTATTTTTTCATTCGTTCACCAATGAACAAATACCAGACTCAGTTTTAGGTGCTGTATTATAGCAGGAAAAAAAAACAGATTCATTCTGAGATCTCTTCCATGTATTCTGGTATTATTCATTATATTACATATGGTTGGGAGGAGAAGAGAGCTAAAACAAAGGAACAAATGAACCATAAATCAAGTGTAATATGCTCAGTAGCAAGACAAAACAGAGAAAGGGGATAAAGAGGGTTCCAATGAAATCTAAGGGTCCATGTGGCCCTCTTGGGTAGTGTAACGAGCAGCATACAGAATGAGAACCAGGAAGTGCATTCTGGGACAAGGCTCCTCCTCTGAGGAAAGAGGGAAGCTGTTGGAGGATTGAGCAGGGTGCCATGAAGTGACCTTTTTTTGAGACGGATCAATCTGCCTGCTGTCATGGAAATATACTACCAAAAATTGTCCTCTCTAGCCCTCTCCTTACTTCCTTTCTCTGAGATTATTGCCTTATAAGCCCTTCCTGAAAGTTCACTTTCCTGATAAAATCTTTCAGATTCAGTTTTGTAAGCTGAGGCCATCTCTCTCTCGTCCCTCCATCTCCCGATTCCTTAGGGAAGAAGGAAAATATTACACAAAGGAAGCGTTCACCACTGAATCTTCACCTTCTCAATAGCCTCAGGTGACAAGGACCTGTGGCTGGAGGCCATGACTTCTTCCTGGTTCAAACTGAAGGCTTCCTTGAGCCTTGTGTTCACTGGTGCCTAAGGTGTGGGAATTAGGAAAAACCTTAGCGTATTTCTAGAACAAGGCTGCCTTTCTGTCTATATCAGTGTTCATTTTCCCGAATAAATTTAGAAGCAATAAAGATTATTTTCAACTTTTGGTATCAGAAGTAAGAGTCAACAGATATCCATTTCTTCTGGGGATTTGGCTTTGGGAATTCTGTACCCGGGTTCTCCCTCCCCAAGGTCCCCCCAGTTTCTCAGGACAGTATGACATGGTAGGAAAGCACTAGACTGGGAGCCAGAGGTCTGAGTGTCGGTCTGGACCCTCGCTAAGTAGACAGGAGTTAGTGAATGGAGAGAGCAGGAGGGTAATAAACAGCATGAGCTTGGGAGTCAGACTAACCAGTTTGAGTGTCTGGCTCCACAATTTACTTGGGCAAATTACTGAACTTCTGTTTTCTCTTGTCTTCATTTATAAACTGGGAATGGTAGTTGCACCTGCCTCACAGGTCTGCTTTCATATGAAATAAGATGATTGGACTGTGCCTCCTCTCACAACCAAAATTAAGGACAACAAAAAATTAGAAACAAAAAAACAACCAATAGACAGAAAATTGAACTGTACGGAAGTCCGACAACCATTCATCCAGACCAATAAGAGGGGTGGAGTCAGCAGCTGGTGGAGAGGGGTCTTGGCAGGAAAAAGTGATGGTTAGCAGACCCAGGGTGCACAGGTGGTGGCTAGCAGACCCCGGACACAGTGAGGCGACAAGCAGATTCAGTGAGGCACAAGGCAGAACCTACACAAGCCCACCCACCAGGAACCAGCACCAGAAGGGCCCAATTTGCTCGTGGGAAGTGACAGAGGGGACTGAAATCTGAGAGAGCAGAGCAAGCGCCACTGTTCCCTCTCTGACCCCGCCCCCACATACAGCGTCACAACCCAGGGGCTGGGTTGCCCCACTCTGGTGAACACCTAAGGCTCCACCCCTTATACGTAACAGGCGCGAACCACACCTGCCCCCCCCCACCAAAATGGCTCAAATGCAAGAACAAATCGAAGCCACAGAGCCAAAACTTTTAAGCGACCAAGAGATAACCAACCTATCAAATGCACAGTTCAAAGCACTGGTGATCAGGATGCTCACAGATCTGGTTGATTTTGGTCGCAAGTTAGTGAAGGTCGCAAAAAATGAAGGCTACACTAAGTGAAATGAAAGAAAATGCACAGGAAAGCAATAGTGATGGGAAGGAAACTGGGACTCAAATCAATGGAGTGGACCAGAAGAAAGAAAGAAACATCCAATCAGAAAAGAATGAAGAAACAAGAATTCAGAAAAATGAAGAGAGGCTTAGGAACTTCCAGGACATCTTTAAATGTTCCAACATCCAAATTATAGGGGTACCAGAAGGAGAAGAGGAAGAGCAAGTGGGAAAGTTATTTGAACAAATAATAAAGGAGAACTTCCCCAATCTGACAAAGGAAATAGACTTCCAAGAAGTCCAGGAAGCTCAGAGAGTCCCAAAGAAGGTAGACCCAAAGAGGAACACACCAAGGCACATCATAATTACATTAGCCAAGATAAAAATGAAGGAGAGAATCCTAGAAGCACCAAGAGATAAGGGGACAGTCACCTACAAAGCAATTCCCATCAGACTGTCAGCTGATTTCTCAAAAGAGACCTTACAGGCAAGAAGTGTTGTTCAAGTGCTGGAAACTGCATTATGTCTGTGGGAAAGAGGGAGGGAGAGAGAGAGAGATGAGAGAAAATCATAGATGGGTTGCCCCTTCTAAACTTGCAACCTAGTTATATGCCCTGACCTGGGATTGAACTGCAACATTTTGGTGCACAGGATGACGCTCCAGCCAACTGAATGACCTGGCCAGGGCATAAGCTATGGCTTTTGACACATTTAACACATCGTGAAGCTAATTTAATGTGTCATGACCAGCAATAAGGGACAGAGAAAGGAGGAAGTACATCGCAGAGAGTAAGGACAAATACTGTTTTATACGTATTTCACTTCAGTTATTTAATATAGATATCATAATTACCAAATGAAAATAAAATAAAATATGCGAATTAAATTTATATTGGGTCCTGCATTAAAAATGTATTTTTCTGTCTAGGTGGTGATGCTTGACAATCACAGAGCCAATTTCTCCCTTTAGAGGCTGGGAGATCAAGGGCCAGGAAAGGGAAGGCTTTTCCAGGGAGGTCACCGACCTGGGCCTGGGCCAGACAAGACCGTGACACGATGGTGCCTCTGCATGTCCAGCAGCTGTTAGGCCTGTGGTCTCCAACCGCTTTAGTCCACAGCGCACATAAAGTAATCACTAAAATTTGGCAGCACACCCAAAATTGTGCTGATCTGACCAAAAATAAGTATCATTTTGATTTATTCACACCGGATGGCTATTGTTGTGCTGGCTGTTGTCATTTTTTTAATTTGACAGTCGAAGGAAAAAGAGGTCAGTGCCTGTGACTGACTAGTCAGGTACTGCATATTTGAAAAATTCTTGCAGCACACAGTTAAAGGTCGCTGGTGGATGTTGGCAATACAAATTATGAGATGAAGGCCTCCAGCCAGATCTCAGCTCAGAGTCTAAGGAAACCTGATCCTTTGTAAACATCTGAAAAGCAAGATGCAAACTGTGCCTGAGAGACTGGCTACCAAATGGTTTCAGTAACAGCGTCTACCTGCCAGGTTCCCTGCTCTCTCTGCGTCAGGATTGACTTACCTTTCCATCTGCATCTCGGCAGGAAACAGTCTTCTTAGGCACACCTGCCTGCTAGCTACCGTCAATGCAAGGATGGGGTGGGGGGAGACACTAAGGGGCCCTGTTAAAAGTGATTTTCTTTATTATCATTTAATGCTATTGTTTTCAGCTTGGAAGCAAGAGCTGAAATAACTTGCTCTGAGCCTGCCTCTCTTCTTGCTAGTCATTTATTCTCTCCTTCTCTTATACTTCCTACGTGGAAAGTCACGAGCCTAGGGCCTCTCCCTGGCTTTCCAGAAAATCAGTGCTTCCTCGTATTTTCATCTAGAAGGTGTTATGCAGATTTTCTCCTTAATCTGAAGGTCTTTGCTGGAGCCTAACAGAGACTCATGGTGAAGAGTCGCTGTGCAGGCACACCAGTGCTCTGCTCACTGCTGCCTTTCTTCAACCTCATGCCAGCAAGCGGTACTTGGGAGTTTTGTGAACTATGGTCCCAGCTCAGACTGTAGGTGCTATGGACCTCCGTTTAACTTCATCTCAAGGCAATCTGTGGCTATGGGTAGGGACTGGTTTAAGCATAACTCAAACGAAGCAAAATGAAAAAACCCACCAGTTCTCAGGGACCAGAGGGGTCCAGATTGGCAATTTTGGGGAGTGTAAACACTATCCCCACATGCTATTTTCTTCCAGATATTATAAACACATTGAGCTTCAACTTCCTGAGTAGGGAGGGGAGAGAGAAAGGAAGAATGTGCGGTATGGAGATAGATAGAGATAGATAGATAGAGAGAATGGAAGAGCAGGGAAAGGAAGAGAGGAGGGGAAAAGAAGGCAGGAGAGGAGAGATGATGTAACAGGGTGCAGCCAAGAGGGGGGCCCCAAATAGGGATTTGAAATGGGGTCCAGAACTCAGGGTGTCCGAGAATTATTAGAAAGATATATAAGATGTCCTCACCCCTTCCCTGCACAGGTGTGAGGTGGGGGTAGGGACACACGGAGCAAGAACAAGAAGAGGTGTTTTGTACAGCCACAGCTTTGCAGCTAACCTGTAGCATGGTCATTTAACATATTTATAACCTTTAACTGGTTGCACAGATATGTTAAATAGCTGTGACTATGCTTTGAGCCAGGGGGATGGAAGTGACTTCCACCCAAGTAACTGGTAGGAAACTCCCCCTGGTTACAGCACCTGCATGAGAGCTTGAAGATGATTGGCTCCATGCCATGGGGCCACACCTACCCAGACCCACTGTGGCAGCCTGTTAAAGCTGGAAGGATATGAGAGTGCTGGCAGGTGTAGCCGATTGTGGGAGGAGTCGGAAATGGGGCTGCAGAGGAGGATTGGCTCAGGATTTAAACCAGGGTGTGCAGCAGCCATTAAGAGGAGAACCACGTGACTTTGGCCAGAATGGGACCACCACAGCCGTTAAGGGGAGAACCACGAGGTTTTGGCAGAGTGGACACCCCCTTGCAGCTTTGCCAAGGAGAACCATGCAACTTGATCCTGGCTGACGACACAGCTGATGGTGTCAGGAGCCTGAATCTACTTCTTTTCCCAAGATATGGTACCCAGTTTAGGGCAGGGGGAGAAGGAAGCACTGTGTGCATCTGTGGGTATCCTAAAGGACTTTGATTTTTAACGAAGACATTAGGTCACTACCTTAAGTCTGTACAGCTTTAAATAAACATTTCCTTTCCTTTTCACAAATCTCTGGCATTGAGAGACATCTTTGCTCTGGCGGCGGACAATGCAAACCTAGTGGGGGTCCTTTCGGTAATAGTATATCATACACCCCTTGGTCCCTGTTCTGTAACAGTGAGGTGAAGAGAGCAGAGAGGAGAGGAGGGAAAGTGGGTGAGAAACAAGTGTATTTGTTTTTCTTAACGGTCCTTGCTGCTTTTCAGCTGTTTTTTTTTTTCAGTCTGGGAACACTGGCGAACCCTGCCACATGCACGAGTTCTCAGTCCCTGCTTAGTTTTGTGATCGTCATCCATCCAGATGCATCAGGTCCCCCAGGTCCTGTGGCGGGTGCTTGGGGCAGGAGGTGGGGCCGTGGGAGCAGAGGCAGGAGAAGGGATGTGAGTAGTTTCCGAGGCACTGAACTCTTGTCACTCCCTCTCTGAATAAATCATCAGCCCCTCTGGCCACTTAGTTAGAAAGTGAGAGAAGAGACAAAAGCCACGAACTTATCATTTTATCTGCTGTTCTTTCTTTTTCTCTTTAATGTTAAAGAGAAGGTAGATTCTTTCTGTCTAACATATGGTGCACTGAACAAGCTGCTTCTTTGTGGAGTGAGAAAAGCCACCAATAGGGCCGAGCGGGATGGAGTTACGGGGAACGTTTGGCTGGCTGCTTAGCAGCTCCTGCCAAAGAAACTGGCCAGTGGCTTCGTCTGGTCCTTCTCAGTCACTCTCCCACACCGGTGGCACTCCTTTATTGGCTGAAATCGTGAAACCAACTCTCACTCCAGATGGGAGGAAAAGGGCAAATATAGAGAATTTCCACCTTGGAATTTATAACTGGGGAAAGAGGTCAGCTGGCCAAATGGCAGAGTGTTTTCCCTTTTGCCCCCCTCACCCCGTCTGCTGCCAGGGAAGGCAATTCACAGAAGTCATATGTGCCAGGGCTTCTTTTGTGGGCAGGATGTGGTTGCCAAGGCAAACACATCACTCTGTACTCAGACTGAAAGGCAAACAACATCACTGGATGTTTATATAATAAGGCAGACCTTAGCACTGTCCATGGGGATTCATGGCAGCCATCCTACCCTTGGAATAAAGTGATTTGTGTTGTGTGCTTTGTGATCCCTGACAAAGAAGACACCTACTAAGTGGGGCCCCCAGTGACTGACTAGGCTCAAAATTTGAAAAACAGAGCCTAGCAGCCATTTCTACACAAGGGCCTCTCACACAAACTGTACTTCAGGGAGAAGTTCACACTGAACTGCCTGCCTGCACTGTGTTCCTGCCATCTGAGCCAGCCCTTATAAAGGCTGGAATTCTAATTCAACCAATAGGACCGAGGCTTTCCCCATCCAATCAGAGCTGTGCAACTCCAACCAACCAGAGTGGCTGCATTCTGACCAATCAGGACAGTGTCCTTTGGTTCAATCAAACTGTGAGGATTTGGAGTCCTTATTTGCAGGAGGATGGGTCCATCAGGGACCAGGGGTATGCACTTCTGTCTGTGTAAGCCCTCTCTGACCTGGAGCACACACTTTCCCTTTCCACAGCAGATTGAAGACAGCACCTCTCTGCCTGAGCTGAAACACTGAAGATGTCTTGCTGGGGCCCAGTGGAGTGGAGCTCTGGCCTCAGGGCAGCCTGACAGCCACGCCGTTGTCACAGGTGTGCGGTATCACAATTGAGCTGTTTTGCACTGAGTATGGTTTTCCTCTTCACCAAATTGAGAATTTGATTACTGTTGGCATTGAACTGGTGCCAACCACAATCACTTGACAAGTTGTACCGCTCGCCTTCTCTCGTGCAGCATTTAAGCTGGTGTTGTAGCTGCTCTCAGGCTGAGGGGAAATCACTCCTTTGCTTGAGTCAGTTTCTTATTCTCTTTCTAAACAAAAAAGGCCACAGGACTGTGATCGTCATGGGAGTTCACACTCTGACAGAGAGTGGAGCTGCCCATACAACTTTCTCATATACTCTTGTCATAAACACCTTTCTTAGAAGGAAACAGCGGCGGCTGTCTTCATCAACTACACAATTCTCCCAAGAAATAATACTTTTCATAATGTTAAATCTCTAACGCTGCTATTACAATTTTGGCTAATTGCACAGTTTAAATTTCCAGATCTGAGACAATGTCACTTCGTGTATATATAATACAGAGGCCTTAAATGACAGCTGTAGCATTAAAATGAAATACATCTCATAGACTTTTTTCAAAAAGTGGAATAATTTACCATAAAATCTATGCTTGCAGTTTTTCTTGAAAAGCATTGTTTCCATGGCACCTACACTCCCACCTGTCAATGGTTCACTCTCACTGAGGGGTTGTGGAACCTACCTAGTCTCTCCACTTCTGGCCAGTCTGCTCTACTCCCTATTATCTTCCTGGCCCTGAAACCCCATGCCAGTTTTTATTATTATTTACTTGCATTGTTTTTCTTACACTAGAAATACATTTTTCTGTGCCAGGTTGCTTTTAAAAGTGAGAAAACAGAAGTTAAACTGATAGAGCCATATGTTTCTAGGGGAACACATGGAAAGACTATAATTGTTAAATGGAAGAGTAGTGTTTTAAACCCAGACTTGCCTCACTTGTTCAGGTTGCCTTTTGTGTATGTTTGTGATTGAGACCCCTGGCGTGTCTTGTTGCCCTTTCCACACACTTAGAAAACCCATCTCGCATGCTATAACTTATCCTCTCTCATACCTCTGGTCTTCTACCTCATTCCCTTGATAACATTTCAAAGAAACTAATGTCAAATGAACCCAAAAAATAAAAGGCCAACTGGTCAGATAAGACTAGAATTCACCATGGTCATCAACAAAGGACAAAAATAAAATTCAGAGATAATAAGAGATGAAGAGATGAGTGTTTTTTTCCTTAGTGCTGACTGGTTGGAGAAACAAAGTGACTATATTTTGAAAAATCACAATTAGGTCTCATAAAGGACAGACTCTTACTTTTTGGCACACACAGGTACATAGGTATAATTTGCATCAATTTTCTTCAAGATGCACATGTAAGATTCTGCCAAGTTACCCAAGGTGCTGATTATGAATATCCTTAATTTCTATGAAAGTCTCTGATTAGAGATTTTAAAAAAATACTTTGAGGCAGAAGATAATTTCCAAGATAAAACCACAATATATCAAATTCAGAAACGAGGTTTTTTCCTCTTAGTAATAAGGCGATACAGTGTGAGAGATGAGAACACAGCTATAATAATATTGAAACACGTGGATCTTTCATTAAATCCTGCCTCAGTATCTGCTACAGATCCAGGGGAATCTCATGCACTCCCAAGGCACCCCTTATAGTGAATCCAAGGAATATATAATCCCCAGTGAGTACTGGCTCAGTGACCAAAGCAGTCAACATCAGGCAAATCTTTTCTGTGTCAGAAAGGACTGGCTCATCCAGAATGAGCTATGGGAAAAATGTGGTGTTAAAGGGAGATGAGCTGTAAGGAATTAACTGTGGAGGGAGGGGGTAGGGGGCCAGGAGAAGAGGGAGCTTAGAAGCTCAAGGAAGGAATTTGTTTTGAACTTAAGATGAGGTATTTTGCAAGAATATATATCCAGGGTTGTATTCAAAGGGCCAGGGGGAGATTTAGAGCTAAATAGCTAAGAGACAAATATTTCCAGGATTGTAGGAAGAGAAAGATATCTTCGCACATGCACAAGTATTTAACATTTGCCATATTTTCTTTATCATTCTGTGTGTGTGTATATATACATGTATGCATATCTCTCCTGCTGTATATTTTATATAGAAATATAGGAAGAAATATGCATATATACATGCATACATATATATGTACACACACAAAGTGAGAAACAAAATCCATATATAAGTACATTTATGTATGAATGAATATATATATATTACTTTCTCTGTGAATATATATATGTATTCTTTGTGTATGTATGTATGTATGTATGTATATATTTTCCCCCAACACAACATATGATAAAAAGTTGCAGGTAGCACAAAACTACATCTACGCTTAAATGCTTTAGCATGCATCATCAAGGAACGTAGACTTCTCCTATATAACCATGATAGCATAATGGCATTCGGGAAATTTAACATTAAGACAGTAATACCACCAATATACAGTCCATGCCCAAATTTCCAAAACTGCCCCCAAATGTCTTTTATAACTTATGTGTGTTTTTTCCAGACCAGCATTCATTTAAGGGTCACCTTTTGCATTTGCTTGTCATGCCTCTTTACTCTGTACCAATTACCGTGCCTTCCAGGACAGTGATATTTTGAATGATTTCATACCAGTAATCTTGTGCCTTCCTGTTTTTCATCTAAATATGTGTATGCACAAAAACATGCATCTACACATGTGTGCTGCCAAGTGTCTGGGATGAGTTTTGGTTTCACTACTAGATAGATGTCCATGTTTAAGCATATAGGCTCTGAAGTCAAATGGCCTCACTGGAATCATAGGTCCATTTACTAGCTATGAGGTGTTAAGCAAGTTACTTAACCTCTCTATGCCTCAGCAATGGGTATAAAATAAGTATAATGGTGGAACATTCAGGTTGGTGAAAATGTGGAGGTGCTGGGAGGGTGGCTTGCCTAGAGAGAGCATCGAAGCTTTGAACTCTTTCCCTATAGTTTGCCTTACACATCTCTTTATCTGGCTGTTCCTGAGTTATATCCTTTACAATAAATTGACAATATAAACAGCGAAAGAGAGACACATCACAGAGTGGCTATAAAGAAGGTGAAGTTTTTGAGGGGACCAAACACGGTGGCAGAGCAGGTGGGAGTTACACTCACCTCTTCCCAGGATTATATCGAAACTATAGCTGAGTTACAGGACAGTCGACCTGAATAACCATCTGAAGATTGAACGGATCTTGTAACTAAGGATTTACAGAAGAACCTGTGTCAAGACTGGTAGGAAGGGTAGAGATGGGAAAAGACCTGGCCCACACCTATGTGCAGTGGTTGAAAAGCCAGAGGAATATCTCAGCTAAAGAGGCTCCTCCCAGAGGAGTGAGGGGTCTCAGTGCCTTGCCGGACTGCTGCAAACTTCTGAAGGTCCCAGGCAGATAGTGGCTGGCCTTGGTGATCCTTGAAACTTTTGCTGAGTGGCCTCTGACTCAGCACTGGTGTCCAGTTTGAATCTGTACAAACTTGTGGAATTCTAGGATCCCTGACCTGGTGACTCAGGGAGAGCCTGTCTCTGTCTCACACAACTCTCACTGCCTGAGGCTCTTTCACAGGCTGAGCCTAATGGAGGCAGTGGATATTAGGGGTCTTTGGGCCTTTTGCTGACCTGGCCCAGGCCCAGTACCCTTAGCAGCCAGCTTTAGTGCTTAGTTTGGCCCCTTCCACAAAAAAATCCAGGCCCAGCACAGGCAACTGCAAAATATGAGGACCCATATCACTTAGTAACTCCTAACAGGTATCCCAGGGCTGCTCATAGGCAGTGTCTGACATGGACTGCACTGGAGTCCCTCCTGAGAGGACCCGGAGCCAACATACCTAGAAGCTGGCTTCAAAACACATCAGAACACAACCTGATTAGCTCCACAAATGGCCTCCACAAAAGAAGGTCTCAGCAGGCAGAGACCCTGCCAAGGCAAATTCCATCTCATTGGATCAGTCCCCACACAGTAGTTTATATTCTGTGGTAGAGACCAATCTTCAACGGCAACCAGCCCGAGGGTCAGTCCTATTCATGATCAGGCCAACAGCAGTGAGAGTCAATCACACCAGGAGAGCTCATAGAACCCACACAAGGGCTATTCTTGGAGCCCTCAGCTCAGGGAATCAGGGTGCCACTGAGCCCTATAGGACAGCAACTGTTCAGGACCATCCTACAAATACTGGGAGAAAGAAATAAAGAAATACTTCATGACAAATGAAAATGAGAACACAGCAACTTTGTGTCCCAAAACTCTATAGGACACAAAGAAAGCAGTCCCAAGAAGGAAATTCATAGTAATACAGGCCAACCTCAAGAAACAAACAAAAAAAAACTCAAATAAACAATCTAACCTTATGGCTAAAGAAAGTAGAGAAAGAACAACAAAGCCCAAAGTGAGTAGAAGGAAGGAAATAATAAAGATCAGAGTGGAAATAACAAAATGGAGCCTAAAAAACGCTAAAAAAAAAAGAATGGAAATTCTTGGGAAAGATGAACAAGACTGATGATTTTTCTAGACTCAAGAAAAAAAGAGAGAGGACCCAAATAAACAAAATCAGAAATGAAAGAAGGGAAGTAACAACTGGCACCACAGAAATACATAGGATTTTAAGAAAATGTAACAAACAATTATGTCAAAAAGTAAGACAATATGGAAAGAATGGATAAATTCCTAGAAAATCTGAAAAGACCAATTACAATCAATGAAATTGAAACAGTAATCAAAAAACTCCCCAAAACAAAAGTCCTGAATTAGATGGCTTCACAGGTAAATTTTACCAAATATTCAAAGAAGAATTAACACTTATCCTCCTCAAACTCTTCCAAAAAATTCAAAAGGAGTGAAGACTCACAAATTCATTTTAAGGCCAGCATTATTCTAATTCCAAAAAAGATAAAGACACCATAAAGAAACAACCTTATAGGCCAATATCCCTGATGAATGTAGATACAAAAGTCTTCAACAAAATAGTAGCAAACTGAATGCAGCAGTACACTGAAAAGATCACACTCCATGAGCAAGTGGGATTTATTCCTGGCATGCAAGGATGGTTCAATATTTGCAAATCAATTAATGTGATATACCACCTAAACAAAATGAAGGATAAAAGTCATATGACTATATCAAAACATGCCAAAAAAAGCATTTGAAAAAAGCCCACCACTCGTTTATGATAAAAATTCTCAGCAAAGTGGAAATAGAGGGAACACACTTCAACATAATAAAGGTCATATATGACAAATGTGCAGCTAACATAGTACTCGATTGGCAAAAACCTACAGCATTTCCCTTAAGATCAGGAACAAGGCAGAGATGTCCACTTTCACCACTCTGTTCAACATAGTGCTGCAAGTCTTAGTCATAGCAATCACACAGGATGAAATAAAAGGTATTCAAATGAGAAAGAAAGAAATGTATAACTGTTATTATTTGCAGATGACATGATGTTATATATAGAGAACCCTAAAGATTCCACTAAAAACCCCTACTAGAATGGATAAATGAATTCAGTAAAGTAGCAGGATAAAAAAGTAATATCCAGAAATCAGTTGCATTTTTATGTGCCAATAATGAACTATCAGAAAGGGAAATTATGAAAACAATCTTATTCACAATTGCTTCAGAAAGAATGAAATACCTAAGAATAAATCTAACCAAGGATATAAAATACCTGTACTCAGAAAATTGTAAAACAGTGATGAAAGAAACTGAAGAAGATACAAATAAGTAGAATCACATACCACATTCATGGATAGGAAAAATTAACATAATTAAAATGTTCATACTATGTAAAGCAGTCTATAGATTCAGTGCAATTCCTATCAAGATACCAATGTTGTATTTCACAGAATTAGACAAAATATTTTAAACATTTATATGGAACCACAAAAGTCCCTGAATACCAAGAGCGATCTTGGGAAAGAAGGACAAAGTTGGAGGAATCACACTATCTAATATCAAACTATACTATAAGGCCATAGTAATCAGAACAGCATGGTACTGGAATAAAAACAGATACATAGACCAGTAGAACAGAGTAGAGAGTCCAGAAATGAACCCACACCTTTAGAGTCAATTAATATTTGACAGAGGAAGCAAGCACATACAATGACCTAAGGAGAGTTTATTCAATATATGGCTCTGGGAAAATTGGACAAATATGTGCAGAAAAGTGAAACTAGACTGCCTTCTTATACCACACACGAGACTAAATTCAAAATGGACTAGAGCCTTAAATGTTAGACCTAAAACCATACAAATCCTAGAAGAAAATTTAGGCAGTAAAATATTGGACATTGCTTATAGCAATAGTTTATATCTCCTAAGGCAAGGGTAACAAAAGAAAAATAAACAAACCAGACTACATCAAACTAAAATGTTTTTCCACAGCAAAGGAAACCATCAACAAAATGAAAAGACAACCCACAGAATGGGGGAACATATTTGCTGATATATCTGATACAGAGTTAATACACAAAATTTATAAAGAGCTTATACAATTCAACAACAAAAAAACAAAATCCAACCCAAAAGCCCCAATCCAATTAAAAAATGGGCAAAGGACCTGAATAGACACTTCACCAAAGAGGATATACAGATGGCCAATAGACATTTGAAAAGATGCTCAACATCACTAATCATCAGAGAAATGCAAATTAGAACCACAATGAGATAGATATCTTCTCACACATGTCAGAATGGCCATCATTGATAAATCAACAAACAACAAGTGCTGGTGAGGATGTGGAGAAGGGGGGACCCTTTTGCACTTTTGGTGGAATTGCAGATTGGTGCAGCCACTGTGGAAAGCAGTATGAAGTTTCCTCAAAAAATTAAAAATGGATCTGCCTTTTGACCCAGTGATCCCACTTCTGGAAATATATTTTAAAAAAACCTGAAACACTAACTTAAAAACACATAAGTACCCTTACATTCATTGCAGCATTATTTACAATTGCCAAGATATGGAAGCAACCCAAGTGTCCATCAGTAGATAAGTGGATAAAATAACTATTGGACATTTACACAATGGAATACTTCTTGGTCATAAAAAAGAAGAAAGTTTTATCCTTTGTGACAGCATGGATGGACCTGGAGAAGAACATTATGCTAAGTGAAACAAGTTAGTCAGAGAAAGACAAATACCATATGGTTTCATTCATATGTGGAATCTAATGAACAAACCAAACAAATAACCCAAATAGAGACAGACTCATAGATAGAGAGCAGGCTGACAGCTTTGGGCAGGTGATTAGGGGTGGAGGGACGGAGCAAAAAGGAAAAAGGACCTGTGGACATAGACAACAGTGTTGTCACTGCAGGGTGGAGGGGGTATAAAGGGTAATGAAATAATACAATAAAAATGCTTTCTGTAAAGGTATTTGAAATCTTACCTAGTACAAACAAAAATTCACTCATTTAACTTCCTTTCAGTAGATGTTACCAGTTGAATAAAATTATTAAAAATTATAGAACATCAGAGATTTTATTATAACCCTTCCACAATTTTTTTTAACATTAGTCAGACAATTCTGCCTTTGCTATATATTTCTAAGGGGTATGCATCCATTTTAGGTGACACATAAATCTGTATCCTAGATGGTAAAAGTATTTGAAGATTTGCATTAACTATGGAAGTCGTTTTGTTTCATCCCCACTAAGCAGAATTGGGTAAGCATTCTGAGCAGAGACAGCACAGCATTGTGGGAAAGAATGTGTGCTATGGAGAGAGACAAACTGGCTCCACCCCTTAGCGGGTATGTGGCATTGGGAAAATAATGCAACACTTTTGCACCCTAATTTCCTGTTCTGTGAGAAAGCGTATGACACAGTGCCTAACCCACAGTGACTACATTCAATTAATGTCTCCTACCCTTCCTTGTTCCCTTTTCTCTCCCTCCCTTTTCCTTCCTTCCTTGTCTCTCCCCTCCTTCCTCTCTTCTCCCCCTGCTTCTATTCCCTTGTATCTTCCATGTTTCCACTCCCTCTTTTTCTCCCTTCTAGGGTACATAAGCCAATGCTAGGTATGCAAGTTAAGACAAGGTCCCAGGAAATATTGTGAGACTTTTTATGAAAGACCCTATCCACTCGCCCTGCTGCCTTGAGAAATACTGCATCCATGCCCCACATAAATCTCTGCCCCTGGGGCAAGTGCACCTACACAAAGGAAATATCTGCCTTTCTACGTGGCAATTCCAGGTCTCCAGAGAGCTCTGCCTGCCTCACGAGTGAGTTGGAGCTTGACTTTCTTTACTAGAAAACATCACCTTTTGTTCCTTAGTGGGACAGAGACATGCAGTGCCAACTCCTTCAGTGATGGGAACAGAAGGTTAAATATTGCAGTTTTCAACAGAAAACAGGGATGGGGTGCTGGAGTGGGTGAAGAACCCTGCTGTACCAGCAGGAGCTGAGGATGCCTCCCTGCTCGAACATCCCCAGGGCAGCAGTCAGGGAGGCCCCGCTGCTCCGTGAAGGTGTGGAGGACGGCCTTGTTGGGGGCGCTGAGAAGGCAAGTCCCCCTGTGTGCCTGCCAGTTTTGCTTTCTGGAGAGGTTACGGTGGCAGTTCTCAAACGGTTAAGTCGCAGAAACTTTTCACACTCTGAAGATTACTGAGGGCCCCCAGAAGCCTTTATTTATGTGTGATGGTTTTTATCATATTAGAAATTTCAAAGGAAAATATAAAATGTTTATGTATTAATTCATCTGAAATAATAAGAAAACTCTATTACATGCTAATGTAATGTTTTTATAGAAAATCATATTTTCCAAAACAAACCCATTGTGTGAGGCATGACATTGTTTTACATTTTCGTAAGTTTCTTTTAAATCTGGGCTAATAGAAAACAGCTGGATTTTCATATTTGCCTCTGTTTTTAATATGTTGTGGTATGTGCCTTTGATTGAAGTGCATGAAGAAAAGCTAGCTATATATAGTTGGAAAGGGTATTTTAATATTTTAAATATCTTAACAGCCCCTTTAGATTAGTATGGATATTCTTCCTGGAAACAAGACTGAAAGTCACGAGTGGTAATTGCTTCAGAGTGAGTGGCAGTGTGGAATCTGCCACGAGTCCATGATGTTTTAGGGGCTGATGCACTGAAGTCTATTGCCCTGGACTCTGAGAAGGTCTTTCATCGGCACGAAATTCCAAAACATCGTGCCCCAGCCTTTTCAAAAGCCCTGGCTGGCTCGACTGTCAAGGTCTTCCAAAGGGTGACACCCTTGACCGCACACCATCCAACCACCACGTTAGCTGATAAGTCTTCAAGTATTGGTGAACAGCCAGGCTCCCAGCAGTACATTTTCTCAATTTCTAATTTTTCTGGAAGAACTCCGGTTTTTTCATTGGCAGTGAATGCTGTCCGTTGTCCCCCCCCCGACACGACAGTCTCGCTTTGTTTATATCTGAGGCAAGTGCTGTCACGTTTCAAGCTGGAGTTGCCAAAATCTGTCCTTTTTTCTTTTTAGTGAAACTGATATTCTCTGCAAAAATAAAAAGCAGCTGGTTTAGCTGGCCTGTCAGACAATCACTGTGTTCGTCTTCTCACAACTGTTGTACTCATTTTTTTCTTTCTCTTTTTTATTTTATATTCTACAGTTGTCCCACTTGTTTCCCCCTTTGCCCTCCTCCACCCAGCCCGCCCCCATGTCCGTAGTCAAACCCCAACCCCGTTGTCCATGCCCATGAGTCCTTTGTGCATGTTCCTTGACGAATCCCTCCACAGACAAACCATTGTACTTGTGCAATAGGAAAATGTTTAGGTAAACTTTCCCTTTTATCACACAGTGTAAAGGATCTGCAGTCAATGTTTATGATTTCACACAATTAATCAGCTTCACTGCTTCCTTAGGGATGTCCTCAGGTGCAACTGTTCTGCTTGTTCCTTGGGCATGCATGTCTGTTAACACAGTGCGGGTGTGGGCCTGTCTTGTTTACACTGACATGTCAGCCACTTTGGCTTTCATCAGCACAGATGTGAACACAGTGCACATAGTTTGACCTCACAGTCCCAGCTCTGAAAGGGCCTCGAGGATCTCCAGTGGCCCATGGACCATATCTTGAGAATCACTATATTCAAGGCTATGGGCCAATTTGGTTTTAATCTGGCTGGCATGCTTTCTGCTAGGCTCTGGGAGAACATTCAATTGTCTTGAAACCTAGTCTTTGGGAGAAAAAAATCTGGTGGAGAAGACAGATATATGTACGATGAGGTGAAAACCACACTAAACACTGGGTACTATGGATGCTGAGGAGGGAATAATTCTTTTGACTTGGGGAGGTCAGAGGAGACTTGTCAAAAAGACAATTTTCCAAGGCATTGGCCCATGTACACGTATGAAGATCTGAACCATTAGGGAATGGCAAGGAACCTGAGTTGGCTGGGTGACAGGGAACCCCAGTATAGGTAGCTCCATGAAACTGGGAAGAATTCCTAATTCCTAAAGAATTTTGGGTAAAAGAACATATACATAATTACATTTTATCTAATTTTCATTGAAAGTAATTATCTATTTATCTGCATTTTTCAGGGTCACGAATGTATCATGAATTCACTCTAGATTCGCCAGGTAGGTTGGCCACTCTTGTCAGAAGCCTTTTTTGTGTACTAAGGATCTTGCAAGTTGTGTACATAGTTCGGAAGTGGGAGTAAAGTAAGTGACTATATGCGTAAGTAATGGCAAAGCACAATAAGGTTTTTTTGCCAGAATGAAGGTGTACATTGTAATTATCTAAGGGAGGGCTTATCTCTTGGTAGTTCCTAAGAGCATCTAGAGAACTGGTTTTATTCTCCTCTGAGGTAAGCTTTTGTTAAGGGACACCCACAACTTAATTCCTTTAAGGAGTTAGTTACCCTAATAGATGTGTTATTTTATCCCTCTGTACAATAAGCTTCGATTAAATATAAAGTAGTGGATGTTAAGCGGACAGGAATTTACCAAGCATTTCAAAACTATAGAGTACCCCACACGGGTCTGTGGAGGTAAGGGAAAGTGCATTGAGGGGGTTCGGTTTACATGCAGGAGCCTAGGAAGTGAACGCTCACTGTACCAGGGATGTGCAACCTTTTGGTGTCGCTGCACCACCCTGGAAGAAGAGTTGTCTTGGGCCACACGTTAACTATATTGTGACACATAATCACACAAACAATCTCATAATGTTTTAAGTGAACTTACGACTTCATGTTGGGATACAGTCATGCCACCCTGGGCACATGTGGCCCACAGGCCGTGAGGTGGACACTCCCACCCAGAGTATTCGATCAGGTCCAGGAGATATCCTCTGCTTCATATGCAAGCGGGAGGGGGTGGGGAAGTGGATAGACCCAGGAGAAGGGTGGATTTAAGGAGGGAGGGATATTTAAACTTTGCAGGGTTTTTGTAACATGTCTTCTTTCAAAAGGAAGATAAAATCCATTATGAATTCTTTTATATATAAGCCTTATACACAAAATAAGAATAGGAAAGATTAGTTATTCCACAGTATTTGCCTAATATCTTTAGGACTTTTGTTCTCTGTGCCTTATAAAGTGCCAGAGTCCATCTAAATAATGAGGTTTTCAGGATTAGGTGAGCTCAAAAAAGGCATTCCCTACTTATGCGGAGGAAAGTGTCACACTTTGATCACAGTCTAACCGAAAGAGGAAGATGCACGTTTTTTTCTGAATGTGAATACCTGTTTTTTTAGCATAGATTAAAAAAATATTCAGGGGATTAATTTTTTATTCATCAATAGAGAAATACTAGCAATAACAAAACTAGAGAAACACCATTTAAAACCTAGTACAAATTTTATCACACAATCTTGTGATAATTTAGAAATACTATTCTGCAAATCCAGACATGGACACTCTCTGTCAATACAGAGGAGATATATGCATAAGGTAAATGGGATTAACAAACCTGAAACATTCAATGAAACACGAAGTATCAGTGGAATCTGATGAGGTCAGCCTGAACGTGGGAGCAAGTTGGATAGGGGAGATAGCTGGGTCAGTTTTTCAGATCTTATGAAGTGTGCCAGAAGGGATCCTTGAAGACTTGAACATTCTCAAACAGTAACAGAGTCAGCAAACACTCAACAAGAACCTCGCCCCCCTGCCACTGTAGTGTATTATGTCAAGAGCACAAAGGTAACGAGACACACCTGAGGCCTGCCTTCCAGGACCTCCCAATATATTGGGAAAACAAACAGCTCAATCTGTGCCAAAGCACACATGAAGGATTTAGATGACAAAATCCGAAAGAGTCTAGGAGAGCTTCCCCAGTTCAGGGAGGGCAGGAGGGTGCACGGGCTGGAAGAAGGCATCTAGGAGGGGATGGGATTTGAGTTGGCCTTCAGGGCCAGGTAGGATGAGACAGGCTGAGAGAAGGCCCACATGCCTGGCAGAGAAATCCCCTCTGTACACCCACACACCCACCATGTTTCGCAACCAACTTCACAGCAGGTAGGCTATCAACCCCCTAGAGTCCCATGGACCTTCTGGGAGCCCACAGACCTGAGGCTAAGAAGCCCTGCGCTGGTGCTTAGAAACTGAAGCATGTGTGCCCCTTGAGGCAACTAGGAATCTTTTCTTTTACTGGTAGAGTAGGCAGCAGCACACGGATACTTGATAGTCAGGAGGAAAACCCTTCCGCTGCCCAAATCCCTTAATTATAAAAACACCCCTTGGATGTGCCCCGTTTCCTTTCCCCTTTGTTTCTAAATGTTTAATTTTGTGTGTCTATAAGCAATGATTTTGGTCCCACTGGAAAACAAAGACAATTGCTTTCTTGCTACCAGATGTGTCCATTTGTTTTTCTTCCTACTCCTCCACAAATGAAATTACGGGTACTAATAATGAAATCGCAGCATCCCAGAAATAAAATATGGCTACAGGTACTTTCTATTTTATAAAGTTACAGTGTTTCAAACACATTCATCTAATACTCAGTGACTATTTTTTCAATATAGTTTATTGATTATGCTATTACGGTCATCCCATTTTCCCCCTTCACTCCCCTCTACCCTGCACACCCTCTCCTGCCCACATTCCCCTTTTTAGTTCATGTCCATGTGTCATACTTATAAACTCTTTAGCTTCTACATTTGCCATATTATTCTTACCCTCCCCCCATCTATTTTCTACCTACCATCTATGCTACTTATTCTCTGTACCTTTTCCCCCTCTCTCCTCCTCCCACTCCCCTGTTGCTAACCCTCCATGTGATCTCCATTTCTGTGGTTCTGTTCCTGTTCTAGATGTTTGCTTAGTTTGTTTTTGTTTTTGTTTTAGGTGTGGTTGTTAATAATTATGAGTTTGATGTCATTTTATTGTACATGTTTTTTCTCTTCTTTTTCTTAGATAAGTCCCTTTAACATTTCATATAATAAGGGCTTGGTGATGATAAACTCCTTGAACTTGAGCTTATCTGAGAAGCACTTTATCTGCCCTTCCATTCTAAATGAAAGCTTTGCTAGATAGAGCAATCTTGGATGTAGCTCTTTGGGTTTCATGACTTGGAATACTTCTTTCTAGCCCCTTCTTGCCTGCAAGGTCTCTTTTGAGAAATCAGCTGACAGTCTGATGGGAACTTCTTTGTAGGTTACCGTCTCCTTATCTCTTGCTGCTTCTAGGATTCTCTCCTTCATTTTCATCTTGGCTAATGTAATTATGATGTGTCTCGGTGTGTGCTTCCTTGGGTCCACCTTCTTTGGGACTCTAAGCTTCCTGGACTTCCTGGAATTCTATTTCCTTCACCAGATTGGGGATGTTCTCCTTTATTATTTGTTCAAATAAGTTTTCCCTTGTCACTCTTCCTCTTCCCCTTCTGGTACCCCTATAATTCAGATGTTGGAACATTTAAAGATGTCCTGATGGTTCCTAAGCCTCTTCTCATTTTTAAAAATTTTTGTTTCTTCATTCTTTTCTGTTTGGTTGTTTCTTTCTTCCTTCTGGTCCACTCCATTGATTTGAGTCCCAGTTTCCTTTCCATCACTATTGGTTCCTTGTGCATTTTGCTTCATTTCACTTAGTGTAGCCTTCATTTTTTCATCTAATTTGCAACCAAATTTAACCAATTCTGCGAGCATCCTGATCACCAGTGCTTTGAACTGTGCATCTAATAGGTTGGCTATTTCTTTGTCACTTAGTTTTATTATTTCTGGAGCTTTGATTTGTTCTTTCATTTGGGCCATTTTTTTTTTTTGTCTTGACCCGTGTGTTACATAGTGAGAGGCAGAGCCTCAGGTGTTCACCTGGATTGGGGCAACCCAGTTACTGGGTTGTGATGCTATATGTGGGGGAGGAGTCTGAGAGGGAATAATGGTGCTTGCTCCACTCTCTTCTGGGTTTCAGTCACTTCCCCACTTCCCTCAAGCAAATTGGGCCCTTCTGGTGCTGATTACCGGGTGGGTGGGCTTGTGTACATTCTAGGACCCTGTGGGTCTTTCCAACAAACTCTCCTGTGAGGCTGGGAATTTCTCCCTGCATCTCAACCCCCACAGGTGTTTTCGATCGTGTTTTGAGGCTTTATTTCCCTGTGCTGGGACCCTTGGTCATGCGGTCTGTCTTGCTCCCCAGTTTGCCTGGTTTATCTGCACGGGAATGTGGGACCACCTGGTCAGCCAGCTGCCTTGTACGCCATGCCCCTTCACAATCTGCTGCCTTGCTGGGTCCTCCTGCTGCTGCTTTCCCGGGACTCCTCTCCACTCGGTCCCTCCTACTGGTCTGGATGAATGTTTCTTCTTTAACTCCTTGGTTGTTGGACTTCCCTACAGTTCAATTTTCTGTCAATACTGGTTGTTTTTTTTCTTCTAAATTTTGTTGTCCTTTTTTTGGTTGTGTGAAGAGGCACAGAGTGTCTACCTACACCTCCATCTTGGCCGGAAGTCCTAATACTCAATGACTATTAATAAAGGAATAAAGTAGGCGGTTGCTGGCATTGAAAGATTCATTTCAGTGTAAAACTATGATTCTTACCAATTAATGCTGGAGTCTGTTTTTTAAGACTTGCTCTCTCTAGTTTATGTCTCACACTCTTTGCCTCCTAATAAAATAACTATTTCTATTTTGTGTAACAGGTTTTTTTGGCTCAATGATATTAGTTCTGAAAAATATGTTTAGCTTAGCTATCCTAAATTATAACTCCCTAAGAAGGAGAATGTGTCATATCTTCACTGCTTGTCCAAGGTCATTTCCGTTTCAGGAGGCCTGAGTGGCATGTGTGGATTTGAGACAAACCACAATAATATCGTGCAGTGTCTCAGGCATCAGACTCAGTCTTCGTGAACATGACAGTGTCTTCACAATGAGACCCCACATCTCTGGAGGAGAAACCATGTCTGGGAAGCAGAGGTGTCATTAAACCAAGAAGCCTGTGATGCTTCTAGATGCAAGTCCTGCATGATTGCTTTGGCTTTATCATAAGGTGGGGCAATGGAACCTACCTATTTTCAAGCAATCTTCTAAATTCAACTTTTGATCACTCTCATTATAGCATCTTGTACTGTCTAGTTCTCTACAGCCAAAAGTTAAGAGACAATTCTCCCTAAATCCATTTCTCCCACCCACTCCCTGCTGATATTTCTTTCACGGGTTCCTATACTTTCTCAGAGCCAAAGTTGTTTATTTCTTTTCCTTGACTCCTTTGTCCAACAAGCCACTAAGTTCTACCCCTTATAATGTTTCACGGTTTTTTTCTTATCATTCTCATGCTGAGACCATATTGCAAATTCTAGGTTGTTAAAACATCCTTTTTTTAAAAAAAAGCTGACCTTGCCATCTGCACTAGTTTTGTAATGCTGTGTAACAAACCTTTCCAAGATATGTTATCTTCATAGTTTTCGTGTCTCAGAAATACTGGAAGAGGTGAGCTGAGGGGTTCTGGCTCAGGATCTCTCTCACAAAGCTGCAGTCAGGACATCCCCAGGGATGCAGCCTCCATGGACCTGAAGGCCCCATGGACTGGGGGAGGCACTTCCACGTGGTTGTCAGGGTGATGCTGGTTGCTGGGGAGAGGTCTTATTTTCCTCCCCTCGTGGGTCTCTCTGTGGGGCAGCTTGAGTGCCCACATGATCTAGGGACTGACTTCCCCAGAGGGAGGGTTCCAGAAAAGACTGTCAGGCAGCACTATGCTTTTGATAACTTAGCCTCAGAAGTCATATGCTTTTCTTTTGGCCATATTTCATTGGTTAGAAGTGAGTTACTCAATTCAGCCCATGTTCAAAGGAATTAGGCTCCACTTTGTGAAGAAAGAGGAGTCAGTAACTTAGACATATTTTCAGACCACTACATCACCCTTTTCCCCACATGCTGTAAGCCACCTTGTATGTTCCTTCCAAATTCAGGGTCCTATACCAAGGCTTTTGTGGATTCAGTTCCCTGGTCAGAACATCTAAGTGACTTTGAAGTATAAAAGAATAAGTAAGAACACCCCTCTGATTCTATTCAGCACATCTGAAATCCATCAGCCAGACCTCTCCACTCCCCAATCCCAAACTTAGGTGGGTCATTCTCATGGGGGAACATCACATCTTGGTCCTTGCTGTTCCTTCCTGTTCCAGAGTCCTTTGCTTCTGCACCTTCCAGGTTCGGAGTAAAACCCATTCAGCCATCCTTCCGAGTTTTCTGTGGCAAGTCTTCTGGAATACAGGGACACGCAGAGCACCTCCTTTTACTTCCACTTTTGAGCCATTCCCATTACTGGATATTTACTTTCCAGTACCCAGGTAATGCACTGAGAGATGAGGTTACAAAGATGAACTTGTTTTAAAGTTTGGAGTGTTTCTATTTAAGATTCATAGCTGCTCCTTTTAATTTTCCTTTCAGCAGATCCTTTAAAGGGCTGCTTCATTGGGCCTAGTCCAGGGCTGGGTATACACCAGATATTCATTAAGTATTCAGTGGCCAAAGAGACAAATAATGACTATACAATCCATAGGTAAGGTTGATTTTCTCTATCCAAAAGTGGCATTTTGCTTTTTTGTTCTAACTCATAAATGCGATAGCTATTTTGACCCACTTAGGAGAATTAACCCTATTTTGTTTGAAGCTGGAGTTAGGATACTTAATGTTGATCTGACGACAGCAGCAACTATAGTTGAAGGCAAGTATTGAAGGCAATAGCTTCAATTTGATCATTGGTTTTCTGCTACCTTCTTCAGCTCACCCATTAACCTTTTATCCATTTGTAATATTGTCATCCTGACTTGATCTATCTTTGATGTTTAAAGAGATTTTAATGAATTCCAAATTGTCACACAATATAGTCAACATTTTAAGGAGAAAATCTCTCTCTGAAAACTATGAGACCCATTACAACCCTCTTCCTGAATATTCCCGCAACTGGCTGCCAAAGGTCGTGAATTTAATTTTCTATAGATGCTTAAGGAGGCTAAGGAGCAAATCTCTGCAATGAAACAGCTCAGCGGTCAGAGCTCAGTCTTCACAGATGCACACACAAAGCTTAGGAACTGCCCAAGAGTCTGACTCTGGGAAAACCTTTGGTCATGTGTGTCTGAACCACTTTTCTCAACAGAGAAAATTAGGTGCTAAATAAATACTGCCTGGTGAAGACAGATCTTATGAAGTGCAAGGGACTTTCTGTTGAGTAGGCTTGATTTTTGTCTTCTAAAATCCACACCTCAGGGGAGCGTCAGTAAATGGCAGAAGCTGACATTATTTGACCTAAGGGAAAGTGTAAAGCTAGAATCAGCCTGGATCCTCCAAGCCACTGCAGAAGGAGTCATGCCTGACAAACGAGATTAGCTGGCTCAACCTGGGATTCTCTATTGCCAAAGGAGAGAGAGTCACAGATCAGAATCATGGACACATGAAATTAAGACTTCTCCACCACAGCCAGGTACAACAACCCTGTCCTCTGGTGTCCTCACACTGGAGTGTCAGGTGGCCATTTTGTTCAGACTAAAATTAATCCTATTAAAGAATGAACCATCCCTGTAGGAAATGACTTGATATTCTCTTAATGTTTTTGTCTCCATAAAGCACATGGAGTTGAGTTTTGTTTTCAAATGCATTCTTTCAAGCTAAAGCTGCCTTCATGTTGGATATGAAGTAAACTTCTTGAATGTGTATGAACTAAATGTTTAAAAAAATGGATAGTTGGGCTTAGTATTAGAATCTTCTTTCAGAATGTGACTTGATGAAGACCACATAAGAAGTGACCGCCTTGCTGCATTTATAAGAACATGTCATAATTCTCATGGATTTTCTTTTTTCTGAAAACAGATCACTACCTTCGGGGTGTGTTCTTCATTATCTAAGTGTCCCTATGGCCAGATAACAGAGCTTAGGTAATGCTATAGTAATATGGTGAGTACACTTGCAGGTGTTATATAAACAATTTTGAAACACTGGGATGTCAGGACGACTTGGGCTACTCTTCTGTTTACAGCTGGAGAAGCAGGAAGGTGCTCAGCCCTGGGGAGGAGCACTGCCCAGAGTACCTCTGCAGGCGTCGAAAACTCTGACCTGTGATCCTGGGCTCCAGCCATGGTTTGCTGCTCCCCACACAGTGATTTGGCCAGAGAGGCAATAGGCCATAAGGACACGAGACAAAGGCTCTCAAAACTTTTTCGGATCCAACTGATGAATGACGTGAAAACCACCTGCTGGACAATCTCCTGTTAAGACTCAGGGTAATTTTTTATTTTTTATTGGCAGTAGCACAAATAAGTGTTTGTGGGAAATTTCAGGTGCAGAGCAGATCATTACTTCATTCCTCTCCCTCCCACTGATATGGCTCGTAATCATTTTTTGAGAGTTCTTATGAAGCAACACATCAGTATTTATGACAGTATTTACATCATTGCATGTATTCCAGGGACACGGGGAGATGCAGTGAACAGGGATTCTGTGCCTCCATTGGCTGTAATATCATTCCATACCTGTTAACTTTAATTGTCTTGAAGGGAATAGTGAAAGAATACCACAGAACAAGCCCCGTGAGTCCTGTGCCTCTAGGGGTCTGCCCATCGACTCCCACACCTCTCACTGGCTGACTGCGTGACATTGAGTCTGATTTTCCTGCTTCGTAAAACTAGAGAACTGGGCTTGATGGCCTCAAAATCCCTTCTCTATCATCTTGTGGTTTTATAAATTACAAAAAGATGTTTTAACTTATATAGCCTTTGTTTTTCACAATTATTAAAAGAACTTTTCTCAGTGAAGGAACTTCCTAATACTAAATTTTAATTTACTCAATTTTGCCATAAAACCTTCTGACTGTCACTTTTCAGAAAGGGTATAATGAAAATCAAGTGCCTGCCAGGAGACATTTGCCCTGTGGAATATACAAGGGTTAACCAAGGGCATATACACAAAATGCTTGGCACAGGGTCAAGTACTTAGCAAGTTCTCAAGGAGTCACAGGGCCACAAATACTGAAAATAAAAGCAAAAGCAATAACTTTTATGAAACAATAATTTTGGCATATTTGTTCCTCAGTAGAAGATAGAATTATTTTGAATATTTATTAACTGTAAAGTAGCTATGGGTTACCAGTGTGAGATGTGCTGCAAACTAAATAAACAAAGGACATAAGTGGAAATAAGAAAGTAATAAAAGTCCTTGTAAATTTGAACAAATCTTTTTGAAATGAGAGAAGTGTTCAGATAGATTTTCATTGTGGTAACAAATAGAGGTTTGGTGGTGGGAGAAAAACAATGGATTGCCTATAATTAAGCCAAATAGACATCCCTGCTTTATAAAACAATGTGTAATTGTTAACAATGTACATGATTAAATCTTCTGTAGAGGTCTTGGATATAAAGAAAGGCAAGAGATACACTCAGAAAATCCCTGGGGAAGAGCTTCATGGAACTCTCTCTCAAGTTGCCCATCACTCTCTGCCTTTAACACAACAGTCAATTCCACTGGATCTTACCAGTCAATACTAGAAAAAAATCTAATTCTAAGACTGTGTATTGAGAAGAAAAAACAACCAATTAAAAGAGATAATTGCTTTCTGGGACAAATACAGTCTTGTTTCAGAGCACCCAGAGGTGGACAACAGCAGCCCAACAGGCCTGGGCTTGCCAGGCAGCTTGCACAGTGTGCCTCTGTAAACCTCTTTCTATCCAAATAGAAAGTGGATTGAGCAAACCTCATGGCTCTTGGCCTCTCTCTGTCTGGACAATAGATTGGTTGGCATCAGCAATGGGAAAGCTTAATTAAGTCTTTAGCCAATTCTCAGGCCAGAATGGAATTACTCTTTTTGATTGTAAAATTAAGCACCTTCTTACTTCTTTGCACTGGAGAAATTATATTTCAACTGCTAATTTTGTCCTAAATCCACAGCTTAGGAGTTCTGTCTTTCTCAAGAGTAGGAGGTCTACACTCAGCCCCATGCTTGTGAGCTTTGTTGCTCTCGGTGTCCACTCTGCCTTCATTAATCTCGATGAGGCAGACGTGGTTCAGGTGCGCACAGGACTCAGGAATAACCTGGACTGAGAGAAGACAATGACAAAGTTGATGTCAGGCCTCCTAAAATTGCACATTGACTTGGAAAACTAAATGTGACAACATTGCATCTCGTTTATATCTTCTAAGTTTAACATGGTCAGAACACAAAGCATGCAGGAGATAGTATTCCTACCAGGGGCCCAGGATATTTTTTGACATTAAAATATCTATGGTTTATATTTGAAAGAATCTTAATTGACTGTGAAAGGTACATTGGTGTCACCACTGATATAAATTTAAAATAGGAAGTAAGGAAGATTATACTTTTGCCAAAATCTAAATTTAAAAAAAAATTAAGCTTAACATGGATCCCCATGGTCTTCCTACTGCAATAATTTCTTTTCTAGTGAGGCGGTGATTCTAAGGGTGTCCCAGAGAACTCTTTAGGGAGCTGACTGCTTTAGTAGTGATGCAGTTATACTGATATACCTCATTTATAGTAGATGCTATTCATGAAATCTGGATTTGAAAAAACAGAACATGATATACCTTATAAAAGACTCCACTATATTATCCTGTTAAATACCAGTTTCCTCCTGAGTTAAAAATATTACTTAGCCATTCAGATTAGGTCTATATTTTAAAAGTTGATTCACCAATAACCAACTAATTAGGACTTTAAACTGATTGTTTTTCCTCTATATGTCACTGAATTCAAGGGGTGTTCTATTCAAGAGCGAGACCTGGTTTACACAAGGTGGTTTTATTACTTGCCGCAAGTACATGAGATGGGGACACTTAGAGCCAAAGCTCTGCCATGGCTTATATGGACACTGTTTGGCCAGTTACATGTCGATTTCTTCTTTGCAGTTGGCTACAACTACCCGATGAGTTTCTGTCAAACTCACCCTGTTTACAGTTGTTCTGCAAAATACTATGCTACATTTTAATATTTAACAAGAATGCCACTTAGTAAGAATGGTCCTGACCCTGAGATGTTTGTCTTATCTAACATATAGACTACTGTTATAACAAAGAGGCAAATCACAAGAACAGAACACTGATTTCTGGGGTTTATTTACTTACACATTTATTCATATTATGTATGTATTTACTTACATATTTACAAAGTAGGTTGGTTTATGACCTTTTCTCTCCCCTAGTTTCCTTCTTCCCCTCTTCTTCTGAGTCCATAAATATTACTGAACAACAGCTGTGTCCCAACCCCGTGCTACATGCCAGCAGTACAATAGTGGATGAGGCAGGACAAGTTCCAGGCCCGAGGGAGGTTGCAGTCTGCTGGGTTATAAACAAACACGCAAGTACAGTCCAGGGACAACCAAGGAAAGAAATCTTACTCATATTCAGAGGGGAGGGCAGTGATGAATCAGCAGTAGTTTCCAGCCAGGGAGGGCCTGAGAGTCTTCCACCTGCAGGAAACTGTGTATGAATACAACCTTTGGAAAGAATACAATCTCTGAGCAATTGTAAGAACACAGATACACAGTCTGGAGAGGTAGCAGGGGAAGGGCAAGAATGCAGACAAAAAGACTGTTATTAACAGTTATTAACTGTTATTAACAGTTCCCCAAACTAGAGATGCTATGACCTTGAATTGTAGTGGTGACAATGGGGATGAAGCATAGTAGTTGATTTCTGAAGATAGTTGAAAGGTAGGATCAATAGGTAGCTTTGAACACTGAGTGTATGAGTATGTATATGAGTGTGTGTGGGGGCGGGGATTGTGGAGAAAGAGGGAGAAGAAGGAGTGAAGCACAGTTTTAGAATTTCTGGTTTTGACAACCATGACAATGCAGAAAACAAGAGAAGCAGGTATAGAATGAGATTATGAATTCAATTTAGTGAGAAATTAGGGTCAACATGATTCATACACAGCTGGCTATATGGTTCTGAAAGTGAGAAGAGGGATCTTGGTGGAGACGCAGAACTGCAGGTCATCAGCATAAAAATGATTATTAAAATAGCTGCAAGAGTGAACAAGGCTGCTCAAGAAGCATGGGAGGGTAAGATGAGACTGTGCCTGGTTACCTGTCCATTAGTGGATCAATGTATTAATAGTCACACCTCTCGGGGCCTCTTCTCATCTGTAGAGATCTCCAATTCTGATCCCCTGTAGGACCTCTATAGTCTATTGTAGGGGGTGCTGCTTTGGAGAACCATCCAGCTGCACACTGCGTGGAGAGTCCGGCTCCATTAGTCCTGGCTCCATTGACTTGAGCCACCCAAAAAGTGGATTGACATATTTCTTCACTGAGTTTGTTCCTGAGCCCCACAGAGGTATGGACAGTCGTGGAAAGAGTTAAAGTGTTTGGCTACCAGTGGCTTTAACAGCTGCCACTTTCCCTGTGTACCTTCAAGTCAGTTGGTCAGGTTTCAGGTTTCACATTTCAAATGGGGAAGAGAAACTAAGATTATGGCTGCCTCCAATCCACATAGAAGAGTACATCCCTTTTCCATAGAATCCCTCTCTCGTGGTCTGCTGACTTTTAGTAACGAGTGCCAGGCTTTTCATTTTAAGCTAGATATCAATTTGCTCAACAAAAAGCTAATGACAGATCTGCGTGTGTATGATGGTGCGTTTCTGTATTTAAGAAGGTGCAGGAGGGCCCTGGCTGGCGTAGCTCAGTGGATTGACCACGGGCTGGGAACAAGAGAGTTGCTGGTTCATTTCCCAGTCAGGGCACATGCCTGGGTTGTGGGCCAGGTGCCCAACAAGGGGTGCATGAGGCAGCTGCACATTGGTGTTTCTCACCCTCTCTTTCTTCCTCCCTCCCTCTCTCCCTAAAGATAATAAATAAATAAATAATAAATAAATAAATAAATAAATAAATATTTTTTAAAAAAAGAAGGTACAGAAGGAGAGCAGCTCTTGCTGACCACAACACTGAGCAACTTTATACAGAATGGCAAATAAAATGACCCACCTTTATTTCTTAAAAAACCTATGTGCTTTTTGAGAACACCCCAAATCTATTAAAATGAAGAAAGGAGCCTTATGGGCATACCTGCCATCCCCACAACGAAGGACAGCCACCTGCATTCCACGGTGTTTCCAGACCAATTCCAGGGGAAGGTAAATGCCAGGTGACATCGTCTACAACCGTTCCCTTGGAATCCTTTGTCCAAACCAGAGTTTGGAAATTCATTTTGAGGAAAATGGCTTTACGGTCATGGGAGCATGAGGACAAAGCTATATAATTTGGGTTGGTAAAATAAGTATTCAGAAAGAGACACAGTTAATGAAATTGAAAGTAAAAGTAAGTAACAGTGCATTGGGGATAACTAGAAACAAAGAGAAAAAAACCCTGAAATAATTGGTTACATGGGGAAATGGTGAGAAAACTAGGATTTGGACTGCATGCTGGTGAACACAAATTGCGTTGCCTGCTGAGTTTCTGCCTGGGGAATAAAGTGTGCACATACAGTACAATGAGGTGAGGGTGCACGAGTGTGTTTAAAACCTTGCAGAGACCCCAGATGAAAGACACTCTACACAAACAAAGCATTTGTATTGTTTCCTCTACTGATGCTTAAAAACCACAAAAAGGCATCTTTCCATGTGAACAAATTCGAACATCAAAGAAAGGGAGACAAATGCTTAGTGTAACAGAAACACCTTAAATTTTCTTCTTTCCGATGTTCTTGGTGGTTATGATTCTTTTTTTTTTTCAAGTCCCTGAATTCAAAACAATTAAAGAATGTTCTCTTCTTACTAAACTGGTTTGTTCTAAAATCACAGGGACAGAATCCAGCTTTCTCCTCCGCTCCTGTGCGATGCAACAGCACACTCCTTCGGGGCCCTGGAGGGAACGCACTGCACTGCCCAGACCATTCCCAGGCACAGCCGAGGCACTCTGATGTCTACACGGGGGCAATTAACAGTGGAACACAAAACAAAAAGCTTCGAGGCACCTTCCTGTAGACCTTCAGTGTTAGTGTTGTAATCACCAACATTTCCAGGCCTTTAATTTGCAATCTGGACAATCGTAGGGTTCTAACGATAAGTCAAGTACGGTACGGCTGCCCGCCTGTCACTTGGGCACAAAGCGATTTATTAGTAATGACCTTGTCTGCGGCTGGGGCATATTAATAATGGTTTCCCAGGGCAGGTGTGTATGTTGGCTGATGTTCCCATTTTAGGCTCCAAACAGGAGATGGCTTCTTCTAAGAGGAGTTTACACAGGAGAGTGAAAAAACTAAAGAAAACGTGCCACCAAAGAAAGCCTAGGTAGAAAATATTTAGGGTAGAGAGAGGCAGAGAGCTGCAGTATCACGTGATCATATCTGTTAAATGGTAAAGACAGCAGCTAACTTTTCCCAGAAGGAATTGGAGGAAAACATCACCTTCTGCAAAAGTTATTGGTGAACTCTCTTCAACAAAGTTGAAGTACCACGGGCAATTTTAAGGTGAAGCAAGAAGCAGATGTCCCCACAAGATGGCATGGGAGGCCTAGGACACAGTTCAGAATGTCCAGATGACAGATTCTCTTCAACACAAAGCATAGGGATATTACTAGATTCTTAGCAGAAAGCAGAGTAAATAGATATAAAACTTCCCTAAATCTTTATAAACAGTCATTTGTAACTGTAGATTTCTGTAGAGAGTACGGTTTATAGCACGTTCGCAAATCTGTTACAGTCCCGTTTACACGCCAGGACACATGAACTGGCCAGTCCTTCCCCAATTATTCAAAGGAGGGTGATTGTGGTGGCCAGGGCAGACAAAACTCACTTATGAAATTCCGTGTTGATGAGGAAGCCATGACTGAAGGAGCTACGTGGCTTCAGAAAGTTCCCTCTTCTCTTTTCTCATCTGTAAAGTAAATACGGAAAATAGTCCTGGCTTCACGTGAGTATTGCGAAGACAAACGAGGAAACACACACAGAACCTAGCAAACAGTGAGTGCTCAGTAGTTGTCTGTTGTGGTTATAGACCGTCACCGCGCAGGCACACAGCCTCTCATCCAGTTGTTTAAAAACAAGAGTCTTGGAAAAGCAAATAGGGGGCTCAGAGTGAAAGCAGTATGTTTTATAACAAGTGGTCGTTTTTCTTCTCCCAACACGTAAGATGTTGTATTACCTTATTTCAATGATCCATGGATATAAATATAAAGATAAGCTGGCTATGTATTTTCTCCATTTTGAAGAAAAATTTTCTGCCTAGAATGGTCTCTGCTTAATGTGTGAGAAAGCACTTTTATTTCCTTTATATGTATTTTATTTACAGTGACTATATCTCATGCCAAACTAATGACATGAAGAGTTAATACATACTCCTGTAACAGATTTCCACTCTAAGACTTATATCCTGCTTGTATTAGCAATCATAAAACACCATCCAGAGCATTTTGCTCACATCACACATGATTCTTAAAGAGCCATGCCCATTTTGGAGCAAGAAAAACTTGACAGTGATTTCAGTCAGAATGAGATAGGGGGTGTTTTGTGTCCATGAAACTGTCTCCTGGCTTTTTTTTTTGTAACCTATGCTGATAGCTGCCAGTAAAATCTCATCTTTGGCCCTATAATAATTACGATTGTTTTATACCATTTGTTTTCACTGAGACTGCATCTGTACTTTCGAATGGTTCATTGTTGTTGTCTGCCTGCCAACTCCAAAGTCAGGTTTCCCTCGAGATTTAGCAATGACAGTCATTGCTCTCCCCACTAAAGTGGTTGGGAAAAGGGGAACAGGGTAGCTGACTTACCCTAACAAATTGCTTTCCTTATTTGTTCCCTTTAACAACAAGAATTGGTCCGCGGTTGCTCAGGGCACACTAAGTTAATTGTGGTGGGTCTACTCCTGCTAGCACAATATTGCTACCCAGGATATTCCACCTGTTTTATACAAATACCTGCTGGCAATGCAGTTTGAAAAGGTTGCAGGAAGCCATTGCCAGAGGTGACTCAAAAGAACAGTCCCTAATTACTATTTACAAACAACAATTTGGCACAGGCAGGCGGCTGTAAATGCTGGAGTAATTGGAAGGTGCCTGGCAGTTTCATGGGTGTGCAACTGAATAGCCAAAAATCCAAGTATACGACTTGTACTGAAGGCAACAAAGGACATCTGAGCTTTTGCCAGCTGGCAAAGAAAACTGAGCAGCTTATTCAATTTTAAGTACAGCAGGTGGCAAAAAAGTTTTCAGAACCCCACAGCAACAGTATCGTCAAGAGTGATGATTTATTCAGCCTGCAATTGACCTGTTTGTTGTTTCTCACTGTGAGGTTCAAATAGTTTCCTGCATTTTTCCAATATTTCTACAGATTTGACAGTGTTTAATTAAAAGAGCATTACATTCCTATGGTGTACGTATTCAGAAAGAAGGTTTGTATCATTCTAGGGGAATAAAAATTCTTCAATTCTTGGGCTCTGGAGCTTTGCCTAAGCAAGAGTAACTGGAGGGGAACACAATAATGAGCTGTTTTTGACTTTCTAGGAAAGACCAGTCTGAACATTAATTGTTGAAGGTATTCTAGGGAAATGTCATAATAAAATAATAACGATAATGGGCATTGGTTGATTTCTCACTGAGATTCAGGATAAATGCTAGGCACCTCAATGCACTGCCCCATTTCAACCTTATGATGGGCTCCACATGGGGGTACTTTGATTCTCCTCATTCCATATGTGAAGAAACAGGCTGGCAAGATAAGCAGAAAGAAAATAAAGTTTGCTTAATATCAGAGCCTACACTGACCCACTGGTTACACTGCCCATGCGCCCCAGAGGAAGCTCTGAAGGACTGTGGGTAGCCACTCCAGTGTCCCGGGTTGAGTCCTGCCAAAGAGCCATGGTAATTGTTAGCAATAATTCAATACCAGTATTTTCTTTTTTTTATTGTTGCTCAGTTACAGTTGTCCCACTTTTTTCCTATTGCTGACCCCTACCCTGTCTTCCCCAATTCCTCAGTCAATCCCCCCATGGTCCATGCCCACGAGTCCTCTATTCATGTTCCTTTGCTTGCTCCTTCCCCTTGTTTCCCCTGTTAACCCCTCACTTCTCCATTCTGGTCACTGTCAGTTTGTTCTTTAGTTCTAAGTCTCTGGTTCTATTTTGCTCTTTTGTTTGTTTTGTTGATTAGGTTCCACTTATAGGTGAGATCATATGGTATTTGTCTTTTACTGCCTGGCTTATTTCACTTAGCATAATATTCTCCAGTTCCATCCATACCATCATGAAGGGTTGGAGCTCCTTCTTTCTTTCTACTGTGTAGTATTCCAATATGTTTTTAGAGTCCAATTGAATGATCATACTCTTGATGTTATGGTTAAAGGAACAATAATTTATTACCTCTCAGATTTACAAGTGATAGATAGGAACACACAGTTGTTTTTCAAAAAAGGAAAAAGAAGAAAAAAAGTAGTGGACTGAAAATCATGACACTTAGATTTTAGACTCATTTTTTTCTACTAATAACTGTATGTATTTGGTCAAGTCACCATTATTTTTTATCTCAGTTTCTGTTGCATTTGTCTACAGGAAGAACATGAACTTCTATGTCTTAAATGTGCTTTGTAGGAATTTGGGGACATATGCATTTATCCCACTTAACCTGTGGGGTTTGTTCAAATCTGGCCACATGAGACTTCAAACTCTCCAGGGCAAGGTCTACGCCTATTTAACACTCTTTCAGAAACATATAAAAAGAGGTTTTTTTAGCCATATTATTGGGTCATGACAGAACAAAATTGTGGGGGTAGCAGGCAGTAGACTATATGTAAAGCAACAGTTTTAGATGCTGGACGACAGGCAGAGCACAGGGCAGTGATTCCTGAGAACAGGGAAATGAGCCAGGGAAACCCTATAGCCATCCCAGCTTATTCTCTAGAGAGAGAGTCTCCAGGCCCCAGGGATGGGCGTACAGAGGGCTCAATCACCTCCTCAAGTGGAAGTGAAAGAGTTGTGAATTCAAGGAAGCCAAAGAACCAGAGAGTACAGCTTCAAGGAGAGGAGATGGGGTGGGGAGGGCAGTGGGAAAGAGTGGTGAAAAGTGGGTGGGGGAGAGAGTGAGAGAGAGAGAGGGCGAGAATACTACTACTCTGGGGAGAAGCATGTCTTACTGAACAACGCATGCCTGTGAAGAAGCTACTAAGAAAACAAAGAATCACAGGAAAGGAGCAGGGGGAATAAACTGAACAATTGCTGTGTCTCATACAGGGCTGGGCACAGTTTGTGTTTCCTGTGGCTAAACGGAAAATACCTCCTAATACTTGATACCTGAGTAACATCCTCAAAAGGGCATTGCTTCAGTCATGGGATTGAATTGCCCTTGACTAAAAGTGTTAAGTATTAAAGGCAATCCTTTAAAGGAGAAAATTGTTTCCAACTAAGTAAACTGAGCATAAGAGCAAAGTACTAAAGTATTTTAAATAAATACAATAAAATCCAGTACCCACTGCCTAAAGTTTACATCTAGTATCCAATTTCCAATCAAAAACTACCCAGAAAACAATGAAGCAGGGGAATATGACCCGTAATCAGAAGATAAACATCAATATAAACAGACTCAGAAATGACACAGATGGTAGAATTATTCAGCAAGAATGCTAAAACAGTTATTATTTACAAATATAATTCATATGTTCAAGAAGGTGAAAGAAGATATAAATATTATGAAGGAAGAAATACAAACAATATAGAAAACACCTGAACTGAACATGTAGAGAAAAATATATAATATATAAGATAAAATTTACATTAGATAGGCTTAAGAGGGAATTAGACCCTACTAAGAAAAAAACATAAGAAAACTTGAAGACAAAGTAGTAGAAGCCATTCAAACTAAAAGACTGAAAAAATGGAGCATCAGTGCATCTGTGAACTGGACAATAAATATCAAACAGCCTCATATATTTTTAATGTAATCTCAGAAGAAAAGAAATGGGGTGTGTGCGTGTGTGTGTGTGTGTGTGTGTGTGTGTGATACAAGGACAAAATGGCTAAAAATGTTTCTCAATTGCATGGATTCTGTAAACTCAGACCTGGTGATCCCTACTCAGTACGTGATAGTCAAGTTGCTGAAAGAAGTGACAAAGAGGAAATCTGAAAAGCATTAAGAAAAAAAAGACAATTCACACTTAGAGAAGCATATATAAATTTGACAAAAAACTGCCTATAAGAACAATGCAATTAAGAAAATAGTGGTGCATTCTTGAAATACTAAATAATTTCAACTTAGAATTTTGTACTGAGTGAGCACATAGCTCAGAAAATGAAGGCACATTTCGGACCCTCCAAAAAAAGCTGCAAGAGGACCTTAACATCAAGCCTGCTCCACAGAGATGTTCAAGAGATTCCGTAGGCAGAAGAGCAAATATACTGGAATATCTTTGAGTTCTGGTGTAAATCAAGTTCCTTCAGAGATTAGTGTTGGCTTCTGTCAGTCACCCAGCAGTTGTATTCCATCAGTTAGTTTAGGCTAAATTAGGTGAAAAAACAAACATCCCCCAAATCTCAGTCACTTAACATATCAAAGGCATGTTGGTTTGTTTTCTGGTTTGTTTTTTTGTCCATACAATCTCTGCTATAAATTCAGACAACGCTTTAGGGCATGTGGCTTCCCTTCAGGCCCACTGAGTTGCCAACATCTTGAAGATGCTTTATCTGCAAGGAGCATGCATCCTCCTTGGTCAACATTGGTGGGGAAGGGAGAGTTGGCATGTCTCATCAGCTCTGCTTTTCTCCTGCTCGGAAGTAGCTTGTGTCTCGTCTATCCATAGCTTCTTTGTCAGAGTTATTTACCTAAACCAGACCAATTGCAAAGGAGCTGAAGTGGGAAGAAGCCCTTGGGATTCTGCCGCGCTAAATCTAACCAACACTTGATTTAAATGATCCATTTGAAGTGTAACATAAATGTTTGTATCAAAACTATATATATATAAAAAAACTATATATATATATATATATATGGTCAACTTGGAAAAAATGAATCCTTTTGGGAGGTTTTTTCTTCATCTGGGACCCGGATTGAGACAAGCATGTTCTCAAACGGTTGGTCCACTTTTGCACGCCACCCTTTGAGGCAGAGCTCCAGAGTCCCTGGAGATCTCCTGTTTTGGATTCGCCCCACCAAGTGCAGACAACCAAGTCCTAGTGGAAACCTCAGATCCTCACGGTTTGGCAGAAACCCTCAGGGCAAAGCTGACAGTGTCTTATGCATGAGGAGTGAGTCCTGCTTACATTTGTGTATTTGTGTGTACGAGAGAGAGATCAGCACATTCCTTACTTTTGTGACAGCTGAACAACACATTTAAAACAATGCTTTCACTTTTTTCCCCAGCATTTTAGTCGTTTCCATCAAAAGGGTCACTCAGTTTATCTAATCTTCCATGTTACTGCAAACAGGAGTCTACTATAAAATGTTTAAGTATTTAGTATATTCTTAGCCACATATTACTTAACTTATACCTACAGTGACCCCTTTGTTAAGGTCAAGTAGACTGACTTGTATTGAACTTGAAATGAAACTTGATGAGGAATATGAAAGTAATACTACACCTTCAACTTCACTTCAAGATTGCATTCATTTTATCAATTACTACGTAGATATAAAATAATCTCTAATGTTTCAAAAGTCTACATTAAAGAGAGGAAAATATAGGTAATCTGATTCACATTTTTATTCAATGATTGCAAATATTATCAATGTCTTAATGAGTTACCTACAAAAAATTATTTAAAGTGTTTAGTTTTTAAAATTTTTATCTCGATGTTTGAGGTAAAACATAGACATATAAAAAATAAGCCAGTTAACTTTTTTTTGTATAACAAAAAGTAATTTATGGCAATAGTAGTATTTTTTGGTGCAATAAAACAATTTTTTTGTAAAATAAAATAATTCATAGTTTTGGTAGCATTTTTCTCAATTGTAATGCAATAAAACTTACATCTACATTTTATACTTAATATCTAAACTAAATATAATGTAATATTCTTTAAATTGAATTTGTCAGTCAATTTTTCTTAACTGGTTCAAAGCACATTAAATCATACCCATCTAATTACTTGTGAAAAGTCATGTTTAATGTTATTATATACTATAAAAGTTAATTGGTTAACCTCCATTTTAACAACCTAGATTGTTTGTATTTAATTGCATTTTATAGTTTTCATTGCAAAAAGACAGAGTTGGACAGTGAGGGGGAGAAAAGGTGAATGCATCTAGTCAGGAGCAGCGGTGGGAGCAGGAAGAACCTGAGTCCTCCCAAAGGTGGGAAGTGAAACTGCCTTTGCTCCCAGGGGGACGGCGAGAGAACTCTGTGGCTAGTACTGGCCTGACTCCCCTGCATGCCAGTGGACGGTGAGGGGCTGTCCTGCTCACCAGAGGCTTCATTTTCATTCAGGGAGGTGGGGAACTGGTCAAGCCTCTGGCATACTTTTCCTTCTTATTTCTGCTCTTCACAATAGACCCCCCCTTTTAGTTATTTTTTCCCTGCTTTATTGAGATAGAACTGACATATCACTGGGTCAGTTAAAGGGCTATAATGTGTTGATTTGATACACTCATATATTGCAATAGGATTACCACTGAAGCATTAGCTAACACATTATCATGTCATTTTTGTATGTGTGGGGTGGAAACCTTTAAAATATACCCTCCTAGCAATTTGCAAGTACATGACACAACATTATTAACTAAAATCACAATACTGTTCATTAGGTCCCCAAAGTCTATTCACCCTCTAACTGTGACCAGCAGCTCTCCAGCCTCCACCCCCAGGCCCGGGCAACCACCATTCTAGTCTTTGTTTCTTGAGTCTGGCTTTTTTAGATTCCACATTTAAGTGATACCATACAGCATTTTTTTTTCTGTTTAACTTATTTTATTTAGCATAATGCCCTTAAATCCATTCATGTTAGACCCCCATTACTTTAATTTAACTCACATATTTCTTACTATTTTTGTAAATCTAGGAAAAGCCCAGCAGAGACTAAAAGAACAAAACCTACACAAAAGTTTTAAGAAGCCTGGAGAAAAGATAAGCTGTGCTTGAACAGGCTGGCTTGTAGCATGTATTGTTGACTGCATGTCTTAATATATTGTTCAGCCAAAAGGAAGGGTCTGTCTCCAGCAGGCCACTCAGCACAAGTGTGAATGCCATCACAAGCATGCACAACACCATTCTCTTCCTCAGCCAAGAGCTGTTTAGACAAGCCCCAAAGGCAAGAGCAAGGTCACCGAAGCCTTCCAACCCAACAGCACACTACAGTTGCAATAATTTTTACATTTCTGCAAATAATACAGATTTGCCAAAACTTACTGGCACTAGCACATACATACAGTCTGGTAAAGCTGCCCATGAACTTCTTTTACCTGTTGCCTAACTTTCTACCAAACGTTCAGACGTTCGCCAATCTGAAGGTGAGCAATGGCTCAATAAGGGGAACCCAATATATTCTTCAAAGGCCAGTTTGTGCCTCTTAGATAGTCAGGGAAAAGAAGGAAGAGAGAATTTACTTCTTGGAAAAAGGGTTACTCGTTTAAATTTTGCCTCTACTCCTTACTCTATTACATCAGATAGATGTATAGAAAGATTCTTCTTTGTGCCGATGGAAAGTGCAGCTTTAGGACAGACCGCAACAAATAGTTAGGTTAATGAGAAAAGCCAGTGTAACAAGTTTCTCCTATTATTCCCCCAATGTCTCTACATAGATTCTTTTCAGCTTTTAATGGTTAGAACTGCTTCTTAACAATGACCGGAAATCCAGAATTTGGTCAGCAGTGATATCTCCTCAGTGACAGTGCACAGAACCCCACTGCTAGGACTGGGTCTTCACATTAACCAAAGATATCTGGGCTTCGCAGACAAGAGAAGGAAGAAAATGCCTGGAGTCAAACTGGCTTTACGCTGCTTTTGTAATGGGGCGAGACTCAGGTGTCAGATGTCTGCAGCTGGAACCTTCTCTCACTTAAGAAAATAAAAGTTCCTACCAGGGATTGGAAACCGAGGGTCCAGAACAGTGCTGTTTAATAGAAGTATGTTGTGAGTTACATACGTAATTTTACATTTTCTAGAAGCCCCATATAAAATAAAGAAAAAAGAAAAAGAAGAAATTAATTTTAAATACTATATTTTATTTAATATATGCAAAACAGCATTTCATTGTGTAATCAATATGAGCATATCAATGCAATGTTTTACACTCTTATTTTTATTTGCTTTAAGTCTTCAAAGCCCAACGTGTACTTTTTTTACATACAGAATATGTCAGTTTTGACTAGCCACACTTCCAGAGTTCAGTAGATTCAAAGGCTTGGTGGCCACCCTATGAGACAGTGTAATCTGAATCCAGAGCTCAAGATTTCTCCCCCATTGGTTCCAGAGGAATCCCGATGGCCTAGATTTCACTCCAGTTCACTGCAAGAACACAGCCTGGCCCTCCAATGTGAACAATGAGTTTCCTGCTCTCATGGAGGCAAAGTACTTTTAAGACTAGAGAACCACGAAGTACAGCTTAGCTAGGAAGTCTGGACCACTTCGGCATGAAAGGTATGAGAAGCTCATGGCCAGGGGGCAGAGGAAATAGTCCCACAGTACTCTTTGGAGCTATGATCTTTGGAGCTTTAGGGGTTCCCTTGCCCCATGTCCTGACTCTACCCCCTGAACCACTGTGCTAGATACCCCATGTTTCTGACAATACACACACTCTCTTTGGGGGTCCTACTACATGTGACTATCGGATCTGACCTCCCTTATCTTGAGTCCCTAATTTTGGGGGGTTTCACACTACTTTTTATTACAACTTCAAATCTTGCTGATTCTTGGCTTCTTGGGTCAGGGTTCTAGCACCCTGGAGCCGTCTCTAACTAACTGCCATAGAGACTAAATTAACACAGACCACCCACGTCTTCTGGCCAGTTTGGTAAAGTGCAAGAGACAAATGAGGACAATCATGTTTATTAGGTTTAGCAGCATGAAAACCTTTAGGCCAAAATAGCACTGGCTTCAACAATGAACAGAAGTTCATTTTTGTTCTTGTGTACCATCCAGAAGTTGGTGGTTTAGGGCTGGGGGAGTGGCTGTCTCCCCTCAGAGGGTCAGAAACTTTTTGTTGTGCTGCCGTGTCTGGAGAGTCGACTTTGCCCACATGGTCTAACCCGGCCTTAGCCCCAGAATTATCTTCACCAGCAGTGCGGAAACAGGCAGAGAAAATGGGAAGAGCTGATCTTGCAAGGATACAACATGGAAGTTGCTTCTATAATTTCTTCTCGCATTTGCTTGGCCAGAGTTTAGTAACATGGCTATATGTAGCTACACAGGGAGACGAGATAAGTGGTCTTTATCCTAAGTGGCCTACATCTAGCTAATATTGGGGAGTTCTATTACTCTGAGAAAAAAATAGAAGAATGGATCTTGAGGGACAACTAGAAGCTTCTGACTTATGTATGCACGTGTTTCAGCCATTGGTTAGTTGCTGATAGAACATGTATAGCTTTTTTCAATTACAGGTTAAACGTTTTCTCGGAGAGGCAGGGAAATGAACAGAAATGACAGACAGAAATGAAGGCAGCGGTTCCTCGTGCCCCCTGGAGTTCGAATGGGTGGGACAAAGAAGGACTGAAATGAAGGCCACCGAGGCTTTCATTTGACATAAAAATCACAGTGCATTAAAAAAGAGTCTAATCAACTCTCCATCCTTGCTTCTTCAGCCTTCCTGAGTTGGACTCTCTGTCACTGTATCATCTAACTACATATCCTATTCTAGTACATGTGTCGGTGGGACTTACGCAACTTTGTCACCCCCAGAAACTTGGTGAGAAGAGAGGTGAGCAAAAACGTGGTAGAAAAGAGAGGAGGGAGGAAGTTGGTGGATATGAATAGTTGAGAGAAAATATATACAAACTCTTCATTTTAAGAAAAAAAAAACCTGTTACAGACTCTGCTGAATTAGAGCACTATTACCTCACAGGGTGGGGGTGGGGCATACTCCAGTAGAACGTTCCTGAATAACACTCAGGTCTGCCTCACAGTACCATCGTGGCCGTTCCATCTCTGACCTCTCAGGGTGAACTGTCACAGAAGGGATGGAAATGAGGGCTATTCTTCCAGGAAGAAGAAACCACGGATGTTCTTCCCTGCCCTCTCATCCTGGCGTCTCTGCTCCTCTTGCTGCAATTATGACTTATTTTTCTAATGGGAGGAATGACTGTCCCCCTGAATGGAAATTACTGCTAGAGAAACGGGACATCCCTGGGGGCCGGGGTCAGAAGCAGGTCCCTAGGGCTCCCTGCACTCGGGTGGGCTCTCCCAGGTGGCAGTAGGCCGGCCTGAGAGGCTGTCCCTTCCCCTCCGGCAGCAGCCTGTGGTTGCTGGACTCGCTCTCGCCTTCCAGTTGGACTGATTCTGCAACACTGCTGGAGACAACGGCGCCTGTGGCCACCTTGCCAGGCCCCACACCTTTAAATGCAGCTCCTCTTCTTTTCTGGATGTAACGAGCTGGGGTGATGCCCATCGTCCTCTCGCTGAGGTGTTTTTTTAATTTTCCTAAATAGCATCTAGTGGACTTGGGTGCCTTCAATAGGTTGTTCTGCCCATCTGCTGATTATCCTGACTTACACCAATTTGGCGTTCTGATAATAAAAGAAGCCAAAAATAGCAGTTGTGAAGCATGGGCTTTTTGGCATTTACTGGTGCACTGCAGTGGATGGCAGCTTGAATGGAGCCCGGCATAAAGGGACTGTCTTCTTTATATCATGTAACCACTCACTCAGAAAGCAAAAACTAGTCGCATTGCCCTCTGTCTGTGGCGTGTGACCCTGGTGTGTGAGGTAGCTGTCGAACTTAGAAAGGCCCAACACATATTCTACTATAAAGTACATTATGAACATTAGATCTCCCACATGTGTTTGTCACCTTTCTTCACTTTATCTATTAACCTCTGGTCAATATCTCTTTGCTATCTACCCGCACCTGTTATTTGCATTATCTACTGAAATGAAGTCGGCTATTGGCTTAGCTCACTTCCATTCCGGTATTTCTAACGAACACAGGCATCATCTGGAGGACTCTCTGGTGTGGGTGGCCTACGATCCCAGCAGGAACGTCATGCTCTGCTGAGCACAACCCTGTAAAAAGGGAGGCTTATAGATTCAAGGTATCGCCCTTGGAGTAGATTCTCTTGGGTATGTGGTTTGTCCAAATGGGTAAAAGGGAACGTGTAGTCTCAGGGTTGGCAAATTCAAATATCGACAGAGAGAGAGGGGATGTTTTCATCATTGAAGCACATCTCCAAGACACAGAAGTCATCAGGTTGGACCCATTCTTGAAGAACAAGTTGCCCTGGGGTTGTGAAAACTGCACTGTATCAGTTCGGCTAATAATGAATTCTGATGACTTAGCCAGATGATGTGACTTATTTATTGTCAGGTAAAAAGTACGTTGGTCACCGCAGTTCTCTCAGTTACATCACGAGACCATCCGAAGTTGAAGTGAAACTGCTTCTTTGGTGATAAAAGCATTCTATGTTGCTAGCAATGCTGGGAACCCCCTTTGGGGGGGGGTAACAGCCTTAATAAAACACTGATCAGGGTAGAGGTTCTGTTCAGGCCAAGGACCTAAAAACCCAAACTTACTTGTTTCATTATGGTGTTCAGTTTTTCAGGTAGTTCTTGTGCTCATAGTTGTCTGCTTTTTCACAGTTTGTACCTTTACTCAAGTGTGGACAGTGTAGAAAGATTCAGCTTTGAATGGCAGCTGGGAGAAATTGGGCTCCCCACTATCTGTGCAGACATGGCCCTCAGCTCGGGGCCTGACTTGGTCTTAGGGTCAGCAAGCATGGTGGGAAGTCCACGGGGACATGCACTTGGTGACCTGTCCTTTACTGGCTGCGAGACCTTAGGGAAATCCTCTCTCTGAGCCTCAGTTTGCTTTTGTATTTAAGGTTTGTGAGTCAGGTCCAGAAACAACAACAAATGAGGCAGGAGAATGTGTGTAGGTATGCAATTCAATGTGGCCAGCAAATCACATTCACGAATTTCAATCAAGGCAGGGAGGAGCAAGCAGAAAAAATAACTCAAGCAGAAAAAATATATGTATATCTCAGTAGACAATGTGTCAGAACTCAGGAAATTTAAGTAAAAAGGTATTGAAATCCAGACTGAGGACCTTGGCTAGAAATGAAATCAAGCTAAAGGATATGGGAATCAAGGTCAAGGCCTCGGCCAGGGTCCGGGGATTGAGCAGGAGACACCAGCAGCCTGAATGCAGCTTACAATGAAGCCACACTGTAAGGCTTGGGCTCCTGAATTGCTTGAGGAAATCTTGGTGTATTTGGTGGCTGATCCTATAGAAGGTAAGAAAAGGTGAGAGAAGGTGAGATGTCAGACAGTTCCTGACAACAGTGGAAGAAAGAACACCTTTCAGATGCTATGACCTCCCCTAGAAACTACATTCACTTCTAAAGCAAAGGTGGAGGTGGGTGATCCTCATAACAAATGAGTAATAATCTAATGTAGTTTAAAAATATATCCCTACAGCCAAATATTGGGTAAAATCTAGAATTTGTCATTTTAAATAAAGTTTTTGCTTTCATAAAGTTGTGAATTTCTAGCATTTTTATCAGACGGTCTCATCAATACACCATAATCTGGGGAGTGCTTTGTCTTCTGTTCAGATTGAGCTTCCTACGCAGGTGAACTCAAAAATCAGGCTTGATAAGCATTTATGTGTGCCTGTTATATGCCCCACTACTTAAAGGAGCGGATACAATCCCCACAAAAGCAAACAATCCTTCTGTAAAGGAAATGGCAGCCCGCTAAGATCTGTTTTGTAAATCCGGATGCTCAAGTTTCCAGTGAAGTGTCACTTACCCACGTGTTGCTCACGCAGAACTTTCGGTCCTATGTGCACCATTTCAAATACGAAACTGTGCAGAAGATCACAGTACTGAAGGGCGAGGGTTCCCGTCACCAATCTTCATAATAAATGTCCTACCTTTGGGAACACTCCAACATTGTGTCTGTTCTTTGCTAATGGCTTTCAAGCTTGTTTTCTGGAATTACCCCAACTCCAGCAGAAGGTAGGAAAAAAATGCCTAAAGGATTTTCTAATGATTAAGAAAGGTAAACTTTTTTGGATCAAAATCTGGAGTGCTTTATTCCCCGTGGAGGGATCACAAATGTGTTGAATATCGATTTCACAACCAGTGAAGCGAGGGAAGCAAGACCATGGCTCTAGGGGAAGGCGATTTGGATGCGAGCCTGTTTCAGCAACATCAGGAATGAGTGATTGAGCACAAAGCCAGATCTCTCTCCTTGAGCTCTCCACAGAACCTATGGGAGGGCGTCTTAAGTGCCCACTGAAAAACATCGTTCAGAAGGGATGGGAGAGGCATGCAGCTGAGAACCAGCTGACACAGATGTTGCAGCGCTTTTCCCCACAGTTTGGGGGCTCCAAGCTAGACATTGCTGCATGGAATCTTATTCCACTTAGCCCTCTTACAAGATTTTCATCTTCGAAATACTTCTAGTGCAAGTGGCTAATTTGTGAGACTCCTCTGTGCTGTCTCCAGTATGGTGGCCACATTTAAATGAATTAAAATGACACAAAATTAGAAATTTGGTTCCTCACTCATACTGGCCACATTTCAAAAGTTCAGAAGTCACATGTAGTTAGTGGCTACTGTACTGGACAAGGCAGCTATAAAACATTTCTCTCTCATTGTTGATAACGCTCTCGGACAGCGCTGTGAGTCTGATGTTACAGCCACATGACATCAGAATGCACTTCAGAGCTGGAGTCTCACAGTTACAGATGTGTGAATCTTGGGTGGGATGTTCATCACTGATACACACATGTTTGAAGACTGGGTCCATTGGTCAGTCAGCTTGAATTAGCAAAACTATCAGGGCAATTAACCTGAGGAATAAGCTATCTAAAACCTGCATAAAATGACATGCTCATAAAGGAGAAGCCAAATGAATAAATAAGTTCTAGGGACAAAGTTTTTAAGAGTACACAGCATATCATTAAGAAGAAAAAAGAAAAACAACTTAAATTTTAAATAATTGAAGCTCCGTGGGATAAACCCACTGATGGTCATCGTTTTGAACCAGAGACTGCTGACAGGTAGGGACCGGTTCCTTTCTTCTTCATCCGTCACAGAGTGTGCTGGCATTGCATATAGAGATTATTCATTCATATCAGACACATTGGTTTTGCCCCTTAGATTTGTGGCCTTTCAGCTCAGATTTGTGGCCTTTTTCACTTTCTTCATCACTGACTATTTCATTTGGCAAGAAGAGAATTATGAACCAAGAAATGTTGGGAGTGGGTAACAACAGTGTAACTTATAGTCACTGGCATTTTAATTAACAAAAACAGAAGCATGGGAATAAGTTGCATTTTTTCTTTTCTTTTTAGTGATACAGCCATCTATTTTCATTAGAGAATTATTTCACCAAATCACAAGGGAGTTTAGCGACGACCATTTATGTGTATCTGATTTTCTTTTCAGTAAAACAACCCAGAGTCAAAGAAAGAATAAATCCACTGGTAGACTCCTCCAGTCACTGGGCTCTGGAAGAGCTATTTGGACTGTAGAGGTGGGAAATTTGACCTGACTCACTACAGGGTTTTAAGCTGAAACACAGCTCAGAGGATTAAAAATCAGAGGTCCAGGGCCCTGCTCCTCACCTGGGAACCCGGAGTTGCCAGCGTGATGGGTCATACCATTTAGGAGCAGATTTTCAACAGCTGAACTTTTCCCGAGAGTTCGTTTATTTAGTTGCAAAAGGATTTACCAGGGAGACAAGGCAGCGGATGAGTCACACTCATTATTTTGTCATATTCTGTTTGCTGTTTAGATAAGGAGGAACCTGGCACTGGAAAACACTGAAGGCAGTTTGTTTAGGTGCTAATAATCTGTGGAGAGGGAAGTACAGAAACTTCTGTCCTTTAAATAATTAAAGCATTAAGAGGAATCTTGTGGGGCCATTTCGTTTTAGCACGTGACACTTTAAAGGGACTTCTACTGTCTTTTTTCCCCATCCCAGTTGCTTCTTGTAAGATTCACATCAGCAAAATCAATGAATTGGGGTCAGATATCTGTGTGTTTGTACTCGACTCAATCTTTATTTTATTTTTTAAATTTATTTAATTGTTTTTCAAGTACAGTTTTCTATTACTCCCATCCTATCCCATCCCCCCCCCGTGCTCCCCCCTTCCTCCCATTTCCACCCTTCTCAGTTGTTGTCCATGTGTTCTTTATATATGTTCCTCTAAATCCTTCCCCTATTTCCCCTGAAATTCCCTCCTCTCTTCCCTCTGGTCACTGTCGACTCAACCTTTAAAAGAAAGCCCCGTGAGACAACCTCCATGGCTAGTGAGTCTGAAATCTTTTCCAGCATAAATCTTTAGAACAAGGTCTCATTTTTTATTCAAATTGATTGAAGAAATTGCTGAACTTGCACTTTCAAATGACATAGAAACCACTTTGGAGTATATAAGTTTAAGAAAATAAATGATAAAGCAACCACCTTACAAGATTTAAAATTAGGAGAGAGAGTCTATTAGTACATCTATTGCTGTTCAATAAGTTTCTCCAAATCCTGCTTGCTGAAAATAATACTTACTGATTATTCCATATTTCTATGAGTCAGGCACTGGGGAGAAGTTCAGTTGCTTGGTTCTGGTTCAAGGTGTCTCGTGAGACTGTGATTGAGATATTATTGGTCACGATTGCGCCTGTGCAAGGCTAGAGTAGATAAGAGGTCCTGCTCCCAGGCTCATTCCTGTGGCCGTTTGAAGGACTCCTCTGTTCCTCACTGCCTCTTGGCCTCCGTTGACCTTGATACATGGGCCTCTGCATAAGGAAGTTTGCCGGCTTCTGCCAGAGCGAGCAATCCAAGAGAAAGGGCCTCCGAGGAAGAAGTCACAAGGTCTTTTATGACTTGCCTCAGAAGTAACACACTATCATTTTTGTCATGTTCTATCGATCACATACCAGGGGTGTCCACCCTTTTGGTATCTCTGGGCTGCACTGGAAGAAGAAGAGTTGTCTTGGGCCACACATTAAATACACAAACACTAGTGAAAACTGATGAGCAAAAAAAAAAAAAAGGTTTTAAGTGAATGTGCAATTTTGTGTTGGGCCGCATTCATAGCCATCCTGGGTTGTCGTCAGGTGAGACACCCTGAGAGACCAGCCCTAATAAAATACAGGAAGAACACACACAAGGGCCTGCCCACCGGGGCGTGGGGCCAAGTTACAGGCTGGCTGTAGCCGAGGGAGGGATCTAGAGACGTGGATTTTAACACTTGCGGGGTGGTTCAAAATATCTGGCTGTTAGGATTGTGACTTAAAAATGAGTTAAATTTTCATTTTTATATTCCATATTCATGGAAATATAGTTCATATTTCATACCCAGGGAACACATTGGTGGGTTGGAATTCTTTCTATTCCGAAACCCATAGATTTATAAATGTTATCATTCTGTTCACCTACATCACAGGAATGATGCTGTAAAAAATAGTTATGTCAAGTGTTACATAGAAGGAAGACATTTTGCAATTTTCCTTTTAAAACCTGTGTGCAAAGACAGTTCTGGGACCTGTCAGGACTTGGCATGTGCTGGCTGTCAGCAACACCCTAATGAGAAGCTTGGGTATTTGCTTCACTTTTCTTTCTAGGTCCCTTGAGGATGGAGTACTTGGGTGCTTCAGCAGCCCCGTGGGTTAAGAAGATTGACCTATTGTGTAGCCCTTAGATTGCCTTCTAAAAAACTCATACAATAGAGGGATGGCCGTAAACAGCATGGAAACCAGAAGCTGTGGCCCTGCTCCAAGTGAGGAGTTATGTCCTTTGACTTATAAGTGTCCAGAGTCCTTCTCATAATTTCCAATACGGAAAAAGTAGGTGGCTATAAATGCTGAGCAATCAATCATATATTTTAAAGAAACCTAAAATACAAACGCAGGCCAAAGACTAATGCGGGTCAGTTAACCTTGCATTTTCACCTGTCACTTTTTCATGGGACCTGATCCGCGACCTTATTCCACGCTGTCATGGATGCATCCTGCACGAGGCCCCAGAGCCACACCTACTCATCTGCAGGGACTCTTTCTGTCTCACCCCGATAGATCTGTGGGGACAGCATTCCGGTGTGATCTTTGGGTGATGGCAGGATATCACATCAGGTCCGTGTCCTCATCTGGCCTTTAGAGCCCCCGCCTCTTCCTCATGGTCAAGCCATCCTTGCTGAGAACCTGCACAGACCCTCTCCTTCAGCCTTCATACATTTTCTGAGGAAACAGCCCCCCCCCACACCAGTGGCAGTTGCTACATGGAAAACTGTCATTGGGAACGTATTCAATATCCCAAATCTGACGCCTCTCTGGGAAACAAAATGATGTTTCTACGGTCAGTTGAGCAAGTGAGGAATTGAGGCAAAATAAGTCAGAAACTCTAATTCACCCCCTGTTCTGTGGAACCACCGGGAGGACTGTGAGCCAAACCACTGAATTGCTTTTTAGGGGAACACGAGCCACCCACCAATCATTGTTTAGCCCAGGAACAATGATTCTACTTTCATATTTACTACAGAATCAGCTTCAAGCTGAAACTTTTCTGACCACAGCTCAGAACAGTGAGAACTTCAGAAAACTTACTAAGGCCAAAAGAAGCGTTGAGCACCTACCAGGAGGAACTGAGAATTCACCTAAGTCTCTCTAGGCCATTCCTGGAAAGCCCCAGGCCGGCACTGGTCAGATCACTTTAAATTCACAATCTTAAGCACCAAACCACGAGGGGGGCGCGTTTGCATTTTTCAGGATGACTAACGTACCAGAAATGGTATCAGAGAAGCCCACCAAATGCCTCAAAGTAAGAGAAAGGCCTGTAGGATTGAAGAAAGGATGTAGAAGTAATCGTGGACATTTGGGGTATATTTGTTATTATGTGGTTTGGATGTGATCTGCACACGCTCCACCTGCTTTGGTGAGCAAAACAAATTTGCTTTTTAGTTCTGGGGTTTTTTTCGCTGATTTCCAGCTGAAGGGAAAAACCTAACCTGGTGTTCTTCAAACCTGCCCTGAGAGAACAGCTTGCAAGGTGTTATTCTAGGTGACTGCCTTAGCCGATTCAAAAAGCAACACCCACCTGAAGGAAAGACTGGCCACGCTTTGCGAGTTTTCCTTTCTAAAGCTCTCTGCAATGACAAGATGGTATTGTGGAATGACTTTTTAAATTGTTTTTCTGAGCAACTGCCAGTACATAATTAGGCTTCAGCTAACAGACTTTAAGTTAATTTAAGACAAATGGCTTTGCCGTGGCTAATTGATGAGATGTGCTGATCTGAGAGCTTCCACTGCAGTTAGTGTCTGGCCTCTGCAGTTCTGCTGTGGGTGGCTGAGATGACCCAGCCAGGCCAGCCTGACCCTGCTTGAAAAAGCCCAGATCACTTGTTCAGGGTGACTAATCTCCTATCGCACTGAGTTTAGCCCGTCAGAGTTCAAGGTCAACTGGTAAAGGACCAAAACCCTGAAATTATATTATCAAATGAGTCAGTAGTAACAATTTTTACTTGTTAAAAGCAGCCTTACATCCGTTATGTTAGAATGCCTTAGGAAGCATATCACATGGAGCTGAAATGAACCTCAGAATGTCTGTTCCCATGCCCACAGATGATACGAACAAATCAAGGACCAGAGTGGAGAAATGACTTGCCCAAGGCCACCCAGACTTTAGAACTGGGGCCAAAACCCAAGTCTTTTCATTTTGAGTCTTCAGCTTGTTTCTACCTTCCAACCTCTCCCCACTCAATAAATGTATTAAGTTTATCTGCTAACACCAACTTCTTTAGGACAGGAGGTCAGGAAGGATTTAGGCCAGCGGGTGGGAGTGAACGTCTCTAATGGGCATGCGTGTCCGGCCTCCTAACCCCTGGCAGCAAGTGCCATGGGTGACCTGTCTCCTGCCTGGGAGCGCAGGTCCTGCAGACAGGTGGCAGGTCAGGCTTGCCGCTGTCCAGAGACAGGTGTAGTGTGGAGAGAGGGCAGGGCGTGGCCTGTGGGAGGGGACAGTGGAAGACCTTGTAACATAATTCAGCAAAATCGTGCCTGACGGATGTGCTTCTAACTGCTTCAGTCTTCTCCAAGTTTCCTCTTCGTCTACCCAAGGATGGACTACCTGACTTTCTTATTTTCAGTTATTTCTTGTCACCAACAGCTTCTCTGTCACTGTCCCTCTGCTCCTCATGTCCCTCTGTCCATTTCCTTTGTCCTTCTGTCCATTCCCTCCTGCTCATTTACCTTTGCTTCTCTGTGTCTCTTGCAGTTCTTGTTTCCTTCTTGGTGTTTCTATATCTTCTCCATGCATGGCTTTAACCAGCTAGCTTTCTGATCTTTATAGGCTGCTATGATGATGAAGTGAGTTGAAACATGTAAACACTTGGGATAATGTCTGATGTATAATAAGCACTCTCTAAGAGGTGGTTATTTTTTCCTTATTATTATTTCATTTTCATAATCTTTCTCTTGTTCTGCCAAAGGTTCTATTTTCATACTATGCCCACTTAAAAATCCTTACTATTTCCTACTACTCAGTTCTCCTTTCCACCTTGAGTGTTCCCTCTGTGCGCCTCCCTGGCAGACCTGACATCGTTGAGAACAAGCTGCTTTTCCAAGAAGTCTTTCATCTTTTTGATAGAAAAGTGAAAACATATGGCCTGAAGACATTATTTCAAAAACTCACACTATACATCCCACAAAAGCTGTATTTTATAATAGTTGTGTTGCAGAAACTATGTACTTTATTCAACACTGTTCCTGCTAGAAACATCAATTTTGGTCCTCTTTTGACACTTAGAGTTTATAGAATATTTACTTCTAAATTCCTTACATGTACATCTTGGCAAAAAATACAAAAGATATGCAGAGCGCAACTTGATAAAAAGAGAATAATCAAAATGAATAATGATAATTTTAGTTTAAAATTTTATATATGAAATAATTATAGAGGGCTACTTCAGATATTTGTCATAATAGAAAAGCTGATTGTCAGTTATCCTAACAACTGATAAGGTAGCAAACATTTAAAAAATATCTTCATGAAAAGTGTGTCTTTAATAAACAGAAAAAATTGACATTAAAAGGAGAAATTTACGATTTGATATATATATGAGAAAAACAGGATAAAAACAGCTGATGTACATGCTGAATATATTTAGTTGAGCAGTGTATTATAGTTCACAGTAATTTCATTTTCATTAGTGTGCCAGCCTGTATGTTGCTATAAATGGGGTAAATGTTCCATGCAGATCGCTTGAAGCTGATGGAAGACAGGACTCTGTGTGTGCTGTCTGCCACAAAGAGTTTCCCTTGAAGGGTAGAACAGAAACAGCGTGGTTTACAATTTCACAACATCTATTTTCAAAAGCCATGCAATTTCCTTTTCCAAGCTGCAAAGCAAAACAAAACAAAACAAAATGGTGCTACTATCGCTGAAACATCTTTACCACCTATCTTTAACTCTTGATTGCCACTCATGTTTTAGGTTTCTAATTAGTAGTGTACAGAAAAACAAACTAACCTAGACCACTAACTCTAAGAATAAATGGTTTATCTGAAATAAAAGCATTATAACCAATGGGAATAGGAAATTAAATATGCCTGGCTGAAAGTTTCAAAAGAATGAAACTCAATAGAGGCTGGAAAGAAATGAAGACACATATCACTCCATGTGTCATTACCAATTTGACCTGCCCAGTCTCCTAGAAGGGAAATTTTTATATGATGGAAACATAGGTCTTTTTCTGGCAACAAGACTCAAAGGCTGCATCTATCTATTAAGTGCCCTGTGGTCACAATGATACCATTTAGTGATTTCTACCATCTGATTGATTTACAGAAAATAAAAACCCTGCCTGCAATATGACAGAGGAATATTGCCACCAAAGCTAATTCAACTGTGGACCAGTGGAACATATAGTTATTTATATGCTCTGGACATGGAAACTCAACGAAGTCCTTCATAGCTTGAGGCTTAGGTGTTTCAAAGTTAAGTTTCTTGTGGGATCTATTTCTGTCTTAAAAGAAATTTTACTTAGACATTGTAGTAGGTTTTACTTCAGAACATCTCTTAGCCCAGCCCCTTCTCCCTCACTGGACACTGTAACCTTCAGGAAAGTTATAATCGATCCAGGTGGAAGTGTATGTGTGTGGACTCGAACCGAACTGCTGAATTTGGGCTCCACGTGTCTTTATGACTTGGATGGGTTAGTTAACCTCGTTGTGTCTCACTCGTCTATTGACTGCCTAACCCTGGGTGAGCATTAAGAAAGATGACAGTTACAAAGCAAGGCACGGTGCACATGCCATGTGCTCCACAGATGTCACTGGAGATGGTGATGATGTAGGTACAGGGATACCCAGCCTTTGGGCATTTCTGGCCACACTGGAAGAAGAAGAGTTGTATTGGGCCTCAAACTAAATACACTGCAACATGTATTTAATCACAAAAAAGATCATCATGTTTTAAGTTAATTTACAGTTGGGCCGCATTCACAGCCATGCTGGGCCGCGTGCAGCCAGCAGACCATGGGTTGGACGCCAGTGATAGGGAGGGTCTTCAGCAATCTCTTGGTAGAACTCAAGGCCCCACTGTTGAAGGCACCCATCATTCAGGGTTGCAGTTGCTCACTTACGGGTTCCCTCACAGACTGTAGACCCTGTGAGGGTAGAGGTCATGTGTGAATCACTTTTTGATTCATCACCAGTTGATCCCAGCACCTACCATATTGCTTGGCATGTAGTAGGCTCTAATGAATAATTGATATATTGTAGTTTAGGGAAGAAGGATTACTCATTGTAGGGCTCTGGGAAAGTTACCCCATCTCTTTGAGACATGCGCACCTCAATTTTATAGTGGGCATAACAGATTTGAGAGAACTAGTGTGAAAATGCTTTGCAAAGTTTACCCGTTTTTCCCCCAAAGGTAAGTGGATAGTTAATAAGGGGAAGCCCAGCAAAATGAGAATGGATAGTGGTGATTCACTTCCAGGAAGATAATGTAATCTCCTGGTAGTAACCAATCTCTGCTGAGTCTTAAGCTTAGTCCTATTATGGCCCAGTACATCATCACTCGTCAAAGGATTTGCAAACCTTAAAAAAATGGCTGTCTGAACCTTCTTCTAGACATTTCCAAATTGGGGGATAACCACATTCAGATTACTCTGAAGAACGACTCGAGACCATCCACAGCACCCACACATCAATGAGTAAGATCCCATGGCTTTTCGGAAGCTGCGTGGGGTTCTCGGATGGCGGACATCTGTCAGGCCGTGGATGTATTTGCACCATGGGTTCACCTGGCGGATGCATCTCATCATTTTTCCCCCAGGTGGTTCTATGTCCGCGGCAGAACAGCCAGAATTGTACAGGCCTATTTTTTCTCACTCCAGATTCCCTTCAGCAGAACGGACAGACACCCATTTCCTTAGCTATACTGCTCTCAGGTGATGTGCGCCTTAGGGAAAAAGCAATCACGGTTGTTATAAAGCCACTGACTATTATAAAATACTAACGCCTTAAGGACATGTTCTGAATTGAACACAAAATTTCAGAGGAAAATCTTATTTAGGACAAAAGTTCCAGTTAAAACGAAAAAATGTTAGCTCTTCTGGACAACATAACTATTTTAACTGTTTTCTTTGACATTTAATTTCACAGGACGTCATCTTTGCATAGTGCATAAGTAGAGCTGTAAATGATGCATATTGCCAATAGTATACAGTGGTCTCGCAGGAAACAGAAGATAGCTGCTGTGTAAAACAGTGTTTCATAAAAACAAAAAAATAATTAATTTGACTTAACACTTGTCAGGAATGCACTGAAGTATTCAGTTGAAGTGACGACAGAATCGATGTCCCCAGCACGCTTAGATACTAATTATAACACGTTAGAGGGAAAGAATTAGAGCAGTAAGTGACTTGAAATGCTACATAAGCTACTCAGTCTACTAAAATTCATTCTTACCTTAAGATACCTTTTGTAGACTCTGACAAAAGCATTTTGTTTCAACAAGTAAAGAAAAAATGTCTTTTGGTAAAAAAAAAAATCTCTTAGAGAGGAAATTTAAAATACAAACCTCCTTATTGGATAAAACATGTAATTTTCCTCCTAGGTGCATGGATTTCAAACAGCTGCCATGCCTGCTTAGTTATGGGCCCTTCAGGTCAAAGTGGAAATGATGGATTTTCATCTTGACAGCAACCACACTGCGTGTTTACTTAGCAAGGGTGGGTAATTAGTCTGGTGCTGTTTGAAAATTTTCTCCAGAACTGGTTGCATATCGTTCACGAAAGGCCATGATCTCAATGCTCAGCCTTTCAGGGCCTCTCTTTCTTCCCTCGCCCCCTCCCTTTTTTGGATGAGACTTTTCTCAGAATTTGAAAATTGATTTCCTGCCTACTGCCACACAAACACTAATTCCACCTCTGGAGAAAGAGATGTGTTGAAGTGTTGATGGAAAAGCTTCTCTGTGTTTCGGGGCGGATGACTGACAGCAAAAGGTCCTCGTCACCAAGGCCCTCAAAGGAGGCCACTGATATCCTACAGGAAAGAGGTGAAGGCGCCCCCACCCCACCTGTAGGTGGGAGCTGGCTTTCAGAGCAAGAAAGAAGGTGGAACTTCCAGCTTCTGAGGGCAAAGCTCTACAAATCACGACTTTCTGCTGCGGTAGCACTCTGACATTTCGGAAGTGTCTTCCTTTCGTCTACCTTGTTGGAGCATTACAATAAAAATTCGAGGTAGTCAGGAAAGACTTATTTCTATTTGAATTGATGAAAAAGCTGAATCTTAGAGACGTTAAGTGATTTTGGTCCAATCACCTACAGTACAGTGGGAGCTGGCGTCCGAGCCTCCGAACTTCCAGCGCAGTGCTGTTTGCCAGTGTGGCTTCTGCTGCCACGCAGGGTGGAAAAGAGCCTAGGAGCTGCGGAAGGAGGAAGGCTCACAGGAATCTGTTTTAGGGTCGTTTGATACAGTGTGGCTCACCCAGTTAAATCCGAGTTTCCTATAAAAAACCAATCATTTTTTTTTATTTTTAACTTTTGTTTACACTTTTGTTTTTCAGTGACAGTGTCCATTCAATATTATTTTGTATTCATTTTAAGTGCACAGCACCGTGGTTAAATAATCATGTTTACAAAGTGTTCTCCCCAGTATTTCCAGGACTTGCCTGGCACTGCGAATGGTTATTACAATGCTATTGACTGTGTTTCCTGTACTGGGCTTCACATCACTAACTGTACCAATCTGCACTTCTTAATCCCTTCACCTCGTTCACCCGTCCCCCAGCCTCCTGCCCTCTCACAGCCCTCAGTCTGTTTTCTGTGTCTATTAGTCTGTCTCAGTTTTGTTAGTTCATTTATTTGGTTCTTTAGTTTTCATTTATGAGTGAAATCATATAGTACCTGTCTTTCTCTGACTGTTTCACTTAGCATAATAACGTCCAGGCCCATCCATGAAAACCAATAATTTTTAACATAGAATGTCTAATAAAATATTTAGTCCATATTTATACTAAAAAATTTGGATTGTGGATCTGCCGTCCAAAGTTAACTCGGCATCCTATATTTGGTAAACCTGTCAGTCTTTCTGGTTTCCCCTCTGATTGGGTAACCCGAGTTGAAAAGCTCACAGCGCCACTACCTTGCAGTACCTCCTAGTGGTATGGGTGGAATTGTACCCCACTAAGAAGATATATTGAAGCCTTAACCCCCAGTATCTCAGAATGGGACCTTGTTGGCAGTAGGGTCTTTATAGAAGGAATCAAGTTAAAATGAAGTCACTAGGGTGGGTCCTAATCCAGCAGAACTAGTGTCCTTATAAAAAGAGGAAATTTGGACAGAGAGATAGACATGCACAGAAGGGAGATGATGGGAAGACACAGAAGGAGGAGGTGACCAGGTGACTAGAGCGATGCATCTCCAGCCAAGGGACAGCGAGGACTGCCAGCAAACAGCAGGAGCTGGAGGGGGCAAGAAAGGCTTCTCCCCTTCAGAGGGAGCGCAGCCCTGCTGACTCCTTGATTTCAGAATTCCACTCTCCACAGCCAAGGGATGATTAATTTATGTTGTTTTAGGCCACTCAGTTTTGGTGCTTTATTATGGCAGCCCTAAGAAAAATACACCTAGAATAAGGTGGGGTGTACTTCACACCTCTTACTTCCATATTCTTACAGTCCTGCAATTTCGAGGGGCTCCTGGCACATACCAACTATATATCTTTTCACTTGGGGACCTATCTGAAAAAATTAACATAGCATACGACTTAATGAGGAATCAACAAAGAAGATCGAGAAAGCACTCGTAAGTCATTAACTGCTGTGTAAATAGTAAACATATGATAATAAAAACAGCTTTCACTACCTTATTGGACCTGTGGCACCCTAAAATATCAGTGCTATTGAACCAGGGAGAACGAAATCATTAGTTCTCCACCTTCCTCTTTTGTTGTCCTTCCCATTGTTGTGAGATACTCCTTAACCGGGCAGGTAAAAAACATCCACGCTTCCTCAGCTTGTGCCACATTTCCGGTCACTTCCCTTCCCCTCTCCTGCTCTCTTTGTTCTATAGCACCCTTGTCACTTCGCACGTCCAAGGTTCCACTTCTTACTGAAAAAATTGTCCATGTAAGTTGCGGGGGCAAGGATTTTTGTCTGGTTTGTTCACTGCAGCCCGTATTTGTCCAGAGAATGAATGGATGGACATGGGAAGTATAGCCATATTCTACACTTGTGTGAAAATATCAAGCTAGGATACTAAGAGCTGTAATGGGATTAGAGGCAAGGGTTCAGGGATCGACAGCATTTCACAGGAAGCATCTTGAAGAACAAGTTTCTCTATAAAAATGATCTGGTTTTAGCTCTCCAAGCAAGCGACATTCTGCCCATCAAAAGGGCCTAAAATCCCCTCGCTTGGTCAGTGTCCAGAGAAGGAGGCCAGTCCACGAACATCCAGATTCGACAGAAAGAGGCTGGGCTACAAGGCCCCCACAGTGCGGAGGTATTTCTGGAGCTGGTTGAAGTTAAGATATTTCAGCGCTCAGGGAAAAAACAAACAAACAAATGAAAACAAACAAAAAACAAAACAGAGAGAAGAAGCTAAAGCTCCCAAAGAAACAAGATCCCAAACCTGTGAACCAGGCTGCTGGAGGCCAGAGCAACACCGGACACCCCAAGGGAGAATAGTCTCGTTATACAGGAACTACTTCCTTCACCGCCCAGGTGGTCAACTCTTCCTTAGTGAAGAGGAAATAAAGACTGACATGAAACTTTTGAAGGTTTTTATGCATTTACATTTTTAAGCACTTAAAACCTTGACTAACAACTACTGTATAGAGTTATGTGACAATTACGGTAATTTAAATAATGAGGTTATCCCAGTGGCTAGCTCTTAACTGGGGCTATTACTTGATTACATAAACACCTCGTGAGATATATAATGTCTATAACAATCACAGAAAATCTTGAAATGGCAAAAAAAGAAAAAGAAAGATAAGTGGGTGTCCCATCCAATGTGCTCTCCCAGGTTACCTATGACCCTCTCGATCTTTGAGCTATTTTATAACTTCATAACACACAGAAAACACTACTAATGCAAAACTGCCCTTGTCCATAGACATGCAAATGGTTGTTGCCCGGTGAGGGTGCAATTGAGTAAGACCCCCTGACCCCAGCCAGCTGTGTACCTGTGAAGACATTCACTCTGGTGTTGCAGACCACCTGCGTACGTGTTGCTCTCTCCGTTCTCCTTTGAATAGGTTGTGACTCGTGATCCTTATTAATTAGTAGTTTAAACACAATATGAACATGTGTTTTATATCTTCTGAGGATTATGATTTTATCTTTTCAATATGCATTAGCCAGGAGGTAGTTCGTATTATAAACTATGGTATATTGATTAGGTTCCACTTATAGGTGAGATCCTATGGTATTTGTCTTTTACCGCCTGGCTTATTTCACTTAGCATAATGCTCTCCAGTTCCATCCACGCTGTCATGAATGGTAAACAAGCAAGCAAAATATAACCAGAGACACTAAAATAAAGAACAAACCTATGCCAACAGAGTGGGGGAGGGATAATGGGGGAAAAGTAGGGCAAGGGTCATCAATGAACATGTATAAAGGACACATGGACGAAGCTAAAGACGGTAGGATAGAGGGTGGGAAGCAGGGATGGGTGAGGTGGGAGAAGTTGTGAGGGAATGGAGACAACTGTACTTGAACAACAGTAAAAAAATAAAAAATAAATGTCAAATTAAAAACCAGTAAAAAAAAGATAAACTATGACATAGTCATAGGTAGCGAGTCATTTCCTTATTTTTATGAGTGCTCTAGGTGTGTGTTTCTTGTAGCAAATATTCACAGGATGTTCATTTGTTTTATACTAATTGCAAAAATTACTCAATACTCAATTTCAAATAAACAAACAGAGAGAAAATAGTGGGGGAGAAAGCGGAAGAGACGTGTTGACATGGGAAGGCCCAAGGAAGGAGGAGTGGGGAGACGGAGGTTGCGAGAGGCCTGGTGTTGCAGACCGAGGAGTCTGGTTTTGGTTCTGGGACTCTGGACCCCATTTGAACAGCAAGGGCGCCACGGCCAAGCTTGTACTCATCTTAGGACATGGCAGCCCTCTCTAGTACATCCTATGACATTCTTCTTTCTGAGCCAACCAGGCCCCGTGCGCATAGTAACTTATTTATGACTTAGAGCCTGTTACAAGTTGCCCCACAGGTGGTAGCAAAGCCCTCAAGTACTTTGCTCCTCCTGATTTCATGCCGATATCTGATATTCTATTACTAATCAAGACAGATTTGTGATGGAAAAAAGAGATACTTGTATTGCATGGACCAGATGACCTTGAGGTTAAAAATCCAAATGTTCAGAATGGGCAAGTACAGACTGAACTATCTCAAGACGAGTTTCTTAGATGCCCTGGTTGGCCACTGTTTGTGGGTTGTTGTTTTTTTTTCGCAAAAGAAAACAAAAAACCAATATAACATTGTAAGAGTTATAATTTTAGGATTTTAATTAATAACTGCTCATATTATGCGATCATTAGATAAGATAACTCCAGTGAAGAGGTTGTCAGAGGGGCCAGCTCCACTGTGGCTACTATTTTATTAGCATGTTCCTTCCTTACAGACACGTGTCCTTATGAGTCTTTTCTCTGTTTAAGTGTATTACACGTTATAGCCCAAGATACAAACACATGATTCATATTGAAAGGGGAAGATTTTGAAACACTTTCCATTAACTAGTTTTATAAGGTTCTATTAGGGTCAGCGTGCCCCCTGAAGTCCCTCCAGCCCACAGTACAGTGACGTCCCAGGTGGGTGATACAGTCCACTCAGACTTCTAAGGCATGGATTCAAACACATGGCTTTGCTTAAAATGAGTGTATTTTTTTTTTTTATCTCAATGACCTCTGGGATCCAGGTTTTGAAATGTCTACACTGCTCTTACAACCGTGGTTGTGAAATGTGATACTGCGTTTTTTGGTTAAAATCACTGATTTGACTAGCGTCTGAAATGCAAGGCAGGTGACAAACTCTAGACCGTGTAAAGTTTCTGGGGCTTCCGTGATGGTACCCCCCCCGTGGTGATTAGGCCTGGGCCATCCACAAATCAAGAGCCAGGCACTACAGTTGTCAAGCCTTTTGGATACTTTGAGGGAGAGCTCTAGAAACATTTCTGAACTCAATAACTGACTCGTCGCACCCTGGCTGCCCGAGCAATGTGCTTTGTGGGAACAAGAGAAAGTAGTAAGATAATCCATCAGCAAGTAAAGACAGGAAGGCACAGAGCCCCTGGAATCTTACTGAGGAAATGAGATTCAAAGAACCTTCTGGCAGAAAAAGAAGAATGCGAGCCCTGTCTATTCAAGTTTCCTCTTGTCTGCAGAGCACCTTTGCCAAGAGATAACCCCTCAGTGTGGGTGTCACTAGGCCAGAAGCTGGAAACCTGGGTCACGGCGTCATTACTACGTACATACTTCTGCCTCTTGGCTGGAACCCTGTATCTAATTCCACCAAGTTAAGCAACTTGAAAGGTAGCTCTGTAGATTCTAGTGTAAAATGATCCAAGAATAACACTAACAAACATTTAAGTACCTTTATCTCTCCTATAAATGTCTCAATAATCCTATGAGATCAGCGCTTACTATTTCCAAAGTAGACCTGAGATCTCTGGTGTTTGAGAACTTGCTGTGTCCAAGGAAGGCATGGCAGTCAGGAAGTAATGGAACTGAGGTTCAAGTTCACGTGGCCAAGTTCCAGACCCCAGAACTTGATCCTTATTCTCTAATTCCACTAACCTTGGGGAAAAGCTTAACCCCCATGTTACAGAACCGAGTCTAAACGTTAAAAAAATACTCACTGGCATAAAATGCATAATAAGAAAGAATTCAGACTACTGTTTCAACCAAAATCGTCCTAGTAAGTACTCAGAATTCTCACCAGCAGGGTCTAACTATAGATAGCAGTTCATACTAACAGTAAACTTACTGAACACAAACGAGGGCTGAGCCATTGTCCCTAACACTCTGCATGCATTAACACACTAAGGATTCATAAAATTCCTATGAAGTGGACATGTTGTGGCCAACATTTTATAGATGGGGATCTTCAGGAGCATAGCTCATGCAAGCAGTTGGGAGCGCCGCTTGAACTGGAGACCCACGGAGTGGCTCTGGAGGCTGCGTGCTGGACCACTATACTGTGCTCTCTTTTAAGAATCTGGAGTGTTGTCTACTTTCCCCCCAAAGTGTCATTCGCAACAGTTTTTTCACATCCTTATGGCACGCTCAATATTTACATCTGTGTGTGCAGCTCTTTCTGGTGTTTGCCAGGAGGCTCCCCACCTGCGGTATTTTGTTGGATAGAACGTCCCTATATGGAAGCAGAGCAGTTCTCCGGAGTCTCTGCATTGCAGATAAAGGAAAAGCGAATCCAGAAAGAGAAAGTCATTTGCCTGTGCCGAGAAGAGGCAGAACCAGGTTGGCTTGCTCCCTGGCTGATGGCAATAGAGCACTCATTCGGAGTTCACGTGTGTCTAGCTTTTAGAACAACACTATCCTAGTTCAGGGGAACTTTGTTCCCAAAAGCTGGAGCAAGAAAACTGTACATGGGCAGGTGGCAGAGACCTGCTACCAAAAGAATGAAAGAGCCTTGGGTGTAAGTGAAGAGCACACTCTATGCCTGACTTCCAGGTGACGGAAGCAAGGCTGGATCTGTTTACTGGGTTGGTTTCTAGTTCTCCCCCAACTAGAGAAGGGTTTCCCAAATTTCAGTCATTCACCAGCCCACCTTGGTGATTTTTGCCTTGTCAGTATATCACCTAGACTCACGTTCAGCTGGCTCTCTGTATTAGCTGCAGAAAATCAAATATGAATATAGATTCGAGATGTGAGTTATATTTTTAGGTATGCATTAAGTAAATACAAACATTATTTTTAAAAAACTAATCTATAAACCACTCAGCAGCATCATATGTGAAAACAAAGTTGAGCACTTACTTGTTGCCAGGTACCCTTTAAGAGATTAAACATGTATCAACCACTCAATTCTCATAACAACACTATAAGTAAGCATTTGTATAACCTCCATTTACAAATGAGGACACTGAGGTACAAAAAGTTTTGGCAACCTGTGTGAGCGCGCAGAGCTAATCAATGGCAGGGCTAGAGTTGTGAACCCAGGTCTGCCTTCAGCCTCTGCACTTTTGTAACTAGTGAACTCCATTTTGGATAATGTTGGATTGTGTGGGGGCGATAAAACCTTCTGGAATTGTGCAGCATCTTTGGACAACATGCTGACCCTAAAAGCCTAGGTTCCTACTTGAGAACTAATGCAAGTAGAGTTTCTATGATGAAGTGTGTAGGGAAAAGGGTATTTTATGGCTGTAAAGGTCTGAACTGATGGATGCTTACCATTTATTTCAGGAAAGGATGGAAAATTGCTGCTTTGAGTCCATTGCCCAAGATTATGCCACTTTCTGAGATCAAGGAACGAGGAGAAATTTGAGATAGATTCAGTAAAGGAGATTATGGCCATGGTAGAGGATTAGACCATGCAAACTCAAGGTCTGGTTTCCTGTCATGCTCTTAATTAACATTCATTTGCCCAGATGTTAAAAAAACAAAGCTTCCTTTCTACTAGATAAAGTTCAGTGAGCTGGAGAGAAGCTTTAGTTGTACAAAACTTCACATAGAAATTCAGTGGGGGGTTATTATGACAATCAGGGCAGCCCTGGAGAATCAGAGGTGGTAAAATATCCCATAAACATGAAGTTGAAATTTAGCTGAAGGGCAAAGAATTAAGGTTTCACTATTTCTTTGGGGTTTTGATGGGGTAAGGGGGAGTCCCTAGCTGCTGAATTTACAGTGGTATTGGGATTTGCTGTGGGTATCTGAGAGCCATGATGTAAATTTCTGTTACTCTTCCCTCCCAACTTCTAGGTCATAATAAAGCTAAGCATGATTCTCATCTTGAATTCTAGACATAGAAACTACAAAGATATATGAGTCACCTCTGAAACCAGCATTCTGCTTCTGTCTATTAATATCTTCACAGAGTTATCTTTATATCTAGCCTTGTATTAGCTGACAGCCCATACATGTTGCCTATGTGTATACATGTACATCACGTAACTTTCAAGGACTGAAACAGCATTACTTAATTTAACTGAACTTGATCATTGCAATAGCTTTTTATTGATTATTGATATTGTCATCTTCCTTTCCTAAATGAAAAGAACAGTCTAAGAGAGGTTTAGTAACTTACCCTCAGGGACAAATGGCAGAGTCGCAACTCAAACCTAGGTCTTCGGGACTGATCAAAGACGACCGCAAGATCTTTCCTACCCCTCCTATTGGGAAGTGGAGTCTGACTTCCTTCCCTTGAATTTAGGCTACTCTTAGTGGCTTTGTTGATAAGTGGGACACAGTAGAAGTTACATTTGGGAATTTCTGAGGCTTGGTCGGAAGAATACTTTGCTGCTTCTGCTTGGGCCTCTGGGGAACCTTGCTGTCAGGGTGTTTTCTCTCAGGATATCCCCTCCTGGAAGACAGCACCATGCTTTGATCATAGCTTTTACATCATGGCTCTCAGATACCCACAGCGAATCCCAAAACCACTGTAAATTCATCAGCTAGGGACTCCCCCTTACCCCATCAAAACCCCAAAGAAGTAGTGAAACCTTAATTCTTTGCCCTTCAGCTAAATTTCAACTTCATGTTTATGGGATATTTTACCACCTCTGATTCTCCAGGGCTGCCCCTGATTGTCATAATAAACCCCCAATGCATTTCTATGTGAAGTTTTGTACTCCCCCTTACCCCAACTTCGTCACTGAAGTTATCTTATCTAATGATCACATAATATGAGTAGTTATTAATCAAAATCCTAAAATTATAACTCTTTTAAAATGTTATATTGGTTTTTTGTTTTCTTTTGAAAAAAAAAAAAAAAGTCCAGGCAGCACCGTGAAGAGGCTTACATAGAGATTAGCTGACAGCCCTGGTTGAGCTCCAGGTCAATGCCAGCTTGCCTCGGCCACTCCTAGCCCAGTTGCGTCTTCCAATGATTGCAGCCCTCACTTACATTTGATGGCAGCCCTAGCTGGCATTGCATGAGGTCCTTCATTTCTGACAGCCCTAGGCTGTCATAACAAAGCACTACAAATGGTATGGCATGAGACAAGAGACACTTATTCTTTCACAGTTCTTGCAGCTGAAAGTATGAAATCAGAGTACCAGGGGGGTTATGATCCCTTCAAAGGTTCTAGAGCAAGGTCCTCCTTCCCTCTTCCAACTTCTGGTGGCCCCACGTGTCCCCTGGCTGGTGGCAGCATAAATCCCACCTCTGCTTCACAAGGCTTTCTTCCATGTGTGTGTCTCCCTGCACCCTCTCCTCCCCTTGTAAGGACACCAGTCATTGGATTTAGAGCCCACTCTAAATCCAAGATGATTTCACTTGGAGATTCTTAAACTCATTATACCTGCAAAGACACTGTCCTCAATAAGGTTATATACTAACATTCTAGGTGGACTTGAATTTGGGGGACACTATCAAATTCACTATAGATGCAAGTAAGAATTATGTAGTTGAGCTCTCTCTGATTCATCCACCAAATCACAGTCGTAGTAAAATGGTTGTTTTAAGCCACAGAGTTTTGTGGTAATGGAATACCATGTCTTTCTACTTTTAGTATATTGCTTCTTTTCACAGGGCCTGTAATACTGAGGACTTGCAAGACATGTTACAGAGTTATTTTAAAAACTATACATTTGCAAACAATTGTATTCTTTATTTATCTCACAGAAAATTAGATTTGTGAACTACTCAATATAGTCCTTCACTCAGAGTACACACTAATGTATATTGGCTCTTTGTACTATTAACATTGCTAGACTTACAAAGATTTGTTTAAATGTTTTTTTTTTCAAATAGAAAATCTTGGTCCTGTGTCTATGCACTTAAGCAAAGTCTCTAAATATATGTTTGCTTTTCATAATTTCTTGATGTCACTCCAAAAATTCAGCTTTGTCCTTGGCATGGAGTGTGAGAACGTATCCTGAACTGTGGAAGGATATAGCTCACTTGGCATCAGTCACATGTGCATTACCAATTTTGCCAGAAGAAAGGCATCTTAGGTTTGTGTGGGTGTGTGGCCATGTGGCTGGGCGTAGTGATGTGTCAGGTCGCATTAGAATCAGCAACGCAGACGCATGTCAGCTACTGTGTTCTCTTACTGTCTATTGAACTCAGGCAGAAGTGGGAAGTCATCAGCCCACTGGACAGATTAGTCTTGGACTTGATACATCCAGTGAGCTGATCTAACATCTCCTCTAAGGAATAGGATTTTTCTGGTCTTTGTTTTTGAACTTGTCAAATAATTTCCCAACCCTATTGGGTAAGTCATTAAGACAGAGCGTCTGAAGGGTTAGGGCTAAAGAGAACCGGCAGCAGCGATTGTACTGCTTATTTCAAATCACTGAGTTTTTCTAAAACCGCAGCCCAAGCGAAGGGCACGGTCTGGCGCAAGTCCAGCTACAGCCTAGAAACTGCCCAACCACCCCTCCTGTCCAACTCCTCCTCACGTCCCTTGGTGTCCCTCTCCCTCTCGGCGCAGCGTCCCCATTCCATTTTTCTTGCCCTCCTCCATTCTCGGTTTGTTAACTTTCCCAGGCAGTTTTGTCCTTCCCTTTTTCACTGCAGCCCAGTGGCAACTCACCCACAATGGCTGCATTGTAAAAATCATATAGTACTTAGAGTGTGATTACTTTTTAAGGATTTTATTTATTTATCACTAGAGGGGAAGGGGAGGAGAGAGAGAGAGAAGTATCAATGTACGGTTGCCTCTCCTGCATCTCCTGCTGGGAACTGGCCTGCAACCCAGGCATGTGCCCTCACTGGGAATCGAACCACGGTTGTTTGGTTCACAGGCGCACACTCAGTCCACTGAGCTACACCAGCTAGGGCTATTTTTTTAAATTCTTAATTTTTCAGTGGCCATCTGGAACAGGAATGTAACACAACTGAAGTAAATTACATTATAATTTACTTCTCTGTCTGATATTTCTGATCATTTATTTTCACCTCAGGCCTATCACTTGTATAATGTTTTAGCTTATATGCTTGCTGATGCCTTATTTTTAAAAATTTTTTTCCAATACATGAGGACAGAAATACCACTTGATTTTTAGAAAGAGAACAGACTATTATTAATTTGGGAAGACTTGTTTTTAATGAGTGAAGAGCCTCAATTAAATATATGCATATACCTTTTAAAAACTTATAAAACCATACCTTTAGACATGGGAAAATTATTCATGATAATGAGGTTTATGTGTTATGGAACAGGGTGGGCATTTAAGCTCACTTTGAGAAGAAATTTATAAACATTAATTAAAACAATATCTCCTAATGAAACCACAGTGGAAAAACCAAACCAATGGACCTGAGCCATCTTGGCTCACCCAAGGTGGGGCTGGAGCCTTCTCAGGTCCGGGAGGCAGGTGCTGGCGGCGCCTTTCCCCTGTGGTTTCCAGACAAGAATGTGTTCTGATCCTTGGCTGTGCAGGGTCGTAGGGACAGGGTGAGGACAGGGCCTGACCACTGCCGTGAGGGCTCCTGACACACCCGGTGCCTGTCACTCCAACCCGTGGACTCTTCTGTGTCTGGAACCTGGAGTCATCACTTACCATACTAGCTGAGGGAACAGGGACACCTCACTTAAGGCTTGGAAATCTTCAGGTGTCCCCAGGGCTGAGATTAATTTTTCCCCCAGGAGCTCATTCTAATAATTCGTCCTGGGCACAAGATGAACCGACTTCCCAGTTCTGGAGTTTCTTCATGCAAAATCTAAATGTTTGTGTCTTTTTAAATGAAAATGTCTTGTAGCTCCTCATTCTTTCTAATGAGTCTTTTTATTAACTCAGATCTTGGAAATCGCATTCCTGGTTCCATGTTTTAGAACTGCCTGGGTTAAACTGTGCGTGTGAAGGGGGAGGGGAAGGGAAAAGACCCAGTTTCTGGCAGTCCCTCGAAAGCCTGTCTCCCCTCTCACCATCCTGATCTTCCCGAATCTCTGGGTAGGAGTTCTTAACATGAGCGCCACGGATAGCCTTGCAGATCTTTGGGTACCTGCGTGTACAACGACCTAAAACTTCGTGGGCCGGCTGTTTACAGCTCTCACTGGGTTCTCAAAAAAACCAATGACCCCAAAGGAATAGGAACCACTGGTCTATAGGTTTCTACGCTGTCTTCAGGCTCCATCCCTTGCTAACCTTTTCTCCTCTTTTCTTCATGGTCGAGGGATTCAACTGTAGCAGGAAAGCTTATACTTTGGTGCATGGGATAAAATACAGTGATTCATCCATTGGTTCAACAGATAAGTGTCCCTACTAATATGCTAGGAACTGTGCTTGGCACTGGAGACACAACATAAAACTGTAGGGCTAGAAGCTGCCTGCTTTGCTGAATGCTTACTCTGTGTGAAAAAAATACTCTGTTAAGTGATTGTCTCCTTTAGTCCTCATAACAAACCTATGAAAGAGGTGCCACTATTATACTAATTTTATAGATGGGAAAACAACTAATCCAGATTCTCCCAGTTCAGAAGTAATGACTTGGGGGGCTGGAGGCACCTCTTTAAATGGTCTCGTCAAATTATTGGAGGGCTCCAATGGAAGACTCAAGTCAACCCAGCCAAAAGCCCCAGTCCATGAGAATGATCAATACACCACTCAACTAAACATTTTTTTTTGTACCTGGTTTATTCAAGGCACGTGGGCTACCACCCTGAATAATGTGTGGTCCTTCCATCAAAGTTCGGAAGGGTTAGGGAACTCTGGTTTCTCTCTGACGATGGAGAACTAAGGCAGGGTGGCAAAACTTCCCAGGCGAAATTGGAGGTGCAGGTGGTAGGGAGAAAAAGGCAGAATGTAGAGTCTGGGGGCAACAGCTCCATCTGTGAGCCTCTGTGACCTGCATGGAAACTGCAGACGTGTCTCGTTCAGCCAGTCTCCTTCTCCGTCCTCGTCCTCACGGACTCCTCGATTACTTAGTGTGGGCCTTTCATTTCTCCGCCTCCTCGTGCAGGTTTTGTCTTTACTTACAGAAGAACAGCAGGTCCTATCAGCGTAACAACATCTGATTAATTCAGCAGTAGTATTTTTAGCCGGGTTTCATTAAAGTCTCAACACAAGGCCAAACTGTATTAGTCATAACATCTGAGTAAAACCACAGATTCCCTTTTCATTCATTTTAATAAAACATATTTACATATATTTACAATTGTCTTTGTGTGCCCAGACCGATCTTGCCTAGAGCTTTAGTCATGAAGACACTTGGCAGAATGTCAATGTATGCAAATAAGCTTCAGCTCTTACTTATAACTGCCTATAATGGGTTTCTTCTTTTTCTTCCTCCTCCTCCTCCTCCTCCTCTCTTTTGTCCCAGACATCTCCCATTTGTTTCTTCCTCTGGTTTCAACCAAGTGTTATCTGAGAGGTTTGGTGATTTGGAAGTTAGACACAGAGCATCTAGAACTATGTGGCTCGTCACTGAAAGTTACCAGCCACATGGGGCCACTGAGCATGCAGAACATGGATAGCCCCACATGTAGAATAAGACTGTGGATGTACAGTATTAAATTTTTCTAAAATTAATTTCACCCAATGTAGGTAAAATTGTAGATGTATATTATAGAGTAAATTAAAATAAAAACTTTAAATCATTTTAAGTCCTAAATATATTGCAATGATGAACATTATTCATCTGTGGGAAGTTTTTGTTCAGGGCATTGATTCTGTATTGTTTTTTCACTGGGCACACTGAGAGTTATAATTCTAAACACTGGTTTGGAAAATATTTCTGAGAGGGGCAGAGTCTGGACTATTTGTCTAGTTTTGACTCTCTCTTAGAACTAACACGTCTTTCATTATTGATCTCATGAGATGGGACCAGTGATAGAGAGCCCATTCTAGACTGTGGAACGATGTTTTCAATGATTTGTGGACTATAACTACATCACAAACCCACACTGAAAATCACATGTGCCCACAGAGCTAATGTACCTTGCATGTTCTTTTCAGGAACATGTACCAGTGAAATATGAATCCAAAAATTGATACTCATGTATAATTTCCTTTTATTCTAGAAAAATTGACTCTTTGACCATGTCTAGGCTTTCTTTTTCACTTGCTGTCAACTGTACATGAGCTCAAACACATCAGGTGTAATCTGAGGCTGATAGAATGCATTACACACATCACGCGTGCTCACGCCCACAGACACACATGCACCCCACTCCAAAGTAATCAGGATGATTAGGCATTCCTGGCTAATTCACAGCTATTTACTGATCCCCTAGCCTAGGAACAGCATTGCCCTAGGCCTGTGGACCTGTATGACAGCCTTTGCCTGAAGAGTTTCTAAATCGCTTGGGCTCTGAAGTGAAGGGTGTTTTCCTCTCCTTCCCTGTCCCTCTAGCCTTACCTGGCTTCCTTGGTGCCTCAACTTGGGGCAAGAAATTCGTGGCTATTGGACTGAACCCTAGTTTCGCTTATTATCAGCTGGGTGATCTTAGACATGTTACTTACCTAATCTCAGACTTAGTTTCTTCCTGTGAAAAGTGAGGATAATTATAGTTCTTAAATGTTACAGCTGTTATAAGAAGTAAACTAAGAGTATACATCTCTTAGTTTAGCATCGTATCCGGCACATGGTCAGTGTTCAGTAAATAGAAAATCTTATTACAGCACTTGTTAAGGATTGAGATAAGAGTCTCCCTTGTGTGAATCAATCAGTTTTAACAACACAACATAAATTCAGTGACATCATTCTCCTTCCCTGCTTCCCCACAAGGCTTGTATCACCAAGTATTCATTTTACATTTTACATCGAAGGGTTGCCCTTTGAAAGGCTTTTATTTTTTGTAGCATATGAAGTTTGTGGTCCTTTACCTTTTACCTTCCTTCCCCTTCTTCTCCTCCTCCCCCTCCTCCTCTCTCTCCTCCTCCCTCCCTTCTCCTTCTTTTTCTCCTTAAATATAGAGGTTATAACATTGAACTTATGGTAAGGTAATTCACTAAAGAGATAGTTAAAAATGGATACCTTACTTACCTTGAACATTATGAAGATTTCTCTCTGAGAGTACAATTATAATACAATCATAATGTTCTTCAAAAAATATGTACCAAATCATCCCATAGCTCTGTGAACCTGTATGAACGTATATATTTCATAGTAAATAAAGATACCAGGGTGCTCATCAGTACTATATGATATGATGGCTTTGTTAGGAGTTCAGGTGTATTTTCAATATCAAGGATATTAAGGATTTTAAGATATTCAGGATATCCTCTGCTCTCCCTGTTACCAATCTACCCAGAGTCTTCCAGCCTTGTTGAGATAATATGATCAATGACAATGACACCCTTGTAAGTAAGTGAAACAGAAAAAAGGCCCTGGTAATTACTCCTTTTTCAAAAACAAGAATTTTCCAGATTAACCGGTAAACAGTCTACTCTAGAACATGTTTAGGCTGAAGCCAATGGTTGCCATGAGACAACATGGTTGGTAAGCATGATTATATTTTCCCCATAAATAACTCAGAGCACACATACACTCACCATGAATTGGTATACTTATCTATTGCCACCAACTCTAGACAGGCTGTTTTCTTGGCTGGGTTCTTTCTCCCCTTTTCATCCTCTGAAATGATCATCTTTGAGAACAGAACAAAACTGTCAAGTTTTATCGGTGGAGTGTTCTGCAGTGTTCTACATTCCTTTTCACTCTAAATGTCGCAAGCAGAAAAATGACTCCAGAATCATTTTTTCCCCTGGACAGTTAGCTCTCTAACAGATAGATGCCTTTGTTGATTTTTCAGCTGATTGGTGTAACCCACCAAGATCTCATCAGCACTAAATGTCCCATGGTTGCATCTGTTGGTTTTCAAACAAACCAGGGATACCTAAAGTTCCAACAGCATTAATTCTTAAGAGGGTTTGTAATAGTGCTCACAGTTACTACAACCAAGCAGGAAACTGCTCAAAGTGTTGTAGAATCGCCTCACCCAGCAAGCTTCAGTTGTCTGAGGATCAAGTTCAGAACCTTTGTCATTTCCCAGGGCACGTGGGTGCAAAATATCTTGAAGGAGGAGAAAGAAACATGAAGAGGGAAAGCCTTGACATTTGAAAAACAAGCAGAGGTTCATTTGGCACAATGACAGCCATTGCTCCTTTCATCCACTGCTTCTCTGTAAAGGGGGAAATGTCAGCACAGGGCCAGGAGCGGGGTCACACAGCAGGTGGGCAGTGGGCACAGAGAAGGAAAGCTCACTCAATACCAGCAGCAGCTCTAGGAGCAGCAGCACAAGTTTTACCACTTCCGGGCGCTGCTTTCGCAGGTCCACCTTCTCAGGTACTATCCAGAGCAGAAGTATGGGGCACAGGGGCCTCTGAGGTGGACTATCAAACATGCAGTCCCCACCCTCAAGGACGAAAACAAGCCATCCAGAATCTGGAGTGGAAGACAGGATGCAACCTAGCCATGGAATAGATCTGGTGGCAAAGACTCTGTTTTCTCCAACTGGCTCAACAGAGGGAGAGAGAGATGGACAGCAGGAGGTAAGCAGCGAGCTGGCATTGAGCTCTAGGAGATGGGACGGAGAAGCAGTGGGGGGTGGGTACCAAGCAGAGTAATTGCCAAGTCACGGAATCAGCCAGATGCATCTGATCCTCTTGCCTGCCAGTGTCATGCTACCCACAGAAGACAGAGAAACCTGGGACAACAAACAGCGAGCTTGTGCTGGGAAGATTACAGCACATCATATGGTGAGAAAAAGAAGACGGAAGCAAATACTGAAGAAAAGAAAAAGGATACAACTCTAAAGGACGCACAGAAAAAACCAAGGGGGCGTGGAATCAGGGAAGGGAGGTGGGGATGGTTGGAGTTGGGGGGAGGAGTTGGGGAGAAGGACATGCAGACAACTGTACTTGAAAAATAATAAAATTTTTTAAAAATTTAAAAGGGATAGAGCCTATAGCAGATACCTGCTTTTTGTAAACAGACATATGTTGAGAGTAAGCAAATGACAATTACCTCTAGTGACAGAATGAAGCAAACATGCTTTTAAGTTGTTTAACTCTTCACCAGCCACCCTGCCCAATCTCTCCTTTCTACTGGGTTCAGGAACCATCCACCTGCTTGGGTAGCTCTCAGGATTTAGCTGTATAGAACGGCCCCTTTATTAATTTCTTTTGCTTGGTTTCAATTCAGTCCATGTCTATACCTTTCATTTTGCTCTTTGATATGTTTTTTAAAATACCAATGTAGTTCTTCTAATTGCACTCCACGTATGGCCTGTTTCCTCTTTTTAGACAAGCAGCCTCGGCCCTTGGGGCACACTCATGCCCCTTTCTGCTCCAGACCTGGGTTGGGCTGTCTTGCCTGAACATTGCATCACCATCCATTACTTTGAAAACTACTTGTTGAATGAATCTTTTGAAATCAATATGCCCATATGAGATTGAGCTTGTCTTAAAATTTTTTCAGAACATAAGAATGTGATATAAAGGTGTGATATAATATGGCTCAATCTTCAAAGAATTGATATTCTACATATTCAGAGTTGATCCATGTGGGGCAAACAGGATGTTCTCTTTGCCCTGGGCATTTGATCTTGGACTTGTCATCTACTACTGCTGCCTCTCAGCAAAGGGCATCCAAGGTTACTTACCCCAACGCGCAACTTTCTTCAGTGAGCACAATAACTGATTCAGCCTTACTTTGGATGAAATAATCTAATATTCATTACTCAGTTTTCTGACCATAGCCATGTTAAACACCTTTCTCCCTGTTTATTTTTCTTGAGCTATTAATACCTGAACTGATGATACAAATATACTGGTCACTAAAAACTTATGTCACTTTATGTCAGAGTGTCTTAAGCTGGTGTCCATGAATGGTTGATAATGGCTCTGCGAACACTTTAATGTTGTCTACAAAATGTTGAATCCATGTGTATTATGTTTCTGAAGAGAAGGTTTTATAACAAGAATCAAATGATTCCAAAAGGCATTTATGACTCCCATACAGGTTAAGCATTATTATTCGGAGTGAACCAACAAATCATAATCTTGCTCGTACCTAGTTATTAGATGGATGCTATGCTTTATGAATACCTTTACTATGTCCCGCATTCCTGGCATGGTGCTCTGTGTTAAGAGAACATCAAGACTTGCAAACCAATTTCTCATATATTTGATTGAAATGATCTCCTTTGCATTCAAGCTGGCAATGATATTTCTAGTCTCTACAGCATAAATTTAATTTAGTTGTCCAGAAATAACTAGTCCCAAGTCCTCCTCACCACCATCCCATCTACAGAACTTGAGAAGTCTCATGGCCACATGGCCTACTTCCGTGAGTGTGGCTGCTCTCCCAAAACACAGTGCCAAGTTCCTACAATAGGCTGTCCTTCCTTCACATATTCTGGTGCAAGAAACAACTGTCTAGCTATTTCTAATTATTTTTGGTGTACTGCACTTTATTTTTTCCAATTTTTTTCATGTTTTCCCATCACTATTAGGTCCCCTTATACACCCTCCCCCTGTAATCACCATACTGTTGTCCATGTCCATGAGTCCTTTTTTCTTTTTGCTCAATTCCTCCCCCTCTTTGCTGTCATCCTGTTCTCTATCTATGAGTCCAAACCTCTATTTTACTTGCTATTTCAGTTTGTTCATTAGATTCCATATATGAGTGAAATCAGATGGTATTTGTCTTTCTCTGACTGGTTTATTTCACTTAGCATACTGTTTTCCAGGTCCATTTATACTGTCACAAAGGGTAAAATTTTCTTCTTTTACATGGCCAAGTAGTATTCTATTGTATAAATGTCCTGTAGTTGTTTTATCCACTTATCTACTGATGGACACTTAGGCTGCTTCCACATCTTGGCAATTGTAAATAATGCTGCAATGAACGTCGGAGTGCTTATATTCTGTTGAATTAGTGTTTTGGGTTCCTTCAGATATATTTGTATTCTCAGAAGTGGGATTGCTGGGTCAAAAGACAGATTCCTTTAAAATTTTTTGAGGTATCTCCATACTACTTCCTATAGTGGCTGCATTCCCAGAAACAGTGCACTGGGGATCCCCTTTCTCCACATCCTCACCAGCTCTTGTTGTTTTTTGATTTATTGATGATGGCCATTCTGACAGGTGTGAAAGGAAATCTCATTGTGGTTTTAATTTGTGTTTCTCTGATGATAAGTGACATTGAGGATCTTTTCATGTTTATTGGCCATCTGTATGTTCTCTTTAGCAGAGTGTCTATTCAGGTCCTTTGCCCATTTTATAATTGAGTTGTTTGGTTTTTTGGTGTTGAGTTTTATACGTTCTTTATACATTTTGCATGTTAATCCCTTATCAGATGTATCAGCAAATATGTTCTCCTGTTCTGTGGGTTGTCTATTTATTTTGTTGATGTCTTCCTTTGTTGTGTAAAAACTTTATAGTTTGATGTAGTCCTATTTGTTTATTTTTTCTATTGTTTCCCTTGCCTGGGAAGGGAAAGGAAAAGAGATATAGCTGATAAAACATTGCTACTAGCAATGTCTGAGATTTTACTGCTTATGTTTTCCTTTAGAATTTTTATGGTTTTAAGTCTAACATCTAAGTCTTTAATCCATTTTGAATTTATTCTTTTGTGTGGTATAAGAAGGTGGTCTAGTTTCATTTTTCTGTAAAAATCTGTACAATTTTCCCAACACCATTTATTAAATAAACTATCTTTAGTCTATTGTATGTGCTTGCTTCCTCTGTCAAATATTAATTGACTCTAAAGGTGTAGGTTTATTTCTGGGCCCTCTATTCTGTTCCATTGACCTATGTGTCTGTTTTTATGCCAGTACCATGCTGTTTTGATTACTATAGCCTTGTAGTATAGTTTGATATTAGCTAGCGTGATTCCTCTAATTTTGTTCTTCTTTCTCAGGAACGTTGTTAGTATTCAGGGACTTTTGTGGTTTCATATACACTTTTGAAATATTTGTCCTAGTTTTGTGAAACATGTCATTACACTCTTGATAGGAATTGCATTCAATTTGTGAATTGTTTTGGGTAGTATGGACATGTTAATGATATTAATTCTTCTTATCCATGATCATAATATGTGTTTCTATTTATCTGTATCTTCTTCAGCTTCTTCAGAGTCTTATAATTTTTTGAGTTGTCTAGCTATTTCTTTAGGTAAAATTATATTTAGCATTAACTGTCCATAATTCCATCAATGTGCCCAGTGGATCAAGAATACATAGGAGCAATGTGACTGTGCTTAGAATTGAAGTCAATAGCTAAGACCTAGAGTGAGACCCACAAACCCACATGAAATGCAATCCACAGGCTTAGCCTGCTGCTACTATGTGCCAGCCCCAGGGTTGAGACCACTGTGGTCTTAGGTACCCCTGCAGGGTGAATAACTTCTGTGTGGGGTTTTACAATCAGATTTACACAGCTGAACTTTGGTAAAGTTACTAATTTTTCATTATTGTATTTGTGGAGCCCAGCTCCTCTCTTTCCCTCTATTGCTGAATTATATTTTCATCATCACCCAATAGCAGTACATTTATTCCAGTGTAATAACTACACAACAATAAAGGAAATTTGTGACCATTACCACCTGTGTGCAGGAAATAGTATTTCTCTTTCTCTTTTATAAAGATAGTTCTAGAAAGAAAGATTTTTGTGAAAATTTCAAAAACCTCTTATCTTTAAGTTCATCACCCTAACACCCAAACCTTAATTTTGAATTCTTCTCTTCCTCCTTAATATTTTCTTTTTTTAGAATGCTATAACAATTTTTAACTATAAGCTAAAATAAAAGAATTTCACCTTTATTATCTTCTTTTTATTATTTTGTCATTGGAAGCGAGTCCTGGACTTCTATTTATTTTCACTTAAACATGCTGGGCTGCAAAAAACTATGAATAGAGGAGCTGACCTCTCCCAGTTCCCTCACCGTGTCACACATTTCTTACCCTGAGGTTCTTGCGTCTGTATTCTGTAACGGAAAAGCGGGGAAAATAAAGAATTTGAATGAAGAAGGAGGCATTTTGCCTGCACTTCCAGGGGTATAACAGAAGGGACTAACAAACCTTTCTCGATTTGGTTTATGCTCGGAAAGCTCTTTCCTTTGAAACACATGTTTGAATCGGGGAAAATGTAAGGATTTTGTGGTTTTCCTCTCTCATAAAATATTAAAGATCCTGAGCTAGTTCACCTTGCCCCCTTTGGTGGGCTTAGAGCCCAGCAAACACATGTTAGTTAATGCCATTTTGTTGATTTTAACCTTTCTGTCAATGTCTCATAACATCACTGTTGCTTGTGTATAAACTAAAATTCCAAAGTTTCCTTGTTACTAAGAGGAAAAAAGTCAAATCCTCTTTATACTAATTAAGTTAAGGAATCTGACTACAGGAAAATAGTGTTTTTCTATTTCTTGAATACATTCTTTCTAGGGAAATTTTTGCCCAAATATCAGTGAAGTCTTAGTCTCCCATGAAGTAAAATATTCCAGAACTGTGTCGTGGAGCAACGCGACTGGCTGTAAATCTTAGCTGAGGGCAGAGTGATATAGCAGAAAAATATGAACTTGAAAGCTATAAAGCTCAATTCAATTTTCTATTTCACTACCTAGTAGTTAGGTGCCTTTGGAAAAGTTATTTCTCTTCTTTGATTCTCGTGTTTTTAATTAAAAAAATTGAACAATAAAATAAAGCTTTCTAGAGTCTGCTAATGATAAAAGAGAACACATGTAAATTGTTTAATTCAATGTGAAACTGGCATGGGTTGAATTGTAAACTCCCAAAATACATGTTGAAGCCCTAACCTGCAGTGGCTGTATTGGAAACGGGGCCTTTAAAGAGGTACTTAAGGTAAAATATGGCCATGTGCATGGGCCCTAGTCCAATACGATTGGTAGATTCTTCTACATAAAAGGAGGAAATTGGGTTGCAGACCCACACGCAGAGGAAATACCCTGTGAAGACATAGCAAGAAGGTAACCGTGTGCAAGCAAAAGAGAGAGAGATGCCTTGACCTTGGACTGTTAGTCTCCAGGACCATGAGAAATAAATTTCTGTAGCATAAGCCACCCAGTCTGTGGTATTTTGTTATAGCAATTCAAACAAACTAATTCAGGCTTCTGATAGACTCTTGATGGATGAGAGTTATTATTGTCAGTTTTTCCACTGCAACACCAGATATAAATGCCTAAGTTGGGTAAACAGAAATGGCTCCCAGTCAATGGTAAGCAACTATCCACTGAATAAATTAATGGAAATACGTAGGAAAGTTTGAATTCTTACAATGTCCCCAGGCAGCACACCACAGTACTAGAAATTCCTTGCTCATTTAGGTGAAAGCATTGAAGGGTCCTTTTAAGATGCACATCAAACTATTATCTCCCATTAGTGTATTTAGACTAATAATTTTGAAGATTGTGGCTAATTTTAGAGACAAGGATTTTGAGAGGATAATTAATATCCAGAGGAAATAAGTTTTCGAAGGTGAGAGAGAGATGGGAAGTGTGAGAGCCTAGTGGACTGTGAGTAAGGAAACTCCTTCATAGAATTTCCAAAGAAATGAAGAGACAGTGCCACGTGGTCACTGAGTTCAAGAGGGACCCCCCTCCTGCCCTCTGCTATGAAGGTGCCGATAAGGGAAGCTAAAGGCAAATTTTCTCAAATTGTAGTTTGCCTGGAGAAGAGACTTGTTTGTCCTTAGGATACTGCATCTGTGTGTGTGTGTGTGTGTGTGTGTGTGTGTGTGTGTTACTTCACTCAAATTTCCCTGCAGAATATGAAGAATCACACAGGACCATAAGTTGTATTCATATTCATGCAATGCAAGTTCAATGATATGTCACTGGGCCACCACTAAGACACCCATGAAGAAAAGGATGAGTTTATAGGTGGTTAAAAAGAGAAGAAGGGGGTGAGGAAATACCATATTTTGCTGTGTGTAGTGCACACTTTTTTTCCCAAATTTTTTAGGGAGAAATAAGGATGCACATTATAAATGGGTATAATGATTACCATACATTTAAAACAGGGAGGCAATGGAGAGTAGCCACCACATAACAGAGACAAAAGAAACCCTAAATGTGGGAGAAATCATAGACTCAGAAAACCCAGACTATTTCCTACGAGGCCTGACACCACTGTTACTCATTTCCTCCCCGTGTCTAAGTTAAACCCCAATCAGTGCAAGTTAAGGCTATGCCACCTTGCAGAGCACCACTGAATGGCTTTCTTTAATAACTCTTCATATATTGTAACCATCCTGTGACTTCGAGAAGCTAAAATAAAATCAACTGAAGGAAAAAATAAAGTGAGAAAGAAACTAAAGTAAGTAAATCAAATGTATCCTAAAAGCAGAGAACTTTGATTTGACTGCGAGTCAACACTGATGCCAAACAGTTAAAGCAATTATTCCATGTGGTTGGGTTGTCAAGAAACAATGACATCTGAGATTTTAAACTGGAAGAAAACTTACAGACATCAACTTTACTGTTTACAAAACCATGGGGTTGGACTACGCAAATCAAAGGTTCATTTCAGCCAGATTATTTTTGTGATTATGTAACTTCCTTTCAATCTTGCTGCTTATCACATATTAGCAAAGATTATAATGGCCATCTGATGTTAACATTAAATGACATGAAACGTATCATTGTAAGTTATCAAGAGGACTCATTGCTAAGTCAGATAATTCCCCAAATGACAAGTTCAGGGTTCTCTATTTGGCTTTTACTTTTCAAACGACCAGCCCAAAATTGAGACGTGAGGTCATTTTTTGGACAATGAATTCTTGTAAGTTTAGTTCACTGAATCTGAATTTCATTTAGCATTTTCTCTTTGCTGCCCATTTCATGACAGTTCCAACATATTCACCAATGACACCTTCTACATCTGGTACAGACTGTGGTGCTCACAAATGCCGTGAAGCAAACGCCCATGACCCGCCCCCCCCCGATAGAAAAACTTTCCATTCCAGTAAAATATCTAAGACACTGCTTTATAAACTGGTGATAAAAAGAAATTGTCAGCAACAGCACATATGGGATTGCAAAATGCTTGTGAATAAAATACATCCCAAACACAATAGCTTGCTTTAAAAAATAATTTAAAGTGCTTCAGATCTTAAAGTCAGCAGAATAAAAACAAGCAAACAAGCACATGAATTCATGTAAACCATGGGGATTTAACCTTCAGTTCTCCTTACATCTTGTTGGAAATGATGATAGGACGGTCGGTGAGAGCTTTATAGTATTGCTCCAGAGGACTGTCCAGCACCATGGACGAGATTCCAGTCAGTCCAGTTTGCAAGTTTGCTGAGGGCAAGGGCCGTATCTTGCTCATCTTTGTGTCTTCAACGGAATTTCACAGAAAACATCACCGGCATTTGGCATTCCTTAGTGGGATGCATGAAATAAAGAGTTACTCATAATTTGGGACCTTTTAGAAGCATTAGAAATTAGTCTAACTAGATTTAATTTATAAAAAGTAATTTTCCTTGGGGATTTTTTTGTTTTTTACCAACCTAGACTGCAGACACTAGTAGAACAGAGTGAGTTAAAAATGAATTTTTAGAAAACGGTAAATGTAATTCAAATAAAATGGAAAGATTAATATTTTGGGCTACCTTTTTTAAAATATGAAATATGCTGTGAAGTGTAAAACAGCTCCAGTAAACACGAGTTAAAGAAATATGGCTGGAAATGGTATTTCATTTGTTATTACACATTTGCGTATGAAGTTACCCAATCATATGTAATATATCCATGCACAGCTAGGAAAGCTTAACTGAAAAAGAGATTATTTATGCCATTTTGTGAATGGGTTGCTTAGCCTGCCCTCTACATTTCATATTTTGAACTTGAGAAAGTCATAAGCCTTTCTAAGGCACTGCAGTCCAGGAATTAATAAATTACGATTTATTTCTTGCTACTGCAATTTTAGTGTGATATATTAATTTGAAAGAGGATAATGTTCCTTATTCCCATCCTGCATGAAAGGAAAACATTCAACAAAACAGATGAAAATTATTTCCAGGTCTCCTGGGGTTTCCCATGTGAGTCATGAAGAGAGATCTACACGTGTATTTCACTCCTCTGAAATGTGTAGTCATCACACCTTCCCAACGTGCAGGAGGAGCTTGTTATAGCTGCATGTTATATGCTCTGCTTTCCTAACAATCCTCCTGGGTAACAGAAATCAACAAGATAGTTTTTAAAAAGACCTACCCTTTGGTCAATTGAACTAGAATAAGGATTCACTTGCTTGAATAACCCAAGGATGACATCTAAATGAAGTACACTACACACTGTTTTCCCTCCCAGCTGAGGGGCATGTGTACTTGGAGGAACACACAGATCTCATTGCTTCCTGATTAGGTCAGAGGAGCTTAGGTAGAATATAGTGATGCTTAACTCTCCTTGGATTTGCCTCTGGAGCCACAAGGCTGTTACCATGACTACGAAACTGCAGCTGCTGCAGCATCCACAGACTCATCTGATGCCAAGGCTTCCGGGTGGCCCAGCACAAAAGCTATTACTTTATGTTGTTTTCAAGAAGTCTCTGAATAGTAGTAGAGAACCAAAATAATTCCAGGTAAACAAGGTTTCCTACACTTTTCCACATAGACAGAAAGCTCTTCTTCAAAGTGGAAGTAACTGATCCAAACAAATCCATTTCTCCCAATTAGCTGGTCAGAGAAATAAATTTGAGTTAAAGGGAGAAAACTATGCACAACCAGTCAGAAATATAGAAATAATTTTTTACTCGCCATTTTCTAAATGCATGGAGAATTTAATATAATCTCACACAACTCTGTAAGTCATATTTATATTGACAAGCCACAGCAGCCAACTCACTGGTAAGAAGGAGCAGCAGCAACATTTCAAAGCCAGAAAACAGCAAATCAGAATCAGAAAACCAGAAGGGCAACCAGTCCACAATCTTGCCTCTGGAATAGCTAGTATCAATTCTTTTCTATTTATCTGTTTTTCAGCTTTGTTGAAGTGTGACTGACAAAATAATTGTATTGATTGACAAGTACATAAATCATATATATATTTAAGGTATACAGTGTGACATTTTGCTATGCCTATACATTGTGAAACGCTACCACCAGTCAAGGTAATTAACCTATCCATCACCTTATATATTTACCTTTCTGTGTGTGTGTGTGTGTGTGTGTGTGGTGAGAACACTTTAAATCTAGTCTCTTAGCAAACTTCAAGTGTATAATCAACTATAGTCCCCATGTCCTACACGAGGTCTCCATCATTTATTAGTCTTATAACTGAAAGTTATTTCTTCATGAACACCCTGACACCCACACCAGATTGCTTCCCTGTGGTTCATCCTCCAGGAGTGCTCTGCCTAACCTCACAGGACTGAGCATACTGGTAATGAACACCAGTCTTCCCTTCCAGACCCCGCAAGGGCAAGTCCCTTACAGCTCCACCACCCAACACGAGTCCTGCAACAGTGCTCAATAAATAGGTGCTCACTGGTTTAAAAGACAATGACAAGCTTGTTTGGGAAGGGACAAGTAGTCCAGTGTGCCTCAAGTGTAAAGTTCATGAGATGAAATAGTAGAAGATGAATGTGGGGTAATATTTTCCAGAATCTTCCAAGCAAAACTGAAGTACTCAGTAGACAAGGGGAGCCAGTGTAGGATTCCGGGCTAGTGTGTGTTGAGGTCAATGTGGAGTGTATTTGCATCACTTCTTACTTGAAATGGAGGGCAGACGGTGGCAAACCATGTTGGTTTGTCTTGTTACTTTCTCAATGTCAGGTCTCTAGAGTCATGGCCATTGGTGCTTATAAACATACACTTGGTCATAAGAACATTCTGGAACCAGCATTTCTTCATAATGTGATTTACAATGTGTTAATGTTACCCGACAACGCAGAGTTATGAAATTTTCAGTTCTCCTGACGCTATTGTAGTTTTATTATCAACTTGCTCCAGAACAAGAAAGGATCATTTAAAAATAAATCTAGGAAATACCCTAAAAAAACGCACAGGTCTGATTCTCTATTGGGAACAAAAGCAGAGCTCAAGCAACAGCAGTATCACTTCTCTGTTTTCTATGTGAAGAGAAAACAATCAACACTCCCCTACAAATACGAGCTGCCCTGAACATCAGACTCAGAGATGACGATGCAAATAGAGTGAGAGCAGAGAAACGAGGCCTGTGTTTTTCAGCTTTGTAGTTTTCTACCATGAAGCATATACTTTACTGGTAACTGTCAGGCCTCTAGACCTATCTTTCCTTATAAAATCTAGTCCCCGGGGACTGTGATTCAGTGATTGTTCACTCATGCTCCGCAGGCATAGCTCCAGACTCTTCTTTTCTGGACATTGTCAGGTCTCGGTGGCCTCTTCTGTGTCTGGGTCTCTGCCAGAAACACTCAATAAACAACGAGCAATGAGGACAGTTGATGCTATTTTACAGAGTTCTCTGAAACCAGATGAAGCACATACTGATTGTTAGCTAAACGTACCAGAAAGAGCCCAGCGTAACTTGGGGTTCCACTGGGACATGCCAGTTAAGATACCAGTTTTTGGAATCTGGACAAAACTCCTGGCCCCACCATCTCTAAGTTGTGGGACCTTGGGCAAATTATGACTGAGTAATGTACCCAATGTCATACATATTTTAACACGTACTACTTGCCAGCTACTTTACATGGAAGTAACTTGCCTAAGACCACATAGCTGATGATGAGGAGAGCCAGACTTCTAATTCCAGCAGTCTGGCTTCTAGAACTTGCTCTTACACTACAGTCTTGAAGCCCCAGTTTCTTCTCTAAAACAGTTACAACAGTACCTACATCATAGGATTGTTGAGATTTAAGTGAAAAAAACATATGTAAAATGCTTAGCACAGTGTCAGCATATAGTAGATTCTCAAATGCTAGTTGTTATAATTAATAATGCATGATATCTATGATCTTAACAATATTAACCACATACTCAATTATCAGTTATCCATATGAATATTTTTGTTTTCTTTTTAGGTTGTTTATGGTGTAATTTTAGTCTTTTACTGGATGTCCTCTTCTGAGTACAACCCTGGGACATTGCCCACTTGCTTAGTTAATGCATGTTCAGAAAGCGTTTGATATTGGTATGGTTGGTATCATCCAAGGTACCAAGACTCAGCACTCAATCTTTGCAATGCAGCTGACTTCTTTACTTTTTAAATATATATTGAAGGTCCTTAAAGCAAGGACAGGCATCTGTGTTTAACAAGGGAATAGATGCTAATGAAAAGGAGAGATTTTGTTAAAGCAAAAGTTTGGGAGTATTCCAAAATAAAGTCAAGCATGTTTCTTTTCCAAATGCATACTTTTAAGCCCTAGGCAAAAGCTTTTGGTGCAAAAAACCTGGACCCTTTTCAACTCCCACCTGAAACTTCCAGTCTTGGTTGATTATAATTATTCTGCCATTACCTGACTGAAGATCATTGAAGAAGGTGGAAATAACATACATCAGCTAATCTGTGCTGTCCCCTCCCTCCATTCAGATTTTCTTAACAGCCACATATCTGCCCCAGGTGCCGATTCTATTCTTCCTTGTTAATTTTCTTCCTCTGAAAGAAGGGCTAGTGTAGTGGGGATGCCAGCCTGCCTGTTTCCATTCCAACTACTGGGTGAAGCCGCTCATTTCTATGCACTGCTGGTGTTATATACATTCTTCCATTTTTAAAAATGCAAAGCATTTTCCTAATCCAATAGCCATACCAAATGCCCATAGGTAAAAGGTTCTATGTTCAGTACTAGAGATATCAATATCAAACACAGAGGAACACAGATATTTAAGGATTAGTGGGGAAAAGAATGCTACAATTAGAAGACCCAAAACAGCCAGAGGGTTTGTAGTTATAGTACCCTGAAAGTCAAAAGAAAAAGTAATTATTGCATTTAGGACAAACTATTCCTTTTTTACCTAAGGATCAGCAAAATTTACTTTTATTGCAAATACTTTCTGTTTCTGGGCCTGTGGTAGAGGCTGAATATTGGTGCCTGCCTCATCTAAGCAGACAGTCACTGCTGGGAGAAAAGGAACCAATAAAACTTTTAACAGTGGCTCGGGATTCTTGTGACAACATTGGAAAACTGAAAGGTCTCAAGCACGTGACTGGCTGCCTACACGAGGTATTTACTTGGTTTTGAAGCTGTATGGGGGGCGAAAGTCTAAAGACCCTGGAAAGCACCTGCATTCCCATGAAAAAACGATCTCTAAGATAGTGTTCCTAAACCAAATTACCTGCAGAATTTCAAGGTCAAAGAGTCAAAGACAACTGACTGTCCACAGATATTCTGGAGGTCCATATCATAGGAATAGTGGTGAGCTGGAGGTAGAGTGAAACTTAGCAAAACCACAACTCAGCCTTGACCTAGCACAGACCCTGCTGTATTGTGGGCATGTATGATCGGCTTCATCTCCCTATCAGAGGAAAGATTAAACCTGTCTGAGGAAGATACTATCTCCTGGAAACACTACTGTCTTTTGGTACCCAATAAAATGAAAGTTCTTGACATGAGATGAGGCAAGACCATGTGGTGAACAACCAATAAAGAGAAAGCAGGCGATAGAAACGTGCTCAAAAATGATTAAGAACATGAAGTGCACTGACACAGGCTTTAAAATAACTATAGTTAAGATGTTGAAAACAGAAAAAGATAGAAAAATACATAAGAAAATAAAAGATTTCACAGAACTGAACTCTATAAAAGCAAGTTATGTACATTCTGGAACTAAAAAAAATATATAATATCTTAAATGAAAAATTTAGTGAATGCATTTAGTAACAGATTGGATACATTGAGAGACTGGATTAGTAAATCAGATGATAGATTAAAGAAAATACCTAATAAAGTACACAGAGAAGAAAATATGAAGGTAAAAATGAACAAAAATGTAAGGCTCATGTAGGACATGCTCAGAAGTTCTAACATTTGTGTAACTGGATTCAAAAAATATATATAGACTGAGACAGAAGCAATTCTTGAACAGATAATGGTAGGTAATTTTCCATAACTTAAGGAAGACTCAAATCATAAACCCAAGAAGCTTTGACAACCCCAATTTGAAGAAAATCATACATAGCCAACTGGCTGAAAAGCAAAGACCCAGAGAAAATCTTACAAGTTACAGAGGAAAAGAAAATTAACCTTAAAAGAAACCACAATAATACCGACAGGTTACTTCCCATCAGAAATGATAATAAAACAGAATACTGCTGAAGAATATGGTGAAAGTACTGAAAGAAAATTACTACCAAATTGGATTTCTGTATGTAGAGATGACATTCTTACGGTGACATAGTGACTTCTGGGTCATTGTCATCAAGAGATTGATTGACTGAACAGAGAAAAACAATATAAGAAGTTCTCTAAGTAAAAGGAAAATGAGCCTAGATGAAAGTAGAGATGTTCGTGGGAATAAAGAACATGAGAAAGAGTAAACATACAGGTAAATATAAATAAAATTGACCTTACAAAACAATGTCGTAATATTTCATGGAGTTTAAAATACCTGTTGCATTAAAACACATGAAAACAATAACAGAAAAAGCACAAAGATGTGAGTACATTTAAAGTATTCTGAGGTGGTAGCCTTTGAAGGAAGTAGTAAAAATAATACTTTGTATAACTGGCAAGAATGCATAATGTCTGTTCTGAAATTGTGTTCCCTAAAGCCCGGCCCCAGGGCTGACTATACCCAGTGCTGACATCGTTTGATTTTTCAAATCCCATGATCACATCCCACTTTCTAGCAAGGAACCTTTCACTTCTATATCCTAATAAATTTTCCTTGACCAAAATTAAAACCAGAGTAGACCTAAATCTCATGATTTCTTCCACCTTTGAGCAATCAACTTTCATTAGGTCAAGAATTTGTCAAGCCCATTGTTTTTCGAAGAGCGAGGCTGCCAACTAGTGTTCACCCCTTCTCCCCATTATGTTTTTTTTTATTTAATTCTTGTTCAAGTACAGTTTTCTGTCTTATATTCCCAGCCCTGCCCGCCACCTCTGTGATATGCACCAATGACATCCCTTTTCTGGCCGGCCGGCTGGTAGCTAAGCCCTTTTAGCTTTATCCCAAGTGACCTTCCTGTCTGCTTTGCAGCTCTAATGAGCAAGCATAATTTACTCATTTCCATGTCTCTCCTTCAGTTCAATCTGTTTCTTTTGAACAAGGAATAACTAATCCTTCCAGGGACATGCTATGATTCCATTCCATCAGGTCTATAGATATTTATGAGTCCCTGTTTGTTTATTTATTGATGTTTATATTTTATTTATTTTCTCTACTTTGCTTATAGACCAGTCATCTTGCTCTTACACATCTTTGCATTCATTTTCCTCTATGAATTTGAGTCTATTTTTTTCTATCTCAACCGTAATGTAAATAAAACACAGACTCCGGAACTAGACCATCTTGTTTCAAAATCCCAGCTCCAGTTACTACTAGGTAATAATAAACATTTTTCTTCTTTTTTCTTACGTTCTCTGCCTAAATACCCTCGTCTGTAAGATGACAATGAAGACAATAATAGAATCTACTATTATTTGGGATTGGGCAGTCAAATTAATATAAATGAGATTCAATAATTTGTGCTGGACAAATACCAACATGTTCAAAACTGCAGGCTATTTTTCTTAATCCTCCTTATTTGCTAGTCTTTTTGATATCTTGCTTTATGGTTCATGCAGTATTTTCTTTCTATTTTTTGTACTCAAGTGTAGAAACTTTCCAAGTCCTTTGCTGATTTCAACAACAAAAAACCTTTCTGGTATTGATCTAAACATTTCTGCCCCCATGCATGCCTTCCACTTACAGGTCTAGTCCTGCCCTTCAGAACTTCCACAAACAGGGTTGTTTCATTTCCAGCATACAAGGCCTTTCAAAGCAGCGTTTGATCCGCTCTGGGTGGTCTCATCTGTAAACCAAATATCTTCGCTTCCTCCGTTTCTCCAAGAAGCATTCTACCTCTGTTTTATCACTTTCTGTGCTGGCAGGGAGGGTGAACTGCACCTGCGCCGCCGATCATCTCAGGATCACACACATTGCCCAAAGGCACGTCCTTTGCAGTTGAACCCTGAAGACCTCAGACGTCCTTGTGCTCTGGAGTAAAGAAACTTCAATTTTTTAAATCAACAAATTATCACTCCTGATGCATACAATCAGCCTAGCTCCGAAGAACTAAAAATTAAACTATATTTTAATTGGTGATAGGAAGCAGGGTGTGAAGTTCTGACTGGCCCCGGTATCCAAGGCATAGCTACCCTCCCACCAGGTAGTGAAAGAAGCAGGAGTGGGAACTCCGAAGGAGAGACGCGCAGAGAAAGGCAAAGCTGAGCAGGAAGAAGCTGTGTGGGACGCACGGGGAAACAAAACAGGTGGCGCCAGGCGTGGAAGACGAATGTTGTCTTTGCTTACAGGCCAGGAGCTAGTCTCCATGCAAACAGCTCCACTGAAAACGCAATGTGAGTGATCGCCTGATTCGTGAGCACTTCAAAACTACGAGTTAAATTTGGCTGTGGGAACCGGAAAATACTCCATCTTTAATCTGTCTGAAGGTTTTTGATACTTTTTTATTTCTCTCACCAACACAATTTCTTAGACGAATGCTTTGATGTTGAGGAGTCCTTTCTCAGTGATCTTGAAAGGATTCTCCCTCTCTCACTCCCCACCGCCCCCTTCTGAGAAAAGAAAGTTACTTTCTATAAAATAGACAAATCAGAATGCTAAAGGTTGCTTATTTTAAGTTCACAGTTTCAAGCCCCAGGTAGAGCAGTCAGTTCTATCCGTCCTTGTCTCCTACTGTGGTAAGCCACCCATTTTAGCGAATGCTCAGCTGGTTCCTTCTTGCGCCTGGGGAGCAAGCTATGCTTAATGAGACCTAGTGAGCTTTGAGACAGTCTTGTTTTCCTAAACAATTTAGGAATCATTGAACTGATTTTCCTGTATCAACTCACAGCTTATTCGCACAATTAGAAAACTTTTAACCATGACAACACAAAGCAATAGTATTTCCACCCCTGCCCCCCCCCCCACACTATTATTTTGTGTGCTATGAAGGAACTGATAATTTTCAATATCCGTTTGTGGTGGGGGATCCATGAAGAGGCCCGTTCACATTCTTTGCTGAAAACATTGGACTACGCAGCTAGTTGGGAGTGGGCGCAAAGTACTGCTCATCAGATTCTCAAAGGGGAGGGGGGGAGGGGGTTGAAGCTTCATTAGGCAGGATAAGCCAGGAGTGCTGTAGTAACAAATAAGGCCTGGAATATCCATGACTTAGCATAGCAGTGTTTTATTTCTTGCCCACGTATGAAATTTGAAACTTGCTCATGCAGTTTGATTAATGCAAGGGTCACGAAGGAGCACGAAGGAGCACGAAGGAACACTCACAGCCCCTTGGGGATACAGGCAAACAGAAGCTCCGCCATCTTATCTCGGCACCATGAAGATCGAGACTTTCTCCGTCGGTATGGTGGAGAAAAGATCTCCCCCCCTGCTCAGCTATGCTTCTTCCCAGAAGGGTCGTGTGTCACGTCTGCTCATTTTAGTCCATTGCCAGCAACCAGTTAAATGGCCTCATCTAACTATGTTAGGGCTGGGAAGTGTAATTTCTTGTCTGTCTAAAAAGAAGAAAATCTGATATTGGTTTTGCAAGAGAAATTTCTACCATGGACCCTAACAGACCTGGGTTATACTAGATATTTATCAAATCATCTTATCCAAAATTAATCTCTCCAACCTTGACTGGTGTGGCTCAGTTGGCTGGGTGACCTTTCTGCAAAGCGTAAGGGCACTGGTTGGATTCCTGGTCAGGGAATATGGCTGGGTTGTGGGTTTGGTCTTGGTCAGGGAGTGTACCAGAGGCAGCCAATCGATGTTTTTCTCTCACGTCAATGTTTCTCTCCCTCTCTTTCTCCCTCCCTTCTCTTCTCCTTAAAAATAAATAAAGCTTTAAAAAAATTAATGCCCCCATTTGGGAGCTGGGACCCAGACTGCTGGCTCTGTGGGGGGAGGGCTTAGCAAAGGGACAATGGCCTCTGCTCACCCTGATGCCAGACACTTCAGCCTCTCCCTGTATGGCACAGGTGCCCTCCAAGCTGCCACCCCGGTGCTGGAGCTCAGAGGGAGCGAGTATAGTAGGCGATCTGTGTGTGGGTTCCCCAGGAGGAACTGCTAGGCGCCAGCAGCTTCCTCGTCCAACTCAATCCTCACTGGTTTTCATAGCCAGAAGTTGTGGGGATTTATCTTCCTGGCACTGGAATCTTGGGCTGCGGGGACTGGTGTGGGTCTAGGACTCCTTGCTCCTGAGCTATCTCCCTTCCAAATTTTTATGCACAAGGGTGTGGGGCCAGCCCATTCTGTGGCAATGCCCCTCCTACCAATCTGGATGGATGTGGTTTCTTCAACTCTATAGTTGTCCGACTTCCATTCAACTCCATTTCTGACATTCCTAAGTGATGGTTGTTCTATATTTTAGGTATAAACTTGATGCGATTGTGGGAAGAGGTGAGCCATGCTACCTATGTCACCATCTTGACTGGAAACCCCATGGGTTTTTAATCCACTCAGCTACTGATGGGTACTTGGGCTTTTCCCAGTTCTTAAGATTTTATTTATTTACTTTTAGAGAGAGGGGAAGGGAGGGAGGACGAGAGGAAGCGAAACGTCAATATATGGCTGCCTCTAGCACACCCCATGCTGGGGATATGGCCTGCAACCCAGGCATGTGCCCTGACTGAGAATCAAACCAGTGATACTTTGGTTCTCAGGACTGCACTCAATCCACTGAGCTACACCAGCCAGGTCGCTTTTCCCAATTCTTGGCCATTGTAAATAGTGCTACTATGAACACAGTGCTGCAAAATTCTTCTTATTTGTCATTTCAGGATTCTCAGAGTATATTTCCAGCAGTGGAATCACTGGGTCAAAAGGCAGTGGCATTTTTAATTTTTTGAGGAAATTCTATGCCATTTCCACAGTGGCTGCACCAGTCTGCATTCCCAACAGTGCACTAGGGTTCCCTTTTCTCCACATCCTCACCAGCACCTGTTGTTTGTTGATTTATTAATGATGGCCATTCTGACCCATGTAAGGTGACATCTCATTGTGGTTTTTTAATTTGCCTCCCTCAGATGACTGGTGACAGTGAGCATTTTTCATAAGTCTATGAGCCACCTCTGTGTCCTCTTTGGAGAAGTGTTTATTCAGGTCCTTCGCCCACTTTTTTAATTGGATGGTTTTTCTTCCCGGTGTTGAGTCATGTCAGTTCTTTACATATTTTGGAGATAAAAGCCTTGTCCAATGCATCATTGGAAAATTCATTTTCCCATACAGTTGGTTTCCTTTTCATTTTAATGATGGTTTCCTTAGCTGTGCAGAAGCTTTTTAATTTGATATAGTCCCATTTGTTTATTTTTTGTTTGTTTTATTCTTTCTAAATTTTTATTCAAACAAGTTCTTAGTTACTTTATTTTCTATTAACATATGTGCATATGTGTTTGTGTTTGTTTAATCAATTTCTAAACACTTTTTTATTATAGAAAGAGTAAATGTTTGGCTGATTTATGTGTTATGAGCATTTTTCTTTTACTTTTAGTGTGGTGTTTTTTTCTTCCCATTGGGGAAATTAGTGTTGTCAGATATCTGTATCTTCATCTTATCTCTTAAACTTTTTGTCTTGCTAAAGGAAGTCTTCCTTACCTTTGATTTTTCTCTGAAAAGTATTACTATTTGCATTTAGTTAATTGATTTAAAATTTAAAAATATATTAACAAGGGGGAACCAAAACAAACTGAAATTATCTTCTGGAGGGCTGGTCCCTTATAGTACTGGCTTCCCTGACCAGGTGAGTGTTCTAGGAACCCATCTGTGTCAGTATACCAACTGGTGTTGTTGTGAGAGGCTGAATTTGGCTTCAGTGAATTTTTCTGAAGACTATTTCAATGAGTTAGCCCATTTCATTATGGGTGATTTATGAGCACACCTGTCCACACTGAGCTGAGTGTTCAGCAGTTTTTTACACAAAATTGCATGACCCCCGTGCCTCACCTTCCTATTCACCTGATCTTGCCCGAAGCAACTGATTTTTGTTTATGTGTTCGTTTCACTGGGTGAGAAAAGTCCTCAAAAGGAAACATTCTGCCAATATGAAAAGGTGAAAGAAAAAAAGGCAGAAGCAGTAAAAGATATCAAAATTGACAAATTCAAAGTTTTGAGCAGTGGGAAAACGTCTTGATAGGTGTGTTTCATCCAATGAGGAGCACTCTGAAGGTGTCTTGAAGTTTAAACACAGTAGAACAAATACACAATGTTTTATAAATAAATTCCTATTTGGGGATCCCCCTCTTAGGATACAAAGGAGAAAATCTTTTTTTGTTCATTGGATAGAACCAATTTTCTAGAAGCAGTTATTTAGTAAATTATTCTTTCCTGCCCCATTAACATTTTTCTTTTTATATATTAAATTTCCATATAGCTTTGTTTCTAGAATGTTTTATTCTGTGCTACTCATATTTTTCTTTTCTTGATTGTACCAATGCCATGCTCGTTTGGTGGAAACAGTTTCCTGAACTATTTTAAAAAATTTCTTGGCTGTTTTTGGACATTTTTCTATATGAAATTTAAATTAATATCTATATCTGTATGTAGATATAGATACCTTGTCCAGAAAAAGCTCAGCCATTGTTAATCAATGAGAACAGTTTGTACAACATCGGTGTAACCTGACAGCCAAGGCGAGTGGACTGGAACGCACATCCACGAACAATAATGACTTCACTGTATAGTCAGTGGGGGTGGTAGAAACTGCTGAGTGAGCATGTGTACTGTGTGGCTGTCATATTCAAAATGACTGAGTGAGCAGAGCAACAAATCTGCATCAAATTTTGCATTAAGCTTGAGCATTCTTCCTTGGAAACTATTCAGATGATTCAGAAGGTCACAGCTATGGGAAACTGGTGATTGGCAGCTTCATCAAGACAGTGCACGCACTCATGCATTACGTCTCATGATAGTTTTTTGGTGAAACCTCAAATCACCCAAGTGACTCAGCCCCTCTACAGCCCAGATTTGGTGCCCTGTGACTTCTGGCTTTTCCCAAAACTAAAATCACCTTTGAAAGGGAAGAGATTTCAGACTGTTGATGAGATTCAGGAAAATATGACACAGCAGTTGATGGTGACTGGGAGAACTGGGTGAGGTCCCAAGGTGCCTACTTTGAAGGGGACTGAGGCATCATTGTCTTATGTACAATGTTTCTTGTATCTTCTTCAATAAATATCTCTATTTTTCATATTATATGGCTGGATGCATTCTGGCAGACTATATGTGTGTGTGTGTATTTATACATTCTTTTCTGAATTTTTAGTTGAAGTTTTTGTTGGGTTGTCTTCTTTTTTATTGAGTTGTAAAAATTATTTTTATATTTGAATGCAATTTGATTAATCAATAATCTATTACAAATTATGGCTTGCAATTTCATTTTCTTAATGGTGTTTTCCTTGAAAAGCAGTTTTTAAAAATTGTAATAAAATCCAATTTGTTAATTTTATCTTGAATAATTTTTGCATCTTGTCTAGTAATTTTGTCTGTCTACAGCAGGATGAAGACTTTCTCCTACTTATTTTCTAGAAGCTTTATAGTTTCAGTTCGTATTTTAGGCTCTGGTCCTTTTTGAATTTTTTCAGTAGGTGGGGTACATTTTGAGGTAACACACCTGTGTCTGGAAAGTCACCGGGTGTGCCAGTCAGTCCCTCGGAACTGGTGCCCACCTGGCATTGCTTGGCATTGGTCTGCACTTCTGCGTCCTGATCCTGCAACGGGAACCGATTTCTAGAGACTCATTCCTATTCCATTACTGACAGACACAGGCCCTGTTCTATCACCGACTTGCTGGGGCTGCTAGGTCGTCTCCAGGTAGTTCCTTTGCTCCTGCTCTGTCGACTTGTCTCTCAGCGGCCCATGCTGGTGCCTGTCACATGTGTTTGCTGCTACTTGCAATACTGCGCCAACGCCATTACCCACTGCCACTTCTCCACCTGCACTGGTGTCCTTCAAGCACCTCCATGTACCCTTTCCCCCTAAAGCCTTCTGGGCCTCCGACAGAGGTCTGCTCCGGAGTCTGGCATCTCTCACTTGCATCAGTATGGTCGCCACCACTCCACACAGAGGCAGGGATTGTATCTCATGCCTTTCTTCATGACCCTTGATCTGCCCTGTGATGGTTGATTTTATGTGTCAGCCTGACTGAATCACTGGAGGGTCAGGTTTTTTGGCTAACCAGTATTTCAGGGAGTGTCTGTGAGGTGTTTCTGGATGAGATTATTATTTCGTACATTGAGAAACACAGATTGTCACTCAAAGGGGATGGATGTCATCTAATCCCCTGAGGACCTGGATAGAACTAAAAGCTGAAACAAGGGGAAACGCTCTTTCTGCTTCACTGGTTAAGACTCGGGCTTACTCCGGGGGTGCTCCCGTTTCAACTGGGAGAAGGTGTGCGCACGCACATGCAAACACATGCAAACACACGCACACACACTCACATCCACACATTGCCCTAGGAACAATGTCTGCCATTTCTATTGCTTCCCTCCCTCTCTGCAGTCCAATAAAGTAGAAAAACAAACACTTTTTGGAAAAACTATGAATTTTCAAATCAATATAAATTTTATAGAGATTTTTTAAGTCACAAATTATTTTCACAGAGTCTTACTGCAGTGAGTGTTGATGGCATAATGGCATGATTTAATTCATAAATTCAAAAGCAAAATCTGTGGTACGGACTGCACTTTCAAATTGAAGGCAATATGCAGTCGTTCGCAGGCTGATTTGATCTGAGTACAATTTATTTTCTTTCAGACAGTACTTTTAGGAGCTTGGGTTGAGACTGTCTGGTCAATTTAAAAATAAGGGAAACTCAGACTTGCTTTCTTTGACCGGGGCAAGACAGCTTGCAAGTCTCTGTTCTCAAGGGGCAGCGCGTTGTATCACATTCATCACCCCAAAGCTGGCTGGCACAGGTTACAAAGAATACATTTTGCAAAAAAGTTATTTGCTATCCTCTTAGGAAAAGAACATACCCCCTCCCTCACCCCCCAAAAAACAAGGCAGCCTTTTTATTTCTGACTCTTTATTTTGGTTTATTTTTATTTGCTTTTTGTGTTTAAATTTTGAATAGCTATCAAACCCACAGGGGTCAAAAACCGTAGAATATACGTAAAACAAAACAATTCTCTCCAATCTCAGTCCTCCATCTACCCAGGTGCCTGTTCCACCAAAGACGAAACAGGCGTGCGTTGTTGCTGCCTTCTTTGAGCTCATCTGCAGGCTGTCTGTGCACAGAGCACAAATGAACATGAGTCTGTGGTCTAACTCCCACATCTCCTAGCGAGAAAAGGGCTAGGCGTGGGGGGGGGCACTAGTGTCCATTAGCTCAGAACTTTCTCGTTTTAGTGCTGAAAGTCCCGTGACTTGGAAATACTGTACCCCTGCACAATCCGCGGTGGTTAGGCATTCTAGAACTGTCCAGAGCCAACATATTTTGTGAATGTTTTTCTATCAGTATCAATATTTTTTTATTCTTCTTTTTAATGGCTGTGTGATTTTGTGGATGCAGCACTATGTAGTTACATATTGATGGATATTTGAGGGTTTGGGTTTTTTTTCAGAATCTTTTGTATTCCCAAACTGAAAGAGTTTATCTTTACTTTGACAGAAGTTTCCATTTCTATGTGCCTCAGAATTTTAAAAAGTTTCTTTTAAAACCATCATTAACATTTAATAAATACATGATCTTACTGCGAATGAATATTTGGAAAGTGGCCAGTTAGTTCTGATGTCAACCTGGGCACGCAAAGTCAAGGACTAGTAGAGTTCCTTTGTTAGCTTTAATTTCAATTTAATTCTCAAATAATGTGAATTTCTCTGTGGCTAAGTAATCTAAAACTTATTTTTCTTTTATAAATTAAAATGTAATTTGGTTCATTTAGCCGAGTGGATGCAGTTATGATCTGTTACCACTGTAACAGATGTCATTTTTTTATCCACAGCTTGAAAAGGGCCAGCCATTTGAAATTCAGCCACTCTCACTGCTTATATAATTGCTGAAGCAATATAACACATTACTATCGGAGAAGCTCTCATACTAAGTGAATTGTAATGCATTTGTGCATTATCTATGGAGGAGGGCAGGCAGAGAGATGACCAGGGAAGGGAGCTGAATACTTCTATTTATTCTGACTAAATTGATGACATTGCTATGGCTTATTTCAATCTCTTTTTTTTTTTTGCACTGGAATTTTAAAGTGTCACAGAACAACCGGATACATAGCATGGTGGCTGTCACAGGCCAGGATCTGTTCATGGTGAGAAGGATCTGGATCAGTAAGCTTTACAAAGCATTTATGTTTATTAAACATTCTTCTGTTGCTTTAAAACCTGTCAAAATCATTACACAACCATCCCGCAATGTCATCAGCAGCCTGGACCTCCATGAACAGAGCAAAAGCAGGAACCCAAAGCTGGGGAGACACGGACGTCTGCCAAGGAGCCTCAATTAGCCCACAGCGCCTGGTCCCAGGCTACAAAATGCCAGCTGCAAAATTGTTCTTCCAGGAAGCGTTCCAAGAAAATGTTGAATGAAAATATATTAACTATGTTTGTATGCATCCCCTGGGCTAAATGCTGCCACACTTTATTTTAACTACCTTTTAAATGTCACAACCTCTTTAAGACCAAGTATTTACTTCTCTGCCTTATTCATCCTTGCAACCCCAGTGACTAGACACAGGCTTGGCTGGTAAAGTATATTCGAATAATATAACATGGTTTACAAAGTACTTTTAGATAAACTGGCTTTGTCCTTAAGCAGCCATATAAATAGGTTTGTGTGTTATTAAGCAACCATCGTTTTCCAGATGAAGCACGTGAGCATCAGGGAAGTCATTTGTCCAAGGTCACACGGGAAGAGGGGGAACTGAGACTTGATCGGTCCAACCCTTCCAGTTCCCAGCCTCAAGCCGTCCCACGGCTTTTCAGTAGGAACACTTTGTACCACGCCCTAATGGGATGGGGAGGCTCAAGCATCTGGGTGGGGTAATTCCTCTTTTCACGTTGGTGAACAATAAATTGTGAGAACTTATCCCATGTGGTATGCCTAAAAGTAATCTCAGAGATGCTTTTGATTTCTCTTATTCCTTCACTCTTCCTCGCCGTTGCCAAATCCGATTAATTCTCCTTTTTAAACACCTTTGGCATTCGTAGCCTTCTTACCATGACTGCTGACCCATTCAGGCTTTAATCCTCTTTCCTGAGGATGAGTGGAAATGTCTCCCTACCCATCCTCAGCCTCTAGGGTCTCACCCACCCTTACACGATGCTAGGTCACAGAATCACAGGTGAATAAAAAATATCTGACCCTTTACAATATGTCACTGTCTCGCAGGGAAGACAAACACATAAATAGATTATTTTAACCCAATGCGGTGAGTATAATGACAGAACTAACGTGCCATCAGAATGCAGAGGGTCTCTTAAAGTTGCTACCAGGGTTTTCTTCCCAATGTGCACATTTGATTTTAAAGCCCTTTGGTGGTTGCACATGGCAGGGATGGCAAACCCCAATGTCTATGGAAGTCTGGCGAGGACGAATACCTGTGAAGTGGGCAGGTGACCCAGCAGGGAGTCGTGGGGAGTTTGGAAGTGGCAGTGGACGGAGAGGACAGGCCTGCAGGGCCCATCACTGCAGGGCTCTAGCCATCCGTGGTCCAGTAAGGCCCAGTGTGGCCCCATCATTTTTTTCCCCCAAGAGAAGCTGGAAGTCTTAGAATTATATGTTAAGTCTCCCAATTTTTAATTTTTTTACAGAATAAAACAACCCCCCCCCCCAACACACACACACACAGTAATACTACGGGAGCCAACTAAAACACATCTGCGGGCCTTCGGTTAATGACCTTTGGCCTATAAAAGAGTCAAAACTTTTTAGGAAGACATCCAAGACTTTGCATAATCTGGACGAAATCTACGCTGCCTTAAAGCTTCCAGGTCGCCCACACCAAGCATGCTCGTGATTTCTGGAACACACCTTCCAGTTTAATGCCAGGTGTTTCGAACTCTGTCTATAGTGCCGTTTGGCCTCCTTCCATTAACCTGGTGAGATTCCACTCCCCTTTCTGGGCCACACTTACGTGCCAACCACTATGTAGATGTTCCTTGCATGCTCATGGTATAACTGCTCTGTCTTTTCTTTTTTCTCCAGGAACATTTTATTCCCCCTACCAGTAGCTTACTTATATCTTGTTCCAAATCCCACTGGTCCCCCTCCCCCTCAGCTGTCACCACAATGCTGTCTGTGTCGCCGTGTTACGAATTTTTCAGCAATACTTACATTTTGTATACATGATTAAATTGTCATTTTTTCTCACTTCCTCTGGCTTTAAATTATTTATTTCTCCCCCTCAGAATATTTTATTTTCCTTTCCTTAAAGCTTAGTTAGATACATTATAAAATTTGTAATATTTTATGCAGAATGCAAAGTGAGCAGCGTGAAGTTCAGTTGTGTTACCTCCATCTATTTTTCCCCAACTACTGATATTCTATATCAACCTGATAGCATTTGTATTCGTTTCCTATTGCTGCTCTAGCAAATTCTATCAAACGTCATGGCTTAAAACAACACCAATTTATTATTTTTCAGATTAGACGTCCCACTTCCTTTGAGCCAGTGGAGATGGAAAGGAGAATCCTGTCTGAAGTTTCTATCTTCTGCTTACCTTCTGCTTTCTTCTTGAAGGAACTGAAGCAAATGTTATGGGCCCTGCAGAGATGCAGGGGACGGACTAAAAGACTGCAGTTGGAAGAAAGGTAAATGCTAGTGAACAGTTTCCTGATGAAAGGTCCGTTCTGATCCCATTGCGACACCATCACTTGGATGCCTGTCTCCCACAAACAAAGGCGCAGACAGAGGGCTGCAGTAACCGCTCCAGCTGGGCAGCTGCGGAAATGGTCCCATTAGAAGTCCAAAAGGTCACGGTCAGCAGGTGATTTCCGTACATATTAACCAAGTGTGAATACTGGTCAAAGTTACATCTGATCTGTCTTGCTAGCCAGCCCAGGAGGCTCTGAGGCCAATGTAAAGAGGCTTCCCAAGCAGGAGTCTGCACGTTGGTATGTGTAACTCTTTTTGTTCATAAAGGTTATAGAGTTAGCAATAAGTGGAGCAGAAGGGACTGCAATTTTTTTCTCTTAACCTTTTGGAACATTGTTTATTCTTGTTTTGACCTTTTTTTTTAGCACTTAACAGAAAAGTCAGAGCATTCTCTCTTACCCTCGCCACGTTCTTCCCCTCTCCCTACTCTCCCCTTCTCCTTGAATGTCCCCCATACTTTTCCTACTTCCACATGCCCTGGCCACTAGAAACACTTTATAGTTTCCCAGTTGCTTTACTCATGCTTCTTTTTTTAAAAAAATGAGTTTATTGGGGTGATAAACCCACACAAGTTTCAGGAGTAAAGCTCAGCAAAACATCACCTGCATCGTGGGCCCATCGCCCAAAGTAAAGTCTATTTCCAGCCCTAATCATGCACCCTTGGCCCTCCTCCCCCTCTACCTACCCCTTTCCCTGCTGTCACCACACTGCTGTCTGTGTGTACGTGCTACATACTTTTGCTGATAACACAAAAGTCAACACAAAAGTCTTTGCGAGTTTCTTTCTTTCTATCCCAACTTCACTTTTACTTTATGTAAATGACTTAAGGTCTGTATAGAATCCTCTTTTTCCTATTCAAATCCCTGTTATTTATCTCAGTGCCACCAGTGCCACCACCATGCCTTATTAAGAATTTTTCAGCAGCATTTATATTTAGTACACCTAATTCAATTGTCATTTTTCTCATTTGTATGTTAGGGGTGGATAAGAGAAGTTTGAAGAGTGATTTTTTCATGTAGAACCTCATGTATATATGCTACATGACTCCACATAAAAAATTTACCCACTTTCTGATTCAGCTGAGCTATTACAACCACAGTTTGGTCAGATGCAATATTTTGTTTTGAATGTTCCAGTGTGAGATCTGCTTTTTCCAATCCAGGCTACTTCCAGGCTGCTTCTTTCCACTCTCTGTATGGTACTTTAAGAATATGGCATTACTTTTATTTTTAATCATAAAAGTGAGATATTAAACTATGATTGATACAAGGATTCAAACAATATGTGATTCAATTGAGTAAAAGTAAAACTTGATTTTTTTCTGGAAACTAAATTGATAAAAAGTTCCAGGTCTCCTGCTCAAAAAACAAACTGCTACATTCCATGTAACAGGACTATTCATAGCTGGACATCATTTTTGAAATTTTCCTCTCTTTTTCTCCCCAGGTCCAACTTGTGACCAAGCCTCGTGGGCTGAACCGGCAACAATCTCTGATGCCACCACCTTGGACCCCAACACTACTTCTCACTGAACTTTTGCTGTAGTTTTCTGATAAATCTTCCTATTTTCACTTTTGTTCCCCTGCAATGGATTCTCCACACAGAAGGCAAGCAGGGCTTTTTAAAAATACAGATTAGATCCTATCAATCTACAGCTTAAAATTCTCCGTTTGCTCCTAGCTCTCTGCGCAACCTAAGTGCCCATCAGTAAATGAGTGGTTCAAAAAACTGTGGTACATTTACACAATGGAATACTGTGCAGCAAAAAGAAAGAAGAAGCTCCTACCCTTTGTGACAGCATGGATGAAACTAGAGAGCATTATGCAAAATGAAATAATTCAGGTAGTAAAAGATAAATACCACATAATCTGACCTGTAAATGGAACCTAATCAACAAAACAAATAAGCAAACAAAATATAGCCAGAGACATTGAAATAAAGAATAAACTGACAGTAACCAGAGGGGAAGGGAGTTGGGGATAAGGGAGGAAAGAATGGAAAGGGTGATGTGGACCTTAGCTCCTGGGATCCGCAACATTGTGGATGAGATATGAGAAATTCACGTGGACTACTGAGTCCTCTGAAGGAAAAGGGACACTGCAGCTTCTCTCTCAAAAGGAGAAAAAGCCTTGGAGTGCCTCAACCACTCTCTCAAGGGGAAAGCACCTTGACCCTTGCCCTGACAAACCTTTATTGCTTTTCTGGGCACATTACATGATGATCCTCATTTATCATGTAGAAGTTTGCTTCAGGTGGTTACCTTTTACAGAAAGCAAAGGAGAGGATGCTGCTAGTCACATCATAGAAGAAGGATATTTGCAAATGCAAAGGGAAAAGTGGTTGAACTGGCTACACTCATCCTTGGAAGATTTAGCATGGATTTTAGGAAGTTATGGTAAGCACTTGCTGCCTCAATTCAGTGTGAGAGAGTTTTAGCAAAAAGCAAGTCTCAAAGCGGCCTAGGTACAATGCAGGCCTAATTCCCCATGGGAGAACCTATCCGTGAGCATGGGTCCTATGCATCTCTGAGTGAGAGCCGGGCCCATGCCATGCAGAACAGTCTCCTATGAAAGGGTCATCAAGGACTGTGAACAAAAGCCAAAGCCAAAGAGGGTAGGATTGAGGGTAGGAGCGGGGGTGGGTAGGGTGGGGGAAAGTGGTGGCAGTAAAATGGAGACAACAACAAAAAAAGGATAAAAAGGAAAAGACAAATACAAAGTTATTTACATGGCCATGGTTGTAACAGAGTAATACCTCCCTTGCAAAGATGTCCAGATTCTAACCTCTGGACCTGTGTGTGTGTGTTGGCTTAAATGGCAAAGGGAAACTGAGGTTGCAAATGGAATTAAGGTAGGGAAACATTTGACTTTAAGAGGAGGGGATTCGCCTGGATCATCCAGATGTGCCCGATGTAATTGTAAACATCCTTGTCAGTAGAAAAGGGAACGAGAGAGAGGACTTTAGAGTGATGAGATGTGAGGACGATTCAAGTGACCAGCCATTGCTGACTTTGAAATGGGAGGGGGTCATGAACCAAAGAAAAGGCCATCTCTGGAAAGGATCCCAACCCTGCCAGCACTCTGATTTTAGCTCGGTGAGATCATTTTGGACCTCTGACATTCAGAACTGTAAAACAACAACTTACACTGTTTTAAGCCACTGTTTATGGTAATTTGTTCCCAAGATGATAGTAAACTACACAAGGGTATACAGGCATGATCCAGCTACTGCCCCCCTCTCCTAGTCCATCTTGGGCACCTTTCCCAATTACTATGCTCTGGTCACCTGGCTTTGTTTATGGCCAGCCTCAGGGCCTTCCCACCTTTCTTCCCTGTTACTTTACCTGATGCCTTATCTTAGGCTCTTGAGAAGCAAACCCTGAGATAAGTTCTTGAATTCAAGTCATTTATTTGAGGGGGTGTCTTAGGAAACACAGGTAGGGTACTAGAAGACAGAGACAATGAAGGGCAATTGGCAAATAAGGGCGCTTTGATAAGCAGGCTACTGCTGTGGATGGGTGGGGCCTACTCCCACTGGGGAACCCTGGAAAAACAGCTTAACAGTGATCTCCAACCTTTTTTGGCACCAGGGACCCATTTTGTGGAAGACAATTTTTCCACGGACTGGGGTTGGGGGAATGGTTTGGGGATGATTCAAGTGCATTACATTCAAGCTCATCTCCTGCTGTGCTGTTCAGTTCCTAACAGGCCCAGACTGGTACCAGTCTATGACCCTGAGGTTGGAGACCCCTGGCTTAGAACATACACGTCAGAATTATCCACCCAGAGATGAGGAGGCTGGAGTGTGTGCACATCAACTCCCATCAGATATTACTTGAGTCCTACATTCTGGGGGTTGTGTGAGGGAGTTAACTCCTGAGCACTTTTGTCTGCTGCACTGTAGGACACAACAGGCTCTACCTGAGAAAGCTCTCAGAGAAAAAGGTACCGGTGCTGGGAGCTGGAAGTCAGGACCCTGGCACTGGAACTGAATGTGGAGCAACAGGGACACAGCTCTGATGCATCTGCCCCATATGCCCCATAAGGATGAAGAACATCTTCATCCTTAAGGCTTTGACTTCAAGGTACCTTCCCCAGAGAAATCTTTTTCTTCCCCAAAGTAGGACCCCGTGCACTCTTTTAACCTATTGCTTTCTTGCGTATTACTTTATTCTTTTCATTCATAACATGCTAGCTCTTCCATATATTAACTGCATGAGCAGATGGCAGTAATTTTGATCCACAGTTTCTTTCTATGCCAAACCAGATACCAATAGTTACAGCACCATTGTGAATAGTAAGAAAGTAGCCTATATAAAGTGCTCAGAACACAGACACACACACAGTAAAGTCCCAATTAATGTTAGCCAGGCATGACAGAAGGTGTTTACATTTCTCTAAAAAGATGTTAATTTTGTTGCTATCATCAACAAGACAAGTAACAACAAGTGTTGGAGAAGTTGTGGAAAGAAATGAACCATCATTCACTGCTGGTGGGAATGTAAACTGGTGCAGCCACTGTACAAAACGGTATGGAGGTTCCTCCAAAAACTAAGAGTAGAGTTATCATGTGATTCAGCAACCCCTCTTCTGGGTATCTACCCTCAAAATTTGAAAACACGGATTTGCAAAGATAAAGATATATGCACCCCTGTGTTCATTACAGCATTTTTCGCTGTGGCCAAGACATGGAGACAACCCAAGTGCCCTTCCAGAGGTGATTAGATAAAGAAGATGTGCTACGTGATACAATAGAATACTGCTCAGCCGTGAGAAAAGATGAAACCCTGCTATTTGGGGCTGCAGAAATAGATTTTGAGACTATCATGCAAAGTGAAATAAGTCAGTTAGGAAAAAGTTAAGAACCGTCTGATTTCTCTCATACGTGGGATATAAAACTGAAAACAACAAATGAACAAGCAAGACAAACAAAAACTCATAGACACAGGCAACATTATGGTGGTGACCAGAAGGAAAGGGTGCGGGAGAGGTAGTAAAGGGTGAAAGGGGTCAAACATATGGTAATGGAAGGAGATTCGACTTTGGGTGTGGGCACACAGTGCACTATGCAGATCATGTATTATAGAACTGTGCACTGGAAACTATACGATCCTATTAACCAACGTCACTCCAATAAATTTAATGAAAAAAATCACACTGCTAAAAATTGCTTGTTCTACAATTACTAAATGTCAAAGGGAATGTCTTCTGGAGTTTGCCCTTCATTTACATATGCATAAATTATGCATTGTTAATAACTACAGATGTCTCTAGTCCAGCTGTAGATTCTTGAGAGGAAATATAACTGCAAAGGTCTGTAGGCTTTTAAGGGATTCAAGGAGAAGTGGGGCTGTTCTTCCTTTGCCATCATGATCAGTCAATACTTAGTGATTACGCTTGAATCAACCACGTGATTTCATTGAGAACAGAAGCAGCTTAAAGCTTCCGAAGTGGTGTTTTTGTTGACAAGAAAGTTTCTTCTGCTGCCCCCTAAAGGCCACAAATATAATTTCCTACTGGCATTCTTTGACCTATATTTTCTTTTAACTTTTCTAGGTATGTCAACACAATTCATTTTGGACTACACCAAGCAACATGGCAAAAAGTAAATAATCAGTATTAGATTGGCTGGATTTTATTTATCTCTAGCATAAATTCTCTAAAGTACATCACTGTTTATTATCCAGCAAAAGAAACTTTCCTAGGGACTTCCACCAAGATGGAGGCATAGGTGGAAACACTGTACCTTCTCCCACAACCAAGTTTGAATACAACAAAGGTTTAGTAAATAAGGACACAGCCAAAGAACAGAAAATCTAACTATACAGAAGTCCAACAAAAACAAACCGTTCAACCGGACTGGTAAGAGGGGTGGAACCAGCATCGGAGCTGGGTTGGGCAGGAAAGATCCCCCGACCCAGGCACACAGGCAGCTGGGGTAGCAGCGCGGACCCAGTGAGGGTGCGGGGCAGGCTGACCTAGGTTGCACATTCCATGCAGAGGGACAGACCACATGGCCCCGGCGGCAGGAGGTGGCAGAGGGGACCGCCATTGCTTTCCTTTGACCCCGCCCCCACATACAGCGTCACAACCCAGCAACTGAGTTGCCCCACCGTGGTGAACACCCAGGGCTCTGCTCCTCATACGTAACAGGCACGAACAGTCCAAAATATGGCTCAAGAAGAACTCAAAGCCCCAGAGTGGATAACTCTAAGTGAAAAAGAAATAGCAAACCTCTCGGATGCACAGTTCAAAATACTGGTGATCAGGATGCTCACAGAACTGGTTGATTATAGTCACAAATTAGAGGAACATATGAATACTAAACTAATTGAAATGAAGGGAAATGCACAGGAAACCAATAGTAATAGAAAGGAAACTGGGACTCAAATCAATGGAGTGGACCAGAAGGAAGAAAGAAACAACCAAACAGAAAAGAATGAAGAAACAAAAATTTTTAAAAATGAGGAGAGGCTTCGGAACCTTCAGGACATCTTTAAACGTTCCAACATCTGAATTATAGGGGTACCAGAAGGGGAAGAGGGAGAGTGACAAGTGGAAAACTTATTTGAACAAATAATAAAGGAGAACATCCCCAATCTGGTGAAGGAAATAGACTTCCAGGAAGTCCAGGAAGCTTAGAGTCCCAAAGAAGGTGGACCCAAGGAAGCACACACCAAGGCACATCATAATTACATTAGCCAAGATTAAAATGAAGGCGAGAATCCTAGAAGCAGCAAGAGATAAGGGGACAGTCACCTACAAAGGAGTACCCATCAGACTGTCAGCGGGTTTCTCAAAAGAGACCTTACAGGCAAGAAGGGGCTGGAAAGAAGTATTCCAAGTCATGAAATCCAAAGACCTACATCCAAGATTGCTCTATCCAGCAAAGCTTTCATTTAGAATGGAAGGGCAGATAAAGTGCTTCTCAGATAAGGTCAAGTTCAAGGAGTTCATTATCATCAAGCCCTTATTATATGAAATGTTAAAGGGACTTATCTAAGAAAAAGAAGAGAAAAAACATGTACAGTAAAATGCCATCAAACTCATAATTATTAACAACCACACCTAAAACAAAAACAAACTAAGCAAACATCTAGAACAGGAACAGAACCACGGAAATGGAGATCACATGGAGGGTTAGCAACAGGGGAGTGGAAGGAGGAGAAGGGGGGAGAAGGTACAGAAAATAGCATAGACAGTAGGTAGAAAATAGATAGGGGGAGGGCAAGAATAGTAGGGGAAATATAGAATCTAAAGAACTTGAGACACATGGTCATAAACTAAAGGGGGGAATGGTGGGGGAGGGGGGCGTGCAGGGTGGAGGGGAGTAAACGGGGGGAACAGAACAACAACTGTAATGGTATAATCAATAAAATATAAGAAAAGAAAAAAGAAAGAAAAAGAAAAAAAAGAAAGAAAACTTTCCTAGACCCCTGAATTCATACCATTTAAAATACAATTAATTAAGTGTTAAGAAATATTACATGCAAAGATCCAAAACCAGGTTAAAAATCCTTAGTAAAAATTACATTTGCAAAATATACAATACAAAATCGAGAATGAGTTGCGGTGTGTCCTCAGTGAAAAAAAAAAGACTTTTTCACTTGCAATAAAAACTTAAGCCCGCATGTTTCCAGTTATTGCATTTGAGGGGAAACAATTGCTGGCTGTTTTGTCACATTTTCTGTTGAGTTCAAACGTGGTTTCATCTAATTTTTTTTAAGCAAAAACCCCAGTAAATGACCATAACTAACAGCAAAACTAAGGAACAAAGCAATGCCAAATTGTCCTGAGGAATATCTTTCATAGCAGAAGATTTCAATTACCATAATTTTGGTAAAAATATAAGAAGATGCATTTTTAAAAACATCAGCTACTTGGGGATCCACCACAAATGAAGCCAACACTCATGTGATGGTGCTTGTTTCTTATTTAGGTCGGCTAAGTTTTCCTTGGCATAGAGTTTACTGAAACACCCCCCAGCCCATCCCCCAGAAGGTAAGGAAGTTTCCAGATGCCTTACTCTGAGGATTTTGGACTGTTAGACACTGGACAGTTGCCTTTTTATTTGTTATAAAGGCCTATCATTTTATTTGTCTGAAAGTATTAGGTGCTGTTTATTGATTACATTGAAATATCATCCTTTTTTGATCTGTGGTAGGATTAATGGGATCATGGGCCCATTTATTTGCTGTTTGTTTTTAGCTTTAGAAAATACACATTCCGTGGGTTGTTTTGTTATTTTTTTCCAAGGGACCATGAGACTTCCTGAAGATGTGGAAATGTAAAACCTCATAAAGGAAGCCAATAACAGCGCAGAAAACACTCCTGGCTGGAGCAGAGCCTACCCATTTCTAAAAGCTGGACATCATCTTAGCTACTACGTGTGTACTGCTAAACCTGCAAACAGGTGGGTTGTCATAAAACTCAGAACTGATATTTGCTAAAAATGTTTTTAATATTCAAAATAGAAAGAATTGGCCAGTATTAGTTATAAGAAATTAATGCCGTCATGATAATCTACTTAAGACCGTACTGGGATCTGGAAATTTGCAAGGGAGAACTTCATCAAAGCTTTTCCATTTGAATAGAGGAGGAGCTGTTGCAAACAATGCAGTTGGTTTTAAAATGTGTGCTCTGTTGCTGCTGCAACAAAACCCCACAGACTCACTGGCTTCAAAGAACATCAATTTGTTCTTACCATTCTGAAGGTCAGAGGTTTGACACTGATCTTTCTGGGCTAAAATCAAGGTGTTCACAGGTGATGCTATTTTCCAGAGGTTCTAGAAGAGAATCCATTTTCTTGCCTTTTCCAGCTTCTAACCACATCCCATGGCTCATTGTCTCCTTGCTCCATCCTAAAATCAAGCAATATTGGCTCTCTCTGCCCATCCTTCCATAGTCACGTCTCCCTCTGGCCACAGCCAGGAAAGTGTCTCTGCTTTTTAAGGACCTGTGTGGTTAGAACTGCCCCACCCAGAATCATGGACAATCTTGCATCCTAATTTCCTTAACTTAATTCCATCTGCAAAGTCCTTTTTGCCAGCTAAGGTATCACATTCCAAGGGATTAAGACATGGACATCTTTAGGGGGCCATTATTCTGCCTGTCACAGGGACTATTTTCAACACTAAGACAAGCTGGCACACAAGGTACACTCATTGTGATCTCCAGCAGGGAGTAGCTCACTGTTTCTATAGTCGTTTCCAAAGCCCACGACCCTAAGCTTTCTTTCCACTGAAACATAGAGGAACAGAACTGCACATTAAATTACTTCGATTCCCACCGAGGAATTTGAGATTAAAATAACTGTGATCAGGGAGTGTGTGTGTGTGTGTGTGTGTGTGTTGTCTGTTTGTGTTTTCTGAGGAGCTATTTTAATTTTTTTTTTGCAAAATATCTTTCCCTGTAATTGTACTCTTCATCAGATGGGTCTGATTTGGACTGTCATAGACGGGATGGTGGTATTTGATCTGCTTTCCTGACTCTAAACCCCCCACGGTGATTACCGTCACATCCCACTCATCTGCAGCACAGAAGACCTCAGGTCATTCAGATATAAATGCATTCTGAAAACTCTAAGAAATGGCCTGAAATTTAGTACGAGAAGACAGATGACCGTTTTCAGGAACGATGGGTGATTGAACACTGTATATGCAACCATTAGGCTAAGTTTCTTTCCATAGGTACATAGGGACTTGGGGAGTCATTCTCAACATGTCTTCCATTCCTTCCTTCCATCCCCAAACAGAGAGGATTGCCATAAAAAACCCTACAAAAAGAGAAATCTTGCCACTTCCTAAGATCAGGCAGGCTAAGCTCCAAGCCATGTCAAATCATGTAGTTCACCTTGGCTGTCACAAGTCTCATCCTTTGCTCAAGATCTTGCTTTAAATCAATCCTTACAACAGAATTATAAGTAGGCATCATTTCTTCCTGTTTTAGAAATGAGGTGTCTAATGTAAGGCATTTGAAAACTGGTAGCTAAGAAGTATTAGAGTTTACTGGCTTTTAAGAAAAAAATTACACAGAATAACAAAAGGCAAGAAAAAAACCACAGTCTAAAGAGACAGTCTAAAGCTATCATCAGAACCAACCTCTGATATGACATAGATATTGTAATTTAGATAAGGAATTTAAAGTAACTGATTAATATGCTAAGGATTCTAGTAGAAAAAAATAGTCATTGTGGAAGAATGCATGGGTAAATATAAGCAGAGAAATGTTCACTCTAAGAAAGAATCAAAAGAAAATGTTAGAAGGCAAGAACTCAGTAACAGAAGTAAAGAATGTCTTTGATGGACTCATCAGTATCCTTGCCACAGCCATATGCGGGAAAACATCAGTGAATTTGAAGATAGATCAATACAAACTTCCCAAGATGAAGTGCGAAGAAAAAAAATTAAAAAACAGAACAAAACAAAAACATAGGAAAATAGAACATTCAAGAACAGTGGGATAATTTCTAAAAGCAGAACATGCACTTAATTGGAATAGCAGAAAGGGGAGAAAAAGAGAATGGAGGTGAAGAAATGTTTGAAGTAATAATGGCTAAGAACTTCCCCCAAATTAGTAACATGTGCCAAACCACTGATCCCAGAAACTCAGAAAATGTGGACGGGACAAATACAATTGAAGGCAAGAAGTAAATGAGTAAAAACTTTAGTGTTGAAAGAAAAAAACCCACTGACTTAGAATTCTGTATCTGGCAAAATTATCCTTCAGAAATAAAGAAGTAAAGACTTTCTCAGACAAACAAAAAACAGGAAATTTGTCACCAGCAGACCTTCCCTGCAAAGAAATGTTAAAAGTAGTTCTCCAGGCAAAAGGAAAATGATACAGCTCAGAGACTGAATCTACGTAAACAGAGAAAGAGCATCAGAGAAGCAATAAATGAAGATAAAATGGAATCTTAATTTTAAGATATTTATTTGTTGAATGCAATGATAGTAACAATGAATTGGGTGATTACAGCAGTGGAGAGGGGACATGAATCATATCAATATCACAATGGACAGGAAAGACATATTAGGAATAACACATCTGTTAGAATGGTTAAACATCCAAATTACCAACAACGCCAATCGCTGGCAAAGATATATATCTACAACAAGAATCTTCATTTGTTGATGGGAATGCAAACTGATAAAACCATTTGGAAGACAATTAGCAGTTTCTTACAAGTACAGTCTTACTATGCAATCTAGCAATTCTTAGGTATTTACCCAATGTACCTGAAAATTCAAGTAGAGTTGTGTGTTTCTAAATGAAAGGAACTGCCTGTCATTCTGAGAAATGCCTAGTTTGGTGATTTCGCCATTGTGCGAACATCACGGAGCGCACTTACACAAACCGAGGCGGTGCAGTCTGCTCCACCCTGGGCTGTATGGTCTGGCCTCTTGCTCCTAGGCTACAAGCCTGCACAGCACACTAAAGTACAAAACGACACAGGATGAAGTCAAACACAAGGGAAAGGATGCAATCAAGACACGAGATAAACATGAGATGTATGAGGCTGCTATCAGCATAACACAGCACACCGTTTTACAGCAAACAATTTTTTGTAAGTAGAAAGAGTACAGTCTAAAATAATGATAAAAAGCAGAGTAAATACAGAAACCAGTAAAGTAGTTGTTTATTTTCATTATCAAGTATTATGTAAGTGTGCTTTTGTGTGGCTGGCAGCACAGTAGGTGTGTTTACACCAACATCATCACAAATGTGTGAGCAATGCATTGCACTATGGTGTTATGGTGGCTGCATTGTCAGCAAGTGATAGGCATTTTTCAACTCCATTATAATCTTATAGGATCACCATTTTCTATATTGATGTATAAACTATTACCCCAACATTAGTGTCTTAAAACAAGTGATATCTATTATCTCACAGTTTCTGTGACTTGGGAATTAGGGAGCAACTCTGCTAAATGGATCTGACTTAGGTCTCTCCTGAGTTCATGGTCAAGATATTAGCCAAGACTGCAGTCACCTGCATGAGGTGGAGCTGGAGGACCCACTTCCAAGGTGGCTCACTCACATGGCTCAGAAGTTAATGCTGGTTGTTGGCAGGTGGCCACAGTTCCTCACCATGTGGACCTCTCCCAGGGTTGTGTGAATATCCTCACAAGCAACTGGCTTTCCCCAGGTGACCCAAGCAAGGTAGATGTTGCAATGTCTTTAATGACCTAGCCTTGGAAGTCACACACTGTCATTTCTGCAATATCCATGAATACTAGGAGGCAGAGTTCACTGCAGGCTATTGTGCATCTCACTAGATGTTACCCATGTCTAATGAAAACCAAGGTTTTCAATGCAAGGTACACACTATTTGGTAGTCAATAAAAACCTTATTAATGGAATATCTAAATATGACTTTTGAAGAATTAAATTCATCACTACAGTACCTTCCAAGGCTAGTGAAACTACCCCAAAGTCTAACCAAACTCCACATGATCCTGCATTTTTCTCTTTCTCATTTTTGGTAACAGACCCATGCCTCAGTCATGCATCCTTGAAATTGTTACATGTGCTAGTGGTTAAGTCTTAAATTCATGCCTCCAACATTTATAAAGAGTAAAAAGATTGTCCTCTTTTTCTAAAAATAGATACAGATTGCCATATGTAGGAAGCCATTTAAATGGCAGTGGTGATTCTGTTCATGGTTTTTAACTTTGTTGAAATTAGTCTGTTTACATAATGCAGTGCACACAGCCCTCACTTCAGTTATCCGTCTGTGTTCGTCATCACATTTCAGTCTGTCGTTAGTTTTCCCAATGATTAGAAGAAGGTTGTGTTTTATCAAAACCCTCCATTCATTTTCCTTTTGAGTAATGCTATAGTTAAGTATGGGATTTCCAAGGTCATAACATTCTAGGTACAATTGGTTTGCAAAGGAACTTTCTGACATCCTACTAGAAGGACACAGTAGGTTTAACAGGCTTTTGGCAGATCTGGTCCAGCTGCAGCCTTTGGGAGGAAATGAGCTGAGTGACGAGGGGACAGTACCTTCCACTAGCAGAATGAGAAGTTAATCCAGAGTCGTCTTCTTTATCGTGCTGTCAGCCTGACACCTCGTTTCCAAGTTGCCAGGTCGGCTACCTTTGTTTCCCAATACCTGCCCTGCTCCATGTCATTGGAACCAACTTTTCAGTCTTTCTATGACATACTGCTCTCCTGAGGTGTTTATTTGGCCTTTTAGAGTCACCCAGACACAAGAAAGCATTCAGAATGTCCTCCAGATGGGCCAGACCTGTTTTCATTCACACCTAAATGATCATTATACTGGTTTTGGAAAACAGCTTTTGGAACTCTGTCTCTAAGAGCTTTGGCTCCAGAGTATGCCAGGTGCAACTTCATAGGGAATTCACTGGAAAGCTATGATCTTAACATCTAAAGAAAGCTGCACGTACCATCTTTCTTTGTTGGTCCTAAACGGCACACTGACATGGCACCACCGCTGGAGAAACAAGCCCTGATTGACATCACGGCAGGAAGCCAAGCTGAAGGCCTTGTAAGTACAGAGCAAGCCTTTTAACCACCGGATGAGACTGTTTGTCCTCAGTGTGCTTGTCTAGAAGTTAGCACAGCCTTTCCAAGCCAAGAGGGTCATGCTTATAAAGACTTAGAGCCACATGAAGTCGAAGCAGCCATAGCCTTCATTACAACGCAGTATAAATGAACGAAACATTCTCTTCCAGAAGAAACCATCTAATCAATTCCATCTGCGTGTATTTCAATGAGATAGTTTAAGGATGGTAAAAAGAGTTCTAAATAATGATGCATTTTCCTTGGAGAAATATAACCAAAGTAATTACTCAATGGTGGTTATAATTAGCACTATTAAATAAGCAGTATTTTTTATTTCAAAGCTTGGATAACATTTTGTAAGGAAAAAGAAAGAGAAATAATAGCCCAGTGCCAAATGAGCCAATTATTAGCAAATATACCAATGGGAAATGTTTAGAGTCTATGAAAAGAACTTGGTTTTTATAAATTGTGCTGCTATGAACATAGGAGGGTGTAAATTCTTTTGAATGGGTGTTTTGGGATTCTTAGGGTATAATCCCCGTAGCAGAAGAGCTGGGTCAAAAGGCAGTTCCATATTTAGTTTTTTAAGAAAATTCCATACTGTTTTCCACATTGGCTGCACCAGTCTGCATTCCCACCACAGTGAGTCAAAAAACTGTGGTACATTCACACAAAGGAACACTACACAGCAGAAAGAAAGAAGGAGCTCCTACTTTTTGCAACAGCATGAATGGAACTGGAGAATATTATACTAAGTGAAACAAGCCAGTCAGTGAAACAAAAACACTGTAGGATCTCACCTATAAGAGGAATCTAATGAACAAAATAAACTAAAAAACAAAGTAGAACCACAGGCATGGAAATGTGGAACAGACTGAAAGTAATCAGAGGTGGTGGAGGTGGGGGATAAAGGTGGAAAGAAAGGGAAGGGACTAGGCAAAAAAGATGCATGAATGACCCACAGACACGGACAGCAGTGAGGGGATGGGCTGTGGGAACAGGTGTGGGATGGGCAGAGGAAGGCAAAGGCGGAAAATGGGGCAATAGAATAGAATAACAATATAAAATGATTTAATAAAAAATTAATACATTAAAAAATTCCACCAAGTAAGTATATGAAATTTAGACACTTTGCCCAAATCTTGCTAAACTTTAATAAGAAGCAAAGTAGTGTGTAGTACATCATACATCATTTTAACTGTGTTCTACACAGAAGCAATGTTAGAATTTTCGTAAAATTAAGGCTGTTTAGCTGGCTTTCATAGATTTTTAAATAAAGTGAGGGTGTATAGGGAGATGGTGTGTCTTTATGAATCGAGGACACTGGGTAAATGCACTGCAATGGTTTAAGCACAGCTGTCCTTCGGCGTCCTTGGAGGATTGGCCCCAGGATTGGCCCCTTGGACACTGAAATTTGAGGATGCTCAAGTCCCATATACAAAATGGCAAATACTGTACTTGCAGTAACCTATATGCATCCTCTCGCATACCTTATATCATCTCTGTGTAGCTTATAGTACCTAATACAATGCACAAGGGGAACCCCACCAAAATCTGGAATTATCTTCTGGAGGGCAGGCCCCTTGTAATACAGGCTTCCCCCACAATGTGAGTGTTCGAGGACACATTTGTATTAGTGCACCCGCTGGGGTTCGGTGAATTTTGTGGAGGACTCTTTCAACGCGTTCGCCCATTTCATGACAGGTAATTAATAAGCACACCTGCCCACACAGAGCTCCGTGTGCAGCAGTTTATGGCCCAAAACCAGCACGACCCCCATGCCCCACCTCCCTACTCATCTGATCTCGTCCAGGAAATTTTGTTTTCCTGGATGAAAAAAGTCCTTAAAGGGCAACATTTTGCTAATGTAGTAGAGGTGCAACCAAAAACGGCAAAAGCACTACATCAAAATCAATGAGTACAAAAACTGTTTTGAGCAGTGGAAAAGACATCTCGGTAGGTGCATTGTGTCAAATGGGGAGCACTTTGAAAGAGACTGAAGTTTAAACATCTAAGAATAAATACACAATGCTTTAGAAATAAATAATTGTTGTACTGTATTGTTTGGGGAACAATGACAAGAAAAAGATTGTCACAACCATTTTATACCTAACTATGTATAGTACATGTCAGGAATAACGCAACATTTTCTTACAGATGTTTTCCATCCAAGTTTGGTTGAATCCACAGGTCCGGAACCTGAGGATTCAAAGGGCCAACTGTAATAAAAAATGAAAATTAAAAACCCCACAGGAATAAAAAGAAGGATTGGCTTAGTCAGGTTAGGGTTTCCCTGAGTAATTTGCAATCAGATAATAATCTGTTCCACTGAAGTCTCATTCAGGTGAAAGCTCTGAGTGTAACGGAGCTCAGGTACCGATTAAGGGGAGGAGGGTGGTGGCAGACACTAGTCTGATTCCCTAAAAGATACAGGTTCTGAAATCAGTTTTAGGACTTGCTGTGAGGCGGGAGACAGCATGTTTTACAGAGAGTGGGCCAGGGGCGAGATGGTTAGAAGCTGAGTCCTGGCTTCGTGGTGTATTAGCTTGGGACCTGGGACAGTCACATCTTTTTGTAGTTGGATATTTATTCTCCAGTACTGATTTGTAAGTGCATTTAATTGATTTCTTTTTTTCCATCACAACTTATCCCATCACACCCTCTTTCAGCTATTCCCTCCTCTTCTTTTGTAGAGCTGATTTTAAATTAATTCTTCTGTTCATCTCACCAGCCGGTGTGGTGGCTGAATGTGATCATGCATGTGGAAGTTTTTGGCAAACTCCTAAGTGCTAGGGATTTGCAAACTCCTTACTGCATTCAAGTCTGTGCAGTAACAGCCTAAGCTAAGGAATAGTGGGCTCACACTGATCTTCAGGGAGTTTAATGAGTATTTGACTATATTTTAAATTAAAAATCAACTTTGTGTGTGTAATTACTGCTTCTTGAGTACTTGAATAAGCCATTCCCTCTGTGGTCTTTTCTTCATTACAATCAATATGACTATCTCCTTGTGCATTAAAAACACAAAGAAAATTTTCAGTGCAGCACCCATCCTTTCAGTTGTTTCAACTCATTTGTGAGATGAATGGTTGCTATGTGCTAAATTCTATGGGAGATAATCCGGTTCATCTTTACTCCGGAGCTCTCTCTCCACTGACAGAGACAAGAGCTATGATTGCATATAATTTGCTATAATGCAAAGCAGATGAGAAATACTTACATGAATGACCCACAGTTCTGTTGATGCCCCAAGGAAAGAATTTATGTCTAGAGGGAGGTGTAGATAATGTTTTTACAGAGGTGAAATTTCATCAGCTAGATTTGGTTCAGTAGCACGTTCTAGACAAATGGACACAAAACGTGGAGGCAAAGAGTAGTCTGATTTGACTGAAGATACATTATTACATGGGGGGTAAAGGGAGCCAGAGTTGGACAGACCTGGCTAGAAAGCTGAGGGTGCATCAGGAAGGGTTTAAAAAATAAAAGACAGGCAGAAAAAAAGCCAATCAGAAAAGAAGAGAGACTCTTTCCCCTGAGGAGCTTGTGCCTTATTATTATTATTTTTGTAACAGAAGTCATACATGTCTATATAGGGGGGAATCCTCACAAAATAATAAAAACAAGCAGAAGAGGAAAATCACCATTTAAATACCACAATGACTCGGTTGTGTTCTAATCCACATTTTACAAAGTGAGAAATTCAGCTCAGAATACATGTTGCTCAGGGTCCTTGATGTGGGCTGAATTGTGTCCCCCATAAAACTCATGTCAAGGCACCACCCCTCAGTTGATAACATTGGGATGCAAAGCCTTTGGGAGACAATTATGTCCAGGTGAGTTCATAGGGATGGAGCCCGGCTCTGATGAGACTGGCGCCCTGATGAGAAGAGACAGCTGGGAGCTTGCTTTTTTCTCCCCTGGAACTCTTACAAAGAAGATGGCATGCGGCCACAGAGCAAGAAGATAGACATCTACAAACCAGAGAGAAAGGTATCATCAGAAACTGACCACGTGGCACCCTGATCTTGAATGTCCAGCCACCAAAACTGTGAGAAAATAACATCTGTTGTGTAAGCAAATTCATCCTGTTTGGTTATGGCAGCCCGAGCTGAGTATATGCTCATCTGGCTGCTTGGTCTGGGTTAGAACTGAGGCTCACATCACACTGTTAACCTCAACATTAAATAAAAATAATACAATCTACACCCCAAAGCTTAGACAAATAATAATAATAATAATAATAATAATAACATCTGAACAATGTTCTAAGTACTTGTATTAATTCAAGAAATTCTTACTATAAACTTATGAAAGTGGTTATAATTTCATACACTTATAAAGTAATTTAAAAAGCCTTATAAAATAACATTGAAATTGCTAAATAAATAATAAAGTATGATTAATAACCATGTATAATGTTTTTAAATTTTTTCTGAGAGAGAGAGAAAGGAAGAAAGAGAAGAAAAAACATCAATTAATTGTTCCACTTATTTATGCATTCATTGGTTGCTTCTTCTTGCATGTGCCCTGACTGGGGACCAACCCTGCAAACCCCGTGCAACAGGACAAGACTCCAACCAAGTGAGCTACCCAGGCATGGCCATGAATATTCTGTTAATAATGATAGATTAGACTCCATAGGTATATGCAAATCTAAATAAGTTCTTGTTATTGTGTTTTTGTTTTGTCTAGAATTAATTCCTAGACCAACAGTGTTCCTGGGACAAAATTTTTGTAATCTTATGCTTCAGATATTCATTGTGAAAAATTATATGGAACACAAATATTCAGACTGGCTCTGAAAATGTTTATTTGTTTAGAAGGGTAAACTTAAAGTTTCTAAGGAAAATTCAGAGTAAGATACCTGATGGTCTGGATATACTGAAGCACATAGCCATCATTAATGATCTGTCTAGAGCAGTAATTTTCTACAGGTGCACCAAAGGAAGTCTTTCAAACCTGTAATATCTCACTATTTATTTCGTCAGGGGCATTAACTTCTTTTCCCTTAGATTGCCAAATAAAGTGACAACAGCCAACAGAACAATAGCCATCCAGGGTGAATGAATCAAAATTATATCTATTTTTGCCAGATTTTTACAAAAAAAAACCACAAAACAGTCTGTCTGGAGCACTAGGGCATCTCCTTTTTTGGCAAAGATGGTGATGGGGAGGTTCTTACACTGAATACAGGAAAATCTAGCAAGATAATTGGATGGGAAAAAAGCCCTTCCTCCCACTTCCAGTACCAGATTGGAGCTGGGACAATAAAAATCAAAATGGTGCAGTGGGTGGTGCTGACCAAAGAGACCTCTCAGTCTAGCCTGGGGAAGGAAGGGATCAGTTGTGAAATGGACCCACTCAAAGCATGCAAAAGTTTGGGGAGTTGACTGGTGATTTTTGGAAAAAGCAGTTGGTCTGTCTCACACCCAAGCTAATATAATCCCAGATGAACAAACAACCTCTCTGGATGTCTCTTGCTCATGACTTCCACTCACATGGGACATGGGCCTGCTTTTTTCATGGGCCATATGGCCTCAGCAACTAGTAACCCATGGCCTCCAGGAGGGAGCCTCTTGCTCACTCTTGCCCACCTGGTGATGCATTCCCTTGTGCCTTCTCATTCTCTCTCTACTAGAAGCATCCAACCCTGTGGCTCCAGCAGCTGCATGGCCCACAGCCATGCAGGCTCCACTCACAACGTTCAAAAGGGATCCTACAAGAAACAGCAGCGAGGAATAAACTAAGCTGCAGGGATGGGGACTAAAATCACTTAGCAACCGCCTTCAGGCTCCAAAGGACTGAACTTTAAAGTGGAGCAAGAACTCTAGACATTAGCTTTAATCTTGGCCTTGCTGAGGACGGTTGGACTTCTGCCACGGGAGAGAGAGGAGATGGACTTTGAGACAGGAATCTTCCATTCTCCCAAACTGTGCAGCACTGAATGAAACCTCTGTCCTTTTGCAGCAGCTCCTGCCTCTTGAGTTTGGCTTTTGTGGCAACGGGCAGCTGAATCTCTTTTTTTGCTTGGTTACAGGATTGGCAAAAAATGTATTTTTTGATGTACTGCAGAATCAGTTTAGTAATTTCAGTAATTAGTTTACATGTGTCATGAAATGAAAAAGGTTGAAATAGCTGGTCCATGAAATAAATTTTCTTTGTTAAGTTTAGATCCTGTCACAATAGAAAGGAACTTGAAAGGATCATAAAAGGACCAGGAAAGCATAATTAGTGGTAACAGAAGAAATAAAGACATAAAGAAATGAATGAACAAAAAGTTCTTATAAAATTATAATAGTTTTGATAATTAATATTATGAAGGACCAGTTTTAACTGAGTAATTGAAAGTTGTAATTAAATGCACTTCTCCCTTCAAAATTCTCTCTCCTTGCCTACAAGTCTTGTAAACTCTTTTATTTTTCAATATTTTTATACTCTACAGTTTATTTCAGAAAAGCAACATTTGTTTATTTATTTATTTTAATTGTTGTTCAAGTACAGTTTTCTGTCTTTTACTCCCATCCCAGCCCACCCCCCGCCCTGTGCTCTCCACCTCCCTCCCATTTCCACCCCTGTTAGTTTTTGTCCATGTGTTCTTTATACTTGTTCCTGTAAACCCTTCTCCTTTTCCTGATAAAAGCAACATTGTGATTTTAGAGAAGAAAACCTCATTGTAGGCTATTTCTCCAATCCTACAAAAATAGCTTTATAAAATTAAACAATAATAACTGCAATAATTGTACAAAGTTTAAACCTGATCCATCTTTTGATAATGTGTTACTAAATGCATTAACCAAATCGCATAAATACCTAGCAATCAATTCTTTATTCAATGGTATCAACCAATAAGGTGGATCTCTCATACCCATACATTATTTCAACAAATGCATATGTCCTCATATTATAGCAAGATCAGATTAACCATAAAATAAAATTAATATGAGGATATAAATTATATTTATAAAGATGTCTTCAAATAATGAATACATAAAGACATCCAATTTCCCAACCTAAGTTTTAAAATAATTGAGCTAATACAAAAAGATCAGCAGATACAGACCAAATTAACTCTTTTGTTGAAGAATTGCTTTAAGAAAACCTGGCTTACATCTGCATGCATGTGGGATTTCTCGTATGGAGCCCAAAGACTAGGCAAACTTACAGTCAGCATGGGACTGAGGGAGAAGCCCCTATAGGCAGGAATATGGCCCTTCCTAGAGGAGCAGGGTCAAGACTGACTCTTCACAGGCTGTGAGCTCCTAAGGAAAAAAGCAAACAAAGAATCTCAGTGACCCACACCTCCTCCTTCCATTCAAGCTCACTCATCAATTATGTCTAAGAGGGTATAGGCTTAGGAATGCTAAGTAACCTAAAGCTTCTCTATGTGGAAGTAAACACCAGAAGTTAAAAAGAAGCTTTTCCCCTGCTCACAACATACACTATAATAATTTCTAAAATGTGATCTCACCAGAAGATGACTGAATCAACATGTCAAAAAGATCACCAGGTCCAGGTTCCCAGAAACTTCTGTGTGAGAAAAAGGATAGTCATCCTATATAATGGAACTCCAAGAACAGATATGTAGTGATTCCCAAGGTATAATAAGAATTATTAGACCACTTTCTACACACTAGGATGGCTTTAATAAAAACTACAGAATAAAACAAGGTTGGATAGTATGTGGAGAAATTGGTCCCTTGTGCATTTCTGGTGGGAATACGAACTGGTGCAGCTGCTGTCAAAAACAACTTGGCCAGCAAGATATTTTAATTTATAATAACAAATATATATTTGGTTTTAGTCCCATTTCCTACAGGAAGTCATAAAACCCTTGGAATGTCCTAAATATTGCGAGCAAAACAAAAGATGTCTCTTGTTATGTTTATAAGGTGACCTTTGAATCCCACCCAAGGCTGGGCTGGTTGGCAGTAGAACCAACCATAGGATTAAAGGGTTGGAACTTCCAGTCCCACCCCTGACCTTAGCGGAAGAAAAAGCACCTGGAGGCTGAATTAGTCATCAATGGCTAAGGATTATATTAATTGTGACTATGTAATGAAGCCTCCTTAAAAACCCAAAGCACAGAGTTCAGAGGTTTTAGAAGAGTGGTGCACCCAGAGATGGCATGGAAGCTGTGTGCCCTCCCCCCACATATGATGCTCTATGCATTTCTCCCATCTGACTGTTCCTGAGGTATACCCTTTTATGATAAACCGGTGGTCTAGTCGTAAAGTGCTCTGTGGCTCTAGCACCTGTGAGCCTTGGCATCTGCCTCAGCAGGAAAGGGAGGCTGGAATGCAGAGACCCTGGCTCAACCCAGGCCCTAGGTACTCATTACAAAGGGAGTGAGCACATTCTATCCAAATTCAAATTTAATTTGTCTTAAACATGATAGTTAAATATATTTTATAAAAATTAAATTTAAGAAGCACTTCCAAAGGCTTGCTAATTCTTGCACTGCTGTTACACAACATGCTTGCATTCCTCCAAGAGCTTTACAAAGGCAAAATCCATTTACTACTTATAGCCATCCTCCGAGGTGGCTCAATTATTATTCCCACTTTACAGATGAGGAAATCGAGGAAGGGGAAGATTAGATAACTCCCCCAAAATCATGCAGTTAGCACATGACAAAGTTATGTTTAAACACTTGATTTTGGATGACTGAATGAGTTCATTCATCTCCTCAAACCAGTTGACCGGACTCCTGGGTGAGGGGGTGAGAAGTGGGGGATGGAAGTTCTGATGAAAACTGTGGATTTCACTATTCTTCCTATCTCCCCATTTCCCTTTCTTTCTTTGCCTGGTGCCTCTAGTCTTCAAAATACTTAACTGCTCAGTTTGTGCTATCCACAATTGGCATTTGAAAGACTATTGTGCAAATACTTTGGGTCATATATGTGATTTGTGTCTCCTTGGTCCACGGGCTCCTGAGGGCTCCTGGAACCACAGTTCTTAGTGACCCTTCTGCCTCAATTCCTGAGCAGGCATGCCCTCAATGGTAACCATGAATTCAGTTGCTGCAACAATTTCAAAAGATGTCACACAGGCTTCTGGCACTCTTTGCCCACTTGTAAAGAGTTTCCCAAATAAGACTCTCCACCTAGAAGATAAGGAGGGTCACAGTGATCCTCTGGCAGTAAGGCCATTGGGCCTGCCAAGGGAGCTGAATAAACCTTTGGCTTCCTCTCCACCCCAGCTGCCCTTGGCTCCTCACATTTCATCAAAACTGCATTTCCTAACTGCCTCCACTCAGCCAGCTCCCAACCCACTCTTCCAAGAGCAGCCAGAAGAGTCTGTTTCTGCAACCAATTTGACTGTGTCACTCCACTGACTGACCTCCTTCAGTGACACCACATCACATCACCTTCACTGCTCTTTCTTCAATTTTATGAGGTCGAAGAATCTATGGCAGATCAAGTTAAAGATGCAGGTACCTGGCTCACTCCAGGTTCATGAACTTGATCTCTGGGTGATGCTGCTGCTCATGTTTTAGGAGAGATACTAACCTATGGGATGGAGTCCCTTTTCCTTAATATGGTATGTAAGGTGACTCTGTAAGAAGAATGTACGTTTCTAAATGCCTCTCCAACCTTACCTCCTAGGAGGACTTGTCTGCAAAAATGACAGTTGGTAGTTGGCATCTTCACACCATTTTTGACCTCCCTCTGTCTCTGCTGAAGGCTGCTGTGTTCAGTAGGCCAGGCTGTGCATTGGACAGCTCTCAGGGTCATGATTTATGTTATAGTCTGAGTGATGGAGGCCCTGCCACGGTTAGTAATCTCTTTAATCCCTGGAATGCTCCTTCGCTCCCTCTCTACCTGGCTTAGCTCCCAGTTATCTTATAAGACACAGCTCTGGTATCACTAATTTTCTGGAACACAGGACTGTTTGAATAGCTCTACTATCACATTTATTACGTGGTATTTCCATGTTCTTTCTCTACATCTGTATCTTCTAGCAGAAATGAGCAATTTGAGGGCAGTGTGTTACTTATGTATTTACCCTTCCTGTCAAGCATAACGCTAGACCCAAAGTGGACACTCCATAAAGGCTTACAGAAATTAATGAATAAAATTTGATGATTAGACCAGCATCCATTCATTCATTCAAAAACTCTGCATTCCTTGCAAAGCTGATCCCATATATTGACATACAAATGCAGCAATGTCAAGGAAAAATTATATGTTTAAGTAGATTTCTGTATTTTAAAGGTGTTTTAGCACTAACTAGGAAAACTCAAATGGCTCAAAACCAAACACGTGTGTCAGGTTTCGAGAGAAGGGATTCTCAGGCAGGAAGCGCTGGGATCCTCGCTAGCAGCTCCAGCACCCGAGCGGGCTCAGCCTCCTGCTGCCTCCCATCCATCCACTGCGACAGCTGACTCCCTCGAGGCTATTGGACGGCTGCACCTTTACATCGAGAAGACGCGGGCGCCAGCCATGCTCCTATGTTCATTCCCACACCAGTCGCTGGAGAAGGGGATTAGAAAACCTCGTAACTGCACCTTGTAACAAAGGCGCCTCTTGAAAATGAAGATGTTCCCCAATTCTCCCAAACGCATTTTCATATTCGATGGAAAGGGATGAACTGGGTGTTTGGGAGACGACCCTGGAATGCACAGCACATACAGAGAGGACCCGCTGTGCTTGGGAAGGTGCTCAGTTCTCCTGGCAGCACCCGCCCCGAGAGAGGGACCCGCCGCCACACTGAGTAGGGCCTGCCTGTAAAATCGAGGAAATGTCAGGCATCGCAGCTGTGCCTCTTTTCTCATCTTATTTTTAATTTCGGGGAAATGAGTTCGGCAAATACACCTGCCAAACAATTCCAAGAATCAGAGATTTGTCAGCAAGCCCGAATCCCCGCCTTGTTACTGCAGCCCGGGGAGGCAGCCTGCCAGGGCAGTGAAGTGAGCTGGGTGGGTTGAGGACCGAGCGTTGGGGGCTCCCTTCCCAGCGAGGGTGAGAAGTCCCCGGAATTGTGGTGCTGCGAGGACGACGTTTTCAGCAGGATGAGTCAGCCCAGGTACCCTCCATTCAGCCCCGAGAGGAACGCACACGTCAGCTCCTGCTCCAGGTTTCGGGTCCTTGGCATTTCTTCTCCTCTCTTCAAGGATGAGTGCAGAGGAAAAGATGAGTGTTTAGGCGAGAAAGTATTTTCTTGCCCTAATGTGTGTCGAAAACCAGCCACCTCTTTATCTTGCTCCCATTTCCTGTCCTTGTGAATCCAACTGCACAGCCACCCGCCTGATTAAGCTGAAAGCTCCCACTAGTTTAAGGTGTTGAGCATGCTTTTCAGACTCGTGCAGGTTCGTTTGGACTTGTCGTTTGATTTGACAACAATCATTTTTTCATGGTTCCCATTCAATTCCTCTTTACTCAGAGTAAGAGAAGATAAAAAAAAGACGATGGAAAACCGTGTAATAGTTCCCTATCTTACCTTTCCTTTTCTCTTGCTATTGGTACTCAAGAATCTAGGTACCAGACAGGAAAGGCACCTGGCATTTTAGTGAATTCCGTGTTCCAGATGCTGATACAGCTGATTTTGTGTATATGTGTGTGCGTGCTGATTTTATATATGCATGTGTATACATTGAATGCTGTATGTCTCACAAACACATGAAGTGATGCACTTATATCACTTAATGCTAGCAAACATGTGATATAAACATTATTTTTATATCTGTTAACATCCCTCATTCGCTGATGAGGAAACCTAGGACCCAAAGGTGACTTGCTTGTCCATACCATGCTGTGAAGTGAGGGAGGCAGGAAGCAGATCCCGGGGACCAGTTGCAGAGCTGGGACTCTCGGAACTGTGCTGCACTGAGCACCACGTAGCCGCCTCCTGCCACTTCTGCTGAGAGTGCCAGCTCTGCAGAGTTGGCAACAGCTATCCCAAAGGTTTCTACCCCTGCCTTCCCCATCCGTCCATCCTTTCAGCCACCCAGCAGTTCTTATTAAAGTACCTGCTCTTGTGAGGCCATCTGCTAGGCCCTGGGCTCACAGGGTGAATGAGATGGATGGAGATCATACTCAGCCCTTAGGGACCTCCTAGTCTCCTGACAACTAACAATGATCCCCCTGGTAACCAGCCCTTCTTCCAACATGTTCCCTCAGCCTTCTCTTCTCCAAAAACAACACTCTCAGTTCTTATAACATTTATGTTCTGGCCAAGGATATTGGGTTAAAGTACAGTGTTCTGTGCTCTGAAGGCATGCAAAGAATATGCAGAGCCCATGGAAAAATTAAACCTATGATAAGATGAATAATAACTCTTCATCCCAAGAATCTCAAGAACATGTTTCTAAAAATGTCTGGTTTAAGAATTCTCCCATATGTACTCATTTATCATCTTCATGAGGCAGAAATTTTGTACATTCATCATCACATGAGTTTTTATTTCCTGTCAAATATATTCCTCAGGGTGGAATTGAGATATACAGTACAATAAAAATGACAGTGAAACATCAGTGTGCAGTCTGTCATCCTATAACATTAGTCAATTTCATGTTCATCTCTCCCTTTGTCTTGTAGGAGTGACTATCACCAAGCACCAGTGGGCACCAGTGGGCACCAATGGGCACCAGCAGTGGGATATGAGAAGCTGCAAGGAGCCTGACTGTAGTGTTTGTTCCAGAGAGAGTTCATGTCCTTAGGTCATCCCTTAAGCCAGTCGCCTGCCCACTGTAACATTTTGGCCTCATTTCTGGCCACTGTTCCACATGAGCTGTCAGGATTCACTGCCCTTCTTCAACTGGGGCACGGAGGGTCATGCCGCCATGACTCCACTCAGCTATTCCCTCTTGCCTCAAGGCCTGGCCCTCCCCCTTGCCTATTTTTAAGGCGCTCTTCTCAGCTCAAGTCTTCCCTGACTCCAGGTCTAATCCAGATGCTTTTTTTCTGTGGCCCCTGAACATTCCATGTTTACGTCCATTTTAGCAATTCTCGTACTGCCTTATGGACCCACCCTCACTCTTCAGTGAAATTCTTGACACCAAAGACCTTGGACCCCATCCTGTTCATCTCTGTATCTTCAATTTCCAGCTCAGAGGAAAGGCTCAATAGGCATTCACTGATTATAAGGACCCCCGAGAGGCTTCCTCTGAGAACAGGCTCAGAGCCCTAGAAGAACATGCAATCTTAACCTCAGTAAGCCTAACTCTTAGAGACTGGATGTGGAGCTTCTATTTCTGGCATCCACCTCCTCCTCACTACCTTCTAACAGGCAAACATGCACCATCGCTCACCATTGCAGTGTCTCCAGGAGGGCTTTCCGCATGCAGCCCATGCCCAGGTGAGGAACCACCCCTGAGAAATATCCTCCAGGTTTCCAGAACTCCATCAGAGACTCAATCACATTACCTGGGTAGGTCCTTCCACTCTTTCTTTTCCTTACCTGTTCACAGCCATCTTGTCCCTCTAGTTTCTGTTTTGAAAAAAATACTAATGTTAATAACCTTTTGATTTGAACATAGTTCTACATTTATGGAAAGAGAGAGGTGAGAGGAAGGAGTGAAAACAACTTACATTTTCAAGTCTCAGACAGCTGTGTTTCAGAGACACCTGCAGATTAAAGGGGTTTTGGATTCTCCTTTGGAACAGATTTGCTCTGTGTAGTTCACGTGGATGTTAGTGAATCATGCACGTGCTTCCCCAGAGAGACCAGAAGCATGGTTTACCTCCTACCTACAAGTTGTTTGGTATTAGAGACTTTCTTAGACTATGGGTGAGGCGCTCCTGAGTTCTGAGCAAGGGCTGTTTGCACAGCATGTGCCCACATTGTCTCAGAGCACTGTTGAGCTCTCACCTTCAGTGCAGTTTAAATCCCAGGAATGGGGAGGTCAGAATCTGGACCAATCAAGACTAGTGGGAGGTCCGGTAACCAATTGTGACACATGACATTGAAGGCCCAGGGAAACGCAGTGATTTCTGGTCTGGTTTCTGTAATCCCTTAGCCCTGTGAGCACTAAGCAGATAGAGCCTAAGAAACAGGGCAACACGAATAAAAATGAATTTTTTCATTTTATTACATTTCATTTATTTTATTATAGCTATTACATTAGAAGGCATTTCTGTGTGTCAGAGGCCTGTCCAAATATGCTTCGAGAAATAGATCATATCTGTGGACTATCCTGATCCTTCCCTTTTAATTCTTATTGGTGGGCTTCTCAAGTACAAAGCCAAGTTTAATGAACGATTGTGTGGGTTTTTTAATAGAGCATAAACAGTTTGTCAAAGCTTGAGAGTTATTTTCAAAACAAGTAATACCAAATTTTCAAGCAAGGAAGTTGTGTGTATCATCTTCTGTCTGACTTGTAGTGTGCTTGGGGGCACTGTTGGCTGGCTAAAAAGAGAGATAGAAATCTGTGTCAGGCTTAAGAAGTCTTATCAATACGCAGCAGCACATACTGATTTTGGAAGCAATAACGCCCCAGGAAAAATCACTCTAAGTGAAGCTTCTATAGTTATGAAGTTATTTGATCTGTGGACGGATTTGCCTTCTCACAAGAAAAGCCCAGCAGGCATGTAAACGGATGAAAACAAAATCACTGTGGCAAGCTTGTTTGTGAAAAACACAATACCACCTTTAGAGTCAAAAGCTGTGTGTCCCTTTGGAGAGGGAGGGTGGGGCAGAGGTGAGGGGGTAAAGGGGTGGGAATGGAGGACGTCTATAATGGTGTCAACAGTAAAAGTTGTGTGTCCCTATTCATCCATGTCCTTGCCCTGTGTCCTCGGCTTGTCGCTTCACCTTTTTAAGCCTGTTTTCTTCTTTTTAAAATAAAATATTGACTCCTAACATCTCTAAAAAGTCTATACTACACTTTACAGTTGTTGAGAAACAACCCGGAAATGTTATGAAAGGGCTCCAGCTGTTCGGTTGGCTGGGTCTCAGAGTCTTCGCTCTTAAGGTGGCGCTCAAGAAACTATTTTGGCACCACAATTCGAAGGTTATTGAAGCAAGGGAGCTCAACCAACACTTTTCAGACTCAACAGAGAAAAAATTACAAACAAGTCAACATGTACATTTATGATGAGAAAAATAAGTACTAAGGGCGTGGGGATACACAGGCTTCCGGCCAGTGCGCTCTCTCTGTCGGACATCTCTGGGGACTCCACATTATAGTCAGAAAACTGAGTACTTAGATCATCTTAGATAGTCTTGAGAATTCTTCCTCCCGTTCATAGTGGAGCCCGTTGGCTTTCTAATTCAGAAAACAAAAGGTATCTTTAGTGATCAGATGATTCTCTCTTCTCTCTCTGTCTCTCTCTCTCTGTCTCTGCTGAACTGCTTTTCTGGGTAGCACTGTCAGGTTTTTGTTTTTGTTTTTGATTTTTCAGAAAACAGGAAGTCGAGAGAGACAGAGACAGAGAGATAGAGAGAGAAAGAGAGAGAGAGAGACTTCAAAGGCATGAGAGAGAGAGAGACTTCAAAGGAGTGAGTTGCCTATTAACAAGCTTTTCCAAGCCCTGCTACAATGTAATTGATTAAGTCTCAAGATTCTGATTACGAAGATGGTGCGTCTTGTCAACATGAATTGCATTCAAGTTACCTTGGATGGCTGAACTCTTCTCAGATCACACATTTATAAATAAGCTCTTCATTTCTTCTCAGATGTCACCTCATGCATCATACATGGGATTTACTAGTTTAAGAGGGCAGCCTTATTCAAAATCCCCATGGAAACCCTTTGACTTTAAAATCAAGTTTGAAAGACCTGGTTGTTTCAGGTCTGTTCAAAGAACCTTGGGATAAAATCTAAGATGCTGAGTGGGCCCTGCTGAGGTTATAAGAAACAGAGGGCCTACCACAGAGACGTACAAACCACTCCACAGCCATCCTCAGCGACCAATGGCATTTGGCTCTGAAAAATCTCTGTAGATTAGTCTATTCTATTAAAATTAAAGTGGTGGGGGAGGGGTTCCCCACCATCCTCATATAAGTAAATAAAATGCAACATTGGGTCTTACTTTTCTTTTTTAGGCACTAGCTCAGTATAAGAACTCCACAAATAATCGATGGGTAAACAAACAAATTAATAATACAGTATTGGAATTTTCTGTTTTCTCTCCTGTGATACCACCAGATTTTAAGTTCCAGGAAAGATAGGACCATGCATGTCTTGTTTGTTGTTGTATTCCTAAGACCCTGCAAAATGACACAGTGTTATTTTGTCAAATATTCATTGAATACACAAGTGAAAACTGGAAATAAGAACTGAGACTATTGTGCCATCAGGAAACTGAAATTCTTCACCAGGAACTCCAACTAATTCTATGCACAAATACAACTCGGTATTTTCAGTTTACATTCTGTTTTTTTGTCAGTACCAACCAGAGTGATTGCCTGGTTGGTATTGATCTAACATTGCATATGTTCCTAGCTGGGGGCGGGGAGTGAAGTCGTAGCCACAGAACAGGGACTTCTGAGGAAGAATTTGAGAAAATAGAATTAAAAGCTTCTCTTTGAAACATCAGGCAATTGTCACCTAACAGCATATGCACCCAGGGCTGATTACAAAAGAGACAGTAAAGAAAAACTCTCCTTAGTATGGTGACGAATCTTCAAAATGATAGCTTTGTTTATTTAGAGCTCTGGGCGACACTGAAAATACTGTGCATGATGAAGAATACGGGAGTCAGCTTCCCGGTTCTCAGTGCCATTCCCTCTGCGGGGCCCCTCCTCCTCGGTGCCTGGTGCCAAGTGGGTGCACCACGCCTACCTGAGCACCTGTCAATTGAGAGGTGTGTTTCCAGGAAGCAAACAGGACTCACCCAACCCCAAGCTGTGGGAATTACAATCCTACTGGATCTTGTATATGACATGAGAAAGCTGGTGTGTGCCCCTGGGCCCAAGGACCACCAAAGAGCTCATCTCAAGACAGTGTTTTCATATTTGCATGGGTTTCTCTTCTTATGTAATGGACAAGTTGTATTAACTTCCTACTGATGCTATAACACATGACTACAAACTTAGTGGCTTCAACACAACACAAATTTACTATCTTCTGGTTTGGAAGGGAGAAGTCCAAAATGAATCTCACTTGGCTGAAATCAAGGTGTAGGTAGAACTGTAGAACTATGCTCCTTTCTGAAGGCTCTAGGGAAGAATCCATTTCCTTGGCTTTTCCAGCTTCTCATTCCAGCTGCCACATTCTTTGGCTCATTGTCTCCTTCTTCCTTCTTCAAAGCCAGCACCAGCAGGTCAACTTCTCACAGCTCATCTCTCTGACCCCTCATCTGCCCTCACATCTCTCTGACTCTCTTGCCTCTCTGTTTCACTTTCAAGGACTCTTGTGATTATCTTGGTCCCAAGTGGCAAGCCAGGATAGTTTTTCTTTCTTTCAATCAAATTATTATTAACTTAATGCCATCTGCACCCTTACGTCCCCCTTTCCCCATTCATGTGCATGCTGTTGAGGTTCTGAGGATGAAGACCCATCTTTGGGGCCCTGATTCCACCTACCGTGCAGGTCTAAGGTCTAAAGTAATTGGGATATCAAAGTCTGATTTTAGGCTCATCTCACTCCTGGGTATGGACTAATCTGCCAAATAAATAACATACAAATAAAAATAGAAAGACTAACCTTTAGGTTCTGTCTCTGAAATAGTACTTGTGTCTAACTGCCTTCTCTAAGAACATCTAACTGTGCTTCTCTGAGCACAGAGTTTGGCGCTCTCAGCCAATGATGAGCTGCAGAGTGCTGTTCATTGTATGTGAATTACTCCAGCGTCAGTCTGTTTCAGATACGTTGCTCTCACACTGCTGCAGGACTCGCCAGGTGAACCAGAACAGTGGCGATGAACCCTGGCTGCCCATCAGAATCATCTGAAAAGGTTTCAGCAATCCGGATGCACAGACCATGCCTGAGAATAACGAAAACCCAATGGGTAGGGAGTGTGACCCAGATGTAAATACTTATTAAAGCTCCCAGATAATTCTATTATGCAGCCAGGAATAAGAAGCTGCTCTATGGCCAAATACCTGGTTCAAATAATTTTTTATAAATTACATGAGAGTTGGTGTATGTCTGAGAAGTTCTAATAAAGCAGACAGAACCATTGGCATTAATGGACCTTGGGGAGTTTAACTTAGTCTTCATTTTAGCTCTTTCAAATTTTCTATCCTGTCACCAGTGCCTAGTTTCGTTTGGATTTTTGTCTTTTCATGTTTGAAAGCGGTTTCAAATAGTTTCCTTACATTCTTTCAAGACAATTTCCTGTGAAGATACTTTTTCTTGAATTACTGGAATGATCCTTTTAATAACACTTTCTCTAGACAATCTTCTAGAAAGTCTAGATCACTGCTTCCCATACACGACAGACTTTCAATTCACCCTCCTCCTTGTTTCAGTACTATGGGAACAAACACATGTTGATCTTGTATGAGCTTTCTGTGTCTTTCATCAAAATCTTCTCCAAACACGAGACTGAACCTGGTTTCATAGAAATCCTGGCGAGCACAGGTCCTTGGGGCCCACCTCAGACTCTCTGAATCAGAATCCCTGCAAGTAAGGCCGAGAAATCTGCGACTCTTACAAGCATCCTGGGCAGTGGTTTCCTAAGCACTGAATCAGCAGGCTTTCCCTCAAGGTGCTTCCATCGCTGTGATCATCTCTGAGAGTCTAGGAACGGGGCCAGGTTCTCTGGGTTTGTACTGATACAATAGTTGCCTGTTAGAAAATCAGCCTTTAGCATTTTCTTGCTGTTGATATTAAGATATTTAAGATATCTTAAGATATCTTTTTTAAGATATTAATTTAAGATATTAATTTATCAAGCCCCCATCTTGTAATGGATATTTATATTGGAATGAATGTTCATATTGGAATGAATGTTTATATTCACAGGGAATATAAACTTGCATTGTCTGTTAGTACAGTAGATAAGTGTGCCAAAACTGAACCGTGATGAATGATAACACAGGTAAAATAAAACAATAAAAAAAAACTGGAAAATCATGCACAGTAGATAGACTGTTAATAGTTGGCCTTATGAGGCAGGGGCCAGAAACCAAAAAATAAGGACATTTAATTCTGATGGAGAAAACTAAGAGAACCCAGGAGCAAAAGCTGATCGTTCTACCACTGCGGGAGAAATGGGGGCAGACTGGGAGTGGTATCCCTTACTGCATATTCCACGAAGACATGTTAAAAATTAGTTAAAACAAAGGAAAACTCCTGAAACACACAGCTAGAGGCAAAAACAAACCTTTAAAAAATAAAAGCAAGTACACTCTGCTAAGCAAATAAAACCGCACAACTGCTTTGGATTTTATGACTTCTAGAATATGTTAATCATTGTGTGTGTGTGTGTGTTTTAAATTATGTGAATATGTGTTGTGGTCTGGGATTAAAAATAAATAAAGTGTGTAGCCAACTTAAAAATGGAGTGAAGTGTAGGCTAAATAGTAAACTGGGGTTGCAAAGAAGGCATGAAACAGAATCTTGGAAGTGAAGATAAAGAAATGTGGAAACATTGTATGGGAAAGAAAAATTCGTGGGAAAGTGCAAATAAAGAACTTCTCCTTTGTGTACTCGACACAGAAATAATTTTTATTAAATTCTCAAATGTTAATTCAGATAGTCTTTTATATTTTTTAAAACCTAAGCTTAATACAAAAAAAGCAGAAGGTAGGCAACATGATTCCAAATGCTGACTTATAGCACAAATGAGTTTCCAGGAAGAAAAATGTAACTTCATAGACAGACTATGTGGAAAGTCTCAGAAGCTTGTGAGGCTCATGAACAAAAATAAAACCCTAGCAATTGATGTGTGAGTTTCACACAGAACAAGGAAATTTCACAATTCCGCAGGACTGCTAATTCCACGTTCAGGGACCCTCAGCTGAGCACCTTCGAAATGAACAATGAATTATTGAAAGCTAAATATTTCCAGAAAGGAAGAAAAGATGAACCAATGGGAACTAGTATGCAGCATGAATGGAAGTGATGACTTAGAATACTTTTTACTCAAGTGGTTTTGTGATAATTCCAAGTCCAAATGCAGCTTTCAATACTCTGTCCTATGGGTCTGGGAAAAAGAGACAAGCAGAACAAAGAGGAAGCAAGTTCGGGCACTAGGTGTTCAAAATTGGGATTGTGAGACGAAGCTACTTTGCAGATGGGTTAAAACATGGTGCAAAGTTTTCACGAGTTTCCGTGCTTTCCTCCTGCACAACGAGAAATTCTTAGTATTTGTGTGGATCAAAGATGTTCACAATCAACACTGGAGATGTTCAGAATGTGCTGGGAAGATACACAAGAAACTAGCCCCCGTGACTTTCCTGGGTAGGGGAACTACAGCGTGGGAGGTGAGAGGCAGGCAGAAGTTCTTTTCTCTCTGAAATGCCTTCATGGTGGCCACATTTTCTCCACACTACCTCTCCGCAAGAGCTGAAGCCTCCCCGATGTCTACATTTGCTTAATTTTCAGAGCTATTTTGGTCTGCAGAACACTGTCTTAGATGTATATTGCTGCATAAGAAATTACCTCCAAACTTACAGGCATTTGTTACCTTGCAGTTTCTGGGCCCGGGGCTGGCCGGGTGGGGTGGGGAGGGTATGATTCTGGCTCAGAGGTCTCCCAGGAGGTTGCACGGGAGGTGTGGCCTGCAGTCTTCTGAAGGCTTGACTGGCCTGCAGGTCCTTTTATAAGTTAACTCAAGTGGCTGTTCGATAAAGGTCTCGGGTCCCTGGGGGCCTCTCTATGGTTTGGCTGAGACTGCACGGCTTCTGACTTCTCCCCTAGACAGTGACATGAGGTCTATCTGGAAAAAGTCAAGCCATTGGTAATATAATGAGAACTGTTTGCATGACAGTGGCAGTCAAGGAGAGTGGACTGGTATGTGCATGTGTGAACAATGACAACCTCACTGTATTAGTCAGTGGTGGTCTGTAGATGCTGTTGAGTGAGTGTGTGTCTGTGTGGCCATTATATTCAAAATGACTGAGCAAGTAGAACAAGAAATCTGCATCAAATTTTGCATTAAGCTTCAACATTCTGCCGTGGAAACTATTCAGATGATTCAGAAGGTCACAGCTATGGGCAACTGGTAGCTGGCAGCTTCATAACAATATGCCCGCTCATGCACCCCATCCTGTGCAGAGTTTTTTTGTGAAACGTCAAATCACTCAGGTAACTCAGCCCCCCTACAGTCCTGATTTGGTGCCCTGAGACATCTGGCTTTTTCCCAAACTAAAACCATCTTTGAAAGGGAAGAGATTTAAGACCATGGATGAGATTCAGGAAAATACAACGGGGCAGCTGATGACAATTGGGAGAACTGTGTGAGGTCCCAAGGTGCCTACTTTGACGGGGACTGAGGTGTCCTATGTACAATGTTTCTGGCATTTTTTCCAATAAATGTCTCTATGGCAGGGCTGGGTACTTTCTAGACAGACCTCATGTATCTCAGAGGACAAGAGAGTGAGCCGCGCAGATGTAAGCCATGCTATCTCTGATCATCTAGCCCCAGAAGGAGCGTCTCACCACCCCTGTCACAGCCTCCTGCTCCCACAGACTGACTCTGGAGTGACGTGGAGGAAACCGCAAAAGGCTGCGAGCACTAGGAGGGCTGCCACCGGGCACCGCCTATGGCACACCCCCTTTGACACTTGGTGATCTGCGCTGATCTTGGGGACAGGACCTAAAGCATATGACCCTTTGATTTATTTTTATTGATTTATTTTTCATAAGCAACTTAGAAGTGCTGGGAAACCTTCCACCTCTCTTGGTTCTCTTCCCACGTGTATAGTCTTCATTTAGAGGGAAGCACAGTCTGACCCCATGTGCCCTGGGCTGATGTAAGAGACCATGCGGGACAGCAAAGGACAGTCCACAGAATGATACGGGCAAGCAAAATGTCAAGGAACACCATAATGGACAGTTCAACAAAATAAGACTGCTTCACTTTGTTTTGTTGTAAGAAGTCCTCTCTCATATTTTGAGGAAATCTCCTGCCATGGCCTCCTATACTTAGATGATTTTCAAGAGCCAGATCTGGGTATCCGGAAAAATCATTACTGCCTACTGATATCCACGCATGGGGCTTCTGGGGACACGTGGTCTTAGCCATGGAAAATTTTCTCTGCGAAAGCAGCAGACTTAGATCCCCTTTGGATATAACCAAACCGGCACCAAATGCCACTGCTGACAACATTTTGAACCATTTTAAAAGACACAACAGTGCACATGGGACATAGGATGATTTAGACTTGTACAACTGTGGAAATAGCAGTCAAATTCTTTTCATCTAGTGAAGTGTCTTAGTGTTTTCAGTGTCTGGTGGCATTGGTCTTCATTGTCCTTCCACAACTCCTCTGTGTCTCATTGTGGAGATTTCTTTGAAGTATAAAACAAACAAACAAACAAATAAACAGACAAACAAAAACATGTCATTCCATAGATTCCAGAAAAGGGACAGACATACACTAGGTTGCATTGAAAAATGTGTATTTTTTTAAAATTCCATAACAACAGCAAAGGTCGTAAATCCTGTTCAAAAGTAGAGGAGAAGAAGCTTTATTTAAGCAAAATAAGTGACTTTGGGAACCCAGCTTACAGTGACAAGGAAGGACTGGCTGTACATGCTGTATCTTAGATCAGCCAAAACTAACAGGATGCTCATGGAATGAGCACAACTGTTTTTGGTCCAAAGAACCTATTACTAAAGGAGCACGTCTGCTCATTATTAGAATGACCTCACATTTCAAAAGCCATTCTATCTTTTTAAAGCACTTTAAAATTAATTGTCATTTCATCCATTCAGCCATCCAGGAAGTCCACGCTTAGAGCGGATTTTTCTGTCTTTCGTGGTTCCCATGAGCCAGAAGCCTTCCAAACCACCTCTTCTGTCTGGGTCACTGGGCCGGGTCAGTTGATGGGACTCAGGGGCCACTCTTCTCTGCCCTCCTGTCTGAATGAACTCAAAGCCTTTGCTATTGGATTCTTGCTCAGGTTTTGCCCCCAGATAATTTTTTGTCAATAATTCTTTCTTATCTGGTCCTTTTTAGAACTTGAAATGAATTAAGCTAACCCTGTTGTGTTATTGGTGAGCAAAGAAATGACCGCCCAGGGAAATTAAATGATTTTTCTAGAGGTATAGATACCAGGGTCCAAAATATCGCATCTATTACATAGCTTCTTACTGTTAAAGTAATGATCCAATTTGAGTTTATATTTCCCCAACAAACCTTTATCCATCCTCTCAGAGCCTCCAGGTTCTTTGTTATGTTGTGGAAAATCTAAGATGAATTACCCTTTCAAAAATATACTATCTAGTATTGATGGAGTAATCATTCTGCACCAGACAGTACATTACCTGCATTATCTCATTTAGCTCTTACGAAAACATTATGAGTGATTTTATTATCTCATTTTTCAGTTGAGGAAACTGAGGCACAGAAGAAGTTTCTTGCCCAAACTCACACAGCTGTTATGATATATGCAGGTGGGACCTGAGCCTTCCAGCCGTGAGTTCTCTGCCACTGTGCCACACTGTAAAGAAAAGCATGAGCTAGCTTTTGCTTCCTACCAAAAATACTGAGTAAACCCAAAGTGAATCATTTGGGCCGCCTGCACAGCCTCTAGGGCGGACTGAGGGTCAAGGGAGGGGTTTACAGTGTGACACAGCTGTTTGCTTTAGTTGGGTGATGAGGACCGTGGAGAAAAGGGTCTTTCCTGGGTCAGAGGCAACATGCTTTTCTCTCTCACACACACACACACAAAAAGAGGTGGGGTCTGTCTGGAGATAATGTGGCTGTATCTGAGATGAGAGTGGCCTTCCTGCGGTTGGCCCTTCTAGTGGTGAAGTCCTACTGTGGCTTGGCCCTGCTCAGGAACTGAGCCCTGCCCTGCCTCCACTCCAGACATCACCTTGGTTTTCTTTTGAATGTGCATGTACTTTATAAGGTATGCCCGTGCACAGTAAGAACAGGAGATTTAAAGGAACTTATTTGTGTGTATAATTTACAACATTACGAGCACAGCATCGTTTCTGCAGTATGAGTATAAATATACCTGTGTAAATTTTTCCTATTCTATATAAATTATCCTTTCCCTATAAGCTTATACTGACTCAAATATAAGCTCATGGGAGTAAAGACTTCATCTGTGTCACTGACCAGAGTATTTTCGAAAACTGTCAGGCACACAGTAAGTGCTCAATAATTTTTTAAAAATGCAAGGGGGCTGACTATGATTCTGTCTGTCCTGAACAACAGGTATTTCTGGGTCAATACACCTAAGCCATGGATCAGGGCAACCTCATGGAAGGGACATCTGGCAACACTTCAGATTGAGAAAGTGGTTTGTGCATTCCAGGAGGCACTGCTAGCCTTTGCTTTCAGTTGATTTGACAACAGTCCTGAAAGAAGGGTGTTACTATGCTCTCGATGGGGAAAGAAACTAAAGCACAGAGGGCTTGAGTGACTAGTTTAAATGCACAGAGCTGGCAAACTGCAGGACCTGGGTGAATAGGGGGGCTCCTAACCCCAACTCTTGCTCAACTCACTGTGGCATATAATGAAATAATGAAAATCTGACCATCACCCAAACAAGCATGAACAAAAAATTCATGAGTTTTTAGAGCTATGTTGTCAATGGATTAGAACCAAGAAAATAAAGCACTACGATACATTTGCTATTTAGAATTAAGCACAGAGAAATATAAAGGGGGAAAAGCCAAGATTAAACAAAAGACCACCCTCACTAATTCAAATCCTGACAACGAATGTGTGATTAATAAAGTAGCAAAATATAGTGAGAACTCCCAGGATATAACCCGCATAGAACTAACATGCTAATGAAAAAGTCATGAGCAGCTCAGCCAGTTTCACAACATTAATTCCTTTTGTAAATTATTAAAATGTCTCAAGTGTGAAAATATCCACCCAAGTGTATGGGGAGGTCAGGGAAAAAGAATAGTGAAAATGAATAGACTCTTCAAGGGTGATAAACGAATATTTAAGCACCAGGTTTTCAAAACAAGTACCCTGTAAACTCACAGAAACGGTGAGTAGATTACTGTTCCTCGGGTTGCAGAAAGCAGGAGGGAATGCTGGCGTGCACAAGTTTCTTTTTTGCAGTGATGAAATATTGTAAGCTTGGAGTGATAGTTACACAACTGTGTAAGCATACTAAAAACCATGGACTTTCACCAGTAAAAAATAAAGACAAGTACCCCAAAGAATTCCTTTGTTCTGTCTAAATGAAACCTCCTCACCCTCTGACTTTAAGTGAATTCTAATCAACAAGTACTTCTGGAAGTGCGTTCTTCTGGCTGTTACTTCCAGAGAGAGGTACTGTGGAGATGCTCAGATTTCCACTGAGACCCAGCAGCATGAAGGCTCTGGAAGCACAATTTAATTCTTCTTTAGCATTCCAGCCTGGTTGAGAAATATTTTCAATTTATATTCATGAAGGGATTTTTCAGGGGAAGCCATCTTTTATATTGTAACATACTACTCTACTACATTTGCCACACTATAGCTACTCTTGCATTCATTCATTTGTTAATTCAACAGACATTTATTAAGGGCCAGCTACGTGGCAGGAATTAATGAACATAACAGATAAACTCATGTTTTCATTAAGTAGGTAAAGACAGACCAAATCTATAGACCATATTTTTATAATACACTCTATAGGCCACCTTTTTGTATGTATTTTTATCATGTGATTCCCCTTGGCGTGTCTAAAACATCAGCCTTTCCCACCATCCAATCTGTAGGATGCTTCTCCCTCACTTCCATATTTGACCCAATCTTTGAAATATAGTAGGAAGCTTATTGCATATGCCACTCAGCTTAGATTTCCAGGGCTAACACTGACCTGAAATTTAACGGGTGATGAACCTAAGTCACAATTCTGCATTGGCCATAGACTCCATTTCCTTTAAGGTGAATCTACTTTTGATTTGGTGATTCGCACATTCGTTGGGTACAACTCTAAATTGTATGTAGGATCAAGAACTGGGCACCTTTTTTTTTAACGAGGTAAAAATGGATATAGTAGTTCCTAGATTATTCGCATGGTCTGAGGAACTAGATTTATCAAGGCAATAGAGCAATGATAGAAAATTTAACCATCTGGACACCTGAGAAATCATTATATGTACTATATTGGCACATATGGAGCTGCCTTCTCAGCAACATGTAGACTAATGTCCCCTCCCCATTCATGGCCATGATCAAAGCCAAGTTCACACATTGTGACCCTCTCTTTCCTGGCTTAAGCATGCACACTTGGCTGAAGCTGAGTTAACTAGGTAATGAGTTTCTCACCTAGTTTTTACTGAGTGAATAAGTTCGGTCTGCTCCCAACTTTGGTCAATGGGATATTTAAGGAAAGACCAGAATTCGCAGGTGAGAATCTACCTATGTTGTTCTCTAAGAATCTATGAATACTCCATTTATTTCAACACTGTAAAAAGCATAAAAATATTATTACCCAAATGTGCCTTAAAATCCTTCAGTTTTATTTGGTTGGCTTTGACGTGTCTGGAACCCCTGATGACAATCCTATTGTTAGGTCTATAAGGCCACTTTTAAGACCCAGGACAACTGCCCAGGATTCATTTTCCTCCCAGAAATCTTACCCTAGAAACACAGTCTGTTTTCCTACCTACTTTAATGCTGACCTGAACAATTCCATCTTTGGGGATTTTCTTTCTAGCTCTATCTGTCCTGTAATCGATGGCAAGGATACTTTGGGGGAAGCCATACTTTCTTCAGCTCTTATTTTCTTCCTACTCTGACAAAAAGCACAGACTATCCAGGAAGGAAGAACCCCATCAAAGCAACACTTTGATTATTGCTCATCAGATTTTTTTGTATAAGCATAAGAAGCAGGCTAGTTATTTAATCTGTAAAATACCAAGAAGAATGCTTCAACTCGGGACATTTAGAAGACAACAAAAAATTAAAACTTTGTATGTTTTTTAAAATCTTTTTAGTAGATTTGTGATTATATTCGACATGGATTCAGCATAGTGGTCATTTGCTATTGATTTTCAATTCCTTCTCAAATGAGAAATTGATGAGGACACTTAACCATTAAGAAAATAGTATCTGGCCCTGGCTGGTGTGGCTTAGTGGATTGAGCGTGGGCGTGAAAACCAAAGGATCGTGGTTCGATTCCCAGTCAGGGCACATGCCTGGGTTGCAGGCCAGGTCCTCAGTGAGGGGTGTGCAAGCGACAACAACACACCAATGTTTCTCTCCCTCTTCTTCTCCCTCCCTTCCTCTCTCTCTAAAAATAAGTAAATAAAATCTTTATTACAGAAAAAAAGAGAAAATAGTGTGTGTGGCTTTTCTGGCCCAGGTTTCTTACTCCAAGTTTCACAGATCTTTAGGAGGTTGTCCTACACTATTCTCGTCTCCCACCAATACACAACAGCATGTTGGCCCTTACTCGGGGCCTTTGTGATAACCTGCAAAAAGTTCTTAGGCTTTGCTAATGCATTTGTTCATAATCATTCTCCTTTTTGTAGAAGGAGTACAGATTGGGGTTCACCCTGAGTTCTTTGGGCAGAAACCAGAAGGGGATCTGTTTCTAACAAAGCGTCATCAGCTTTTCCCTTGGAATAGAAACTCGAGACTGTCATGGTTAGAACTTCTCTGAAGCTACTGTCTCACAGGTTATACAAGTACACAGGTCTTTTGTCTTCTGTAAATTTTCTTACTAACCACTGGGGAGAAATAGCTAGAGGAAAGCAAATTCTCTTAAAATAAGAAGTTACAGAACTTCTTGCATTTTACAAGACTCTTATAGCTATGGTTTATCATTCTTACTTCTTGCATGTTGGGAGCTAGAAACTGCCTTTTAGCTCCTGCTGCCTGCTCTATTCCTGAGGGCATATCTTGCCAAAGACTAATCCTTCTTTCTGACTTCCATTTAGTGCAAGCACACATCTAATTAGAGAAAAACAGCAGGTATAAACCAGTTCACATGCAATTGTTTCAATGAGTTATTTTCACTTTTCAGAACTTCCTGAAGGAAGTGGTCCCATCGGGCTCTTGCTGCACTTTCTTAGAGTGTCTTGGTTTTATCTGATAACAGAGCAAACCAAAGAGTTTAGGACAGGGCTTCTCGCAGGCATTCACCCAAGTACTTCCTCCACCAATATACAGAGGTATGTATATTCATTCACCAATTCAAAAAGCTCTCTTTACATGAAGATAATCATATTTTCTGAACAAGCCTCTCCATAAATACTTCCCGAACTAGCTTGTTCTCCAAACTAAGAGAACAACAAGACACAATACATAAAGAACACTGGGCCTTAAGTGTGTGTCTCTGGCACATACTACCTGCATGGCCTTGGAAAAGCAAAATCAATCTCTAATATACATCGAGATTTAATAATGTCTCATTCCATTTGGCTTTTGTACAGATTAAATCAGCAATGCTGTCGTGACTGTGCCTAAATTAGAGGCTGGCCTATTTTAAGAGCTTAATACATAATAGGTCTTTTCTTTTTATTTGTTTTTTTTTATCAGAACTTTAGAGACTAGAGGTAAGAACATCACAAATCAACAGATGATTCTGTTGACACAGTAGGTGCCAAGAAGCAAATGAGCTCCAATGAATTATTTTATTTAGGAAACCCACTTCCTGAAAAGATGTTCAGGGTTTAATTTATGGAGAAAGGATCTTTGAATCTCCGATTTATGCTCTTCTTTGTTTACTATTAAGTGAGATTCTTGTCACCTCCCACACTGAACCACTGGGGGAGTTTGGCTTGGAGCTTTCAGATAAGCCTCTATCTGTTTCCTAGAAGCCATTTTCTGAAGGATAGGTCTAAAAGTAAGTTATTTTTACTTTCAAAAGCCATAGGTGTGATGAGATCCAGCTGGTTCAGTAGGTCTCGGGTCAGGTCCCAGGATCTGCATTTCTAATTCCCAGGGAATCTCATTCAGTTAATCCTTCAGTCACACTTTAATAAACATCGGTCTACAACACTTGATGGCCAGAGGAATTGGGGGCAGTGTGACTGACAGCACTTGGATCATGACTTCTGTTGAAGGATTGCTACCCGGTATCCCAGCCCATGAACCCTTGCCTGAAAGTCTGCCTTTTAAGATGGAACATATTCTCCCAATGCTTTCAGCTTATTTTATATGTCTTCTGGTCTAGACTGAGTAAAACAGATTTTCCTCCCTATTTTCACTGGGCCTCATTCAATCAGTTGAAGATCTGAGTAGAACAGAAAGCCTTAGTGGGAGGGAACTCCTGCCCGACCCCTTGAACTGGGATATTGGTCTTTTCTGGCCACTGGGCTCAGGCTGAAGCATTGGGTTTTCTTGGGCCTTGAGCTTCTTGGCTTTCAGATGGGAGTGGCACATCAGCTCTCCTGGGTCTCCAGGTTGCCACCTATAGACCTTGGGGCTTGTCACCATTTCTTCTAACAAATCTCTTTCTCTTTCGATTTCTATATGGATCTATATAAAGATAAATATATATCTTCATCTATCTAATTGAAAAGTCTTAATGAAACAAAAAACCATAAAATGGCTTTGTGGGACCACCTCCTACTGCAAATAATCCTTGACCAAGAGACTGGATGTTTGAGTGTAGCAACCCTTTATGCTTCTCTAGGGGGGCAAATGTCTGCATCACAGTCTTCTGTTAACAAACTAATATTATTGTTAGTAGGAATGGATCGCTTTGGCATCCACAATCTAGCCATTTATGCTTTCAATATTGTTGCGGAACAACTGAATTGACCTTTGCCTGAAGGCTGCTGAGTCAGACTTAATGACTTCTCATTTACTCTGTTCCCAAGGCAGTTCCATGACCACGTGATAATGTCAGCATCTTGGGAGTAGAATTAGTACGGCTTTAAATACAGAGAATTTGAACACAGACAATAAAGAGGGCAACTGAATCCCTATCTTGGGGGAGCATCTGGAAGGCAATTAGATCTTTAATAAGCAAACCCAGGCTCCTCCAGACTCACTCTTGGAAATGACCAGGGGCACCTCTGTATGAAAGGTCACCTGTGTGACTTTGGGAACTACCTATCCCAATTCACTCCTTTTACATTTATTTATTAGAAAGCTTCTAATAAATTTGTTGTCCTAAAAAATGATATAAAAATGGAAGGATCTTAGACTTACAAAACCAGTAAAGGGAGTGGAGATAAATTGTGCAGTTTGAATGTGAGAAATTAAATTTAGATGGTATGTTGCATTTATAAGAAAGAGAACAAAATGAGAAAAGTAAAAATCAGAATGTTTGGCTGTATCCATGCACCTTACTTTGAAATATTAAAAACTAAATCAGTAGCATTTGAATGTATTTAAATGTTGAGTGTATATATTACAGCTCTAAGTGCAGGGTTCTCTTGGTGTCCTAGTTTATTCTCATCAAATCTGAATCTCAGAGATGGTCAAGAATGAATATCTGCAGTCAGTTTGATTAACAAAACAATAATGTCAAACTTTTCTTTGCTTATTAAGATTAAAAGTAGTTCTAACATTTTCTTCCTTGTATTTAAAATAAGCATCATACTTGTACCTTTTCTCCCATTATTATTTCACTTACAATTTTGAGGAAAAAATTGGTAAAAACATTTTTCTAAATACTATTTATTTTTTTTATTTTAATTGTTGTTCAAGTACAGTTTTCTGTCCTTCCACATCCTAGTCCACCCACCCAGCCCTGCCCAGCTCCCTCCCATTTCCACCTCTCCTAGTTTTTGTCCATGTGTCTTTTATACTTGTTCCTGTAAACCCTTCCCCTTTCCCTCTGAAATTCCCTCCCCTCTGGTCACTGTCAGCCTGTTCTCTATTTCAGTCTCTTTGGTTATATTTTGCTTATTTGTTTGTTTTGTTTTTAGGTTCCTGTTAAATGTGAGATCACATGGTATTTGTCCCTCACTGCCTGGCTTACTTCACTTAGCATAATGCTTTTCAGTTCCATCCACACTGTCACAAAGGGTAGGAGCTCCTTCTTTCTTTCTGCTGCACAGAATTCCATTGTGTAAATGTACCATAGTTTTTTGATCCATTCATTTACTCGTGGGCACCTAAGTTGCTTCTACCACTTGGCTATTGCAAATTGTGCTGCTATGAACATTGGGGTGCATAGGTTCTTCTAAATATTATTTATAATTTTTGTTAGAGAGCAGTGAATAAAACTCTTTGATGACTCATATAGCAAGTGGCTGTAGGAAATGTGAGTGAACTGATGTCCAGATAAAGTTATTAGTTAAATTTATATCAAAAAGGAGAAAAAAGATTTTAATGAACTGAATCACCATTTGAAGCATAACTTTGGGCAAGTTAACTTATTGATAAAGAGAAATGACAATGTTAATAATTGATGAGGTACCTAGAATTATATATAATTATCCATTAACTATCCTACTTAAGAAGTGATTTAAGCAAAATCATTATTCTGGGGTGAACACAGAATAGGGGAACTAACATTTATTGAACATCTGCTCTGTACCAGGTACTTTGCCTTTGCTATTTCATTTGATCCTCAAAAGAAATCTTTATGGTAGGTAATGCAGCCTCATCGCTTTACTTGTAAGGAAACAAACTCTGAGACCAGCGAGTAGCCCTCCCAACTGAGCAGAACAAAGTAGGGGGAGGAGCAGAGTTTCAAACCCGATTTTTACTACTACAGATTTTATTATATTTATAAAATGTTGCCACGTAAAAAACGAATATAGGAGTAAGAAGTCCTCTTGAACACTGTATTTCAACTTTGACAATGCATACTTTTGTTGAGTTTCATTGAAATACTAAGATTCTTGACTTATATTTTTACTTTCAACCCCTGAAATTTGGAACATTCAAAGCTGCAGTGAAAACATTAAAGAATTACACAAAACTCGATGAAGTCTCTTTCTGGTCTTTTTTGTTGCTGCTTTAAATCTCATTTTCTGAGTGTGGTTTATAGTTTATGTTCAATATGATTTTGTGTTAGTTTCAGACTGAACTTCAGGGCAGGTGCTTGGCATGAATGGCAAGCCGGACAGACTGGGTTTCAGGAGTGGTGGAGTGGACTGAAGATCAACAGGTTAACAAACTGGAAGAGGTTTTCTGTAAGTAGGTGAGAAGGCTGGGTTGCCTGAAGTAAAAATAGGGGTTGGGGGGGCAGAGATAAAAGTCATCTAGAGTTCTAGAAACCTAGACCCAGCCTAGACAGAACACATTCAACACCAGCCCTGGGGGACGGGGGGAGCTGGGAGGAGGGGAGAAGCTGCTATAGTCAGGGCAGCAAGAATCCCCCCATCCCACCTGCTCCACGACACTGTTGGCCAGTTCCCTGAGGCTCTGATCAATGCTCAGGGCCTTGGCCCAGACAGGGAAACCTGGGGTGTCCCAGCTCAGTTGCTGCAGGTGCTCAGCGCAGTGGCAGAGCAGTGGCCATGTCTTCTCTGAGTGGGGCACACATGTTCTGGACCATGACAGTCATCTGGAGATGTCCTACCTACGAAAGTCCAGAAGGTGAGAATCATTAGATGCCCCAGAACTCAATATCCCAATACCTCAATACACATTTTTGATATAGAAGGAGGCCTGGGAAGAAGGACTCAGAAGGACTGAGAAGGAGAACTGATGATGGAAGGACTGAGAGATATGAGATTTCTGTTTTTCCTTGATCCACTCTACCGCTAGGGCCCAGGGAAATGCAGTCTGTATCCTGAATTTTGTCAAAGTACCAGGCCTCTGCCTTCTTCTCTCTAGAAGGGAGGATGACTTTGGTGACCCCTTGCCTGCTCTCGGAGAAGCCTGAGAGACAGGACGACTTAATGGGCAGTGGCATGTCCCCAAATTTGTGATCATTGCAGCCTCATCTGCTGCTGCTGAAGAGGACGTCACAGGACTTCTTTGCTCATACCTGCAGCCTTGTTCCTCACGCGTAAGCCAAGGAGTTCAGCCAGAGTTTGTAGCAGATATAAATTTTGTGATGTTCTCTCTACAGGTCAGGATTTGACCAAAAGGCTTGTCTGCAGAAGGTTTCAAATGGCCGAGGTTAGCGCTGTGTTGTCTAGGATTTGGAGAGTAAAGAGTGTTTATTTTATCTTAAAGTCAGGGATGACAGGCAGAATGAAAATGTGAATTTCAGACTCCTGGCCCTGTGCATCCTGGTCTCACAAAAATGTGCTTGTTATTGATTTGCCTGAAGGGGCATTAAAAAGTACATACATAGTAATTCTCTTTTTCCAGTCTAGATATCAAAGATTTAAACTGGCAGTCTTCCGGATAGCTTTAAAAATTAACAATGCTGAGGTAAAGAAAAATGTTTCCAAATATTTCCATGATTTCACTATATGCTTAGCTAAGTTACTGAAAGCCTCAGGAAGACTCTAAAAGTGTCAAAAATAGAGGTGAGGCCCTGACTGGTGTAGCTCAGTGGATTGAGTGCAGGCCTGTGAACCAGAGGATCAAGGTTCGATTCCCAGTCAGGGCACGTGCCTGGGTTGCAGGCCAGTTCCCAGCAGAAGACACATGAGACGCAACCATACATTGATATTTCTCTCCCTCTCTCCTTCCCTTCCCCTCTAAAGATAAATAAATAAAATCTTTTAAAAAATACAGGTGAGCCTAATCCAACTTTGTTTTAGGTCAGCAATTTTCAAAGGATGTGCCTCAGGAATTTAGAATTTTCAGAACAATGCAACACATGGCCATTTAGCCAGGGGCACTGACCCCTTTTCCTCTACATTGTCAAACAAACAAAGGACAACAGCCAACACAATAACTATCCATTGTGAAAGAATCGAAATTATAGCTTTTTTTGGTAGGATCAGCAAGAAAAAAATTTTTTTGGCATACCACATATTTTAGTAACTACTTTATGTGTGCCATGAGATGAAAAAGGTTAAATATCATTGTTTCAGGTGATGGCCTCAAATGACTTCTGTTCCAAAAGCTACTCTAGTGACCAGTGCGGAAGAAATTGTCCTGCTTTCCGTCAGATCGGTCCAAGCAGGGCCACCACTAGCTTGCACAGTGACTTCGGTGGGGGCTGCGGGTGCAGCGGCGCCTGGTGGGGAAAAGCGAAAGCTGATTGCAGCCCCTCGCCCCTATACGCACCGGCTCTGGTTAGTTAGGTTCAGGTAGGTTGAAAAGCCACTCCTGTGTGCACAAAACCTCGGGTGGGAGTCTCAGGAAGCGTCTACCATCTAGTCTGTGAAGAACTGTCTCTGAGTGCCCACGAAGGCTTCATCGAGACCAGCCTCGAATACTACTTAAACACTCTATTCCTCCGGTCCTTACATACGGCCTCAGACTAACTTTTGAGAGTGTTTCAAAGCTAAACTATTTATCCAAGTGCGGGGGGGAGGGGCGGGAGGGTAAGGGCTATTGCGCAGGTTTGTAGTCTCCTGACCAATTTTCATTCACATCTCAACAAAGCTTCCACAAAATGGAGTTTGTATCCACTCGGGTGATTTACTTTGATTTTCAGAGGCTGATGAGACTCCTTTGAAGGCTACCGTCAGGCAGATTTCACCTTCCCAGTGTGTCATCTTTGCTGATGAGCTCGCACACCGCAGGGGCAGGCGCAGCCCTCCCGCCGCCGGGGTTCAGGTTACAAGAGGCAACCGAATGGGTGAAGTAAAAGCCAAGTTCAAGAATAAAGTGAATTGATGTGCAGCTAATTTTTTAAATAATTTTTTAAAATAATTAAAATAATTATTTTTAAATAATTTTTAAAATAATTATTTTTAAAATAATTTTTAAGATTTTTTATGCCAATGGAATAATTGATATGATATATGCATTGCAAAACATGCAAGCAGTACAAACTATGTAGAATAAAAAATGAGTTCCTTTCACGGTTCCCCAAACGCCACACCTCTGGCCAGAAGAAACCACTGTTAATAGCTAATTGATCGTTTGTTTCTCAATTTTTCTAAAAAATTATACCCACATGTATCTATACACATCTCAAGATACAATTTTAACAAAAGTTAACTCTTTCATTAAAGTATAATACACATATTCAAAAGTAGGTATATAAAATTTTATAGCTTAATAAATTGTCATAAACTAAACACTCTAACACACACACCACCCAAGTCAAGAAATAAAACATCAGAACATCAGAGGCCCCCAAATGTGCCTTATCAACCTATTCATAGTTTTTATACATAAGACACTAATTTTGTTGCCATTAACTTTTTCCAGTTAATAATAATTTTTATCCCAAAATCATATCTACTAGTTTTACTGCTTTGTAATATTCCTTTTTATTTGCTTAACATACGTTATTTAACATTACCCTGTTCATAGACATTTATTCTATTAACATAGTCTTGTATAAAATATTAAGCTCAAAGCTTTTGATTCTTTTTTTTACCATAATAAAAGTCATTCTTTTTATACCTTTATTTTACAAAAGGAATACCAAGTAATAGTTTTTCAGACATAAGATTATAATAAGCCAAAGGTGGAAAAGGTCTTCTAGGAGATACCCAAATCTCCTTCTGCGTGATCTTTGTCAATGGGATTTACTGACAGGCCAAGAAGAATACCTTCTCGTCCTGCTCCCCTCCCCCCCCTCACCCCACTCTCAGGGCTGTGACTGCGATGCGCATGGGGAAGACTTACCAGTGTCACAGGTCAGGTCCTCAAGTCAGTGCTTACTGGGAAAAAAAGACTCTAATTTGTAGCCTTTGCCAATTTTCTGTGTTGTCAATTCTCCTACCAAGACTAATTTCAAGAGACCAACTCGACCTCACTGAACACAGTGCTGAGAAAAGGCATGAACGATGAGCTCTTGTGAGCTTCTGCAACAAGACTCCACTACCTGGGGTCTGAGCCAAGATAGCACCTGTCTGACTGCATGAAACGGAGTCAGAGAGCAAGGGGTGGTTCAAGCAGAATGGAAATCTGAAATAACAGGGTAAGGGGAAGCAAAGAAATGTTTGGGGCATTTCTTGAACAACATTGGAATGTCCAAGGAGTGACTGTTTTAATCAGCCACATGACACATGGCACATGAGTGTTTGAACTTTCTATTTAACAGGTCAATATTAATGTTCTCTCAATATAATAATCATGAGTTATGGTGGAAATCTGTGTATGGTGAAATTTCCTTTCTTTTTGCCTGCAGCAGTCAGTGGGGAGAAGAAACAACCCACATAGTAGCGGACAAAAATTCAGACAGCACAATTAGATAAAGTATCTCTCAAAAATAACTGCAGTTAGTCAAGACAAATTTATTTGCTGATCATGTACCATGGGCTATTGTTGGTAGTCAGGGAAACTGGTAAACAGAAAAGAGAAGAGAGCTTTGAAAAGCAATGGAAGGTTGAGAAGGGGAAGAATATTCCTTGTGCACCCTTACATTGAAAATTTACTCTAGAGCCCTGGCTGACGTAGCTCAGTGGATTGAGTGCCAGCCTGGGGACGAAAGGGTTGAGGGTCTGATTTCCAGCCAGGGCACCTGCCTGGGGTGTGGGCCCGGTCCCCAGTAGGGGGCACTCGAGAGGCAACCACACACTGATGTTTCTCTCCCCTTCTCTCCCTCCCCCTCTCTAAAAATAAATAAATGAAATCTTTAAAAAAAGAAAAGAAAATTTATTCTTGAGAGTGAGGAAGAGAGTGATGGTGGGCGGAGAGATTTGAAGACCCAAAGGCAAAAGAAGAAAAAAGACTGATAAGTTTGATCATATAAAAAAAATCTAAATTGCAAAAATATATTGTCAACTAAGTGTAAATAAGCCAACAAGCTTATATATTGCAACACTGCCAGGGTGTGTCCCTACTGAGATCTCTCACTAACTGTGTTAGTTTTTCTATGGTTGCCAGTGATAGTCTGCTGGGGGTCCCATAAGAATGCCACCGAGTGGGTGGCTTAAACAACAGACATTTATTTTCTTCTATGTCTTGAGGCTGATAGTACAAGATCAAGGTACCAGCAGAGTCGATTTCTCCTGGAGCCTCTCCTGTTTTTGCAGACGGCCGTCTTCTCACATGTGCTTATAGGTCTCTTCTGTTTGCATGGGTTGCGGGGTGTGGGGGAGATCAAAAAGGAGAGAGTCGTCTCTGGTCTTCCTTTCAGTTCTTGTAAGGACACTGTCCTGTGGGATTAGGACCCACTCTTAAGACCATATTAACCTTAATCACCTCCCTAAAAGCCCTATCTCCAAAATAGTCGCCTTGGCGGTTAGGGCTTTAACAACGGACTTTTGGGGGATACCACTCGGTCTATAACACTGCCATAACAAAGTACACAAATCTGACAGATTAAAACAACATACTTTTGTTATCTTCTGTGGGTCAGAAATCTGGGTTGGTTTCTCTGCTCTTAATTCCACCGAGATGAAGTCATGGTATCGCCCTGCTGGGTTCGTATCAAGAGGCTTTAGCAAGCTTCCCAGCTCTTTCAGGTTGGCCGAACCCAGTCCTTGGGGGCCACCCTATCGCCAGAGGCCTCTTGCAGGTCTTTGCCTGGGGCCCCTCCCCCCAGAGCCAGCAACATGGCACCAAATTCTTCTCACATTCTTTGACTTCTTGTTTCGAGTTTTTTAAGGGATCATGTGATGAGACTATACCCGCCTTTATAATCCAGGATAATATCTTGATCTAAAGTCTGTAACCTTAAACACATCTGCAAATTCTCTTCTGGCATCCGGGGATTAGAGTGAGACCCTCTTTGGGAGCCTGTTATTCAATTTACTGCACTAGCATCTGTATTAGAGTTTCAAATCCCTCCAAGAAAGATTTATGGAAACATCAAAATAATGATAAGAGAAGGTCTCGACTTGCTCCTGGTTTATGAGAATAGTTTTAGAATTTCATAACTCAGCAGGATGCTTGCTCTTAACCTGAGTGATATGTGTGTATCTGACTTTCCTGTTAATATAGGAACATTAAAAAGTATTCATTTACCCTTATTTTCTAATTTAAAAAAGTTAATAATAGATGTCTAACATTGTCAAGAGTCTTTTGTTATCTACTACAATGCTTATGTTTTTCTTCTTTGATCTATTAATATAGTACAGAAATTATGTTAATAATTCTTCTTTCACTGAATTATCTTCAACTCTGGACTCATTGTAATACATGCCTAATCCTTATCTTGTGAGTTTTTGCATACATTTTTAAAATATAGTTTTCTATTTTGTTTTCTTTGTGAAGTTTTCATATAAGGGCTATTATGATGTCACAGGAAGAATTGGGATGATCCGTTTCTCTCTGTGCCCTGGAACTATGACACTATGACAAATATGACACCAGTTATCCCTTCTTCTTAAGAGTTTGAGAGAAAGCTTTGGAGAACCACTTGGGTCTACCACATTTGGAGAGAAAGCTTCTTTCATAAATTTTTAAATTTTTTCTTCTTTTTGAATTAGTGCTATATATAAAGATAAAAAAACTAGTCTTTCATCACACTTTATTTCCCACATTAAATATTGACACACATACTTTGAATGAACATCATATATATCAATATTTAAAACTTTGAATGTATCTTTTACGTTGCATTTTTTCTAGCATGCACATATTAAGCTTATTAAGATACAGAAGAGAACGTTATATATTTATAGGAATCCTTGAGAAAAGGATGCCCGGATGTCCCTTTCACATCTTTAAAATGTTGGGACTAAAACCAAAAAGATATTTTTCCGTAGCTCAAATATTCTTAACAGGCAATTTTCCCTCGATAACCCTCGGATGTCAGCATGTAGCAATAGTTGTCTGCGATCAACTTACATGGTAAACAAGTGAAAAGAATACTCTCCAGGTTGGCACGTGAGTGTTCTGTGGTTCACAAACTTGACTGTGAACCAGTAACCAGTAACTGTGCTGTTTACATCAGCTGACAGTCTTCACCCCAAGATTGGCAGCGAAGGAAGCAGATCGCTGACCGCCAGGCTAGTGCAGTTCCTGAGTGTGAGTAACGACTTCAGAATGTTTTCTTCTTGTTGCAGCCACACCGTCAGAGCATATTCCTGCAAAAAACTCAAATTCCACACCACGTTTGTTGACCAGAAAGTAGACATGATTAAAAATTAAAACGGTTGCAAAAAAGTGACAATTCATAAAAAGAAATAAATGCTTACATTTTCTCATAATTCATACACATTTGGCTTGCTTTTAACACCTTAAAATATCATGAGTTATAATGCATATTACTCTCTAGGCTATTTTTAGTAGGATTTTTTCTCTGAATGTTATAATCAGCAGTGTTGTAAATGGCCTCCTTGTAAATGGCTTCCTTGGATTGACTAGTATGCAATCATATTTTCTGCAAGAAAATAAGTGTCTTTTTTCTAATGTTTACACTTCTTATTTCTTTGTCCTTTCTAATTATGTTGGGTAATACAACCAGGATTATGTTCAACTGGAGATTTTTACCTTCTACACTACTGACATTTTGGGTGCGGTAGCCCCTGTTGTGGGTGGGAGGGGAGATTCTCCTGTGCATCGTGGAATATTAAGCAGCATCCCTGGCCTCTATCCACTAGATGCCAGTAGCAACACAAAGTGATAAAAAAGGAGAGCTAGGAGTAAGTAAGCCAGAGAGCAGAGACGATAGTAGTAGCAATTAGGAAGTTGGATATTGAAGGGTAAGACCTCTGTGGGGAGCATTATCTATCACAGATGCTTTTATCATCTGTGACTATTTATTTCCTTAGAAGTCAATTATTTAGCACAATTATTAAAAAATCTTCAGAGATTAAAAGGCATGTAAGAAAAATGTTCAAAATTATGACAGTTGTTATTTCTCAGTGGAGGATGTTTTAAAATTTTTTTCATTATTTTAAAACATCTTTATGATTTGCTGGATTCAATTTTTAAAAATTAAGCATATGTATCATTTAAAATATTAATTTACAAAATCTGCTAGATGTTGAACAACCATAGTTATGTTAAAAGCTAGGTAATTAGAAAATCTAATACAATATTAAAGCTATTCTTTATGATTTTTAGAAATATTTTTGTATTTTCTAACTTTTTAATAATAAGCATGTGTTATTTTACTGTTGGAAAGAATTTTCAGTTTTTTAAAGGAAATATGTTAGTGACAGATTTTGACCAAAAGCTCTGAGGCATGATCATGGAAACAAGTTGTTAAATAGAATGAATATCTCTGAAAACAGTATTAAATAAAAAAATAAATTGATAAAACCTAAACACGTGTTGACTTGACTTGTAGTCAACTTTATCTCCAAGGAGAGAGCAGATAAGTGATTTCCTGTCTTGAATGCAGACCAGTGGCAGTCGCCGCTCCCTAACTCGGGGAGCTGGGTGCAGATGGAGCTGAGGGCCTCCTCAGCACTGGGCTCTGTGCCCGCACACAGACTGCTCACTCTGATGCCAGCCCAGCTGCTGCGAGATGCATTTTTGTTTAGCAAAGGAGAAATAGTGGGGCCTGGCAGAAAGCACTCATCTCTCAGTTCATGAGTGCCAGTAAAAGGTGTGCCCCAGGCTTTACTGAAAAGGACTTCATGACACGAATCCACGACCCCAGGAAGTCAGTTTCAGTGAGTAGAGAAGTTCTTGAAAATTTAATTCTGATTTCATAATTAAGACTGAAAAAAGGAGGGTGGGTAAATGAAAAAAAAATGCCAATGATACAGACCTCCTCAGAATAAGCTAGATTTTAACAGACTTGTGTATAAGGTAACAGGGACATATAACCAGAGGGGGATGTTAGGGTGCAGGAGTCTCCCCTTTTCCTCAGAGGATATGATTCAGAACCACTAGTCAATGAAAACTGAGGACAGTACCAACCTTGAACATACTAAGTTTTTCCTATTCATACCCAGCTTTTCACTGAAAGGAAGCACTTTACAGCTCTCACTTGCATAACCGAATGGGCAGTATGGCTACTCTGGCACCCTGGGACCATCATGAAGTAAAACCAGGGTGACGTGAACGCATACTGCCAACACTGTGACAGCTGATCTGACGACTCCTAAGTGACTAACGGGCGGGGGTCATGGGCAGGGTGGATGCCGTGGACAAAGAGATGATTCACTCCTGGGCAGGAAGGACCCAGCTGGACAACGAGAGATTTTATCATGCTACTGCTACTCAGGCCAGTACACAATTCAAAACTTACAAATTGTTTGTTCCTGGAATCTTCCATGTAATATTTTTGGATGGTGATTGACTGTGGGTAACAAACCACAAAAAGCAGAACCATGGACAAGGGGAGACTACAGTACTACAGAAAAAGACCAGGGTGGTCAAAGCTCAGAATGACCTGGCTTTTTGTATGTATAGCACAACCAGGACAAGGGAAGGCTAGCAGGCTCAAGTCTGTGAGTTTTAGGTGTCACGTGAAAACTCCCGGATAGTAAAACAATAAGGACGCGTTGTGACTGGCCAGCTAGTCAGGCTGCGCCAGTGCTGGGGAGCAGACGGGAGCCGACCCGGGGACAGGTTTCTGGTGCATCTCCAGAGAGTCTGCATAGACCCCGGTCTGCTCAGCGGAGCAGTGGCTTGCCTCGAGACAGGACCCTGAATGGGATCAAACTCGCTCGAAGCTGAGAGATGGTTAATAACTTTGGTGACAGAACCATTATCTTAAATCATCTTAATAACTGGCACTGTAGGTCCAATTTGATAAGGTGAAGATAAATACATATAAGGTACTGGAATTTGATGGAAAAATCAATGGCAAAAATATAATACGAGAGACATGACTTATCTGCAAGACTGCAGGATTTAGATTAGTTCACAATTTATGGGATTAGATTAATCACAGAAGGATACTATTTAATAATAGAGTTAAGGTGACACCCGAAAGACTGGGTATAATTCCAAGGACCACAACTTAAGACAGGAACACTTATAACATGTAACCACAAAGAAGAGGACCTAAGCCAGGAAAGGAAGCTAACAATGTCACCCTGAGTAAGCGGAACAGCAGCTTTCATATCCTTCCAGGGCAGGGGGTGCGAGATGGTATAACCACTTTTAGAAGACAGTGTGACCTTATCTAGTCAAGCTGAAATTGTGCCTATTTTATGACACAGCACTTCTGCTCCTCATTGTTCGCTCTGGAGAAACACGGACTGTCACGCAACAGGATCTGTGATCTGGAAAGTTCCTAGCGGCGCCACGCACAGTCATACCTCACTTGGAAAGTTCCGAGACAGGACTCAACTTTAAAGAGGCTTTAAGCAATGTGCCATCTTTGTCCAGTGGCACACAATAAGAAGCAAACAAAATACAGCTACACACCACAGTAGCCATGAATTTTAAAAACAGCTGTTGAGCAAAAGAATCAAGATGCAAATGAAATGTACTTACTGTGTGAGTCCATTCTGCAAAGGTCAAAAATAAACCTAATCAGTAATACTTAGGGATGTACTGTTTGGTGACTAAATGACGGAAAAATAAATACATAAAATCAAAGCCATAATGACCTTAATGGTCAGGATGGTCTTTTCTGTTGGGGGTAAAGGGAGTAAGGAACTATTGGAGGTGGTTGCAGACAACCACCTCCAATAGTTCCTTACTTCTTCTTCGCGCCCTGAGTACCAGTGAGACAGGTGTACAGAGTTACACACTGTGCTAGTCATTGGCTTTGCTGTACAGTATAACTGATATTCACAAATTTTGAAGAGGTTAAAAAAGATGAAGTTCAAAATTGTATGAAGATGTTAAAAAATCACACGTAAAGTTGGGAAATGGAAGTTTCATAGGAAGTCTCATAGTTATCTTCAGATATTTTAAAAGATACTATGCTACACTAGTAATTTTGATTTAGTTTACTCCAAACTCCTCTTTTTCTGGCTTCTGAGACCCCTGTTTATTGGAAGTCACCCCCTTCCATTTTCTCCTTCTCACTTCATTTACTGGATTTGTGTCACTCGTTTCAGTACAGTGTGACCACCCACTCTCCTTGCACACGCAGCCACAGTGGATTAAAGACAGAATGCCCCGCTCAAACAAGTTTGTGAGAGTCCGCTTTCTATAAATGTGGATTTAGGACCCAATAGGGCAACTAGAACTCATGAGTTCAAGTTACAAGGTGGAATGTTGGATTATATAAAAGTGATGCATTGTTGCAGAGGCACTTTTTTTCAAGTGCACTGACTACCTTGCGCCTGGAGGTGTCTACGTTTGGCCTGAATGATTCAGGGAGACCACGGACAGATGGCAGGAACGGACTAAAACTTCCAATTAAAAACAACCCTGCAAGAGTTCTGAATCACATGGTACAGATCCATGACCTTCCCCTTCGTGCACTCTCTGTCTTACCAATTTAAAATGTCTCTGTTCAGAGCTAGTTTTTTCCTTCACATTAAACCATGCCATTCCTCTCCTCAGGCCTTTAATCAGCAGCTTCAATATAAGATTAATTTCACACATCTAGATTTATGAAAGGTTAAAGTGACTATGTTGTCTGGGTTTCCTTTAGCCTCTCCAGATTTCACCTCTTGACTTCGACTGAATGAGCAGGTTTAGCATTTTACGTATTCTATCTGCAATGATTTCATCTCATTATTTCATTAGCAGTGAAAAAAAAAGATATCTAAACAGATCTACTGTGCTGACTTTACATGCTAAGATTATTTTTCCAAGATGAAGAACCGACCTGGTAGAACTAACACTTGGATAAACAACATTCATTATCACTGACAGCTTTTCCTTTTTGCTGGGTAGATGAGCACAGAAATTCTTCTGGGCAGAACTCTTGTTAATCCATTGGAAAAATGCATGCTGAAATTTAGATTGCTACTGTAATGGTAAAAAATTATTCCTATCTGGCATTGCATTATACAGAAAACACAGAGAGAGAAATAATAAGAAATGAGAGAAGTGTGCACTATGTGTCAACCATTATTTAAAATAACCGAGTAGTTCATCGGGCTACGGGATGGAAATGCAGGATTTTTGTGCTGAGAGGGTCCCTAAGATGTCCTCCAGGGATCCCCACCTCCTGATACCCCCATGTTATTTATGCCCCTCAAGTGTGAGCTGGACTGCTCGCTCATGGTGGAGAACTCAGCCACCGTGCTGTGAGGTGCCCCTGTGGAGACACCCCCGAAGCCTGAGACTGAAGCCTGCCCCCAACAAAGAGATGAGCTTGGCAGTGGATGCCACCTCAGTCAAACCTTCAGGTGTGATGATAGCCCTGGGGGATGGTTTGACTTCAACCTTGCGAAACACGTTGAATCAGAGGTGCACAGCTAACTTGTGCCCGGATTTCTGATCCATAGACACTGAGATGATGAATGCTTGTTGCCATGAACAGCTACATTTGGGGGTCATTTGCTATGCAGCAATGCATAGCTAATGTGGTTATACCAACACAGTTGGGATTTGGAGACAAGGTGTATCTGATAATACTCTACACATGATTTTACCTAGAAAGGCAAGGCAAAAGCGTTGAGGTAGATGAAAACTGTTCACTAGGATGTCCACATTCTAACCCATGAAATCCATGAATACCTTCCTTTACATGGCAAAAGAGATTCTGCAGGTATAATTAAGGTTTTCAACATGGAAAGATTATCCTGGATTACTCAGTTAGGCCCAAAGCAATCATAAAGGTCCTTCCACTAGCAAGGCAGGAGAGGGAGTCAGAACAGGACAGGTGACAGTGGGAGGAGAGGCTGGAGGGGTGTGCATTAAGGAGGAGGAGTCGTGACTGGGGCATGCAGGTGGCCTCAAGAGGCTGAGAAGGTCACGGGGATGCCCGCTACCCCAGAGCCTCCAGAAGGAATGCGTTTCTGCCTCCGGGTTGATGTGACCCCAGGGAACCCGATTTTAGAATCAAAGAACCAGTTTTTATGACCTCCAGCATGATGGGATAATAGATTTGTGTCATCTTATGCTATTTCACAGTAATTTTTATAGCAACAATAGGCAACTGATACAGGATCTTTTGTGAACGCCCCGCTGTACTGTAATTATCTCTGTGAACTGTTATACTGGAATCCACCTGCGGAACGGCAAAGCCAGGCCTTTAAGACAATGCAAACTGTGTGAAAAGGGATTTCATGTTCAAATTGGTCTTGAAGTAACGGCACTTCTAATGCTCTTCCTCCTGCCACCCTGGCATCTCACAATTTTCCATGGAAAGACCAAAGGGAACACAGAAGAGAAAAGCAAAAAAACACCTCACAACAAAAATTAAGGCAAACATGGTGGGGTAGGGGGGAGGCAGAAAACCGTACTTGAAAAACAATAAAAAAAATTAAGGCAAACAGATGAGAGTCACACCTGTAGGACGGCAAGAACCATTCCCATTTTACCTGCCGCCACTCAGCCACCAGCCCATCACCCGCCTCTTGCAGACTCACTAAATACCCGTCTAATATTGCTGAATGCACATCCTAAAGACAAGTCATCAGGGCTCACCTGGGATGATGAAACCAATGACTTGGGGCTGAGGGAAACCTGTGAGGACTTTACATGAAGTCACGTCCAGTTTCTCCACTTGAAATAGAGAACGGCCTGGGAATAAAACAGGTAAGGATTTTCTGATGCCTTCCACCAGGGCCCTTTCACTCGGGTCACCTGTTTTAACCAGGTGACTGGGTGTGGTTGTTCCCTCTTCAAAGAGGGCTTTACTTTTTAAGAAACATAGAGGGAAGTGTGCCCTGCCTCGCCCTCCTCTATTATTGAAATGAATCTGTTTATCTAGATTCATGTATGGGCAGTAGGGGCATCAATTCTAAACTCAGCCCCTATTGTGACATCAACTCAAGTCCTGTTTCGAACGCTGACTCGTCAGGCCAGGGGCAAGAGGGACAGCCAGGGCCACACGGCGTTTTATCCCTTCCAGTGAGTGGTTCAGACCGCCAAGTAGCCATCTATGCGGAAAGAGAACAAATGGAACCAAACTGAAACAAGAAATATCCTTCAAAAACTGGTCATTGGACTAGTACTTGTCTGCATCTTTGCTTCCAGGTGCAAATCTGAGATGGAATTTGGTACAAAAGTTGGAGGCGAACGAAGCAGGGAAAATCTTTATCTTTGGTCTGATGGAGGAGAAACACAAAGTTTTCTGAAGACTTAGAAGAAAGGCATGTTTGTGGAAAATCATGAACTAATCATCTAAGAAGAAAATTCTGAGGAGACTTTGGCACGCTCATCGACTAAAAGTAGAGATGATTTCTTTGAAAGAGATAAAAGGCACGATAAAACAAAAAGACCGAAGTAAAAAGGGAACAGCTCAGAATGAAAAAAGGAAAAGATAGTGAACAATTACTAAGAAACTGAAAACATAATAAGAAAATTAAAATCCACATTGTAGGGAATAAAGAGCAGAAACACTGAGTGAAAAACTGAAGCAGGGGGTCGAGATGCTCTTTTGAAACATAAAGGAAAGAAGGAGGATGGACATGGAGTAGAGAGAGGGAACATACAACAAAAAATAATTCATAGAAAAGAGTAAAAACCATGAAACAGTGATAAGAAGCTTTTATAAAGTTAAAAATACCTATAAGTACATTTATTTTTTAAGATTTTTTACTTATTTATCTTTAGAAGGGAAGGGAAGAAGAGAGGGAGAGAAATATCAATGTATGGTTGCCTCTCATGCACCCCCTGCTGGGAACTGGCCTGCAACCCAGGCATGTGCCCTGACTGGGAATCGAACCGCAACCCTCTGATTTGCAGGCCCACACTCAATCAACTGAGCTACACCAGCCAGGGCTGGTGGACGGTCACTAAGTCAGTCAGCTCTCCGGAGGTACATTTTCTGGTTAGTGCAGACCAGCGTGCCTGTTGTGGTAACAGACAGAATCTAAGATTCTCTCAAGGCTCCATTAGATCAGTGTTAAGATTTACCCTTGAAGTCATCCAGGCCAGGATGTTTTATATTCTCTGCAGACATTACTAATTGATCAGAATTGGCATTCAAGGGGTCACCTATCTGCCATCCTAGGGTCATTACTCTGAAGCTACATTCATTCATTCAATCACTTGGTGAATCAGATAGCCATTCTGTCCATCAGCAAATACTTGCTAAGTGTTTGACATCGCTCTACCCCCTGTGTTACAACACAGCTGTGAATCTGACACCAAGACATCCACTCCTACGGAGCCTACTTCTCACTGAGGGGAGATGGCCAATAAATAAGTAAACATAAATAAGCAAGACCATTTCGCTAGCGATGAGTAGTAGGGGAAATGAAACAGACAAATGTGACAAAGAGACAGTAGGGAGTTTGCTCTGAAGATGATGACCAGGTAAGCTCTCCAAGGAGGTGCCTTCCTGCTGACACCGTATGGGCGTGGGAGAATAAGCTGCGAGCCTGTTTGGGAGAAGAGCACTTCACAGAGAAATGACTAGTGCAGCTATCCTGGGGCAGAAAGGCGCCTGCGTTTAAGGAAAGGCAAGAGATCCAGTGCGGCTGGGCCTGGCAAATGAGGAAGTGTCAGTTACGATGCACGAGGAAAGCAAAACCTGCTAGTGCATTTAGAACAGAGGGAATTAATGTATGGAATTGTTTGCATGGGTGGGAGAGGGGTAAGAAGCCAGTGGGAGGGTGAGGAAATGCAACGATTAGGAGTGTTAGGAAGCTGTTAGCAGTTCCAGGCTGGGAGGACTAGGGGAGGATGAGCAATACCAGGGCCCAAGCCAGGGTCGCCCAGCAGAGGCTGGACTTGTCCCTTTGGGGCAGGAGCAACGGGGGAGACAGATCAGAGGATCAGAGTGCATATCCTAGCTCCTCCCTTCCCCCTGTCCCCTTCCAGTGCCTTCCACTGGCAAGACACAGGCGAAGAGCAGCCGATGCAGAAACAGAGCAGGAACAGGGAAGTATCCGGTCTTCAGGCAAACAGGAGGGACAGGTGAGGGCGGGAGAGGCGCCAGGCCCTGAGGAGTTAGATCAGGAAGACCTCACAGGCTGAGGAAGAGTCGGGAACGCAGTTGGAGTGTGAAGGCAAGCCTTGCAGAGTTTCTAGTCCCAGAAAAGAGATGTGAAGTCCTGGAACTTGGAGAGTTTGGTCTTGCCTGTAAGTCTTCTAGCTCCCATCTCCTCTAACCCCCGTCCCAAATGTTGTGGTAAGTTATTGGAGCAAAAGGCCAATTTGCCATCTAATATTCAGAAAAACATTTGCAGTTCCGGCGCTGTTTAGAAACTTGAGTGATCTGCAGTATGTCATAGAAATTACAAATACAGAAATTACAAATACATCTACCATCGTGACGTCCCCAGTTCAACTAGGACTTCTGGTGGGAACTATTTACACTCCCTTCTCTTGTTAAAGATTCTGGTTCTCAGATTTTTGTACTCTCTGGTATATGTGTCTATTCTTGTAAACCAACTCAAATGCCTTCAGGAAGCAGATATAGTGTGTTATACATAATGGATGGAGTAATGAAAATATGACCCCAGGCATTATGACCTAAGGCAAAACCTTGAAAAGTTATGAATAAAGCTGTGCCCTTAAGTATCATTTCTTTGAATATTGATGGCTTTATTTATTTAATAGTGACGTTAAGCTATGAAATCAGATGTCACGGGATCATCTCAGCCCAACTGCTTATCTGTTGTGGGACTTAGCTTTTTGGTACCTCAATTGCCTCATCAGTAAAACAGGGAAATTCATGATATCCTTTTGATAAGGTAGTGGTGTATTTAGATAAATTATATGTAAAGTGGTTGCTCTAATTCCTGGAACTTAATAGATGATAAATGAATGTGGGTGGTTGCTAGTATTGTTAGCATTGTTACTATCATTGTGGTTTGTTACTGGGGACTTTGTTCTGAACAAACAGAAGGTTTAAAAGAGCTTCAAAGATCACATGATTCATGACATGTCATAGAAGGAAGTGAAAGAGATTAAGGGCATGCACAGTTTTACTCTAGAATAACCGATCACTCCTTTGTCATTTTTATTCTCTTTAATTTTCTATCTTAGAGTTATAGTCAATTCTCAATTTTAATATTTTTGAGTTACTAAGGAATTACTTTTTGCTTTCTCATTTTCACTAATAGTTTGAATCAAGAATTTTCAAAATGTTTGGAAGTACATAGGCATTATTACACAAACTTGGAGCCACACAGATGTGAATACATGCACACACCTGTAAACATATCCAGATACATACAAGGCAAACATATTACCACATCCAGAGCCCTGGACAGCACAAGAGCAAAATTACAGTGTTTTTCCAAGAGTTCTCCATGTCATTCTTCCAGAAAGAACGTACTTCTGCTAACCTGTACATAGATTTACTTAAATGACCAGAAAACATCACATAAATGAAGCTACTGAAGAGATTTTAAGAAATCTAGATTTCTGAATCTGTAGCAAACCTACCAAAGCAGACTTCCCCAGCATGAGAAGTTATAAGTTTTTTGTCGGGATAAATGAAAACGCTGACTATAACCAGAAGGTGTGCTGACGGTTCGTTACAATGGGAGGCTTCTCAATAATTCAGTCGTAGAGAAGCAGTACGAATCCCACCAGCACCTGGTGTCGGAGAAGTGATTGCTGTGGACTGAGAATGACGAGGGAGCTGACAGCAGCTGCTGAAGATGAGCCCGGAGAAAATATAAGACTGATGAAGTCCCCTTTCCAATACGACCCAAGGAAAGGCATGGAGAGCCTGTTCTCCAGCATAACATTGCTGTGAACACATAGTTTCAGGAGAAAAAATCTGGACTTCATTTTGAAGGCAACCATTTTGCAGGAAAAGTTGGCAAGAGGAGATATGTAGCTAATCTGTCCACTCTGAGTATCTTTTCTGTGGTTCTAGAGAATTTTCCTCCGAAATTGACTTTTTTAATGTTTACCTACACTTCACCCACATTTTCCTCTCCCAAATAAAATACAGTTGATGTGAAATGGATTGGAACCCCTGTCATTCTCTCAAAAAATGCCTTCAACTCTAAAGGAAAAATAAAGGGCAGGAAATCATTTTTGCCAGGACGAAAGAGACACACACTTCTGCCTGCTGAACACGCTCCATCCCAAGTGGCTTTGCAAACAGCAGTCTTACAGAAGCAGCACAATGCCGTGAGACCTTTCTCTTCCCTGACCCTAGTTCCTACCATCTTTTAAAAGCATAATGATGGTGGGCACTAAAGCGGGCTGCTTAGACACGCAATCATATCCATTTTATTCAAATTTACTCTACAATCGTGGCTGCCCCTTCGCTCGCCCTTTAAGCAATTAATGTCTACCAATTTGAAAGCCATTTGCTTTGTGATTTTCTTGGAAATCAGCTCTGTATTTATACTGCTGTGAGGCTGACTGAAGTCCCATTTATTTGTATTTGGTGCCTCTGCCTGTGGCACCTCTTGCTCCCAGTTATTGACTCTATTATTTTATAAAGATTAATTTGATGTCTTTTCCCTAGAGTGAAGGCATGTGAATTGTCTCTACTTTTATCTGTGATTCAAGAGGAAGTAGTTTGAAATGTTAAAGAATCCAATTGGCAGAAATATTGGAAGGTTCCCAGAGCCCAGCTCCTCTACCCTTATTCTTACTAATTTTATCAATAAATGATATTGAAAGTTTGCCATGTGCAGATCATGTGCTAAGTGTTTTAAGTGCATTATCTCCTCTCTCCTCCTCACACTCTTCTACAGAAGTGGTAATATTTCACAGATAAGGATAGTGAGGTACAGAAATGCTCAAAGTCGCACAGGTAGTAAACGCAGAGCAGGGACCTGAAACCCAAGTCTGCGTCACTCTAGAACTGACCAAATTTCACATCACTCAATATTGCCTTGCACATTGACTACCATTGTGTAATATTTTCAGTTTTATAACATCTGTATTTGCAAGAACCTAAATTATGTCCCCCGAAGACATCAGTTTCTAATTGCAGGGACTTAGCAATGTGGCCTTATTTGGAAAAAGGGTCTTTGCAGATGTAGTGAAGGAATCATTCCGGATTATTCAGGAGAACCCTAAAATCAACCACAGGCATGCTATACGTGAGGCAGAGATTGCTAGATGTAGACAAAGAGAAGGAAATGTGAAGATGGAGACAGATATTGGAGTCACGTGGCCACAAGCCAAGGCATGCCAGGAATCATGAGAAATTAATATATATTCAAGGAACTGTGTGTGACTTCACTGGCAATTCTGCCAACAGAAGCAAAATGGTACCTTTGTGATGGCTTTATCTTTTAAACCAGGGGTGTCCAAACTTTTGGTGTCTCTGGGCCACACTGGCAGAAGACTTGTCTTGGGCCACACATTAAATACATTGCAACATGTAATCACAAAAAAATTTCATAATGTTTTAAGTACATTTGTGATTTTATTTTGGGACACATTCACAGCCATCCAAAGCCACAGGTGGCCCATGGGCCACAGGTTCAATGCCCCTGTTTTAAATAGTCAGAAATTTTTTTTAAGGTGACTCCGTGTTACATATTTCCCCTCATTATTTTAAAACAAAATGAAGGCACATACATTGAAGAGTGAAAACGTATAACTCTAGAAAACAAACTGGAGGAAGAAAATTGAAAACGTGTCTTTGTCATTCATCCTCAACTGTTTTTATCTCATGTTCACTCCTATCTAGCATACACGTGACAGCATGTGCCCCTAACTTGTTCTCTGTGATGTGTTAAATGCTTAGAGACTCAGCAAAGTCTCACTGCCTGGTTGAAGCCTTCCTATCCCCTAGTCCTTGAGAACACTGACCCCTCCACCTTCCTTGACTCCATGGTTCCCTAACAAACTCTATTTATTTCAGTTCCTTTCATGCTGTGTTTACAATTATTTGTTTCTGTTTCTCTCTCCCACACTAGTCTCTTAGTTTCTAAAGACTACACATTGGCACAGAGGAGCTATTCAATACATATTTCTGGAAGATCTGGAGGGTTTTTTTTTTTTTCAAATATTTTGCTTCTTTATTTTTAGAGAGAGGGGAAGGGAAGGAGAAAGAGTGGGAGAGAAACATCAGTGTGTGGTTGCCTCCCATGTGTCCCCCAATGAGGACCCAGCCGGCAACCCAGGCATATGTCCTGACTGGGAACCGAACCACTGACCCTTTGCTTCACAGGCCCGTGCTCAATCCACTAAGCTACACCAGCCAGGGCGAATGATCTGGAGTTTTTAGAGAGCATGTAGCTCATGCATTCCTCAGCTGGCTCCCCCTACTCCATCTCCAAAGCCAACAGGGTGGCAATTTCCAGTCTCTCCCTCTCTGGCTCTGACCTCTGTCATTCTGTGACTTTGACCTCCCTGCTTCCCCCATATATGGATCTTCGTGATTATACTGGGCTCACCTGGATGATCCAGTATAACCTCCCTATCTGAAGAGCCTTCACCTAACCATGTCTGCAAGACTCCTTCGCCATGTAAGGTTACACAGTCACAGGTTCCAGGGATTCTCACCTGGTTGTCTTTTGGGGTCCGTTACATGTCTACCACCATCACACAATTCCTCCTGTGAAACTCCTGTGGTTTTGCCTGCTGCCTGCAGTAAACACCCAATGACAACTGCAGAGGCATCTTCAGCCCGAGTGTATCCTCACGGGTCTTCATACTTCCAGAGCCCAAACCTTACTCTATATTTTTAATATTTTTTTCTTAAGATTTTATTTATTTATCTTTAGAGGGGAAGGGAAGGAGAGAGGGAGAGAAATATCAGTGCATGGTTGCCTCTCATGTGTCCCCTGCTGGGAACTGGCCCGCAACCCAGGCACATGCCCCGACTGGGAATCAAATCGCAATCCTCTGGTTCACAGGCCCGCGCTCAATCCACTGAGCTACACCAGCCAGGGCTACTTTATATTTTTTCATAAATGCCCCGCAGAGACCATAAACTCAGGATATCCCAAATTGAACGTATGCTGTCACTCCCACCTCTTATTGGTCACTAGCCCATCAGCGGCCACAAGAGCCACCAGGCTAGAACCTTTGGGATGCTACTTCTTCCCTCTTGTTCGTGGAACCCCACTTACTCAATCACCCTGTTTTGCTGATATCACTTCCTAACCCTCCCTCACATCTCTCTGTCCCTTGTTAGTCCCCCTGACACGTCCTCACTCCGTCTCTCATCAGCTCAAACCTGGACGATAAATTGTCTTCTCCCTGTGTCTGCATGACCTGGTCCCCTTCCCTTAAATCCCTTCTCCCATTGGCAGCAGAGGGCTTATTTAATAGGGCTTATTTAATCTTAGCTCCTTTTCTACATTCTCTTCTGCTCCTCTCATGTTTGTTCTCCAGAGAGCACATTCTCAGTGAGTACGTTTCACCAGACTCTACATCTCAGGCTTTCCTTTAGGGAACACCGTCTCAGGTACAATATCTGTATCTTAGAAACCCCCTCCCCTCGTGTCCACCCAACTTGCCTTCCTGTCTCCGTTGCTTTAATTGCCCCACATATCCATGCCCAGACTAACCACTGTTAAGAAAAATGACATTACCAATATTACCTTAGACTTTGAATCTGAAATCAAAGCAATTTAGGGGGGCAATCATTCAAACCACTGCAAATAGAGGGTCGAGCAGAAGTAGGGTTATAGTTGTGAGTATATAAAACACAGAGTTCATTCTCCTATTTTATTTATTAGTTATTGGATTATTTTCATACAAACAACTGCAAACCTACTTTTGCTCCACTCTCTGTTGATGGAAGTGATCTGCTCTGCAGGCGGGTTTTATTTTTCCTACTTGGCATGGGACACTGGGAAGTGAATCTCTGAATCTGAAATTGCAGGGAACTGTGATGAGGACACATTCACTTAGTTAACTAAATAGGTGTTGATAATTTTAAAGAAACAGAATTTTTTCCAGCTCCTCTAATTCTAAGGCAATTCCAGTGCTCTAAGTCCCAAAGCAATTTTTAAAATTTTAATGGGAGAACATTACTTCTTTTGTAAATGATTCTACAAAAGCCGTATACCACGTTTCATAATTTTCACTGCACACGGTGACACATAGTCAAGTTGACAGAGAAAGCTTTGCTTCTTTGCAGAGCACAGATTCACTCAGAGATTTAACAACCAGTTTTGTCCTGACACCGCAAGGCCAGGACAAAACATAACAATCAAAGCAGCTCAGTCTACAGTAGACAAAACTTACGGGAAATAAAATTTTCCAGACACCTTGGACACCAGCAAGAACAATTATTTGCTGCTTCACCTCACGGAGAATATAAGAAATTAGAATAGGTGGGGGACGACATGAGGCAGTGTCTTCCCTAATAGCTTAGGACTTACTCCTCCTGAGTGTTCAAGCTCTACCCTTGGGATATAGCTTTCTGGCCTTTTTTTCATTGCAAGAAAACACAGTGACATGAAAAAAGAAGTGAGTTGACTGACAGCCAGGAACACAGGGTATTTATTGTCTGAGAAAACACAATTCTTCAGCCTTTATTTTAGTGTATTTTTTTTGCTGTTAATTTTCCATCTCTTAAAATGAAGTTTTTTGGGGTTTTACTTTGTACTACCATTTCCTCAGGAGAGAACATGAAGATAATTATGAGTATTTAAAAAGTAAAACAGATTTCTTACAAGGAAGGATGAATTAAATCAAAGTACTGGCTAGTGTTCCATTATTTTAGAAAGTGGAAAAGAAACTCCACAAAATGTAAGGATTGTGCATGTGTCGGCTGCTTAATAAAGATACTTCTCTAACAGAGGAGGACTCACAACGAGGCAAAAAGCATATTAGTGTTTCTTGGGGGAGACTAGAAATCTGAGTCTGTTCCCTGCCTTACTGATTGTTCACTGTGTGACCTTGGGCAAGTCACTTGACCTCTCTGGTCTGAACTGTCTTGCCTTAAAACGTTAGGAGACTACTACTACTAACAGTGCCTTTAATTATAACAATGGTGACATCTACTGAGCACATGGCAAGCACTGTGTGAAATGTTTACACCTAAGCCGCATATTCCTTTCTCAGAAACCTCTGATAGAGGCATTCAAATTCCCATTTTCCCCAGTTGGTATATCTGTAAAGAGGTTTTTAGTATCATGTCCTACAGGAAATCTATTTCAACTGACTTGTACAATGAGGAGAATTGATTATTTCCTGTAATAAGAAGCCTCAACTCTGTGAATGCACTAACTCAGGGATGTCCCCCAGGGGCCAAGCTATTGGTACCACTTCCTTCTGCCATCTTGGCATGTGGACTTCGATTCTTCTAGCTCAGCCCCTCCTGGCCACAAGATACTACCCTAGTTCTAAAATCTCATCCTCCTAGTGATGAGCACTGGCAAGGAGGGCTATTTCTGCCCACAGATCTCTTCAAATGCAAAAGAAAATGTCCTCACAATTCTTTGGGCTGACCTCCTTGATGTCTCATTGCCCAGAAAGGGATAACAACATGTCCACCTCCAACGTGATTTCTGGTAAGAGGTAAGCACTTACCACCACGTGATTGACCTTTAGGGCAAGGAGAGACTTGGCCACTCCCAAAGAACAAACCTTGAAAATAGTCAAACAAAATTAGGGAGGAGCACATGGGTAAACATTCTGAGACATGAGCAAAGAGAGGGCCCAAAACACAAGTGTGTTGCCCAAAGTCAGAGCCAGCAAGTGGCAGCACCAGGGCTCAAACCCAGGTCTATCTGAGAACGCGCATTCTGAAATCTTCCCCTGCCTCTTAGTGTATCTTGTATCCAAGTAAGAGAGCTTACAGAAAGCTTAAATTATTTTCAACTTCCTCTAAAGTTTAAAGTTTCGTCTATCTCTAGAAGCTCTCCAAAGCAGAGACTGGAATGAACTGAATTACCTATGTCCAGCCTTTGCACTCTCAGCTTCTCTCCCACAACCACAGCTTTGCATTGGCCGCATTGCAAAGAACAGGCCACGTTGCCGCCCATGCTCCCTGCTCCCTCAGCCTTTCTGTGGTCAGTGGCACAGCAAACATCACGGGCACGATGCCACCACCCCCAAGTTGTGATACGAAGCCAGGAGGTGTGTGTAAATCACCCTCCACAGCACGCTGTCTGTGAATCGAGATACCAGGTGGGAACTTGACTAACGTGAGAGGCAGGCACACCCTCAGGGGGGGAATGGAGTGGTTACTGGAGACAATTCCTCCCGTTTCCTGAATGTGCTGATGGCAGGATCACGTCACAGATGTCATATTCTACCAAGCCACGGAATAGAGAAGTTTGATGAGTAAGCAATGAAAACCGGAAGAACAAAAAGAATGTTTACAAGGAATAGTTAGCAAGGTGGACAAGGTCAAATAGACAGTTAATTTTATAGGCAGAAGTGGGCCTATGAATTATCAAAATGGGGCAAATACAGTATATTTTTTTCCTGAAAGTGGAAGAAAAATGCATTATTGTGGCTCTGTGGAGTGTAAGTCATCAGCCACCTGGCCGTTTGTTACCTTTAACACACCACCGCTTCAAATGTCAAAGGCGTCTGAGGCACGTAGACAGGATAAAATGTAATGTTTACAGATTATTGCTGATATTTGCATATCATGGCACCAGAAAAGATTTAGATAATTGGATAGTTTCATCCTTCTATTACATTGTTTCTTGTATTTCTTTTCTTTTTTGTTTCATGGCTAATCATATTCAAAATCAAGAGAGTTATAACCTGAACTTAAAGTGACTGTAAATTGAATTTTTTTGCATATTCAGTACACCTGTCACCTATATTTTGAGTACCTTCAGCTCTGACTCACTAATAAGATGGCATCTCAACTGAGTAAATCCTTTATCTTTTTTCAAAGTTGCTGCTATTTTCTAGTAATTAGTAATTGTAAGCACATTGCTTGAATTTACGCTTCTGAGAATCCTTTTGTTTTCCATCTAGTTCAACTCCCTACCAGGAAACACCTTCGTTTTTACCCCTTCCCCTGAGAGATACCGTCCTTTCTATCAAGATGATCACTTACATTGATCACATAAGCGTAAGATGGTTGGTGTATCTAAAAGGATATGATGTTTCCCCGTCTCACACTTTGCTTGTGTTTTCACCTGTCCCTTCACACTTTTGACTTTGCAACTAAGAATTACTTAATGTTCAGTCTTGTCCCTTTCATTAATCTCTTACTTTTTCCTTTGTTAGCTTTCATTCCAGCACATGAGATCGCAAGAGGATGGGAAACAAAGAAGCTTCACTCACATGACTCTGACAGATGCCCGCCATGCATTTCAAAACTATTTTTTCTTGTTTTATGTATTACAAAACACAGCCCAAACTTCTTGGCCACCTCCTGCCTGTCTTTATTAAAATGAAGAGTAAAAAGTTTATTATTCCAAGTTTTTACTTAGTAAGTAGTGTACTTTAAGGAGATCTCTGAGTCAGGTTCAGAGTCAGGAAGCTGAAAAGATGGTTGAACTTATCTTTAATTCTGTGCAGCTAAACATCTGCAAATGGGACTGCGCTGTAAAAAATTCCACTCAGGGAAAAATAGTGGAATGCAGAAGTTCTTTCCTATTATGTATTTTAATATAAATCATATAGTGAAGAATAGCTCTATTTTATGATTACATGCACTTACTTTACCAGTTCATCCATTCATCTGTTAATATGTTTACCCTCTCTATATCTGAAAAAAAAAATAAAGTTGTTTAAAATAGGAATAAACAGATTTTATAGGAGAAAATAAAATTGGAAAGACCAGAATCCATGTGGACTTCAGCTTTAGTTCAAAGTTGAGGAAATCACAAAGACACTTGGTGAAACTCAATTATTGTTGAATAGAATCTACAAACCGCCATCCAAATAGTCATGGTTCAGTCCACGTCTTAACCACAGAGGACCTTGCTTCTTCATCTCCCTGAGAAATGAGAGCAATTGGGAGATGACTTCTGTCCCTTCCCATACTGTGCATTACATCTGAACCACACTCTCTGCCTCAGTCCCTGCTTTGATTTCAGGGTACTCACTCCATCTGCCCCCCGGAATCCATGGGTCTCTCTCATCTAACGAAGGACTTTGTTCCAGCAGTTATCATGACTGCTATTCTGTTATTTGTCCTTACTACTAAATAATTTTCTTACCTACAAATATACTGTAATAGGTCCCATTAAGAACAAACAAACAGAAAACATTTTGTCTTGGTCCCACCCTCCCCTTCATTCCACCGCCATGTTGCTTTGCTGACTGTATAGCGAAAGTCATGAAGAGTGCCATCTGGAATCTCTTGAGGTTTGAGATGACTAGTAAATTAAGATGACTACACCTTCTTTCCTGCTTCAGTTGAGAAAATCAGAGGACCCAAGGAAATTAGGATTACTGGTTAAAAGAGTATGGGTCAGCACAGCTTAGGCTGTCCAATCCATAGGTTGGCTAATACTCTAGCTCATTGGACAGGCTGACACCCCCAGTCACTGGCATGGCTGGGCAAATGTAGACCTCCCCAAAGGGGCAGCCAGCCCCGTTCACCTCAGGAGAGCAGAGCAGAACAAATATGCTCTGCAGGAAGAAAGAGTCAGAGAGGAAGGAAGGAGTTGTGACACACCACCTCAGTTCTCTCCCCAGATTAGTTGTTCCTCACTTTCTGGGGAGGAGTGATGAGGCAGAGAGGTCAGGAGTGTGATTCCAGTGGAAATGGCTCCTGGGGACATGAAGCAGGGGAAAGAAGGTCATCTCTCCTTGCTGCGTGGGATGCCCTCCTACCTCCCTTGAACCCAGAGCCTTGGCTGCACCAGGCTCTGGGCTGCCCACTCACAGCTTCACTACAGGGTCCCTGCTCTGCACCATCCCAACCATGCTGATTCCTCATCCTGAGTTACTTCCACATTGTCCTTTACCTCCCTCTCCCTGCACCACAGAGGTCCTATTGAAGGACTTTCCAGATCTGTCCCACACCTCACAGGAACCAGAAAAAGGCAGCTGGGTTGGGGGTTGCCCCACATCCTCCCCACACCTGAACTCTGCACATCGCTATTACTTCACTGCAGCCATCCCACACTGGCACAGGGCTTCTACCAGATCCTGGGTGTGGCAACCTGGCACTCACTGGGGACCTGGATGAAAGAAATGTCAATGGACATGCATTGCAAAAGCTTGGTTAGGTTAGATTCAAGAGAGATTGAAGAAAATGGACATGTGAAAAGAGAAGTAAACTGTGGGACAGTGACACAGCACATCCCGTTAGGAACACCAACCATCTAATCATATGGTCAGCACAATTATTCATCTATCATAAAATGTACTCATTTCCATAAATGCATAATTTTTAACCCTTTCTTTTAAAGATAAGATTTGATTTTACTATTGTATTAGAATTTCATAGAAGAAACTGTCTCTGAAGTTTAATGATCACAGACATTAACACTGCTAACAAAGTGAATTTTTATGACTATGCTGTGACGCACACTCCAGCCAGCAGTGTCCACAGTGTTGTGGATACAACAAACAAATCACGTGGACTACAGAAGTCCTGTGGAGAAAAGAGACAGCATGGCCACTCTCTGAGTGAGAGAGGGCCCCAACCCTTGCCTGAACAGGCTTTTATTGCTTTCTGGGAGCATTACCTCAAGGAAGGTCTTCCTTCATCATTGTCAGGCAGTAATGATCAAACAATAGATACCATTCAAAGAACTATGAGGACTTATTCTGAGTAAGGGTCAGTTAGCTAAAGGACCATAAAACTTTGGGAAACAAACTCATTTCATACTTGGATCCTTATCAGCAAATTGAGGACATTCTAAACAAAAAAGGTTTCACAGGATTTTATGCATTCTTTTCTAAATCTGATTATCCCAGGGAACTTCCTGTTCCTGCCCAGGGTTGCACCACCCTCCGTCATTATTTCAGGATTAAGTCAGGCAGGGGAAGTAAGGAAGCCAAGAGATTAGACTTCTTGCAGACAGAATGAGGACTCTGGCTATGTCAAAGCTGAGGGTTGAGGGTCCATCACCCCTTTTTACTATAGCTCCCCAAGTCCTTCCCTGAGGGCCCCTTTGAGACTGTGCCTGTCTTAGGTCATCACCCCCTTGAGGAATCTTACCTGTCATAGGCTAACCAGTCATCTGCCCAGGGCCAAGCAGGGTGAATGAAAAGGGGGCAGAGGCAGCATCCCTGCCAGAGAAATAAGCTTTGTCTCCTTAGTGGTTTATGGTCCCAAGGTCTCTTACTCAGCCTTAGCCATGGAAGGTTACAGCTTCTGAAACCAGGCAGGGCAGTCCCCAACAATGCCATATAGATTTTATTGCCTTCATTTACCAGATGATGCTGAGGACAAATATACCAGTTCTTGCTTCACAAGTTTAGAAGGTAGAAGAACTTTCCCAACATTGTGGGGTTGTGGCCACTTGTTGGTGTTTTATCCATTGCTGTGAAAGAAATTAATTCAAAATTTAGCATCTTGAAACTGTCCTTTTATCCTGCTATAAGTTTGTGATCGGGAATTCAGGGAGAATTCCTGAATCAGCTGGGGATTCTCACTCGTGATCTCACGTGTTGCTGCAGTCAGATGTGGGCTGGGGCTCTAGTCATTGATCATCGACGTCAACAGACATCAAATGACTCTCTCACAGGGTTTTTTGAAAACTGGAGTGTCACCCAGAGCAATTGCACATGCCTCTCTGTGGCCTGGGCTTCTCACAGCATGCCTGCTGAGCCCGCTGAAGAGCAACTCAGTGGGAAGCATCCAGATAGCCTGAGTTCTAACAGGCAAGGCAAGAGCTGCATGGTTTCTCCCCACCTAGCCCTGAAGGTAGTAGCTCAGGGTCACTTTCCCTGCATTCTGTTGGCTACAAACCACCCCAGTTGCAAAGAGAGAGGCATTAGAACCCAACTCTTGAAAAGAGGAAATTCAAAGAATTCATGGTTACCTAAACTCCAGCTTCTCAAAATGTGCACAGGAGTCTCAAAATAGGCATCATCAGTGGAAGAGCTTCTTTTAGAGACTTTTATCTACCAGATGCTCATAGGTTAAATGAGCAGAGTGATTATTTCCCCTGGACTCTTCTTTTTTCCCCTGTAACTCTGTTGACAGAGGTGTACATGTAGTGAAATTCTTGCAAGGATTGAAAAGATTGTTTCTGTTAACATTTATTTGCAAGAGAAAACTTTTCATCTGTTCTTTCAAACCAGGGATGTTGATTTCCACCAGATGTGTCAAGTGTAAGTGGTTGTGTTATTTTCCTGAATTGCATTAGTTCAAATATTCATATTTTTAAAATGTAGTTCTGAAAGAAGTCACCTTCACCAAAAAAGAAGTCCTGGCAGCAAAACACATCATCCATAAATCACAATGTAAACATGGTTTACTTAAAGGAATCTGTTTTTGTTTGATATGGTCTGTGAATAAAAGGAAGGAATCGTATTGCTTGAACAATAGACCGGGTTTTGATAGATATACTTAAGCAAATGTCTGTTTGAGATTTTTTTCCCCCACCTCTGAATTTTCCAGGGAGACTTCAACTCTATCTTGATTTGTTTGGTTTGAAAGAAGGCAGTGGCATTTGAAGAATAAAATCCATTTCAAGCTGGGAAGAATAGTCCTGTAATAGTTGTCTCTACCTTCAAGGTCAGGTTTAAATTGAAAACAACGATAAAGCAGAAGGAACTTGAGAGCATTTCTTCTCATCACTCCTGAGCCAGTGCTTCTCAAATGTTAACGGGTGGATTTTCATCCCAGAGGTCTTGAATGGGGCTGGCAATCTGCATTTTCAAAGGTACCCTGGTTACCTTTGCCATTGGTTAACAGACCACATTTGCAGTGACAAAGGGGAACACGGACTTGGTCCTAATTAGAAGATGCGACTGGGAGAGGAGGCATTGGGAAAGGGAACTGGCAGAGACTTGCTCTCTTTTTAGATGGACTTCCAAGAGTAACACATTTATACATACTTAAAACTTTTCTTAAACTTTTTAATTTTTAAAAAGCCAATTGATGTTTATCAATGGTAAAATATGTGGAACTACCCACATATAGAAATACTGTCAGGTTTTATTTTATAACTTTTAATGAAGCAAATTCATGTGAAATACAAAGCATTGCTTTTGCTCATAACTGCAGCTTAAGGCATGATGACAAAACTCAACACATCAATATAGCTCAGGGAGAAAATTCATTTTCCAGAGAATAAAAACAAAGCTGATTACAGTAAATGGCTTTGATTGATATTGAAAAAACTATATATAAGTGCTAATATTAATTATTATGGATTTTGTCAAATTTCTGGACCTATGATTATAGTTTTATAAACATAGAAATAAGGCCATTCTTCAAAATATTTATTTTACGATGTTCAGGTATTATAAAAAAAAGCATAGTGAGAAAACAAACAAAACAAACAGAAATACCTGAAAGCCACTTTTAACATTTTGGTATCTCTTTTCATACTTGTTCTTTTTTTCATTAACATATACTTTTTAAAGAATTCAAAAAAAATTCATGATATGCTAATTTTTTACTTAATAGCTAATTAACATTTCATGTTAAATATTTTCCTACATTTTTAGTAGCTTTAAATATTTTATTGTGCAGGTACTTTATAATTGTTTCCATAATCCATTTATGTCCATTGCTTTAGTTTTTCACTATGTTGTAGCACCTTAATAAACCTTCTTAAATGTTCATTTTTGCATAAGCTGTCCATTTTCTCTGATGAAAAACTTTGTCATTGATTTACTAATTCAATGATGTGCCTGTTTCTAATGTCTTTGTATATGTTAAATTCACTGCAGAAAATGACAAATTGTCTTCCTGAAATGGACAAGATTTACTCCCTCCGGCACACACACTATCTTAATCTTTGCCAATTCGCCATTTGATAAATGGACCTTTCAGTGCTGGCAAAGTTGCTGTGAAAAAAGCTACTCTCACATGCTGTGAATGGAAAAGTAAGTCAGAACAGTATTCCTGGGAATCAATTTTTAGCTGAGTATTAAGAGAATGTTCATACCCTTTGACTATTTCTGAGAATTTATCCCAAAACCACAAGTCAAAACATGAAGAAATAATTATATATAAAACAGTTTATCCATTTATATTTTAATAGGAAAAGCTTATAAAAATATTAGTTATCTAAAAAATAAAGAAATTATTATATAAATTGTAACGTATGTTTTAACATTTTTAGGCAAGGATTAAAGTAATGTTTACAAACGTATAAATATGCATAAAAGCCCTGGCTCGTGTAGCTCATTGGATTGAGTGCGGGCCTGTGAACCAGAGGATCATGGTTTGATTCCCAGTCAGGGCGCATGCCTGGGTTGCAGGCCAGTTCCCAGCGGAGGGGACACACAAGAGGGAACCATACATTGATGTTTCTCTCCCCCTCTCCTTCTCTCCCTCTAAAGATAAATAAATAAAATCTTAAAATAAAAGAATTCAGATAATAGTTCACCAAAATACTTGTAAAAATATGCATAAAAATGCTGGGTGGAAGGAAATACACCCCTGTCATAAAGGAGTGCCTGCCCATGAGGAGAGCCGAGAGGCCTTCCTGGGCCACCCTGCGTAAACTTTCAGCTACCTGTCCAGATTTAAAGACTCCTTTTCTTACAAGCTTTAATGTTTTTCCTAAGAGATCTCTTAAGAGTATAAATGCTTTTCCCCCTTACTGCCCTTTCCCCCCATGAGGGCAGGGCTTATGTCTGTTTTGTTTACTGCCCGTGTTGCCAGCCAGATGAAAAACAAATCTGGAATTCAGCAAGGAGACGTTTTATTCAAAAGGATTACTTCAATGAGGGAAAGAGGACTGTGATGATGCAGAGGGGGTGGGGGAGCAGAAGGCTTGCAATAGGAGAATGCACTCCGACCGTGAGATCTGCAAGCATCTCCAGACAGGTGAGGGCTTTCTCTGGTAGACGCAAGAAATGAGATGGGGAAAAAGCAAGTGTGGGAAGTGAGGTGAGCAGGTGCAGCGATAGGGCAGCTAATCAGTGAATATTTCACTCGGAGTAGCCAATTCTTGCCATTAAGGAAGGGAGGAGAGGTTAGTCCATACTCCAATGTCAAGGGCACACCAAAGTCCAGTTCCCTTATTCCTGAGGCAGAGAGAGAAGTATGACTCAAGTTCAATCAACTCAGGTTAGTGGACATTTTACCCGGATTGCTCTGTGTCTGCCCTTGCTGTAGGTAAGCAAGAGGGACTTCACTGGGTCTTACCTAAGCCACGATAGGGAGGGCGGGTCTTTATGGTGAACTATTTCCTTGGAGCTCCAAAGGGTGGGAGTGATTTCTTCACCCTCACTGTCTTCCAGGAGGACCCTGTCTTCCAGGCCCAGGGAAAGGTCACCACTGCCAGCTAGCACCTAAAACAGTGCCTGCCATCAACTAAGCACCCAATAAATACTTGTTAAATAAATGAATTGACACCACTTAGAAAAGGAGGAATGTGAAAGGGTCACTAGGGAATAGGAAGGAATGGGAAGGAAACTCAGTTACTCCGGTCAACTTTACCTTCTAAAGTAAAAATTAATCATACAGTAATATGGTTGCTAGGGAGTGCTCCCTACATGCCAAACACTATGATAAACATTTTATCTACCCCCATCTAGCCTCAGCTCTAACTCAGCTGGAATCTTCAGGCTGTTGGACGCTGTGTTGACTTTGGCCTTCACTCCCGGTAATGGGCTCATTAACATGGAAGGCAGAAGACCTACTGGGCTCTGCTGAGAAATCTCCTTTCTCAAAGCTGCCTGTAGAAAAATGAACTTTCGCTCCCAGTGCTATGTACTCATGACTAAGCTCTTCATAAAATCTGTCTTTTGAAAGAATCAAGGCGCCTGTCTATAATCTTCATAATCTTTGTGCTCCTTAGGTTTCATTCACGAGCTCTCTACAGAGATGTCACTAGAAAAGTACAAGTATTCAGTTCATCTCTCAACAAGAGCAAATACGTCTACTGAACTTTTCCCCATTGTTCTTGAAGAGGAACAGAGAAAGAACGGCCTCTCCGTCCTAGAAAGCCTAGGGGCTCCTTGTGCCCTGCCACAGAGGAGGAACATGTTGGGGCTCTTGAAAGGCTGTGTCCCTCCACTTCTAGAAGGAGAACACCCATTATAATCCCCATCAGTGTGTTTATTGGATTCCTGCTGTGCGAAGTACACATACTGGCATATTGATTTTTCCAAAAGTTTACTCCCACCGTTCTGGGTTATGTAACAAGCTTAAAGATGGTGACTTGGGCTTTTATTTAAATGGAACAGACAACAAGCACTTTGCACTCAGAGAATAATTCCTCCCACATCAACTATCTAAAGCTTCATAGAAACAAAAGAATTTCCACTGAAAATCTGAAGTTTAGCCAGTGTGAAACATTTAACCACATCAAATGAAATTGCGTCACTTTAAAATTTGAAACCCATTAGTTACTTCTGAATACACAATAGTTAAAAGCCTTTGTTGTTTAAAAAAGAATTATACAACCATAAGTGCCAAACTGAATTATAAATTTTGCATATCAAGGCCTTATTTTTTGAATAAGATTAGTAAATAAATCGTACATTTAATTAAAATTTAAATATTATAAAGGTTTTAACAAGGGTGCTTTTGAAAGCACCTGGATTACTTAATGAGATTAGAACAGATTAATGTAAATGCCAGAATAAATGAAAGTTCCTTTGATTCCCCCAAATTTAATTAAATTTCCCCTGCAGAAAAATAGGTGGTATGATTTTGAAAAAAAGTCTCCACCTTCTTTCTACCTCAAAATACTTAAAACGCACATCTTAAGTGCACGGGGACAGCATTTAGAAGTGACCTGGCAAGGGACAATGATTGCCTGTTTGGTGTGCGATTGGAACGTGCTGCCGTTAAGTCCTGGCGGCTGTTTCCTCCAGCTGGAAGAGTAAATGCCTGGCTTCTGAGGGCGGTGAGTCCACGCCGGAGAAAGGCGGCCAGTGCAGGCAAAACCTCTTCAGCTCTTCCAAAGAAGCTCAGTTTCTGTGGGGCATTTCTCATGGGGGTCTATTTGGACCAACCCAGCCCCGCTCTCGGTTTACAGGCTCTTCGACTGGGTGAGCCTCGAGGACTCCGTGTGGGATTTGCCTGTGGACTCCTTCTGGCCACCAACAGACTCCTGCTGTCTGTCCTTGCTCTGCGGCAACTGCCCCTGAGCTACTCCCGGCATTGTGTCTGCTTCGGGTCCAGATCCTGGCTTTCTCAGAGCATCCTATCTGGGCTGTGCGGGCTCTATTTATGTATCAACTAAACACGCCTATGGCACACACTACAGGCCAGGCCCTGCATTAAGAAGTACTGAGCTAAGCACTTACCAAGTAGTAACAAGCATTAACTCATTTCAAATTTATAGTAACTCCATGGAGTTGCTATTGCTATCAACCCCATTGTACAGATGAGAAAATTAAGGAGCTTGAAAAACCGGAGTTCAAACCCAGGCCACCTGATTCCAGAATCTCTGCTCTGAACATGTAGAGTCTATGCTAACATTTCCATCCAGAACCTCATGATAGGCCATCAGGTTCCAAACAGTAAACGTTAAGCCAAATATACAAATGTCCCATACATAACAGCCCAAACATTGAAGACCCACAAATTCATGGTGCATGAAACAAGTACTATCTTTTAAAATAACAGTAAAAGATCCTTACAGAGTATTAAAAATCCAGGGTCCCCTTGATGCCTTTCTCACTTATATTTAATTCTTATTTTATTTTATTACTTCCAGCCTAATCGCGGAGAGCTCATGCCACTAATCTCAAGTGTAGTTTTGGGTTAAAGTGCTCATTTACTACTCATGTTGAATTAAAGAGTTCATGTCTTACTCACGTTGAGTCTAAACTACTATAGAGGTTGGTGTAGGTTTTGCAAGTGCTATATCCTATTCTTTTGAGTTAGCTCAGCATTTAAGTGCCTCTGGTCCTTTTCTCTAGATTTTAGGTTCATCTATTTCCTAGTTTTTCCTCTTAGTTATAGAACTATGTAAAGCAGTGCTTCAGTACCACTTCATTTTTAAATATTATAAACAGATTTTCTTTATGTGGATTAGTATCAGTCAATATTTGCCATATTTGGTATTAAAATGGAATATATTAAAAATATTCTCCTAGTAACCTATTTTTTAAATAATAACAATCCATGAAATTAAAATATGTTTTTATAAAAGTATATGTTCAAGACAAAAATATTTTTTGGGAAGAGTGACATTGCTTCACATTTTTGCAAATGTCCTTTACCTTTGGTTTAATACAAGACAGCTAGATTCTCATATATTCTTCCATATTTCAATCTGTTACGATACCACATGTCATACAACTTCTGGGAAACTCTATTGGGAACCACCCTGCCAGGTTTCAGGAGCTGTAACCATCCCTTTTCCCCCATGGCTAAGGCTGAGTGAGCGACCTTTGAGAAGGAGACAAAGCTTATCTCCCTGGCAGGAGCACCACTTCTGCTCCTTTTACTTCATCCATAACTGGCCCCCAGTGCTTGGTCAGTTAGCCAATGACGGGTAAGATTCCCCAGAGAGGGAATGACCTAAGACAGGCATGATCACATGGAGGTCCCAGGAAAGGACTTGGGGGGCTATGAAGAAAGGGGGTGATGGACCCTCACTCCTCAGCTTTGACAAAGCCTGAGTCCTCATTCTGTCTGCAAGAAGTCTCCTAATTTCTTGGCTGCCTTACTTCCTCTGCCTGACTTAAGCCTGAAACAATGACAGAGGGCGGTGCAGCCCTGTGCTGGAAAGGGTGGGCTCCCTGGATGATCAGGCCTGAGAAAGAATTGATAAAATCCTGTGAAACCTGCCTTGATAAGAATGCTCTTAGTTAAATAATAAGGGTCCCAGCAGGAAATGAGTTTGTTTCCCAAAGTTTTGTTGCCTTTTAGCTAACAGACCATGACTCAGAATAGGCCCTCAGAGTTCTTTGTATGTTATCTATTGTTTGATTCTTACTGCCTGACAATGATTAATGAGCTTTACCTGTATTCCTGTGCAAAATGAACCCAATAAAAGCCCATTGAGGAAAAGGCTCATGGCCCTTATCCTTTGAGAGATCGGCCACCTTTCCTCCTCAAGCAGATCATGTCTTGGTAGACTTATTCTCATCCGTGGTGGCTGGGGGGACCCTGAGGTAGAGCCCCCCTCAAAACTTCACTGTACCTCCATAGGAAAATCGGAGTGAACAGGAAAACAACGTCTCAGTATTATCAGGAAAATAGACATGACTTTACAGACCCTGTCGAGGGGTCTCCAACAACACTCAGAGCACCTCGGGCTGAGAGACAGCAGGTGGGAGAGAGGGAGAAAAAGTGCTTCCTCAGATAGCCTGTCCCCGGCTCTCATCCTCTGCACACTGTCACAGAGGGGACAGATCCAGAGCAAGCTAAGAAAGACTCTTCTATATTATAAGCAGAAATGCACTGAGACCTTTTGCTCTAACTCTGACAAAGGAAGGGATTATTACATTTCATTCTACTGGTAAGGGAAATGAAAGAGCCTGCCCGACTCTCCTTTCAGACCAGAATCTCCTTCCATGAGTGAACATGATAGGGACTTAATAAGCTCCACCAATTTGCCCTAGGACAACCTGCCCAGCCACTTGGAACTTCTGTAGAAGAGAGTTTTAAAATTTACTGAGAAAAAGTATTATAAAGAGTGGGGAGGTTTTTGATTTTAGGGCTGGGAATCTAGTTAGGAACTAACTGTGACCACACTGAAAGTAACAGCAGGAGAGCAGCAAGAGAGTCGACTTCACTATGGGTTTTGCACTGCTGCTTTTACAACAACTATTCATATTAATAATAATAATAATGATGATGATGATGGTAATGATGAGGTCACACAGCGTGTAGATGTACCTCAATATGTCTCATAGATTCCAAGTTCCCGAGCAGGCATTAGTGGTCCATAGCGTAGCGGCAGCCTGCAAGCTGAATTTTATGTCAGGCAAACTGTTGCCTCCACCAACGAAGGGCCTGGGAAAGTAGGATCCTGCCAAGACAGACAGAGCTGGGTGTGCCCATCCATCCAGACTCCCCAGTCAACACGTAAAGTAATCCACGTCTAGAGGGTGAAGTGACTTACCACAAGTGGCACGGTATTTAGTCATTTAAAGGAAAAGAACAAGATGACAGATCTCCAGACCCTAAGTAGATGTGTTTTCATTACCTCCTTACATTTAAATAGCTATGATAATAGTTCACAATTATGGAGACTATCCCACATGCCAGGCACCCTTCTAATGTGATCAGCTCCATTTAAAAAATAATTAAGTTCAATTCTAACACATTATTTTCTTTTAAAAAAAACATGCTACTTATTTCTAATTTCTTGAGAAGGAACTTAGCTCATTGATTATCAAAGTTATTTGCTAACATATTCAAGGCAATAAATATTGTCTGCAGTTATATCTCACAAATATTGATGCGTGGTGCTTTCATTGTTGCTCAATTCCAAATATTTTGTGACTTGTGTTGTGATTTTTTTCTCTGATGCCTTGATTATATAGAAGTGCGTGTGCACACCTGCATACTTTTGCATGTCTATGGCTCATTTTCAAGTACAAGTTGTATGGAGAATAATTGCTTTGCTTCTGTTTTTGTTTGAGTTTTTATCACTCAGAGTACAGAGTTTACATTAGGGTTCATTCTACGGGCTTTGACAAATGTAAAATGTCACATAGCCGTCATTATGGCACCACACAGAGTATTTTTACTGCCTGGCACCTCCTCTGTGCTCCGCCTAGTCACCCTTCTCTCCCCTAATCCCTGGCGACCACTGATGTCCTCACTGTCTCATTGTATTACATCTCATTTGACATGTAATGCCCTAAAGTTTGTTTTGTTGTTGGGTGGGGGATGACTCAAGCTCTCTGAAAGGTTAAAAACACATACATTTTTCCAGTATTTCTTTGGGATGGTGGGTGGCATTTTTTAACCCATGTGGGAGCTCTTTAAGGCCGTGGGTTTTATGGAAGGAACTCAGTTCCAGTTTACTTTGCAGAAGCTTAAGAATCCTGTTCCCCAGCTACCAAGTCCTATGTCTAATATGAACTCTCCCAACCCCCATTGACATATTAACTTACTTTTACACACTGTCTTAGCTGTTTTCTTATTTTAAATTTTAATCTCTCTTTTTTTAACATATGGCACAGATGAGACATACCTTTTTCTTTTACTGTATTCATTACCATTTAAAAATGGTTATATTTTCTTTGGTTTAGAGTAGAAGGAGTTACTTAGCTCTGTCATCTGTGTTGCCAATTCTCTCAAATATACATGTGGTATGCTAACACCAAAAAACAAGCATAAGAAACAATGGTATTAAGATATGATATTCTTTTTTTTTAATATTTTATTTACTTATCTTCAGAGGGGAAAGGAAGGAGAGAGGAAGGAAACATCAATGTATGGTTGCTTCTTGTGCATCCCCTGCAGGGAACTGGCCCCTGCCAGAAACTGGCCTGCAACCCAAGCATGTGCCCTGACTGGGAATCGAACCGCGATCGTCTGGTTCGCAGGCCCTCGCTCAATCCACTGAGCTACACCAGCCAGGGCCTAAGATATGATATTCTAATAAGAACTATAAAACTTAATTCTGTAAATTGCTTCAAGATTTCTCTAGCAGCTATGAAAATTTCAGATTAAAACTCTTATCCATGTAATGACTTCCTGAATTTCTCAAACAAACACCGATGTTAAAGTAAAAATATAGTGATGATAACATTCTGTACAGCATTTACTTGTTGCGAATAAACACTCTTCTCAAGGGCAATATGTAACCTGAGATGAATATTTAAAAATATCAGGATGAAACTTTCCCCTTTCTTTTGGAGGTTAAAAATGAAATGTAACAGGCAAAGTAGTTGGCTTCAAATATACAATACAAGAATGTTATACTTGAGGTCATGGAAGCAATTTTTATATATCTTTATATCATGATGGTTCGATATATATCGTGATATCTTTTAGTTGCAAAATAAGAAGCACATAATTCTGTCTTTAATTAATTGAAAGCAAACATTTGTTAAAGAAGATAAATTTAAAATAATCTGATAATTAATATAGTTATATATGAATTGTATACGTACATCAATTCTTGATAATATGGTAATCTATAATAAGAAAATCCCATATTGAAACCACTTCTTTAAGAGAAAAAATATAGAAAATTGACAGGGGATTTGCAAGATTATGAGTAGGTGATTCATTCAGGAGTGAAGGATTTGGAAAATGCTGGATTAGGAAAAGGTGGTAAACAAGAAATAGGTAAAAAGATTAGAAGCTGAGAAGGTAAGAATTTGCTATGAACAAGAAGAGGAACATTTTCCTGCTGGACAATAGCTTCGCAGCAGCTGAGAGACCCAGAAATCGAGCCGTTTGGTCCCTACGACTGAAAGGTAAAGACCTTTCCTCTTGAATGGCATGTTGGTAGGTGCCTTTACCGTGTCTGTTTACACCCCGTCTTCAATATTTCCTATAAGTCACATGGACACCAATTAGAAGGTTATTTGTACATGATGCAGTGAATTGAAAACTGCTAGAGGGACAGGCAACCCCCAGCGCCACAACTACAGTGAATATTAAATATACCTCAGCTCTTAGCCAGATTAACATACAACTTTACATTGAGGGTTTTTAAAATTTTAGTTCCTATTACTCAATACAACATGTCTAGATTTCAACAAAAACTCAAATGCTAATAAGCAAGAAAAACAGTCTGAAGAGACAAGGGAAGTGTCAGACTCAGATATAATCCAGACATTGGAACTATCCAACAGGGAATTTAAAATAACTAGGACTAATATGCTGAGGGTTCTGGTGGAAGAAGCAGACAATATGAAAGAATAGATGGGCAGTGTACACAGAGCTGGAAACTTCATGAGTTTAAATGAAATGCTAGAAATCGAAGAAAGTACTGCAACTGGGCAGGCTGGGTGGAGGTGGGCAAAGGGGGAAACAATTGAGACAACTGTCACCACAGAAACAATTTTAAAAAGAAACAAAAGTACTGCAATAGAAAGGAAAATTGCTTTTGATGGGCTCATTAACACACTGGACATGGCCAAAGAAAGAACAACTGAGCTTTAAGACAGGTCTATAAAAAGAAGGCAACATTCGAAAACTGGAGGGCAATCGCAAAAGGTGAAACATTGAAGATCAGAAGGAGAAGAAAGAGAGAACAGAGCAGAAGAACTAATAGCCATGAAATTTCCAAAATGAATGACCGACCCTAAACCATATATTCAGGAAGTTCAGATAACATCAAGCAGGATAGATATGAAAAACTACATATACCAAGACAGATCATATTCAAGCTGCAGGAAACCAAAGACAAAGAGAAAATCTTGAAAATACCCAGAAGGGAAAAATGATCTTACCTATAGAGCACTGAGAGTAATTTATCAGAAATCATACTAGCAAGAAGAGAGTGAAGCGAGATACTTAAAATGTTGAAAATAGTTCACTCTGGTAGCACTCTTGGGGATGGATGCAGGGGTATCTAATGCAGGGGTATTCCAGGATGGCTGTGAATGCTGCCCAACACAAAATCACAAATTTATTCAAAAGGTTATCAGATTTTTTTTGTGTGATTACATGTTGCAACGTATTTAATATGTGGCCCAAGACAATTCTTCTTTCAGTGTGACCCAGAGATGCCAAAAGGTTGGACACCCCTGGTAGAGGGTTTGAATTAGACGATGAGGGATTATTTGAGAGATTATTGAAGTAATTAAGGCGAGAGGTTCAGAGGCCTTGAACGAGGGCAGTGCCAGTAACAACGCAGAGGAAGCGTTGGTTTTACAGGTTGGTGAGGGAGAAGATTCAACAGCATTTGGCAATTACCTGAACAAGTGCAGAGAAGAGAAGGTGGAATCAAAGCACAAATGTGCAGTTTCATTGTTGATTGCTTAGGAGGAGGATGTAGCCAGTAACAGACAGGGAAATCAAGAGAATGTGCTGGATTAGAGGAAGAAATCTGTCATTTACTGCTACTCTCTGTCTTCCATGTATTACAAGGAAATTATTATTGTTGACCCTTAAGTACCTTGTTTTCTGAAAATCATTTAGTTTGTGAATGATTCTAACTCTGTTTTGCTTTCTGCATAACAGATTTTATTCTCTCATTCATTGTAATTGAGTGTCTATTATGCATGGAGTTTTGTATTAGATGCTATTCATTCATTCGACAATATTCATTTCAGATCTATTCTAGGCAGTGGTACAGATGTCAGTAAGACCAAGTTTCATTAAAGAGTTTAGAAATTTCTGTTTCTTTTAGTCCTCACTGTTATTATCTCTTTCAAATTAAGGCAAATTTGTTCAGGGAAGGAATCTTGATACTTTAATATCTGTTTTTTTTCTCATGTACACTCCAAAAGAAATCGTAACTGCTTTAGAAATGGATTCTTTCCACAAAATCCCTCACGCACTTTCACTTGGCACAGGACACCGACCTCAGTTCAGTGGAAGGCATAAAACTGCTTTTGGCAGAACAAGAATCTGAGCAACAGAAGACTCTCACAGGAGGTTTTCATTTATTTATGTATTTTAAATTTTTAAAATCTTTATTGTATTTTTCCCATTACCATTTAGTCTTCTTATACTCCCCTACTCCCAAGCAATCACCACACTATTGTCCGAATGCCTGTGAGTCATTTTTCTTATTTGCTCAATCCCTCAACCCTTGACCTCCTCCCCTGACTGGCTGTCATCCTGCTCTCCATCTATGAGTCTGCCCCCATTTTCCTTGGTCAGTTCAGTTTGTTCATTGGGGTTCACATACGAGTAAAAGCATATGGGATTGGTCTTTCTCCGATTGGCTTGTTTCACTTACTATAATGTTCTCCAGGTCCATCCATACTGTCACAAAGGGTCAAATTTTCTTCTTTCTTATGGCCAAGGAGTATTCCATTGTGTAAATGTCTCATAGTTATTTTATCTACTTATCCATTGATGGGCACTTGGGCTGCTTCCATATCTTGGTGACTGCAAATAACCCTTCAATGAACATAAGGATGCTTAAATTCTTTCACATTAGTGTTTTGAGTGCCTTCAGATATATTCCCGGAAGTAGAATAAGGCAGTTCCATTTTTATTTTTTTGAGGTATCTACATACTGCTTTCCACAGTGGCTGCACCAGGCTGCATTCTCACCAGCAGTGCAAAAAAGTTCCCTTTTCTTCACATCCTCGTCAGTACCTGTTGTTTGCTGTTTTACTGATGGCAGCCATTCTGACATGTGTGCGATATAGTTCATTGTGGTTTTGATTTGCATTTCTTTAATGATTAGCAATATTGAACATCTTTTCATAAGCATATTGGCCACCTGCATTTCCTCCTTGGAGAAATGACTATTCAAGTCCTTTGTCCATCTTTCAATTGGGTTGTTTGTTTTTTTGGTGTTGAGTTTTGTAAGTACTTTATAAATTTTGAATATTAACCCTCTATCAGATGTATCAGCAAATATGTTCTCCCATTCAGTGGGTTGTTTTTTATATTGTTGATGATTTCCTTTGCTGTGCAAAAACTTTTTAGTTTAATGTTCTCCTATTTGTTTATTTTTTCTTTTCTTTTCCTTGCCTGGTGAGATATATCTGATTTAAAAATGCCATGAGCAATGTCCAATTTTGCTGCCTATGTTTTCTTCTAGGGTTTTTATGGTTTCAGGTCTAACATTTAAGACTTTGATCCATTTTTAGTTTATTTTTGTGTGTGGCATAAGAAGGTGGTCTAGTTTCATTTTTTGAACATATCTGTCTAATTTTCCCAACACCATTTATTGAATAAACTGTCTTTAGCCCATTGTATGTGCTTGCTTCTGTCAAATATTAACTGATTATAAAGTTGTGAGTTTATTTCTGGGTTCTCTATTCTGTTCCATTGATCTATGTGTCCAGTTTTATGCCAGTACCATGTTCTTTCCATTACTATGGCCTTCTAGTTGCAGGAGGCTTTTAAAACCGAAATTCTTGAACTAACTTCCTACAGCAACAGCTTGCTAAGACAAGCCTTTTTTTTTAAAACATTGCATTAACAAGTCCTTCAAATCTAGGCAATAAAACAAGGTAGATTTTCAAAATTCACAGGCATTCGAACTAAATTTAGGTTCTTAGAAGATCACTATATATTCTGGAGAGGATTTTTATTTAATTGATATTAATTACCTTTATTCAGATTGTCTACTTTTTTCCTACCATTTCCATAGACAGACTCTTCATTGTTTGTGACTTAAGGTCTCTTCACGTAGTTTTCAAATGCCTCTCGGCTTTCAATGCAATTTGTACCAGAACCTGCAACATATCTGGGAAACATTATTTCTACTGTCCTAGTTTCTTGAGCTCAAAAGCATTTTCATTTTTCTATTTTTCCAAGACACCATGGAAATTCTTCTATACACCCATTACTGAAGAACCCTCAGCCATAAACCTGAGCACTTACTATTCACATCAAATCATAATTTTTGGAAAAAAAGTAGGGGACAACTTTCCTCATGTCATTTAGGCTCTTGAAAGTCATCCAAACAAACTTTAACACAAACTTAGGACTGCTGGTTCAAGTTCAAAAAAAACTCCTCATCCTGGTGTTTTTTTCCAAAGAAAATGTTTGCTGCAGGAGGAAATGTAACTTCTCAAACTTTTTTTAGTATAGCTATTAAAGCTCTCATTCTTCTGAGTAGAATCTTACTGCAGAAATATGCTAGAACATTTATATTTATATGTCATCTAACACCAACACATCCTGTGCTTCCAACAGTTTCTTCTTATTTTGAACACAAACATAAATCTTTTTAATTCACACAATAACAATTTTAATGGCTTTTTAATAGCCAACCAAATAGTTTTGCTATAACTTCCTATAGGTTTTGTCTGTGGTTTTACCCTAATGATTAAATTGCTAATGAAACTTGAGCTGGATGTCTTAAAGCTCAAATGTACAAACCTTTGAAGCTGAGGCTTTTTCAGTATTAGTTCTCCAAATTGCTGGCAAACCAGCTACAAAATGAAATTATCTTCTTTAGTGCTTCCCTGAAATTCCAGTTAATCACAAAAAAAAATGCAATGACTAAAAAAGTAATAAATTGTCATTGAGTCAACAAAAGAAGTACTCAGAGTATTTTATAATAATGATATAACAGAATGATATAAGAATATTATTCTATTATAACTCTATTTTAAGTGTACAATCCAAAGAGAAAAAAGCACTCTGATGTCCTATTTTTTAGTTAGCAAATTGTTGTTCTTTTCGAACTACCTGACAGCTACATTAGCTCACATGCTAAGCTTCCGAAGTCACACAAACTCTGATGCCGCAGATCACAGAGTTCTTCTGTCTTCTGCACTCTCCTTTATTTTGTCTTGTACTCTTTCTTTTCTTCCTTTCTATCTCCTCCTGCTCTTCCTCCTCCTCCCTTTTCTCCTGTTCACCTCTTCTTTCCTTTTTCCTCCCTCCTCTTCTTCTTCTTTGTAGACTCAGAGGTTTAATTTGGTTGAATCCAGAATTGAAACCAGCGGAGTCATCTCTAGATGCTAAACTGCCCGCGGCTTCACGTTGAGAGATGCGCAGGAGGCGGCGCAGGCAGGTGGTGCATTCACTAAGGGACGGCGAGGACTGCAACGATCCATATTGTGTAGTGGAATCCTGTCCCTTGGCGTTTTCTACAGTTGTTCATAATTATATGATTGAAATTTTTATCAAAAGCAATTAATCATATCAAAATGTGCTATCTTTGGACTTTTCCTCACTAGCTAGCTCCATAATATGAGTGAGACATGTAGGAAAAACATCAAGTCACCCTCGTAGTGCAATTGGGTGAACGAAAAAAATGAACAGCTTTTCCCTTTAACAGGTTCTTGGCTTTTACCTCTGTAGTCACGCCTTTCACTCTTTCATTTGTGGCTATAGCGGAGAAGAGCTCTATTACATCACTCATCTCCCAAGTTTTTCTGCTCATCGGAAATGTTCTGGGCTCCCTTTCCACCCCACACCCCATGGAGTCATTTACAAAAGTCCAAAAGAGATATCAATTCTGAGAGTCTTAATATTATATCTTATTCAAAACGTCTTTATTTTTCCCTTATGGCCCCCTAATGGTTAGACTTAACTTGCAAATTTAGGGTGGAATGAAAGTTTCTCTGTCAACTCCCAGTGTCCCCTTATTGGTCCCCTTCAGTGTCTTGGATAGCTATCCCTTCCACCATACTCAGCTCATCCACAAGTTCCTGCATCGCATTCCTGCCCATCTCTCATATTAACAGATAACTGTGATTTAAGTGGAATAAGGTGCAAAATGTGACCTCAAGCCTCAAGTGGTCCTCATGCTAATAAAGGGCTCTGATTGCCAAAAACGTTAAAGATGGAAAGAAAAGCAGCTTTGAAGTTAAACAAAAGGAATCAGGTTTATATTTTCACAGAGATGTCTCACAAAATGACGGCCTATCCTGCTTCTAAGCAATCATGCTTCCAGATACTCATGCATTTTCAACCTGCACTAGAAACAAGCACAGTCATGTGCTCTTCCACTTTGTGTGCAATGCTTTATATACATGCACACATATAAACATAGGCATATTTGTATATATATTTGCCAACACCAAAGAATATGGTATGGAAACGGCAAGTCATGGAGAAGAAATGCAAATATAAACCCCCCATGGATATGATTTCCTGACACAGAATACTTCTATTATTTGACTTGTAAATTATTTAAATTCATACCCTGTGGACTTGTCCTAATGAACCTTTGTCAAAATAAAAATTCCACCTTGACTAATAAAATAAAGGTACTTTCAAAGTAATAAAATTTAATATAATTATTGGTCATCGCATTGTCATTCACTTAGCATACATTATCATCATTAATCTTCCGGTAGCTGTTAAAATCTTGCCCTCTCTCTCTCGAGGAGCACCAAGTATCTGTAATAGGAATTACTTGGTGAGACTAGCAGGAATTTAGCATAAAAAGAGATCCATCTGGTAGGTATATTGAATTAATAGTGCTTGAACATTGAGTTCCACTTTCCAAAAACAAATTAGGCATAAAAAATCAAGTTTCTCAACAAACACATTTTCATTATAATCTCATCACAGGTTACCTTTGTCACATCTGAGTGGTTTAGCATAAATGAAACTTTTGATGACCTGTTATTAACTTGGTAAACTATAGTACATGATGACTAAGTACGGAAAATAATGTCAACTTCATACTTCACTTAAATTTTTGGATGTCCTTTTGGTACAGATCTGTCCAGTCTGTCTTCTCAAACCTTTAGATTTGATGATTTAACCACATGCTCTGATCAGATGTGTAGGGGTATGAAAAGGGAATTTGCTAGTACCCAAAGCAAACAATGACCTTACTTTGGGGTTGGCTTCTTGATATCATTCAAGAAAGCATGGTTTAAAAGCATCCAGATTAGTACTCAAGAATTCAGCAGTGTTCCAGAAGTCACATAATCTGAAGGGAACCCTTATTTTCTTGGGAATCTGAATTCATGAAGGGCAATTCTCTCTTCTATTTTGGAATTATCAGCTGAAATGTGTGAGTGTGGATTCTATAGGTTCTATAAAAGAGAATCAAGTACTATTCAAGTTTGTTAAGGCCATGGAGGCCTTAAAAACATTTCCTTCAACATCTAACTGTATATTTATTCTTTCAGAGGGCATAGAAACATAGGCAATACCCTAAAAGAAGAAAATGGTGTACACTGAGAATGGCACCCACAGATACCCCACAGGCACACACCTTCCAGTTCTCCAACGGTCCAGCGTGGAAGGCAGGGCTGCGAACACCATGGAGACCAAAGTGGTGTGGCCAAGTTTCAAGGTTTCAGGTACTGGGACAGAGTTTGTCAAGAGGAGATCTAATCTATGAAGACATTCACAAGTCTATTACGACACACTGGGGGCTTTTCACAAGGCATATGTTTTCAGTTCAAAGGATTTTCCTTCGTTTTCAGATTTTGTGCTTCCTACTTCTTTTGGTGTGAGCTGTTATTTCTTACATGAAATGATGACCAGAGAAGATACAGTGTTTGTTTTTTATGTTCTTTCTTGAAAAAAAGAAAAAAAATTGCAGCCTTACCTGGACTTTCAAATTCAAGAGTCTAGAAATTGCTACCGGCATGAAGCATACAGACACCCTTCATTCTTGCCAAGTTAAAGGGAATTAATCATTCTGGCTTCATAAAACATTTCACAGAAATGTAGTTCTATCCTTTATAGTCTAAATGTAGTTTATGATTGCTCTGGTGATTCAAAGACAACCCTAAAAATTAAATAATCAGGAGGAAATGTGACTATAGTAGATCTTATTTCACAGAGTAGATATGTGGCTGAAATGCTCCCAAGACCTACATTTTCTTTACTTCTATGTCATATTCCTTATAAAATTAATACTATGGTTTTTCCTGAAATAAAAACATCATATAATTCAGTAAATATTTTTCAATCCAATGAATAGATTATGAAGTGTTAATTTTTAATGACATTTGAAAGGGAAGCAATAAAAATTTTAACATGTGAACCGATGAAGTCTGAAAAATTAATGAGAGTTTAACTGAATATAACATAAGATATCTTAATAAAAATTCAGTTCATGGTAAGAAGAAAAAGAAAAATAACTTTCTTCATAAAGTTTTGGAAGTCATCCGTGAGTCAACTTAATCCTCTACAGTATCTTCAGCTCTAACTGTGTTACCATGTAAACAATCAGCCTTCAGTGGCTGCTTCCTTCCAAAGTAGGCAGAGGATGTACATTTTTAAGAACATGGTTTGATAAATACCAGTTGTGTTAATTTGGCTGACACAATGTTTTTCAAGTTTTCTATAACTATAGTGAACATTTTATCTACTTTATCAATTATTGAGCATGAAGTGTTAAAGTCTCCAACTGCAATTTTACATATTTTTAATATTTTTTAGTTCTGCCATTTTTGCTAGTTACTCAGGTGTATAAAAATAATATTATTATAGAAATTTAGAACAGTGATCAGAAGGGAGAGGGGAGGGGATAAAGAGGGAAAAGGGGGAAGGGTTTACAGGAACAATTATAAAGGACACATGGACAACAACAAGGAGGGTGGAAATGGGGGAGGGAGGTGGGGAGGGCTAAGGGAGTGGGGGAAAAGGCAGAAAACTGTACATGAAAGGCAATTTTAAAATAATAATATTATTATCATATACATTCTTAGTGTTTTTCTTTAACTTTAGTAATACTCCTATCTTGAGGTCTTCTTTGGCAGAAATCCATTGCTGCTTTAGCTTTCTTGTTTATACAATGAGCATGTTTCCATAATTTTACTTAATATATCTGTATATTTTATATTTAAAAATGTATTTCTTTGAAGAAATATACAGTTGGGTTTTGTTTTTTCAAAAAATCCAGTTTGATAATCTATGCATTTCAATGGAAGAGTTTGGTTAATTTATACACAATATAATTATTGGTGAAGTTGAGTTTAAGTCTATCATATTATCATTTATTTTATATGTTCTATTTGTTCTTGTTCCCTTCTTCCTCCTTTCTTGCATTCTGTTGGCTTCAGTGTTTGCTTTCCATAATTTCTTCTACCAGAACTTAAATTATATCATTAAAAAAATTTAGTGGGATGCTTTAGGGATTAAATGTGTAACTAGAATTTAGTATATGCTTTAAATTAACATATATAGTACTTTGGGTTATTTTAAGAAGTTTTGAAAAGTACAGTTATACTTATTTTCTTAATGTTCACTGTGCTACTGTTGGGATATATTTTATTTCTACATATGTTATAAACACTGTATAACTGTTTATATACATGCATAGTTTCCTTCAAAACAGAGGAATCAAGAAAAAGTCTTTCATTTTGACCCATGTTTTTCATGCCCAGTTTCCTCCTTCCTTTATGTAGATATGAATTACCATCTGGTATCATTTTCCTTAAGCCTGAAGAGTTTATTTTAACATTCTCATGTAGGTCTGCTGGTATTGAACCTCCTTAGCCTGTGCTATCTGAAAATGCCTTTATTTGGCCCTTATTAGTGAGGGATTCTTTTTCCTGAGTATGAAATTACAGTTTAATTTTTCTTCACTACTCTAAAGATATTCTATTGTCCTCTGGTTTGCACTGTCTCTTGCGCTATCAGTTGTCATATTCTCATCGCTCTCCTCTCCAATATGTTATCCATGTTTTTTCCCTCTGTACTTCAAGGTATTCTCTTCATTATGATGTTTATGCAATCTGACAACCTGACAATTTGCCAATGAGCTCATGTGTAGTTTTTCTTTGTGCTTCCCCTGGTTTTGTTTTGGTTGAAAACTGTATAAGTGTATATTTTTATTAAATTCAGAAAACGTTTGTCCATTGTGTGTTCAAAGATTTTTTTGTGTTCCAACATTTCTTTCATCTTTTTGGGGACCTTCAATTACACATGATATTGTTCAACAGCCCCCTGGGGCTCTATCCTTTTCAGACTTTTTACTCTTTAAGTTTGGATAGTTTCTAGCGTCTTACTTCAAGTTCACTTATCTTAACAGTCTCTAATCTACTGCTAAGTCTATCCAATGAATTTTACACGTCCTTCAATCTAAAGAGTTTTCAGATGTAGAACTTCAGTCTGTTTGTTGTTGTCGTTATTGTTTAAAATAGCTTCCATTGTACTGCTGGGTTTTCAGATCTGTTCACATATTACATCCATATTTTCATTTATATCCTTAAAATATTTATAACACTTTGTACAGCTGTCTATTGTCTTTGTTTGGAAATTCCATCCTGACAGGTTTAGATCTGGGCATGTGAAAGTATGTTCTAGGTTCTGAGTATGTAAACACGAAAAGTAACCCATGTATTCAGATACCCACGTATTCTACTGGTGCACCCTATCTCACTGGAGTTGAGATGAAAAGGCTGTCAATTAGGGCTATCAATGATAACTTTAGAAAATTAAAGACTTGACTTGAATTAAAGAGTAGAGTCAGGAATTAGCATGGTACATTGTTATTTGTGGTGGAATGTGTGAAATTAGAGCTTCACTGAGTAGAATAGAACCAGACTATGGAGTACCTGGAAAATTAGGCATGTGCTTTTAATAGGAGATGAGAAACCACTGCCATGTTATAAGGTAGAGGAGTAGAGCAAGGCAGGAAGGTCACCTGCTGGAAGTTCTCAGAAACACAGCACAGATTGTTGTCCACACATGAAACACGGGAAGCATAAAGATTCCCATCAAAAGTAGAAATATAGAGGACAATGACTTAGGAATCAGTCAACTCAACAAAACCCCGATTCTTTGGAGAACATATACAGATATCTTTTAGAGATTAGCTGTGGTGGAGTTAGTTGCAATATTTGGCACACCTAAAAATCCAGTTTGCTGTAAAATGTAGTCTCTGAGAAAGGTAGAACTGAGGGCCTATCTGCACAAGTACAATATTGCTGTAAGAATAACTCGATTACAGTCAGCAAAACTGAGAGGGTTTACTGGCAATGTTAATTATTTGCTGTGGAAGGAACAAGTAGGACATGACTTTAGGGTTCTAAGTTTATGATACTAAAGTGTGGTTTGGCTTCTCTGAAAACTTCAGTATGGGAAAACAAGAAATTAGAGCAAGAATTCTGATAAATGAACTTTGGTTTCTCTTTCTTAGTTATAGAACATATGACTCATTTTTTATCTCAAATGGTACCAAGTGTTTTGTTTTTTAACTTAATTTTGTTTCAAATTTGAAAATTTAAATGTCTGTCTGAGAAAGACAAAACCCATAGATAAGATAAAGCAGGTAGACCTGGAAAATAAGACATATATTCAAAAGGATCATATATGCTTTAGTATAAAAGACTTCAAGAATCTTGGAACTTCCACAACATTATTGTTATTTGCCATAAATAAGGAGCCGAAGTTGTCTCCTCTTTCAAGAGTTGACATCCACACTTACTGAAAAAGTGTTGAGAAACATGTTAGAAGACTGTGAAGCTGAATTGTCGGCCAAGCTGTGGATAGCTGGTCAGAACCGGGTGCCTGGGATAAAAGAGAAAGGGAATGTGCTCAGAATTCAGAAGTGTAAGGGATTGAAAAGGTGGAGGGATCAGAGAGGTTTTGTGACAGGCGTGGCTGATGAGCTGGACCCTGGAGTACAGGCAGGAGGGACTGACTGAAGTAGGACCTTGCCCTTTTTTTTTTGCAGAGGAGGGATGCAGAGGTGAGAAAGTTGGAATCTAGTAAAGAAATGGAGGCAAGTTGTGCAAAGGGAATTTGTGGCCTATGGCTAAGGTTGGGCTGAAGCTAGATTGTAAAGGATTCAGTGAGGTTTTTATCCATCAGGACAGTGGCTCCAAAAGTGTTTCAAAAAAAACCCCAACCCAAAACCCACTCATCTACACTGGCTACATTAAATAAATGTCCTCTGATCATTTCTATCTCACTCTTCTATTCTACGATTTCCTTTAAAAAAAAATCCTGGCATGACCCACTAAAGGAATTATGTATTTGTCAAGAGGCCAAGCCCCGTGTTGGCAAACACTGCTCTAGTGGAGTCCATGAAGGTGTGTGAGCTGAGGAACAGGGAGGGGTTCTAAGACTCAGAACTGGCCGGGATACGCAGGGTGACGGCAGGGGAAGGATCAGCCAAGCTTGGATGGTTACTGCAGACACTAAGGGAAACGTTCGTTGAATTAATGAATACAGAGTGAGCAAGGCCATTGGAAAACATGCTGAGGGGGGAAATGAGAGAACAACGGAAGGCAAAGAAAGGGGACAGGATGAAATGCATACAGGACACACTGGGAGGAACAAAGAAGATTTTTAAAAATTTGTCTCTGTATACGATTCATGCATGTACAAACACTGAATTAGTCATAAATAAAACCAAAGCAGCTATATGAATTAATGGCTCAAAAACTCTTAAGAATATTATAAGGAAATCTAAGCTACTAAGCCAACCAGTGATACAGCAAAAAAATTCTATAACTTTAGGAGAAAAGGAAAAAAATTTGTTAAGTGTCCATTGTAAGCCGATATTAATATGTGCAGTTTCTCATTTACTCCTCAGAACTCTGTCAAAAAATATTGATGTTCTCAATCCACAAATAAGGGCAAGGAGGCTCAGAGATGTTGCATAGTTTCTCCGAAGCAGAAGAGCTGGTCAGATCAAACCATCCAGACTCTGGCGTGTCTAGTTTCAAAGCTTACATGTACTGATAGTGTAAAATTTTAATTATGATAAAATGATACAATTATTTTTAAAAGAAATTCATCTCAGTACATAGAACAATTTTCAGAATTACTTGTGGTCTCAAAATAACTCTTTATAATCCACTCTTTACTGCTTACAGAGGGGAAATAAAGATTTATAGTTAAATGACAGATAATACTTTAAAAATAAATATTTTATTTAATTTAGTTGTAAAATTGCTGTCATAGTTACAATCGGAAGCAGAAGCCGAATATTCTGAAAGTTTTAATTAGAAAAACAATGAGGATGTTTTCTCAGGCAGTGAGGGGAAACTGCCCAATTTTTAACCATCTCCTCTTCCAGCCGATGCCACAAAGTGTAACAAGCAAGTCACACGAGTGTATCGTATTACTGCAAAATACCAACAGAGGCAGTGCTAGAACCTTTGCCCAGAGCTTGGATTTCAATAGGAAAGCAATAGATCTCATGTTAAACTTGGACTAGTAATGAAATTAGCAATTTCAAGAAAAAGCACATAGTAAAATTCATAACTCAAAATTTTTATTAATAATGTCAGATCATGTTCAAGTTACATGTTTTAGGGGCCAAAAAACTCATCCTCTTTGTATGAAATGAAGAACTTTGCCTTTAATTTTGTGAAGTGTTTCCATTTTCATTTATCGTAATCCTATATATAAATTTACCTTCCCAAATACCACACCGGCAGATTACGTTGTTTGAAGCTGGCCTCTAAAGACAAACTCTACAAATAACCCTTTGAAATAAACAACAAGCAAGAACCAGACAGTCCCTATAGATAGGCACAGAAATATTCTGCTTTCACACGGGCATAACAACCCCGATCTGCAGGTGGTTCATGAGCTCAGGCATCCATTCTCTTCTGGGGCAACCGAGGGGTTTGATGTACTATCAACTACATCGTCCCCCAAAAGCAGTTGTCCCCCCAGTCTATAAAACTTTGGATCCATTCCACAGGTTCTAGAGACTGAAATTAAAAGTGTGAACTTCTTACTAAATGTGGTACTAGTCATCAATTTAAGTGCACCACCAGAATGACAAGAGACAGGAGTGCCTTGCAGGACATTTTTAGGCACCTACCCAACCCTTAGAAAAATTATCAGGGATGATGTGCTTTCTATGAACAAATCTTTATTTGATATATTCCCAAAGCTGTGAGGCTTTTTAGATTCTTATAATCTTCCAAATTTGGATAACTCTAAGGGGAGACATGTCAAATGTATCAGGCTCCAATTCTGTTGGCAACACGCCCTCAGACTTTCCACAGCAGCCGAACCTACCGTACAGGGTGTGAGGAGCTCATGGGATGGGAGAGGTACCAGTTAAGCACAGCCAATAGTAAAATGGTATGAAACTGTGATTCAATGAGGGAACACAAACCAATTCCACCTGAATCTTTTTTTAATGGATTAATTTTTTTATTTAATTCTTGTTCAAGTACAGTTTCTGTCCCCCACTCCCAATCCAGCCCACCCCCCATGCTCCCCACCTCCCTCCCATTTCCACCTCCCTTAGTTGTTCTCTATGTGTCTTTTATACTAGTTTCTGTGAATCCTTCCCCTTTTCCCCTGAAATTCTCTCCCCTCTGGTCCTTGTCAGCCTGTCCTGAATTTCAGTGTCTTTGGTCATATTTTGCTTGCTTATTTGTTTTGAGGTTTAAGTTCCTGTTAAAGGTGAGATCATATGGTATTTGTCTTTTACCGCCTGGCTTATTTCACTCAGCATAATGCTTTCCAGTTCCATCCATGCTGTTGCAAAGGGTAGTAGCTCCTTCTTTCTTTCTGCTGCATAGAATTCCATTGTGTAAATGTACCATAGTTTTTTGATCCATTCATTTACTGATGGGCATCTAGGTTGCTTACAACTCTTGGCTATTGTAAATTGTGCTGCTATGAACATTGGGGTGCATAGGTTCTTTTGAGTTGGTGTTTTAGGGTTCTTAGGATATAATCCCAGCAGTGGAATTCCTGGGGCAAAAGGCAGGTCCATTTTTAGTTTTCTTAGAAAATTCCATACTGTTTTCCATAGTGGTTGTACCAGTCTGCAATCCCACCAACAGTAAAAATGGTAAGGAAGACTTTATTCAAGGAACTACTGACCTGGGGTTTTTCAGTAGGGGAGAAAGTCAAAGGTTCTGAAAACAGGAATTAAGGAAAAGTGGGGACTTCTAGCCAAGGCTGGAGTCAGCGGATGGGAAATTACAAAGAGGTGGGTGCATCGGGGTAAGAGGGGTCCCGGCTACACTGACCTGACCGGATTCTCGCTGGAGGCAGGTGGGGGGGATCACATAGCAAGGGGGGGGGAGGGATTTTATCAGATAGAAGGATGGGGAATTTTCCCTCACCTGATCCAGCAGGAGTCTTGCTAAACCAAACTAAGGGGCCAAGGGTGGAGCTCACAGTGGGGCCCCTGGGAGAGGAGGGCTTGCAGGAGACCCGCCCAGGTTTGGTCACAGGGAAAATCTTTGTCAAAATACAACTTCGAATAATTGTAAATTAGTTTGGAAAATAATTTATATAACTGTTCTGGAAAGAATGACCAGAACAAAAGCTCATTAAATATTCATCTCTCAAAACAATATAGAAAGATGAATTATCCTAATGGTTGGCTCTGCCACCACCAACAAAAAGTCATTGAATATTGCGTGTCAGGCTCGATACTGCCTGACGTGAAAAAAAAAGAATTAGACACATTCTGCCTTTGCCAGCTCATACAATACAGCAATTAATACCGACAATTTCTAAATCAATGACCAAATTGCTGCCCTTAGAGCAAGATCTTCAATAGGTTTCTTCGAAACACAAACAAAATGGGGGAAAAAATCCCCTTCCATCAGGGTTCTTTCTTTTTCTGCTCGTCCAAGAACCCCTTGCTCAGTCCATAGATTTTCCTGCCTCACCACCTCCGCACACCCACCCATTCCTCCCTAACTTCTCAATCCCCTAATCATCACCCCAACATACACACACACACACACACACACACACACACACACACACACACACGGCTCTTTGGAGCCTCTTGCGCCTGCGCACATGACTGCACACATTGCAGTCATACCCGCCAGAAGGGGGCAGGCCATGATTTTTTGTCCTCCACGCCTAAGTTCTGTCGCCCCTCTTCTCCTAGCCTTTCTCCGAGCTGCGGCCTGGATACGCTTCCTTAGCAACGAGTTGCCCTTGGCAACAGGAGGACGCAAACTGGTAGGCTAGGTCTCCCCACTTGCTGTTGGAGGTCCAGGCCGAATCATGACGGAGATCTTGTGCCAGTGGCTCAACCAAGAGTTGAAGGTTTCCCAGACCGTGAGTGAGTNCTTGGCTATTGTAAATTGTGCTGCTATGAACATTGGGGTGCATAGGTTCTTTTGAGTTGGTGTTTTAGGGTTCTTAGGATATAATCCCAGCAGTGGAATTCCTGGGGCAAAAGGCAGGTCCATTTTTAGTTTTCTTAGAAAATTCCATACTGTTTTCCATAGTGGTTGTACCAGTCTGCAATCCCACCAACAGTAAAAATGGTAAGGAAGACTTTATTCAAGGAACTACTGACCTGGGGTTTTTCAGTAGGGGAGAAAGTCAAAGGTTCTGAAAACAGGAATTAAGGAAAAGTGGGGACTTCTAGCCAAGGCTGGAGTCAGCGGATGGGAAATTACAAAGAGGTGGGTGCATCGGGGTAAGAGGGGTCCCGGCTACACTGACCTGACCGGATTCTCGCTGGAGGCAGGTGGGGGGGATCACATAGCAAGGGGGGGGGAGGGATTTTATCAGATAGAAGGATGGGGAATTTTCCCTCACCTGATCCAGCAGGAGTCTTGCTAAACCAAACTAAGGGGCCAAGGGTGGAGCTCACAGTGGGGCCCCTGGGAGAGGAGGGCTTGCAGGAGACCCGCCCAGGTTTGGTCACAGGGAAAATCTTTGTCAAAATACAACTTCGAATAATTGTAAATTAGTTTGGAAAATAATTTATATAACTGTTCTGGAAAGAATGACCAGAACAAAAGCTCATTAAATATTCATCTCTCAAAACAATATAGAAAGATGGATTATCCTAATGGTTGGCTCTGCCACCACCAACAAAAAGTCATTGAATATTGCGTGTCAGGCTCGATACTGCCTGATGTGAAAAAAAAAGAATTAGACACATTCTGCCTTTGCCAGCTCATACACTACAGCAATTAATACCGACAATTTCTAAATCAATGACCAAATTGCTGCCCTTAGAGCAAGATCTTCAATAGGTTTCTTCGAAAGACAAACAAAATGGGGGGAAAAATCCCCTTCCATCAGGGTTCTTTCTTTTTCTGCTCATCCAAGAACCCCTTGCTCTTGCTCAGTCCATAGCTTTTCCTGCCTCACCACCTCCGCACACCCACCCATTCCTCCCTAACTTCTCAATCCCCTAATCATCACCCCAACACACACACACACACACACACACACACACACACACACGGCTCTTTGGAATCTCTTGCGCCTGCGCACATTGCAGTCATACCCGCCAGAAGGGGGCAGGCCATGATTTTTTTGTCCTCCACGCCTAAGTTCTGTCGCCCCTCTTCTCCTAGCCTTTCGCCGAGCTGCGGCCTGGATACGCTTCCTTAGCAACGAGTTGCCCTTGGCAACAGGAGGACGCAAACCGGTAGGCTAGGTCTCCCCACTTGCTGTTGGAGGTCCAGGCCGAATCATGACGGAGATCTTGTGCCAGTGGCTCAACCAAGAGTTGAAGGTTTCCCAGACCGTGAGTGAGTGACACAACCCCGGAAAGCGGGCCCGGGGCCAGTGGTGTGCGGAGCCCGAGAGTGGCGCGCTGTTGGAAGGTGGCTGGGCTGTCGCGAGCTGCACAGGTGGCGCGCCCGCGGGGCACTGGCAGCGCCCTGGGCCTGTCCAGCGCCCCCTCTTCCCTCACCACAGCCACCCCCGGGCTTCTCCCATTCCCACTCTGCCGCCCGGTGGGCCCAACCCCGCAGTTTCTATCCTGCTCTGCGGGAAACCACTGAAATAGGAAACCTTAAAGCCAGGTACCACATTCCTAACCAGTTATGATACCGGCTCCAGTATAAAATGGACCCCAGTCGCCCTTTCCGTACTTATCTGCCATCAGGAGAGGTGTGTGGGACATGAGTTAATGCAGAGTATGTTACCATCTACATATTTAGCAGTTTTAGCCCCAAATTGTATTTAGCCCCAAATACAAACAGTTATTTCTGACCGGCATTACTCTTGCCCACAGCTAACTTTATTCTAGTCTAATTTTATCCCAACTGTCAAGATGCCACCTGAAGTCTCCAAATCTCACAACCAGAGAGACAATTGTATATGCTGACAACTTCTGTGATAGCCAAGTCATTCCAACTCAGCACCACACTCTGCCTCATCTTCTTTCTGTTTGTTTCAACAACAGGTTTTTGCTGGTTGGTTGGTTGGTTGGTTGGCTCCCCAGCTGGTATGGTTTTTGCTCAAGGCAAGAGGATTTTAGTCTAAATCTTTCAGTCTGTATTTCCAAAAGCACCCTTGCATAACACCAACTTGCAACCTCTCACTGAATCTTCAGGCACGCATACCAGACCCTGTGCTAAGCCCTAAAACAGACAAAGAAACAAGCAACCCTAAGAAGCATTGCCTCAGGTGTACGGATTAGTAAAGAGGCTGAGAGAACTTAGTGGTTTGTTCAGGGTCACACAGCTAGATTTTGAAGCTAGATCTCTGACTTGTGCTCTTAGGCACTTTATTGTATGTTAGAGGTAATACTTAGGGGATCTAATTTTTTAAAAGTCAGCTCTTCCAAATGCATTCATACCAGCTCCCTTCATAGGAATTATTGGTCAATTTGAAGTCACAAAAATACAAAAATTCAAGCACCAAGGCAGTTGTACCTTCACAGTGCATAACATAATTCCTAGATGGCTAAGTGTCAAAGGTGGATTTATTGGTGTTTGTATAGAAATGGTTCTCTCCGTACATTACTTGCCAGGACAAAGAAAACAGTATAAGAATGCTACGTAAGTGCATTTGCTTTCCTTGATGAGACTGGATAATGTTCAGTCATTTTGGAGAGGCAGCTAAACTGAATTGATTTCTGAATTATTCTGAAAGGCAGACGTCAGTTTGGATAAAGCATGTTATTGAATTTGAATGTGTTGCCTGGACTACCCCGGATATCAGAAGTAAAAAAAAATGAATTCCAATGATCCTCAACGGAGAAGTCTCCCTCCACTTAATCGGGGGAGGTCTCTGGAGTCACTGAAAAGGTGGTCAGTCTCAACACGTGAGGATTAACTTCCATGTTACCAAAGCTGAGAATTTTCATGGAGTTACATTTAACCAGTCCATTTCTCCTGGAAAACAATGCTTAGCAGTGTATGTGAATGAAATGTCTTAGAATACAAAGAGTTGCCCAACACGGAATTACCCCTGAAATTCAAGCCATTATTTTTATAATGAAAACTAAGTAATGTAGTGTTACTAAAGAATTTGCTGTAAAGATTTTTAAGAATGCTCCATTATTTGCCTATTTTTACAAAACTCTTATGAATTCACCATAAAAATATTCTCCATAAATAACTGGACATTCTCCATAATTGAGTAGAAGCCATTAAATTCCATGTACTGAACCAATCAGATCCTTTGTAAAGTGGATGTACAAGACAGTCCATGTTCTTTAAGATTCTGGGTGTGGCTATGTTGACATTTTTGCAGTATCCAAAGTAGAAATAATAACCTCTAGGTCCCAATTTTATGCCCTGAAAAGAATAAGAATTGCTATTCACTTGGGAGAATATTAAATGAGGTTGCAAATGAAAGTTACCTACTGTAGTTCTTAACATCTATTACATCAAGATACTAAACAAATATATTATTTCAACTATTCTTCTGTCTCTCACTTTAGAATGATGCTTGGTACAGTGCTTGTCACATAATAGGCATTTAGTAAATAATTGTTTATTACATCAAAGTCTGAGAAGAGGCTTCAGGCTGAACCTCCTGGATTTGTTCATCCTGAAAAAGTCCCTCTGGGTTCTTTGATCCTCTGATTTGTGATTTCTTTAGCTGTGTTTATTACTCTCATCAAGCTCTTAGAGATTGTTTCCTACTGACTGAAGTTACGTGTTTCTGCTTTTCTAAATCAGGGCTCCCATTTATCAGGAGGAAAGGATAGCAGGTAACCTATCCTGGCCATTGAACACCATGCACATCTTAATGTGCTGGTATCCAGAAGACCAGATTCATGGATTAGACTGCTCATCGAAAATGAGAAGTTAGACATATCAAGAGAACCCTCAAATTCAGCTAATATTTGATTTGTCTTACTTATCTTCTCTAGAGATGATGCATCTACAGGCTGTGACAGGTTAGATTAGATTAGATTAGACTCTATTAGGTTCGATTAGACTAGATTCTGTGTGAGTCAGATTCCTTCCTCCTCCCTCCTTTTCCGTCAGTGGATGAGCAGACCTGTTCACTGTTATTTCTCAGTGTCACTAATACTACAAAGGTTTCTGCAAGTGCACAATGTGTGTATTCTTCCATTACAGCAAATCTCTACTCTGAATAAAGTTAATTAATATATCCAAAGATTATAATTTACATGATATTTAAAACAATTAAATAGAAAAGTTGAATTGTAACATATATGCTATGCTCCTTGTTAGTTTCTTTTTTGTATAAGTGGGTCTTTGTAGCTGGCTAACTTTATTCTTTTATAATAAGTCCCAGTAACTTTGGTTTTGCAAGGTGATATTTTCTATTATTTGTCCCAGGATTTAAAGGCATTCTTTATTTGGGTCCCCTTGTGCACCAATTGTACTTTATTGATTAGGTCTTATGTCAAAACCTTTTCAAAAGTATCACATTTTATTTTTGTAGAGAGATTTTTAAATATCCTATTGTAAAGGATAAATAGATAATTAAATAAATAGATATTTAAATATCTCTTTGGTAAAGAGATATTTAAATATCCTCAATAAATACTATTGAGTATTTATTTATATACACTTTATAATATATTGTGGTGACCTTTTATTAGTTTATGGTGACATCACCAATCGTAGAGTCATAGAATTTTAGAATCAAAAAGAATCTTTAGTATCAAAAAGAATCTTAGACGTTGTTTAATTCTTTCTTGCCATGTGAAGTCATTAAATAAGACATGTGTAGAGATTTGTTTAGGCTTATACAGCTAGGTAGTGGCAAGTTAGTGGTAGATTCAGAGTCTTCTGACTTTTAATTCACTCCTCTTTTAATCTGGTGTCCTTATCCACACATTTTTCTCATGCTTCATCCCTCAGGGTCATTAGGAAATACATTGCTTCTTGTATAATACAGCATATTTTGATATTTTCTGGTTAGCTCAGCAGCATTTCCCTTGATTAAAACTTGGCTTCCTTTGATAAGAAATCGACACAGCAAATCTATTAACATAAGGCTATTGTGTAAGTCAATGCCAAAATTTTAAGATTTGACATCCTTTCAAGGAAAGGATGTCACCCAAAATTCAAACCATTAAAGAAGGTCATCATAAGCTAGAGATTTTGTTTCAAACAGTAAATCTTGAGAAGCATGATAAAGTCTTCAAAGGAGAAGATGGCTCGTCGGATTAGCACTGAGGAAAAGACCTTGTCAGAGTCCCCTACCTGAAGACCACAGTGTAAACTGGTTGAGCAAAGTAGGGTTTACTGACTTGTTGCCCACGAAAGAGAACACATTTCATGGGGACCTGTGGGGCATCTCAATGAGAGGGTGTTAGAAAGGATGTATAATGTTTGGTCTTGTGTTAGGTGTTTTTGAGGAGGGTTCAAGGAAGCACTGCTTGGCTCAGTGTCGGGTACTCTCAGAAGCATAGGCACGTCTGTGATTGGGTGTCTTCTCCAGAAAGTGGAGAGAATAAAGTGTGGCAGAACCATGATTAGTAAAAAAGTAGCAACCACTCATAATGGTCGGATTAGTGGATGTTGGTCTTTCAGTGTTTTGGACAATATTGTTTTTGTCTGAGTACATATATGATTACAGAGGGATTTTGTTTTTGTCTTGATCCATCAGGGTCTCAGAGTGGCTTTGTCCAGTGTTGGTGTGCTGTGAAATGGATTAGGTTCGGTAGGAGAAGGGCAAGGTCAAGCTGTGAGGGCTGGGCCAGGTCCTGGGAACACCAAGGCCTCCTGGGGCCAGGCTGGTTCCCAGCCTTCAGCAGCTGCTCTTCTCCTTCTTGAATGAAGGTCAATTTGCTTGGCTTTTTAAATGTGGTTGATATCGCAGGCTAGATCTTTGCTCTTCTATGGGAGGAGCAAAGGCCACAGGGCATAGAAGGTAAAGGTCTAAAGACTTCTATCTACCATTCCAAAATCCAAATATCTCTATTCATTTAATGGCAACACTTAACCAGGAATATTGTGATGCTATGTTTATTTTTTCCTTCTCCCACTGAGATGTTTTACATAGAAATCAACTGCTTTTGATTCCACATGTTTCTGGTGGGAGTTTTATAGCTTTTCTGGCCCTAAATGTGAGCCTGTATCTGAATTTAAGAACAATGTCAAATATTGCTCTCTGAAATTTGAGTTAACCTTTTAAATGAGAATGTTTGTATCCCTTGGCCAGTGGGGCTCAGCTGGTCAGAGCATCATCCCATACACTGAGAAGTTCGGGTTCTATTCTTGGTGAGGGCACATACCAAGGAGGTGGGTTGGACCCTTGGCCAGGGCACATTCGGGAGGCACCTACTTGATGTCTGTCTCGCATGTCGATGTTTTTCTCTCTCTCTTCCTCTCTCTCTAAAAAGTAATGAAAAGATGTCCTTTGGTGAGGATTTAAAAAAATATATTATAGTCATTTAAATGCACGGAGTCCATGAGTCAAAATGTACTGAGGATCTGTTATTGAGCTTATGAATTGTCTAATTAATAAAGCCTGTTATCTTAAATGAGGAGACATTAATAATAACAATTTCAGTGAGCATTTACTATATGCCAGGAATGCTAAGCACTTTACATGCAATATCTCAAACTAACTCTCATGAAGTAGAGCCCATCACTCCCCCTCTCTTAAAGGTGAGCAGCTGAGGTTATCACAGCTGTCCAAAGCCCAGTGGCTTCTACATGACCAAGGAGCCCCGCCAACCCAGAAAACCTCTCCCCAGAGCCCAGGCTCTCCTCTTTGCCACTTTGGAGCACAGAAGGCCTCCTTCCTTCAAGTGCCTTCTCCAGCTGCCTCAGGACTGGTTGTGTAAAGAAGTTCGTGGACCATTTCACCCACATCAACGGTTTCAGCACGAGGAACTTCAGTGATGGGGATCAGTGTTGCGGATCTTGGGAGATGGGAGGCACCGCTGAGTCGTGGCCGACCAACCTCATCCTGGGGGTAAATCATGTCAGAGCTCAGCATGGAGCTCGTCCCTGGGCTCCCATGGTCTGTCCATTTCTCATGCTGCTCCTTGTCCTAGAGTCAACCACCTCTTCTTTCTCATAGGGAATTCCAGTTGTTAGTGAGAATTAACTTATAAAGTGGGGGCTGTCCTGAAATTAGTTGTGGTACTCAGAAATATCTAGTGGGAAGAAAACAAACTAAAGAGGCAAAAATAAACTTTCCTTTTTTTCCTTACCATTTCTCTCCATCAGCCCCTCTCTTTTTCTCTCTTTGGCTTCTTATCTGTTCTCATTATATATATATATTTTTTGTCTTTTCTTCCCTAATTTCTTGCATGCATTTTTCTCTCTTCATTATTTCTTACACATATTTTCCCTTAGTTTTCCCTTTGTTGCTTTTGTTGGTTGCTGTAGTTTTCACACATTGTTCCCTTTTCAGTCTGGGTAGCACACAGGAAATCTGAAGTGTCCTGTGCACACAAAACTGCAGATAGAGGTTTTTGTACTTGGCTATTTGTAGTAAACTTCTTGACAATGAAATAATAAGTGTTTATTATTCTTCTTTGACCTTTATACACATAAATGCCTCTATTTTATCTGTATTAGAATTGCCCTATTAATACCACATGGCAATTCAAAGGAAGTGGATTATGGTTTTATTTCTCTAGTGACCTTTTTGTAGCAAACAGTTGGTTATTGACTGTTTGCCTGCTACATTGAGAGTAATGGGATTAAATGCAATTATTTCCCAGTTATTCATGGGCTAGACTTTAGGCATTCAGTCCACATGAACAACAGGCCCAGGGCAAAATCCCGAGGAAGGGGGTGGAGGAACGAGACCATCTGAGTGCTGGGGACATCATGGCTTCCTGGGTGCAAAGCTGTAGTCATTAGATTATTCATAGGAGTCCATAGTCTCTTTGTCCAGTGGCTCTTCAGAAACTAAGAGAAGAATACAGATGGACTAGGGTAGAGAGAGAAGGGCGAAAGCAGAGAGAAGGAAGCAACAGATAGAAGAGAAGCAAAGCACATCCAGAGCAGCCCAGATGGCCCAGTGGGACAGGGGTGGCAGCTGAGATCAGGGAACACAATTGGTGGCCAGTGATGGCAGGTCTCTGAGGACAGGAGAAAGCATCAATGACTCAGGAGGAGGAGGAGGTGGCACATCTCATCCTTTGGAGGCAGAAGCAGCCATTTGGATTTCATTTGCTCCAAATATTTCTACAGATGCCGGAAGACATGGTCAATAGATTCTACTGCTCGACAGTTCAGGAGCTCATCCCGAGCAGATGAGATCAGTGGGAATACGGAACACATTTTTTAAACTGCTTCATTATATACTGATTCACCTAAGTATAAGGGTGTTATTAAGAGCATAAAATATTTTGAGCACAAAAATTAGGAAGACTTTGGGCAAAATTGTGGGCTGGTGTCAGATATGCAAGAGTCTGATTCCTGTGATCATGTGTCGTCTTGTGAGTGAGGTCTCTCTGCAGTGGCCTTTCTGGAAAAACTCACTCCGCCCCACTGCAACCCCACAAGGAGCATCAGGTCTGCAATCAGCATCTCTTCACCTACAGCCAGCTGCCTCATTATCAGTCAAATAGATAACAGAGGCCAATCTGGGACGAGTGAGCTTGTGACACCGCATGATAGATTGTGCAATATTTTGACTGCTGTTGCTTAAAAGACCCTCACAGAAACCTGTTGAAGAGTTCTGCAGGATTTTGAAACCATTTGAGAGATGACAGCTTAAATATCATCTTTGAATACCGTGTAACCCTATATCCTTCACGTCATAAAGAAATGCAGGTGACCCCAAACTAAGGACTTTTTTAAAAAGAGCAAATTCTGTTTAACACTTCATTTTCTTTTTTTCTGCCCTTATCACCATGTGGTATGTGGTAGGCTCCGTACTAAGCAGTTCTCCTACATCACCTTTAATCTTTAAAATAGCTCTTCAAGGTAGGCATAGATGTGCTCTGTTTGTTCTAGAGATAAGAAACTCAGGAAATCCACAGCTACTAAGGGGCAAAGTCAAGATTTCAACACAGATATCTCTGGCTCCAAAGCCTGTTTCCCTCGGTGCCTCTCCATCACTGCACAGAACAACAACTGGACCAGAGTAATCCCCCAAACACCAAGGAAAAGCTTAACTATTTTCTGTAGGCTTTATTTTAGAGAGTGCAGATGGTTTTCATAAAATTTCCATTGTAAAAAGGTTAAAATTAAGTCTAAATTATTGTTTTAAAAGTTAGAGTGTGCCAAACTTGGCCAGAATACTCTGCCAGCATCGCCCACAGGTTGTATTAATAATTAAGGCATTACAGTGTAATTTTATAAAATATAATGAAGGTTTGTGTTTAAATATGAGGTTATAAATTTTATTGGTTTGTGTGTTAATTTGATCAAAAATTGTCTTTTCTTTCAAAGTTTCACATCAAGTACTGATATATATTTATGCATGACTTTTGAGAAGACTTATACCGTTCCACTTTAATTTGGTTATTAAAAATATTTCTAGAAGCATTTTTATGGAATTTTTGAGTTCAGATTAAATTATGGAGTTTATGAGTGCATAATGCAAATGTATAAACTCTATGTACAGCATATTTACTTTTAAATCTCTGTGTTTAAAATTCAGATCCCAAGTCCTTTGCAAAGGCATTTTCCAATGGCTACCTAATTGGAGAAGTTCTACACAAATTTGAACTTCAGAATGACTTTTCAGAATTTTCAGACACCAGGTTAGTAAGGTTGTTTCTTACTTTAAAAAAGGTTCATTTCTCTGGCATTTCAACAGGTTCTCTGGCCTTCAATATTAACTTTTAAGAATCCCCAATCTCAACATGCCCTTTAAAGCCTAAACCAGCCAAGAATACCTTTGGAATGGAAATTGTCACTTCCTCATGACACGTGTCATTGTCCCAGGTTGCAGCAAGATAATTGTCCTCATCTTTAAAAGAGACCCATTTTAATATCTTCTAATTTCTGCAGTCTTAAGATAGATTAGTTATTCTGTAGTTAAATGGTTCTACTTTCTTTGAGAGAGGAAATCAAAGAGCTATGGTGTCCTGGTCACTTGGTGTTTTATGTGTTGTGTGTTACAAATATAAAATAGAACATAATTAATAGTAAAATAAATTCATAATATTTTTTGTTTTAGCAACTATATTGAGATATGATTCACATATCATAATTCATCATTGAAAGCATGCAATTGGTGGTTTTAAGTATATTTTCATATTCATAGCCATCGCCACTGTCTACACTCCCAGCCTCTGGTGCCCACGCATCTTTTTCCGGCCCCTGTACATTTTGTAGTGATGGACTCAAACGAGATGTGGTGTTTTGGGACTGGCTTCTTCCACTTAGGGTGTTTTCAAGGTTCATCTGTGTTGGCCCATGTATAAGTACTGCTTCATTTCTGTTTATTTGCTGCATAATTATGGTTGGATATACCCCATTTTGTTTATGAAGTTATCAATTGATGGATATGAGTTATTTTCAGTTTTTGATTATTATGAATAATGCTGCTATAAAATATTGTGTTTTTTACATGGAAATGTTTTCATTTCTCTTGGGTATACACTTGGAGTGGAATTGCTGGGTTACATGGTCTGAGTTCACATTTTAAGAAACAGCCAAACCATTTTTGCAAAGTGCCTGCCCCATTTACATGCACACTAGCCGTGTATGAAGTTTGGAATTTCTCCATGTCCTCATGAACAATGGCTTACTGCCTTTTTTATTTTGGCAATTGTAGTGGGTTTGGACAAATGTGTAATGACATGTATCCACCATTATAGTATCATACAGAGTACTGTCACTACCCCAAATCTTCTGGGCTCTGCCTACTCATCCCTCCCTCACCTCAACATTCAGCAACCACTGATCTTTTTACTGTTTCCATATTTTTGCCTTTTCTACAATGTCATATACTTGGAATCATACAGTATGAGGCCTTCTGAGATTGGCTTCCTTCAAGGACTAATATGTATTTAAGCTTCCTTCAGATTTTGTCATGGCTTGATAGCTTATTTCTTCTCGGTGATTAATAATCTTCCATGGTCCGGCCGTACCACAGTTTCCTTGGCCATTCACCTACTGATGGGTATCACGGCTGCTTCCAAGTTTAGGCAATTATGAATACAACTGCTGGAGACACCCATGGGCAGGTTTTTGTGTGAACATAAATTTTGAACTCTTTCAGGAAGTGCCAAGAAGCGAGATTGCTGGATTGTAAAGTTCTTTGCCTCTTTTTAAACGTTTTTGAGGAGCTTTAAATCTGTCTGTCTCTCGGATGGCTGCTGGTTTTTACAGCGCCTGCTACAGCTTCAGGGCTGCGCGGGGCCGGGCGGAGGGAACGGAAATGGGGCACGCTAACATGGCTGCAAGCTCTCTGCTTAGTGAGATGTTTTGCTGCTGTTGTCAAATAAATGCTCCTTGAATTGTTACACACCTTTGACTAATTTCTAGAGTTGTGAAAAGGTTGATTTTTTATAATTTTTGGCAGTGTTCAAGTTACCTTCGTAGAGGAATGGAGTTTCACAAGCCCTTCCGCTGCCCTTCCTGAGGGCCGACTCCGAGTCCATCATGTGCAGACAGTTCCCATGAAAACGCTCTAGTTGTCGGCTGTCTGCAGCAGGTCTCTGCTGAGCAGCACCTGCGGTGCACGTCTTCTGGGCAAAAAAATCTGATCTTCCACCCTAGAGGGGGGCGATTCTTCCACAATGCAGATTTGCAGGTTTTGTAGCTAATAATGGTAGGACACAAGATAAGTCATGGATTGGAAATACATGTTCACCCCAGATAAGTCCGCAAGTTTCCATGGCACTGAGGAATGTTCTAACGCACACCCTTCCCCCATCTCTCACGCCTCGTGCCGGAGGGTGAGGTGTACAAGTTCCCTCACAGTCTGGCCCCAACTGCCTCACCTGCCTGTGCTCCAGCCCTTGGCCCCCTCTGCTCCCGCCTGCACTGCCTTCCCTTTCTCAGAAGCCAGGGCCATCCTCCGAGGTCTATTTTCAGAGGCGGGGTGGGGGGGGGGGGCAGACAGTGCCCCTGCCCCCCTTTCCCTGTTTGCCCTCTCAGGAGTTCTCATGTGCACAGGCTGATTCGCCCCAACCTGTGTGTGAGCAGATTTCCAGTCCTTTGTTGTCATTGTTTATTTCCCTTTCATGGAAGTTATAAACTTTTCCTACACATTTCCTTCTTCTAATACTGATCTCTTTGCTGTCACTTCCTTTACTAGAGTCTCTTTCACATTTCACATGGCACAGTCAAACACCGTGAAGTGAGAGGTATTGCGCTGTTTTTCTTTGCATCTCTAAGGCCATCACAAACAATATTTGGCTTTCAGGAAATATTTTTGAGTTAATGAATGACTGCCTCGCCTGGAAAATCGTACACATAGAAACCCTGCGTAAACTTCTCAGTAAGAAGATAAAAACTCTATGCCCCTGTCATTAGGTGTGATATTTCCATTAGCTTAAGGAACTTGAGACATTCCCGTTTCTCTTTCCTTGGGTGTGTCTTGTAAGGTGCTGCCTCGTGCGACCCTCACCCACCTTGTCAGCTGCATTTCCCACCAACCTGGACCCCTAAGCTAAGCTGCTCTGGTCCACAAACACGCCACCTGTGTTTGTTATGCCTCGGACCTTTGTATAGTAATAATCTTCCTTCACTTCCAACACAAGAAACTTTATTCATTCTTAAGACTAACTGGAAGTCCATGCTTTCTCTAAAGTCTTCTTTGACTTCCCCAGAAGATTTAGTGCCCTGCTTGTTTGTCCTAAAAACACTTTGGATGGTCCTTTCCTTGTCCCATTAAGTGACTTATTTACTTACACTTCAGTTCTCTGCCAGGTGTCAGCCACATGAAGGTGCCCAAACAATGGCTCATGAACGAGTATATAAGTGTTTTCTCCTCAACTGGACTGCAGAGTTGCTGGAAGTTGCAAAGTGTGTTTATTCTTCGTGTGCCTGGCACTGTCCGCAGCCCACAGCAGACGCACACCGGTATTTCTCAGTGGATGAACGAATGATGCAGAAAGGGCACCTGCGTAGCCACAGAAAACTTAAGGGACCACACTGACCATATGGCACATGCAGGATTTCAGGCGGACTGAACTGGCTGTTGTTAGCAGGGTCATAGGGGGCCTTTGTGTGAAGTGGTAAAAGGGACCCGATCCACGTGGGCACGGCCGTGAAGGCACAGGTGTTTGTGAACAGAAAGTATTTGTGCAGAGGACAGGAGTGGATGAAGCAGGCTTGTGCCAGGGGCAGGGCTTGGCAAACGGAGCACAGGGCAGCTTNACCGGTATTTCTCAGTGGATGAACGAATGATGCAGAAAGGGCACCTGCGTAGCCACAGAAAACTTAAGGGACCACACTGACCATATGGCACATGCAGGATTTCAGGCGGACTGAACTGGCTGTTGTTAGCAGGGTCATAGGGGGCCTTTGTGCGAAGTGGTAAAAGGGACTCGATCCACGAGGGCACGGCCATGAAGGCACAGGTGTTTGTGAACAGAAAGTATTTGTGCAGAGGACAGGGGTGGATGAAGCAGGCTTGTGCCAGGAGCAGGGCTTGGCAAACGGAGCACAGGGCAGCTTTCACAGCCCTGCTCGGCCCCTGGACAGGCGTGTGCCCTGCTTATCGTCATGCATGACAGTCCTGCTTGCCCCGCTGCAGAGGACAGATGTTCTGGCCCACCGGGGTCATCGCAATCCCAAAGGTGGGGAGGGGCACCTACCTACCCTGACAACCAAATACGATCCATCGTTAATTTTTGGAACAATCCACTTTCAAGCGGTCTTCTAAAGAGGGTGAAGACCAGTGTGTCCATGAACATGGCCTTTTGTAATATTGTGTACTTGGTGAGGAAAGAATTCTTCTTTGTTAAAACCTATTTTTTTAGGCAGCTGTCTAGTGCCGGAGCTCATGATTCGGAGATTTTGTCTAATACTTTTAGTTTCTTTAGTCTAAAATGTAAACAATAAACTAAGTGTATATTGCCAACAACTTAGTTATTTGCCTTGGAAATTACTGAATCCTAAGAATAACCCATCTAACTCTGAAAGAATTCTGTTTTAGAATATTTTTAGTCCATCTCAAAGGGTGGAAAATGAGCGGATTAGTTAAAAGAATGAAAAGTAAAGTAAAGAAGCATAGATATCTTTGGGAAGGCAGCTTCTATTTACTCTGGAAAGCATATCCCCTCACCAGGGAGCAAGGAGGAGAGGAGACAGGTAATCCCTTGGCAAATTAGAACTGCAAGTAGGGAGGGAGAAGGCTTTTCCCAGAGTACGTTTCCTATTCCTCAGAGTCATCACTGACGTCATGGGCTATGTCTCCAGGGCAAGAATGTCCCTGTGGTTCCTCCCTGTTCACAAACAACTGTTGGTGACCATGTCAAGAGTGGACAAGAGTGGAGTCCACAAGAGTGGATTTCCAGCAGTTCACACGCCAGTAATATTCCCCACGTTTTGAGTGGTTGGACATTTGGAATATGAATTTAAAAATCACAGAGAAAAGTACTTTTAGACCTTGATGCTTTGGCCTGTCCATAAGAGGTATTTTAAAGCCTCATGTGTGACTGAGTCATGCTCTCAGCAGGCTTCCAGGGTGTTCTGCTGGCCTCGTAATCTGTCACTTTCACTGAGTGCAGGGCTGTGCTTTGATGAAATTGGGAAATGAGCAGTGTTTGTTTTTGGATTCTCCCTCCTGACTTACGTTGCTCTTAACCTCTGCTGCCTGTGGTTACGACCCAGGTCACAGCTCTGACAAGTGGCTCTCAGGTCACATCTTCCCAAGTTCAGGTAGTGGACTCCTGGGGTTGGAAGGGCCTGCCAGCTTTACTGTGAAGGAAGAGGAAAAGGATAGAAGGTACCTGTCCAAGGAATATAACCACCAGTCATTGATCTGACCGTCATCATTCCCAGCTGTACTCTTTAAAAGACGGTCTGCTCTACCCCAATCATTTTAGGCAAATGTCTGTCACCTCGACCTGTAAGGTCATTGGTGGGGGAATCGAATTGCAAACATGCACCTGAGAAGACCTGAGAAAAATGTTTGCTCTTATTGTTAAGCTTTCCCAGTGGCATTCATTATATCTTCTCATCTTCTCTAAGATCTGTTTCTCTTTTATTAATTTAAAATATTATATTCAAAGTTTGGTCGATGTAGTATGCTATCCTAATGTTAAAGGAGTAATAGCAAATGGAGGAAATATGACTGTAAGTTACACAGGTGGAAAAGGAATTCAAGGTGTGTGTCACTGTTTTTGCTGATGGTGGCCCTGCCGTGGTACCAGCTTCTTACTCGTATTTGGAAATCGTTTGTCTATTTCCCCAGCCCCATCCATTTTTAGAGGTACATTTTTAACTTGCGCTTAATGGGCACTTTTGGCTTGATTTTAGGAGATTCAAACACACCCAAAAACGGTATGCACGTTTTGAGTATTTGTGTGGAAAATATTCTGTAGGTTTCATCAGATTTTCAATGATACAGGTGATTTTTTAAAAAAATGTTTGGAACCTCTACTTGAGAGGAATCTCTTAAGATAACCGTATGCCAACAACAAACCTAAAGTTTAAGTGTTAAGTGATCTCATTATGCTTCTAATAATTTAACTGAAATTGTTGGAGGTTACAGTATCTTCCCCTAAATAATTTTATAGTCCAAAATGAAGTTATTGAGTGAGTAGCCCTATTATATTAGAAATTATGCCACATGCACGGCAGCTCTCTCTGTTCGAAGGTTTTCTTTTGGGGAGAAAGTTAGGACATTAACTTATATTCAAATATATTTGGTGCATATTTTTCCTATTAAGGGACATTACTGAGTGTTTGGGAGTTAAGGTAACAAGAAAATGGGCCAGTGTTTAAAATTGATTCTTTATATCCAGGTGGATCATACACAGACACAAGAGCTGAAAATGCTTCCGACATCTTTTGCTTTATTTCTAATGCTGGATCCGTAGAAGCATTAATAGGCCTGGGTCGTGTGAGATTTCCGCTACAACATGTACCTCGATTTATCACTGTTTGTTTGCTCATCCAGGGCAGGCACTGCCTGTTACTAACCTTTGTTAAAGTTTAATACATTCGTAAATTTATTTATAATTATTTATGTTATTTTCATGATCAATTTTATAAATAAATTCTTTGTATGTAATGGGTATTTGATAAATGTTTGTTAGTTGACAGAGTAAGTTAATAAATGAATGAAATCATGGCTTTCTTCTAAAATGTGAGCCTAATTTGATAATAGGTAATTCAGAAATGGATATAACTTACAATTAGAAAGTTTCTACTGGTTCTCAAAGTAGTCATATAAACTGCTAAGATAAGATTACACACCCGTTTGATTGAGTGGTGATGTCCCTCAGTCAAATGCTCGGACAGTGCGCGAGAGGCCGGCTGTTCGGGTGTTGGCGCCGTGCTCAGGGCTGTTTTCAGACACCAGTGACAGTGTCACTGAGTGCAGGGGACACTCAATGTGCCATTGTGACTTCTGAATAAAGTTTTTCAAAACCACAGTTAAATTTTTCCATTTAGAAGAAGGAACCTCATTATCTGGTTTTGTATTGACTTCTTGTAGAAATTCTAGCACCTATTTTAGTAGGAAAGTGTATACAATTAATGAGTTTTAATTTATTCATTCAAAAGAAATAAATGCATAACATTAAGGACAACAGAAAAGCCTCATGTGTTTATACGATTGAGTGGTTTGGGAGAGGAATGATATGTTTTTTTAAAAAACATGGTGCCATGGGCTAATTCAGACTATTGGATCATGGTAGTATCTGATGTCTAAATATGTCGATATTTCGATGCCTAGGGTTTCGGGTGCCAAACTTAATAATTTTTCTCGCTTGGAGCCAACACTTCACCTTCTGGGCGTGCAGTTCGACCAGAAGGTGGCGAACAACATTCTTATGGAGAAGCCTGGGGCCGCGACGAAACTCATGTACGAGTTATATACTGCCCTCCAGAAAAAGAAGAAGAGTGGACTGACTTGGATGGAAATGCACACCATGCCACCCCTGCCCAACACGAGGCTTCAGAACATGAAAAGTGAGGCTGCGGGGGATGTAAGTACATAAAGAAACAACGGCGTGTCACCGTGTAAAACTCGGTAGAGAGCAACTACAGTGATGCCGTGTTCTCAGAGGAGCCCCATGGGATAAATGAGTCCCTCGTGTGTGTTATCAGCCACACTTGGGTTTTATTTACATCATTATTTCCAAGGCATTTATCCATTTTTTAAAGATTTTATTTATTTATTTTTAGAGAGAAGAGAAGGGAAGGAGGAAGAGAGGGAGAGAAACATCAATGTGTGGTTGCCTCTTACATGTCCCCTACTAGGGATCTGGCCTGCAACCCAGGCATGTGCCCTGACTGGGAATCGAACTGGTGACCCTTTGGTTCCCAGCCTGCACTCAATCCACTGAGCTACACCAGCCAGGGCGCATTTATCCATTTTTGATGTCTGCCTGCATGCTCTCCACATTTCTAATAGCTTATCAAATTCTGTTTGTTCCTAATTTCCAGGGCCTGCTTCTGTCTTTCCAATCAGACCTCTATCCTATCTGCTCAGATCTCCGTGTCACCTACTAACATGTCTCCTGAGCTTCAGCCTGTGCACTAGATGAATCTTCCCTAAACTCCACTCTCACTAGGTCCTTCGTCTGCTTAGAAGCCTTCTATTTGACATACACCCTGTCTCCCAATTCACACTGACGTTCAGCAGCTTTCACTCAGTGTTCTCACCCTGCCTTGCTAACTTTATTTCTTCTCTGTCCTCAGCATAAAGTCTCTCTTCTACGTTGTTTGGAAGCCTGCCCTTGAATGGGACGTGTATATTCCCACCCTTTCCTCTCCCGGCCAAGCTACCCTTCTCATTTCTCCTCATGCCCCAGCTTTTCTCCATCGACTTCTGTGCAACCTTCCCAGGACACGTGGGCTCCACACATGACCTCCCTGGGCACAGGTTGTTCTCAGCCTTCGGTGTTCACCTACTGCACTGATGCCACTGTTAACCTTCAATATTCACGTGGCTAGTGGTCTCGCAAGGTTTTAGCTCCTCATGTTCAAGGCATGCGTCCAGTGCCATGTTTTGAACTCTGCAAATTCTCATTAAACATGTTTTGATAAATTGGTATGACTTCCTAGTAGACAGTTCTCTCCACTTCCTGTGCTTTTTCCCGTTATCAGGCAGGTCATGAAGGTGGGGCCAAGAAAGAATGACACTCTTCTTTGTGATTGGAACACCTGTACATTTCTTTTGGTCTCAGCCCCCAGAATGGAGAGGCACACATTTAATTAACATAGTTTGGGGACTCCAAACTGTGTTTTCATATCATGCGGTTCAAACTAAGTCATGTTGACACCTGCTTTGTCACACTATACAGTTGTGACACCTAGTCCATTGGTTAGTTGATGAGTTCTGAAATTTTCAATGGAAAAATTATATATACATGTACCTGTGATGATGCAATATTATGATGAAGTGAATCACTAAACTAATGTTTATGGGATATTCAGCCACGGCTGAGCAGAAGACGGCAAAATGAAATAATGGCCAAAATCCAGGCGGCTATCATACAGATCCCAAAACCTGCATCAAATCGCACTCTGAAAGCACTTGAGGCCCAAAAAATGATGAAGAAGAAAAAAGAAACAGAGGTAAGTGATAGTCCTTTAAAATTGTGTGCATTTATTTTTTTAAAGATTTTATTTATTTACTTTAGACAGAGGGGAAGGAAGGAAGAAGGAGAGGGAGAGAGACATCAATGTGTGGTTGCCTCTCACACGCCCCTCGCTGGGGACCTGGCCCACAACCCAGGCAAGTGCCCTGATTGGGAATTGAACCAGCCACCCATTTGTTTGCAAGCCGGCACTCAATCCACTGAGCCCACCAGCCAGGGTGTGCATTTATCTTAATAAAAGAATGATCATTCCCTAAAACATGTAGAATTCCCCAAACTAATTTTCTTTTCACATGAAGTCTGGCATTGCTCCTTCTCATAGAAGCGCTTCCCCTGTATGCGTTTCAATAGAATAGACATTCAGTCCATTTTATACTGCTGTTTGCTCAGAAACAGAGAATGTCGCTTCAGGCAAGGGATGACAGACCCCTGTTAAATGACAGTGCCTGTCTGGCCTCCTGTGTTGGGGATTCTGTGGTCCCCAATGAACCAGGTCAGAGCAGCTGCTGTCATATTGACCCCCATGGGTGTACCAGGGCCCAGCTGAGGTGCACACATGTATGTGCATTCCGACTGTGTGTTTTTACTCAATTTCTCCTCACCATGATGCACTGATTTTCTGTGAATCCTAGAAATGTTAAGTGATTTGCTTGTTATCAGTGTGTTTAAATTTAAGTTACCTAGATGAGTGATATTTTGCTAGACTGTACAACTGTCCATCATTCCAAGGACACAGCCCAACCCTGTTTCACAGGGAAGCAATACTGCATTTTTATACAAGTTCCACCTTCCACCACAATATTGGCAACGACACTCTCTCCCGTGACCTAAGGAAAAGACTAATAGCTGCCATTTATTGAGCACCTGCTACATGTCAGGCTATGGATTGGGCACCTCACATTCTCTCTGGTTTATGTATAAATGACTCTCTTGCTAGAGTGTTGTTTTGCCCATTGTGCATATAAGGAAACCAAAACTCAGAAAGCTGGCACATTTTACCCAAGTTTGCAATGCTGGTAAAGCAGAGATTGACAGGTCTCTCTGATCTCGAAAGTCACTGTATTTTATATTTATCTCCATTTATTTTTAATATTAAAAAATCCTGTGCTTGGATTCTAAAAAATGTTACCCACAGAGGTTTTCTTCTGACCCCATTTTAGTAAAGTATATAATTCTTTTATTTCCCAAAGTTGGTTAAATTTTATTAATAAGAAGTACAGTAAACAGAGGAGGAACTAAAATGAGTTTTCAGAGAGCAAATTAATAGTGTAAGTAAAATTACATGAGAAATGTTTAAAATACCTGAAACAGTGATTTTTAAAGAAATACTTATATCCAGAATGCTTATTCTCATTTTAAAAATTGTAACAAAAATTTTTAACAAAAATTATGTCCTGACTCTTTGATAATCTTTATTCTTATTAGATGACCTTTGATGCATTTTCAGCTAAAATTGCGAAATGAATGATTCAGATTAGGCACCTTTCATATATTTTAGCCATATTTAGCCTAGAGTTGAAGTAACAAATCAGAATTATAAAAATTTGTTGGAGTGCAGTTTTTTATCTCACCTCTTAATTACCTTGAATTACTAGTGCATGTCATCTTATAAACTTGAGTAAGTATGGTAAATGAAGATTTTCAATGATTTATAGAGGCAAAAAACTGATAATAAACTTTGTTTTAAGGATGTGGCCAAAGAGATAAAGAAGTTTGAAGAATTACTAAAGAAGGATCTCCAGGCAAAAGAAAGGTGGGCTATGAACTATTTTAATAATCACAAAACTACATTCTTTCCTACTGTAAGTTTTGAATATTTAGAAATGGTTTACCTGGAATATGTGTTCCAAAGATTTTTTCACTTTGTAGAATCTTCTTTAAGAGAGCCTATGAAAGAAGATAAATGACTTAAAGCTCAGATTAATTAATTGTTCACTAACACTTTTACAAAGTTCAAGAGGGAGGCTGGCTGTTGTGACGCAAAGTTAAATTATTTTTCTGTGTTTGCGTGCTCCTCTAAGTTCACACACATCTTTGACATGCTCGCCAAAATTGTTTCAAGTTCACATTTGTCACAGGAAAACCTTTATTAGACTCTGGTTAGTTTCTCCCACGTTGTGCCCTCGGCATTCAGTGCGGGGTTCAGTACAGAGCTGTTGGGTTAGTTTGCTGATCAACTGTCCCTAAATCAGTTCAATGAGTTCATTGCAAAAAGTGCCTGATTAATGAGCTTAATTTGCCCAAGATAAAGATATACTATTAGGGGTCATTGTCTCATGGGAAATAATTGATTAGGGACTACACTAATAGGAGCAAATTGACTTTTGTTGTTGTTTTGGGTTTTCTTCATTTTTGCATGGAAACTACCAAACCCTACTCATTTCTAATGTATAGCCTATGAAATAAATCTTTGTTAAAGAAAGACACAAATTATATACCTCATTTCCATGTCAACCCTTCTGAAAGAAGGAAATAGAGTCAAATGAGGAGGAATTAGACAAAGCTAGGAAAAGAAATGGTGAGGACGTCAGGTGTGGCAGGAAAATAAAGCAAAATGAATACACATGGTACCTTTCCTCCCGCCATCCGCAGGGTCTGCTCCTGCCCTGTTCTGATGGATCCCCCCTCGTGTGTTTCAGCGCCTCCCCTGACCCCTGAAGAACACACAGTCCCAGCCCACCCTCCCAGGTAGCCACCACCTCAAACCCACCACGTCCGCCTGACGCTGGCCCGTGAAACCACCGGCTGCCTTCCAGCACTCACTCATCTGCCAGCCACACATTCTCGCATGATAAACATGCTATCTCCTCCAGAATGACCATCTTAAAATATTGAAATATTTTGTTACTTTTCGAGGAATGGCCTTCTCGGTAGCTCCACAGCCGCCCCTTTCCTGGGACTCCATGCAGTTTAGCAACCAGAGGTAACACCAGGCAGAGCAGCACGGTCCCCATGCAAGCGGGCTGCTGGAGCCCTGGCCGTGGGGCCTAGGTTCCCCAGGAAGGAAGGCAGCTGGAGTAGCCAGCTCCAACCCTAACTCACTCCTTTTAGGAGCCTTCCCAGAAGTCCCACATAACCGTTCTGCTGACATCTTACTGGTCAAATTCAGTCACCTGACTATACCTAGCAGAATGGGAGCCTGGGAAAAGCAGTTTTCAGCCAGGTACATTGTTTTTCTGAATCACACTTGGGCTCTTTTTGGAGAGAAAGGGGAGGGAAACAGCCATGTCTATCACAAGTCTTTCTCTGTAGGAGCCTCCTCTTAACCCTGCTAGAGATTCCTGGCTGGGGACCAGGAATGGAACACCCTCACTTCCCACGGGGCAAGACAGGGCCTGGGCAGCAAGAGTCCCTGGACCCGTCCCCTCCCCTGTGACCAGCCTCCTCAGAGATGGAAAGTCCTTCCAGTGTGCCCCACAAAGAGCATCTTCTCCGGTGGTCCTACAATGAAAAAGGCTGGGAAGCAGCAAATTTTCTAGAGCAAATTTTCAATAAAGCAAAGGCTGTGGTGCATCCTGAATTCTTTGCCTAGAGCCAAGCTGTCCTGGGCTTGTGGCGAAACTTCCCAGAGGGTAACCCTAAGGAGCAGTTTCTGGAGCTGTGCCTCTTTCAGCCAGCTCCTGCGGCAGCTCCTCGGGGGTGTCACCCCCAGGAGCAGCTCATTTCTTTTGTGGAGGAACTCAATGACGTCTCAGTGCCAGCGACTGCAACACAAGCATTCTGTGGCTACTTTCCCCCCACAGGTACAAGTCCTTTGTTTTTAAAGGCAAAGAATAACGCTCTCTGCTGTCTGTTTCTATAACAGAGGTTGCTGGCTGCTGTAGATGGACATTTGGGTTCCTGCATTTCCCTTAGCTCTTCTTAGCAACTGCTTTTTTCATATTTACAAAAATGTAAGCACAGGTTAACCCTGTAGAGGCCTGGCAAGCAGACAGATATAAAGAGACCATAATTATTGTCCTCAGTAAATCCACACCTGGTAAAATAAATATTCACTCAAGAAAGTATTATGTGGCTTTGCTCAGACCTTTATTGCAATTAGACAGCAGATGGATGGACAGATGAACAGACTGATAAATAACGGAGGGGAAATACCTCAGGTGTATTACTGGTAACATAAATACAGTGTGGAAGAGCTATATTAATCCATGCTTAACCCAGGGAAAGATCTTTTAAACAACACATTTATGTAAAAATATAATAAGAACTTTGATGAATGATTTAAAAAGCCGTGCCACAATATTTTCATAAGCACTTAATTGTAGTAAATTTTCATAAATAAATGGGGACAAACTTAGTCTTTGATATTACTGAGACTTTGCCAGCTACTCCGTTTCACTCAATGACTCCCAGCAACAGAACACAACTGAAGGCGGAGCCTCTGCTGATAAAATGACCAGAACTTCAGTGTGTGATTTTAAAAATTCTGCCACACTGTGTAGCGCTTCTTAGCATGTAATAGCCATCCACTACCTGTCGGGCATACAAGGCACAAGTACAGAGGAAAGGACAATAGAATATTTTGGGTATGAGCTCATAGGTCAGCTGGCTGCACCAAACCTACAAATAAAGCACTGCAATGTAATGCACGTGGGTTACACCCACATGACTGCGGCCTCACCAAACATGAACTAACCATGCTTTCCTAAGAGCATTCTCTCTATATATGAGAACTGGTCAGTGTTTAGTTCTTATACACAGCAATAGCCTGTCCTTGTCTTTTGAAAAAAATTGTTATACTTTTAAACAAATTGTAAAACTATTTCTTGGCAAGTCTTGTTATATCTTGCACTAATATATTACCTTGTTTATTTTTAAAGAGGTATGTGGATGAGAATTAATTATTTGATCCTTATAAACATAAAAGTGTACCTGTTACTTGTAATGGTAACTTTTGAATGAATCTGTGAAAGCTCTTCTAAGCTACCTTCTGTCTCGCCGAATTAAGTGTGATCGTTCTGTGTCAGTGAGGCCACCTGGCTCTTCCTGACCCTTTAGTCTTGGACATGAAGTAGGACAAGAGCCCCAAGGGAGGCCTTTTCATCTTGGGTCTCCAGGACTTGGACGAGAAGCTGGGTCAGACCCGTGCTTGAGTGTGGCGTGATGAGCAAGTCACCTTTCAGGAAGAGCTGGGCTACGGCCCCTCGCAGTCAGTAGTGGTCGGGAGTTCACAGAGCAGCTTGCACGTGTGGGGGTGAGAGAGTGGTGGTGGACGGACCAGTCTTGGAAGGAAGGTGTCCTGACGTTTGCACACCTGACCAGCCCTTGTGGAGGGATGCCTTTCCTGACACGGGTTATCACTGTGGTGCTACTGTTGACTCTTAAACAGGGGGAACAGGAGGCCTAGAGCCAGCAGGAAGAAGAGAGAGAAAAATCCAGAACGTCTGGGTAGAGTGAAGATTGTGAGAACTAAAAGGCCAGGGAGGTGATGAGCCTAGAGAGAAGGCTCTGCAGGCTAAGGACCTCACAGACATAGAGTCCAGAAAAGGGGGAGGCGATAGCATCCACAGACAAGCTAGGAGCATCACCCTGAAGTTCTAATGTTTTTCCCTTGAATACTTGTATTAATAAATTCACAGAGTACTCAAGGGAGCCGCCTCCTGAGTTCTTCCCCTCAGTCACAAGTAGTGGCCAAGGACTGCATAATTTTTTTAACCTAAAATGAAAACCATTGTCCTTAGTGCATCCAAGGCTTCTCTGGATACAGCAGGCCAGACAACTGCCGATTTGCTAAACACTTACTCGGATGATGAATACATTAAAAAAATCCAAAAGCGCCTCGAAGAAGATGCTTTTGCACGAGAACAAAGGGAGAAAAGACGACGGAGGCTGTTAATGGATCAGTTAATAGCCCATGAGGCACAAGAGGTAAGATACTTGGATGCTGGTTCAATGATAGTGTTGGAAATTTTACAAAATGCCCTCTTTTTATGTACACATTATGTATAAGCATATTATGTATACACACATTCTGTATCTTATGTACATATTATCTGCGACTCTGACTCAAATGTCAATGGGACATCCTCACATGATAATAGCAAGTATACTCCAGAAAAACCCAACACAGAACATTTGCTAAACAATATAAAACCTGCTGATGGTTGTACAACACTGTGAGTGTTCTTAATACCACTGAATTTTAGACTTAAAAAATGGTTGAAATGGTCAATTTTATGTTTTATATATCTTACCATAATAAAAAAATACTGATAAAAAAGGAATCTAAAACAATCTGTCATTAATTTTAGAAGTAAAAGGGAATGTTTTCCCCAGTTTTATTGAGGCATAATTGACAAATAAAAGTTGTATATATTTTAGGTATATAATGTGATGCATTTATATGTATGTATATATGTATAAAATTATAAAATGATTACCATAATCAAACTAATTAGCATGTCCATTATTTCATAATGGACACTTAGGAAAACACTTAATATCCAGTTTTAAAAGTTAAACTCTTTTAAATTTCATATGTAAGTGAGATCATGCAGTACTTGTCTTTCTGTGTCTAGCTTATTTTATTTAGCATAATGTCCTTCAGGTTCATCCATGTTGTCACAAATGGCAGGTTTCCTTCTTTTTTGAGGCTGAATAATATTCCGCTGCGTAGGTATACCACACCTCACCTCTTCACCCATTGATGGACAGTTGGGTTGTTTCCGTATCGTGGATGTTGTGAATAACGCTGCAGTGAACACAGGGGTGCAGATGTCTCTTTGAGATGCTGATTTAATTTCCTTTGAATACACATTCCCAGAAGTGGGACTGTGAGCCATATGGTAGTTTTATTTTAAATATTTTGCAGAAGCGCAACGCTGTTTTCCATATTGGCTTTACCAGTTTATATCCTCACCAGCACTTTACAAGAGTTTTCTCCACATTCTTGCCAACACTAGTTATTTCTCTCTCTTTTTTTTCCTTGAAAATAGCCATTCTAACAGGGGTGAGATAACATCTTGTTATGGCTTTGATTTTCACTTCCCTCATGAATAGCGACGTTGAGCACCTTTTCGTATACCTGTTGGCCATTTGTCTTCTTTTGAGAAATGTCTACTCAGGTCCTTTGCCCATTTTTTAATTGGGTTATTTAGTTTTTCTTTTTGCTGTTGAGTTGCTTGAGTTCCTTCAGAAACTTTTTGCTCTGCTTTTAGGTCATATTCAAAAAAGAAAAATCATTGCCTAGACCTACATTAAGAAGTTTTTCTCCTGTATTTTTCTTTTAGTAGTTTATAATTTCAGGTTCCCTTAGCAAGTATAATAAATCTGGGTTATATTTTGAAACATACAGTTGTGACCGTGCCTTCTGAATCCCGAACCACGCCACTCTGTGGTCGGCAGTTTGGGCTGGCCCAGCTGCGCTGTCCTCTTGCTGGGGCTGGGTGGCCCTGCGCAGATGTCTTTGGGCAGCTGGTGGGTTGGCAGGGACTGGCCGACTTCATCAGGGCCAGCTGGGGAGACTGGCGCCTCTCTGTATGGGGTCTATTTCCAGGTGGACCTGGAAATATACTGGCAGTGGCAGGGGTCACAGGAAGGGCAGATGCTAAGGTTTCTGTTGTGGTTTGTTTATTTATTTATTTATTTATTTATTTATTTATTGCTGCAACTCTCCCATTGGTCAGTTCAAGTCAATGGTCACCGCAAACCCCCATATTTAAGGAATAGAGAAGTAGATTTTACTTTCTGATGGGAATATCTGCAGGATAACCTTGCAAAGCAATGGGTGGGCACTGAAGAACTTGTGGCCATTTTCACAGTCGGGCTCACCAGAGCCATTGGGTGGCAAAAGGAACAAATGGTTAACATTAAAGCTTCCAGAATTCTGTAACTGGAGGGGACCTATCTTTCAAAGTAGTTCACAATTTTATTTTTCTACCTGATCCATTTACTCAACAGAAAAAAACTTCGTGTTTACTTTCAGTTGAACTTTCACTTAATCTACCTTTTTATATAATCCCGAGGCTCAAGTTTTGACATTTAGCACAGAGTGTGTTATTTATATCTCGATCCTGAAAGCACACACAGTACTTCTCCCACAGTCTCATAGCGGGAGAGACGTGAAACAGCGTCATTGGTGATGTCGGATTTTCTGCTTAAATTGTTGGAGTTTCGAGTGTTAAATGGCCAACTCCAGCCCTTGGATATTCTTCGAAATTCTCCCCCTTGAGAACTTTAATTACCTCCTCCCTCCACATGGTGTCTCTGTTTGGACGGCCCAGAGAGGTTCAGGGGCTCTGGAGATCACCTCCCTCCTGAGCCCCTCATTCTACCCGAGTGAAAGAGGCCTTTGCCCAGGGACCCGCAGCCAGTCAAGGGTAACACTGAGGCTACACAGGCCAGGGACCCTGAGTCCCAGTTCAATGCATTTCCCACTGTTCACTTGCAGCTTGCCCTTGAACTCTCTTACAGGGAGCTGGGAGAAGGCAACTCATTCCCCTTTCAGATCACAGCTATTCAACTTGTCATGTATAAACAGTAGGTGACTTCTCCTTCGCCTCTCCTCCCATCTTCCCATTCTGTGAGATTTCTGCTTTTCCTCAGGTATTGAAATGACCCCACTGGTAACTAATCAGATCTGCCCGCTGCAGCCAGACTGTGTCTGCGTGTGTTCTTACACTAGCATGTACATTGAGAGGACTTGTAGCACAATTCCACGTTTCCATAAACATGCTCACAGATTGAGAATTTTGTCCCTTGTTTATAAAACCCTGAAATCACCTAATTCACTTTTTGATAATTTACTTTGATCAAATTTCAAAGGAGGTAATAATTCATTTAAAATAATTGAAAGTTGCAAAACCCTTATGCCTCTTCTAGATATCAAACGTATACAACCTTTGTTGGCAACTTGTTACTTTTTTTCCTCAATTTTTGCCATGTTCCAATTTGCATCAAATGTCAGGAATTGAGGCAGATGACGTCTATGCCTTTTACACACTGCTCACGTGCAGGCCTCTGGGCCCACCGGGCAACTCGGACGTGCCTGGACAGTAACCGTCTGCCCCCTGGTGTTCGCAGGAGGCGTACCGGGAGGAGCAGCTGATTAACCGGCTCATGCGGCAGTCCCAGCAGGAGCGCCGGATCGCCGTGCAGCTCATGCACGTGCGGCACGAAAAGGAAGTTTTATGGCAAAACAGAATTTTCAGAGAGAAGCAATATGAGGAAAGACGGCTGAAAGAGTTCCAGGATGCTCTGGATCGGGAAGCGGTAAACAGTACCTTCCTTAAAAATCTTTCTAAGGTTACTTTTGACTCTTTCTACCGAGTCAAGGTAAACAAAGTTGTAGGGGTATGTTGCCAGTCACTGAACGAGAGTTCTTTTTCCTACCGGCTCCAGAGTCTCCCCCCATTCCCGTGTTTGTGGAACCCCACTGACAGCCCTGTGGCACCTACCACACCTGGCTTTCTTTCCCTTGAGTCTTGGGGCTGCAGCTGTGTAACGCTCACCACCAGTCCTGACGTCTGCGTGAGCGCTGATCTCCAGTGTCTTCTTCAGGAGCTGACTTAGCTGGATAATTGTTTCATTCCTCTTCTTTAGACGAGAGTAAAGTTGCATGGATGCAGTGCCCCTTGCTTACTTTGGAAATGATGCATTTAGCTAAATCTAAGCGTCTGTTTGAAGGATCCATTTGCTTTCCAAGCCCAGTGACCTAGGTGCAGGGTAGCAAGGCACTTATAGCAGGACTGGCTTCGCTATGAGGAGAAGCATTGCCTGTTTTTCACTGGGCTCGAACTGGCTGCAGAGGGCTGGGACGCCTTGGTCTCAGAGACCAGGCCTGCAGAGGCACAGGTAAAAAGTCCAGGCATCCCTCTCATGTGGTCACCTTTTTCTGAAGCTGAGGGCCCTGACTCTCTGGCACCCCGCCCTTTGAGATGGCTGATTTCACAGTTTGAATATGCCACCTCCCCATTACCAGTGGCTAGTGCATGAATAGGAGCCAGGTAAATAAACATTGAGTTTGTCAAGGGAACACTGTCACTTCCCATTATCATTCACTACATAAACAAAATATATTTTATTCCCTACAGCATTTATCTGTCTACCACGTCACTTTTGTGAAGGACATTTTTTTCAATTATTATTTTTAATTGCTATTATTCTTGCAGTTTTGTTATTATTCATGGTGGGAGAATCCTGGAAGTACCTTTAAATTTATTAAACATTTTAAAGATCCTTAATGATGTTCACAAACTGTTAATATCATCTCAGGTTATTAATATAAACAGAATTGACCTCCAATCACATGGTCCCTCCTGTCCAGCACTGCAGTGGAGAACGCATTCTCCTCCCCTTCGTTCAGCCGCTTACCCTGGGCTTCCGTGGCAGGCGAGCACCGGCGGCGCGTTCCCCTGCAATAGCAAAACTTCTGCCGTTGGCATTCTTAAAGCTCAGTCCTGCACCGCTGCCTCCTCTCCTCTGGTGTTTCCTCCAACCACCTGTCCAGCAACGGGGGGTTGGGGGGCAGGGGGGTGGGCGTGCAGCTCCTGCACTAAACAGCCCACTCATGTGTCTGCGTCTCTGCCCTCTGGCGTGCGAATCTACGTGACATCTCAGAGGCACCTCAAATTCAACACGTTAGAGCCGAATTTGTGACCCCTGCCACTAAACTGGACCCTTTCAAGTTTCTGTATCTCAACAAGCGGCATTGCCGTTTATTGTCGTGTGCAAGTCCAAAACCTCAGGGCCCACTTCGGGCCTGTTTAATCCTGACTCCTGCGTCCCAAACCTCACCAAGTCCTATGGATTTCATGTACTAAGTATTTATCTCTTCAGTCGGTCCATTTCTCTCCATGTCTACCCTTCCCACCCCCCAATCTATTCCTGCTGCAATGGTCTCCATCCAGTTTTAGTGGCTATGATATGAATCGGCTGCCACAGTTGGGGTAAGAACATAACATTATTTATGCCTGTTAATCTACCTCAGCTGAACTCCAGCAACTCACCTGTGCCCACACAGATGTGCAGTGGCCAGGTCACAGGGCCACGTCATCAGCAAGACACGCCAGTCATCAGGCACAAGCCGGTGATGTCTTCATCTGCCCCAGCCGTCACATTGTCACCCATGCAGCACACGCCTCTGGTGAGGCTGTTCCAGCCTCTGAGGGTCCCTCACTGTTCCCCTGTGAGGCTTTGCTGCTTCCCAGGAGCTGCTGGAGGGGTGGGGTACACATCTCTTCCCCTTTCTCCTTGTTTTCAAACCTTTCCCTCTAGCCTCTCTCTTTGAATAACCTGGGCTCATTTGCCTTTGGATTTAGCCTTTCAACGTGAGGAGGAGCCTCCAACAGCTTCACCTTCGCGTCCTGCAGGGATTCTCTGACACAGAAGCTGGAAAGCCTCTGATTACGTGTCAGAGATAAAGAAAGGGAAAGATCGGAGAGAACTTCCTCGGGTAGCCTGCCTCACTCTCACCCCTCCAAACCCTTCTGCGCTCTGCGGCCAGAGGGCCCCGCAGACCCTCAGGTCGGACCACTGCCCTCACACCAGAGAAGGCCCGTCCATGGCTTCCTTCCCACTAGACCCCTGCTCCTGACTTGTATGCTCCATCCCTGGACTCCGTCGGACCCCACTGGTCTGCTCTCAGGTCCTTGAACAGGCTGCTCCTTCTGCCTTTCCCCAGTCCATAATCATGCCCCTGAGCTCCCTGTGATACAAGGCCCTGTTATATACCTTCCCACCCCACAGTCTCCCCCTAGTGGCACTTCCACAACAAGTAACTGGACAGTTGTGTGATTTTGACTGTACCTCCCACTGGATGAAAGCCCTGTGAGGACAGGGACCGCTGGCTTCTGCTTGATACTGTTTCCCCAGGGCTAGGCCGATGCTTGGCACGTTGAGGGAGAGAGAGAACTGGCATTTTTCACCATTATTTAGGAGTTTTGTCTGTTTGTGCTTTAGATTACAACCGGTAATCTTTTTGAGACAGTTGGGCATGACTTAAGATGTTTCTGAATGCAAATTCCTATGCCTATTATTATTTTAACAATAATCCAGCACATTAATACTTAACATTTTTGAGCATTTGAGTCAAGCATTGAGCTGTGTTCATTACATGCATATGTAACACTCACAATGGCCATTTCAACTGGCCACTATTTTATCTCCATTTTCCACATAAGGAAAATGAAGCCTAGAGATCTCCAAGTCATGCTGCTTCTAAGTGGTGCAGTGGGAATGAGCAGGCCTGGCAGGCTCCGCAGCCCGACTCATGACCCTGAGGTCACTGCCCCCCCCCCCACCCCCGCAGCCTTCCTTTTTCCCTTCCTTCTTCCTTATTTTAGGCTGCAACCCACTTTGCTATGATGGAACAGAAAATTATGGTGGGTCTTGCCCAGGGTTGGGGTGGTAGCATGGTGGATAGAGGTGGAAGACTGGACAGCTAGAGAGGAGGAAGAAAGACGTGAGTGAGGAGGGAGGGAGAGAGGAAGGGGGCGGCACCTCGGGGAAAGCTGCTCTATTTCCGCTGGGACAGCGCACTGCTCCGGTCAGGGTTTTGCTTTAATTATATCCTAAATATTTCCATGTACTTGGTGGAAAACCCAGCTCATGACCCGTTTTTACTGTCACGTTCTCCCTAAGTTCTCTTCTAACTACGCCTACTCTATCAGGCTTCGCTTCCCTGAACTCCTCACACTTCCCGGAGCTCGCCATAAAGCTTTGTACCTACATCACAAGATGTGCTGCGCAAAATGCTCTCGTGAAACCGAGCCTACAAAACAATGACGACAAACTCCGGGGTGATTCCTCAACCTGCCAAGTGTACAGGATTGACCCTAGAAGCCCTCAGCCCAACCCCTTTCCCGGCAACAGTGAAACAAACAAAACTGCAAAAACAAAACTACAATAACAAAACTAATGAGCCTTCCATTTGGTGCAATGGACAATATCAGACTGTTGTCACGAATGTAGTCATTTGTGAACAGGGTGACGATGAGGAATATTTGCCATGACAAGATGGTTTGCTGGGTTTTCTGTTTATGGCAAGTCCTGTTAACACCCCTGCTTTGCACTGAGGAGGTGGAGGCCCAGGGAGGCTCTGCTCCAGGCAGCGCTCGAAGCTCGTGCGGGACATCTGCATACACGGAGGGTGGGGTGCATGGGGCTTGGGTTCTGTCACGGCTCCATCAAGGCCCAGGTTCACCTCCACTGCACCCTCACTGCGTTGAATTCCAGGACGTGTGAGTCTTGTTTCTGGAGCATGTCAGACAGCACAGGATAGAATTTCTCAAATTCTAAGATGTGCACAAAGCAACATTCGGTCATGCTGAGCTTGACCTTGCTACTTCTGTGAAGAAAGGGTCTTCTAAACAAAATGATGGTGCAAACCAAGCAGAGGGCAATGTAAACGGCTGAAGGGTTTTATCACTTTCTGCAGAAATAGGTGTCTCTATGCATGAATTTGTTCAGTTTATTAAGGCTGTAACAGCAGAGAGTTTTCTTTGTTGACTGAGAACATTTAACATTTGTTGGCAAGTGGTCGATATTTTCAGGTCAGTATAATTGGGATTTCCAAAATATTTTCTAAGGATAAGTCAGTTTTCTAGAACTTTCCCAGTGAAGAGCCTGGGACAGAGCACGGGCGTCAGACTGAGGCTGGCTAGCTGCGTGCAGAGAGGCCAGATGTGCTTGGGGTCGGGTGCAGACCTGTCTGCTTCTCTGTGACCCCCAACTCTGTTTAACACCCATGAAATCAGGTGTCTTTTAAAACACTTAAGACTCAGTTTATCGTTAATCCACATTGGGCTTTCCCTGTTAGACTGGTTTTCTCTATACTGAGTTTTCCTGATAAGATAAGCTTTCAGGGGAATATTTCCAATATTGTCTTTGCTATCATGCTCACTACTTAATGTGTTAGGGAAAATAGGCTGTGATTTATTTATTTTCCCTGGTGTGAAAGGTGGTTGTATGCTATTTAGAGATTTTTTGTTATTAAAATGAAGACACTATTTTCCTTTGAATGATCACAGTGACTTAAAAGTGTCTTTGCCACCCTAGGCTTTGGCAAAACAAGCCAAGATTGATTTTGAAGAGCAAGCCGCCAGAGAGCGGGAAATCCACGAACAGATCGCTGTGGAGAGAGCGCAAGCTCGGTACCAAAAGCATTATATCCTATGTGCCTCAATTTTGGATCAGATACTGGATTTGTCCACCAAAGTGGCAGACTATCGAATGCTGACAAATAAGTAAGTACTTCTTTTCACATTTAACACAGCAGAGACTCCACGGAGAACGAGAAAGGATACGACTGTGAAGGAGGCACAAGGTTGTGAAAAGACACTAACATGCTTCATTGAAAAGAAGACTGAGAATGGGATCCCTAGTACCTTGATACTGACTTAATTTAGCCACTGACTAGCTGTATTGAACACGAATTCAGATCTTCTGCACTTAAATTTTGTGTCTAAATTCTCTATAATTTACTAAGACAACTATGATCACTTATTTGAAACACTTGAAACTTTCTCGAAAACTGAAATTGTTTAAAGATTGCTTTAGTCAAATTAATGCTATCTAAAAGGAAATATTCAACAAAACAAAAAATATTAATAACATGCCAAAATAGTGCACATCAGTAGTGCTCCATCAATAAATTAATGGATCAAAAAACTGCTGCGGTACATTTACACAGTGGAATACTACGCAGCAGAAAGAAAGAAGGAGCTACTACCCTTTGCGACAGCATGGTTGGAACTGGAGGGTATTATGCGAAGTGAAATAAGTCAGGTGGTGAGAGACAAATACCATATGATCTCACCTTTAACAGGAACCTAAACAACAAAACAAACAAACAAACAAGCAAAATATAACCAAAGACACTGAAATAGAGAACAGGCTGACAGTGACCAGAGGGGACAGGGGAGGGAATTTTAGGGGAAAAGCGGAAGGGTTTACAGGAACAACCATGGGGGACACATGGACAAAACCAAGGGAGAGTGGAAGCAGGGGAGGGAGGTGGGGATGGCTGGGGTAAGAGAGTGGTAACAACAAGAGAACATAGAAAAATTTAAATTGAAGTAGAAAGTGAAGAGCAGGGGATAAACTGAGGCACAGCTAAACAGGCAGCAGTCGATTTGCCAGTTACTGCAACAGAGTTACAAATCTTATCTGAGTTTCCTGGTGGCCAAAGCAGAAAGGGAAACACTTAGGTATTATTTCTATGTCAAGCAAGTAACTTGAAAACCACCTTACAGAGCACAAAGTATTAGTAAGTGCAGAACTTCCTGTGTGTTACTTTGATTTAATATTTCAGAGAGCCATACACTAGTCTACCTCTTACTACTCTATAAATCCAGCTCCATGAAAAATCATTATAGAGAGCATACTGTCTATCTAAAACCACTTTATTTTAATTTAAATTGTTTAAAAGTTTTAGAAGTGTTGATACCAGACAACATTCAAGGAGGATTTACTTTGAAAATGTAAATGTCTTTTAATTGCAACTGCTCACAATAACCACCCACAGACAAGGGTGGGCAAAAGCAGGTTAACAGTTATATATAAAGCACAGAATTTGTTCTGGTGTTATTTATGAACCATTGTATTAGTTATGTGTATCACGACTGTAAATCTACTTTTGCCCACGCCTGTATGTTAAGATTGTATTAGTTTTCATTACTAACAGTCAAGATAAACTCATTTCAGTTTCTCCAGGTCCTGCACTAAAGCCAGATGTTATCGGTATGTATGTATTTAAAGCACCAGGTATATTTTGGTATCAGGCTGTTTACATGAACTTATGTTCAGACTGCTCCTTAACAAAGTTATTAATATTCAGATAATAGGCTATTGATTCAGCAACTGCAGGGTTAAGTTTGGGCAGCATATACGTAGTTAACTCTTCACCACAGATGCCAATCAATGTCTCTTTAAAAACTCCGGGGTTATTTCTGTGCCAGAGTTTATTGATGTCTGGATTTTCCGTATCTCCATAAAGTCATCTTCAGTAACTACTAGTATTTTAGTCATGGAAAACACAACAGGAGTATATTCTAAGTTGTACTTTTAATTTAAATACTACTTTTGATCGTGGTCAAACATAAAAGGTATCATTTTAACACTGTTAAGTGTGCCGTTCAGTGGCACCAAGTGACTGGCACCGTTGTGTCGCCCTCGCCAGCACCCACGGCCAGAGCTCCGCCCCCCCCCCCCNCCCCGAGCTCCCCCCCCCCCCCCCCCCCCCCCCCGCACCGAAACCCCGCAGCAGCCCCACCCCCAATCCCCACTCCCTCCTTCCGCAGCCCTGGTGACCGCTCTTCTTTCCGTTGCTATGAAACAGGCTATTTGAGGTACCTGATGTAAGTGGGAACATGGAACATTTATCCTTCTGAGTCTGGCTTATTTCGGTTAATATAATGTCTTCCGGGTTCGGCCGTGGTGTCGCATGTCTCAAAATGAAATCCTACTTGTTAAGTTGCAATTTCAAGCTCTGGTCCAGCTCTTTTTAGAGAACCATGTCTGAATCATGCCGATTTCCCTCCTTCCTTTGCACGCTTCATTTGTCCCGGAACCGTTTCCCCATTACTCCGTCTGACCACCTCCTCCACGCCATTCGACAGAGTTAAATGGAAATAATCACTGCAAATAATTTTAAGGATTACCCAATGTTCAGTGATAATGAGACAACCCATACATTCGATTTAGATCTTTCTGTTACAAATTACATGTAAAATATGTAAACCAACCCGTATCTTAAAGGGGCCTTGGAAAGTATTCCATGACAGTTTTGCATAGCAAAACACTCTTGCTAGAGCATTGAAATGACTTTCTAATGATGCAGAGCGATTTAATAAGACAACAAGGAATCTAAAATCAAAGTGTTGTGGTAGTGCTAATTGTTTTTTAATATATTGTTCTGTTAGTTCACAGCCACTTAGAAAGCTTGAAGAACCTGCGGCTTTAAGAAACATTCATTGACTCAGACTGCTAAGTTCCAGACATTTTGTTAGCCATTAAGAATACAATAGTGAGTTGGAATTCCTGGTCAGGACAGCAAACCCTGGGAATGAATAAGATAATAGACTAAGGTTTAAGGTGTATGTTTGGCTAACCATTGAGTCATCTCTTCCTTTTTTTATTTTCATTTTTTGCTGTAGCCTGATTCCACATAAGCTGATGCATGATTGGAAGGAGCTGTTTTTTCATGGAAAGCCCATTTATGAGCAAGCCTCTATTAAGGATCTCCCAGCTAAGCCCTCTGCAGAACAACTTGTAGAACTGGAGAAAAGGGACTTGCTAGATAATAGTGATTATGGAGAATATAAGGTACAAGCTAAGGGAAAATAATTAAGGGGAATGCAACATAATAAATGGTGTTTCTTTAACATTATTTTGTGATACTATTTCATTTTATTCTTATTAATAAAAATGGGCATTTTATGTTTCCACATTTCCCTTGGTTTAATTTGTATTATAGTACTAATTTTAAATGCCTAACTATTTATAATCTATTATATCATTTCCAGTAATATTAAGAAAGTTCTGGTAAAAAGTATATATAATACATTGTCTAGGCAGATAGATTCAGAATTTTATAAACAGATTTTCTCCATCAGTATTTTTCTTTGTATGAGCTGTCTACCTTTGCTTCAAAAATACTTGTTACAAGATATTTCTATAAAATTTTATCTAAATACTATATTCTTGAAGGCAAATGAAAGAATAGGTCTGAGCTTTGTGAGTAACATAGATTCAAACACAATTTTATTTAAAGACTTTTAAAAAATGTATTGGGCACCAGTTGGGCTATGTGAGCTGCTGAGAGGCCTTCGGGGTGGGTAGACTAAGGGCCATGGCCGGCATTACCACGTGATGGCCGTGAGGCCACAGGGGGCCAGGCCCATGCGTGCTGAAACTCCCTTCCCCAGTGTAGGAATTGGCAATAATGATACACCTACTTTATTCTGTGGTGTTGAAACTTAAGGTAATGCGGATTGAACACATAGCCACTTGCACTGTGTGTTGGATGCACACAACACCTATCAGTTTCTCTCTGCGCCACCCTACTCTCCCCACCCGCTTCATCTCCCCTTCGGAGGGAAGACGTGAAATTAGTGTGTGTTGGTGGAAGATCTGGGTAGAATCTGCCCACGGAAGAGTGGGCAGGTTGGATAGACTGACTCTTCGGTGAAAGGAAGGATGAGGCTTTTTATCGTCAGAAATACTGAGTGGGTTCCTTCAGGGCAGTGGTACAACATGAGAACAGAGACCCGACCCAGTCAATTGTTGCATACTCAGTGAGCACTCAATAAATAGTTGAAGGAAGGATGGGTGAATAAAGAAAATGAGTGACAATGAACAGGGCAAAGTGTAAAACAGCACAATATGTACCTTCTGAAAGAAGGTAAACTGATGAAAAAAAGACAAGGAAAGAAAATGAGATTATGAGAAACTAAATGTACACCGTATTTTAATTGGATGAATGTATATCTGTATTACTAAAAGAAGTACCATCGAGCTATGATTTGTTAAGGGTTGAATAGAATCTTATGGGATATGTGTGCATATTTACTTCGTTTGACTGTAGAATATACTGGAGGTGATCTACCTGAAGTATAACCCTACAACATAAAGCACTTTCACAACATCAAGCTATGGAAAGGTATTTCCTCCCATTGTAAATTGTCATTTCATTTGACAGAGTTTGCTGACTCATGAAATATTGACTTCTAACTTATTTTTTAAACAAGCTCAATTTACTTTATTCTTGTTCTCATAAATCAGGAGACCTGGTAAGTCTGCAGTTTAGCAAAGATTTGTCTTTTTAACTTTTTTCTTGTTTGGGAAATTGTTACCACAGGAACCTGCTTGTCTTACCCACATCCTGAAGCAGCCGGTGTGTTTCTTCTGCAGGAAATTGTACACTTTTGTTAGGAGTGTGTGAGCGTCGGGCAGTGCCGTTTATCTTGTTTATAGCCTTTCCTGTTTTTCTGGAAATGAACATTACTTTAGGATTTCTGATTTGTGTTTATATGCTCCACTCCTTCTGACTACATGATGGAAAATGTACTGTAGTCAGGCATTAGGATATAAATACTGTAAACTAGCCTATTAATCATTCCCTATTGTTAGTTAGAGCTTCTTGGTCTCTTTAGAATCTTGTTAAATGTTCCTGCATACAAGTAAAAATCAAATGTTTCAACTTATAAAATATATTTTTCGGCTTAAATAGCCATGGAGGGACAGCACGTCCTGATTTAGCTGAAGGAAACAGTTGTCTAGAGCAAATCATTGCTAGATTTGCTCAGGCTTTTTAGTGCTCAAATGAATGCCTAGTTTAGAAATTACTGTTCAACAGGTTTACATTCTTAGCATACTTTAGCGCTGCCCATAATACCACCCTTAAAGACCAAATACCTCTTGGTTCTGAGCCCACGCTTTTAAAGCTCTGATAGAGTACACTATCATGCTGAAATACTTTAACTGTTACACCTAGAAATTTTTTTCATGTACACATCATAGGTAGCTGCCAAAAATTGGTCTCTTATTTCTTAACATTACTTCCTAACTCATCACACTCTATTTATAGAATGGCTGCGTGAGAGAGCTCCAGTCCAGGAATGGCCAGAAATGCCATTCCTTCATCACTTCTGGGAGGAGGATGGAACGGCATCACGGAACAGGCAGATCCCCCTGGGATTCCCAGGCAACTGCAGCAGGAGAGCAATGAGTTACTTAGTCGAGTAGGGAAGAGCCCTGGAAACCCAGGGGATTCTGGACAGCAGGCTCAGCCGGGAGCCCAGCTTCTTGGCTCACTGGCAGCACAGCCCCCACATAGCAGCCAGGGGTCCTCCTGCTGGTAGACCCCTAGACTCCCAAAAGGCAAGTCCCTCTCAGGAAGTCTCAGCCACAATGCACTGTGTATGCCCACAAACAAGTTTTCATTGGAATTCCCAAAATTTGAAGAAGGGTGTTTGGTCTAGGGCACACCAACCATGTTGTTTTCAGTCGGCCAAGGTTTTTAATTGTTATTTTTGTTTTTAATGAAAAACTGCTGTTTAAGTTTATGATCACGCGAGCTTGCTGTGCCTGTTGTTAGCCCTAGAGTATGTGTTATAATGTGCGATTCTATCAATAGCACTGTCCGTTTATGATATTCCACTATGAGATGCATTTGTGTATTTTGTAGTTCAACTTTTGTGCTCCTGTCATTATAGCGGTGTATACACACCCCCCCAAAATTTGTTCATGCAATGACATGCTCTCAGGTCTTTTTCCACCAGAGAATAGGGATGTGGGGCTGAACAGACCACGGGGCTAGTTTCCTGTATAAGTCTCATCTGATTGGTTTGACTCAAGGGCTGCAGACACCCTCTTGCTCTTTTCTCAACTCCAGCCTTTGGTGTTGATCCAGTGGCTTTAGACTCAACTTTTCTTACAATGTTTTTATTGTCATTCAATTACAGTTATCCCCATTTTCCCCCATTACTCTCCCCTGCCCTGCTCATCCCCCAGCTTCCACATTCAATCCCCCCACACTGTCTTTGTCCATGGGTACTTTATAGATGTTCCTTGACTTGACCCTTCCACTTCTTTCCCACGTTATCTGCCTCACCTCTCCCCTCTGGTCACTGTCAGCTTCTGAAAGTGGATACTCCAGCTTAGCTCGTGCCTTGCTCCCCTGGCATCCCAGTGAATGACCCAGTCTTCGTAGGTTATTATTGAATCAAGTTTTTTAATAGGCAGAATATCACTGTGAAGCCTGTGTCACTCACGTGACATCACTGGAAAACCAACTCGAGCACAGGGAGAGATTTCAATAGTAGGTGTTAAGAGAATGTGACTAGACCATTTTTTTAATTTTGTTTAAAAGATATTTACTGCATTAGTCAACTCAGGCTACCATAAGAAAATACCGTAGACTGGGGGGCTATAAATAGGAATTTATTTCTCACACTCCTGGGAAGTCCAAGATCGGGGTGCCAGTGGATTCATTTTCCTAGTGAGAGCTCTCTTGTAGACTTGAATATGGCTACCTTCTCACCCTGTCCTCACATGGAGCGTGAGAGGGAACTCTGATCTATCTCCTTCTTAAAAGGCCTGTACTTCTGTCATGGGGATATCCATGCTGAAAACCTTATGGCCTAATTACCTTGCAAAGGTAATTGTGTACCTCCACATGCCATCACAGTGGGCTTTAGGGCCCCAACGTGCAAATTGTGGAGGGACACAATTCAGTCCCTAACGTACGTGTTTCCTTGGGACACTTGGCAAAATGCCTCGGGGCGCTAGCTTACTAATCAGGTGTAAGAGCCCTTACATTGAAATGAAATGCCTGTTTGTCTGTCTTGTTCCCTGTTGAGAAATAAGACTTAACTCAAATATGAAGATATGTTTATATCTTCCATTTTGAGATACGCAGGAGCACAGCCTACTTTTAAGTAGGTAGAGTAAGCAGTTGCTTATGTGATGGGGGTTGAGATGAGCTGTCAGATCTTGTACTTTAAAAAGTCTGTTTTCCATTGAACCCGAGGCCACACATTCTCACTCCTGTGGACTGAGACCCCAGAGGCACCAAGATAAGTAACAAGAATCATGATCTGCCTCTAAAACAGGAGCTGGGAAAGAAGTTTGGTACTGACAGGAATTTTCCCACTGTGGTTCTAGTGGCTGGGGTTTCTCCTGCTTGCTTAGCACTTTGTCTCCAGCTCCCTGCATTCCTCCTGTAATGGAGTCGTGGGCTGGCTGGCCCTCGGAGGGCAGGCCTCACAGTGTGGTAGGCTGTGTCTTCGGGGGGTTACCATTGTGCCCTAGAACACTGACTCATGGTGATCAAGCATAGTGGTACCAACATGCTTGGTATCGTATGTTAGAGCAGCATATGAACTCACTCCTTTTCTTTTTATTTAAAATATTTTATTTATTTATCTTTAGAGGGGAAGGAGAGAGGGAGAGAAACATCAATGGACGGTTGCCTTTCATGTATCCCCTGCTGGAGGCTCGCCTGCAGGGAACCAGCCTGCAACCCAGGCATGTACCCTGACTGGGAATCGAACCTCGATCCTCTGGTTCGCAGGCCTGTGCTCAATCCACTGAGCTACACCAGCCAGGGCTGAACTCACTCCTTTTCAAAGGGAGCTATGGTTGCTCTAGGCCTGTGGTTGTCAAGAAACAAGGCTGTCTCCCACCTGTCATTGGCCGAGGATTCCAGAGGGCTAGAGTTTGGTGAGGCCAGGTGTCTACTGAACAGAGGGACTAGAAGGGGAACTTGGGTCATGAAACCCAAGAAATATCAAGAAACTTGAATGGTTCCAAGACAGTCCTTGGATCTTGATGTGGGGCAGATGTGTTGGACCAAGGGCCAGAAACCCTGCCACCTGGAAGGCCCTCCCACCCCACTGCTCTCGTCCAGTTCCCAGGGCCTCTCAGCAGTACACTTCGGTACACTGAACCTGTAGTCATCTTTGATGCACTGGTCACTGCCATCTGTAAGCTTTTGGGGGGTAGTTTGTACCTCTTTAGGGTATTGACTTTAGCAGTGAAACCAAGAAAATGGAGTAGCAGTCACTACTATGAAAGAGGATATTCTGTGTGGAAATATTTTGTGTGAATTTTGCAATGACAAGACAGGGAAGCCAAGTCATAGTATTTCCATACTTAGGGACATCGGAGAAATTCCGACCAAGCCTCTTTCTCTGATTGAACCGGGCTATGGGAGAAGTAGGTTAACTGACGGGCAGCTGAACAATGCCTTCTCCTTAGGGAGCCACCGTGGAACGGGCTCTGCCATGGGGCCCAGTTTAAAGGTCTCACAACAACCTGACAGATGAACTGGCCCAGCCGAGTGAGCTCAGCAGCCTTTCTAAGTCTCCTGTCCTTTAGTCGTGTCACAGTATGTTAGCTACCTGGCCATACCTTCCCGCCAGCCTGGCCTTTAGATTACAGAGTCCCCTAGGGCATGGGGATGCACAGAAGCAATGGCCGCAAATAGGTGACTTCAAATGTAGAAGTCTCTGGAAAGGTTTTTTGAGCAGCCATACCACAGAAATCAGTATAGAAGTGATCTTCAGGGAGACCGCCACCTCCCTGATGAATGGAGCATAGTTTGAAAAACTGAGAATGAAGTTTCCTGTTTTTGTGAGAAAAGCTGCCACCTCCAGAACTGTTTGGTGGCCCTTCCACAGGGAGAGATCTGATATAATGTCCAGTGGGGTGCTGTCCCCAGGCATTTGGGGGTCAGGAGAAATGCAGCAGCCTGAGGGTCTTCATTTGTTTTAGATGCAGGCCACTGCGCTGTAAGAAGCATTGGACTAGCTGCGCAGCTGCTGTGATTCTCAAAACGCCACATTCTGTGCCCTGGCAGGGGCGAGAATGGGACCAGGAGTGGGAACCTGCCATTTTGGGATGGATAAGCCCTCCTCTGCTGACCTCCTCAGTGAGCTGCTTTGAGTACATCTGGAATCAGAGCACTGAGCAGAAGCCCCTGCCCATGGTTTGCATCTGATTTGTCACTGAATTTCAGCAGCACAGAAGCGTAAGTGTTCAGGACAGAGAATCTCTCAAAGTGGCTTAGTTTCCATTGCTCCCGGTAATCATATCTGCAAGATAAAGTTTCAGCCCAGTTATTCTGTCTGCCTGGTATGTAAGCAATCAGCGGTTCAAATTTTTGGGAAAATCTTTTTTTTTTTCTGCCACTTCTCGCAAGTGCTGAGCTTTCCAAACTTCAGGACTTGTTATAGGCTAGGGCTGCGGGGTTGCATGGTGAGGTTCCAGGGTCTCTCAGACGTAGGCCTCTGCACTTGGACAGTGATCTTCATCACATGCTGGGTAATTGACCATGGCCCATTTGAATTTCCCTCCAAAATACGCACAAGGTAGGTGAAGTCTATTGTCTGGGTCTTCCTTCAGGATGGGCTAGAATTAAGCATGTCTGTTTCCATAACGTTAGATCAGGGCAGGCTGCGGAAGGCCACTCCTGGGGCAGCAGGGCTCAGATTCTGAGTGAAAGCCATTATCCAGGTTAGAACCAGGTCTTCAGATTTCCTAATGAGCCAGAATTAAGCAGGGGATCAACGGATACACAGGCATTGGCTACTCACAGTTCTGCTTCTAGCCAGAACAGACTCCAGCTCAGCATGGTAGGTGAAGGAGAGGAACCTCTGCCTTCCCTCGTTACCATGGTCAACATCTGTACTTCCAGGCAATGACAGGTGGCCCAGACTGAGCACGCTGGCGCAGAGGCACATGGAACCAGGCCTTCCCTCTGGAGGTGCACCTGCCCTGACAACACCAGCGAGAGGTGTGCATCCCCGTGCCCTTGGGGACTCTGGAATCTAAAGGCCAGGCTGGCGGGAAGGTATGGCCAGGTAGCTAACATACTGTGACACGACTAAGGGACAGGAGACTTACAAAGGCTGCTGAGCTCACTCGGCTTGGCCAGTTCATCTGTTCAGGTTGTTGTGAGACCTTTAAACTGGGCCCCATGGCAGAGCCCGTTCCACGGCGGCTCCCAAAGGAGAAGGCATCGTTCGGCTGCCCGTCAGTTAACCGACTTCTCCTCTCTTCCCCCTTGTTATATAGGGCAGTACAGGGCAGTATCTATTCTTCCCATTAGAACCTGGCCAACAAACAGGGCCCATACAGTGGTTAGGAAACCACGTAGGGCTGGCAGTTACAGGAGTCAAACGCCCTGTCAGCCAAGGTATCCAGCCACCTTTTCTGCTTCCCCTGAGAATCATGGGTTGCTCTCAGAAATTTTAAAGTCTGAATTACAAATTTAGGCAGTTCCTCCAGATTCCCTTAGGGTTTCTGGGTGGTTGGAGGAGAAAAAGCTTTGGGAGCAAAGGAAAAGAACAGAGGCTGTCAAAGCTACAAGGTTTTACCTTAGTGCTTCCTTGTGGAGCATGGCTTTTTTCTGAGTGCCAAATTCCCTGGCAAAATAATTGGAATGTAGCCCCTGGACTTTCTGTGTTGCCATAGTAACAACTGTGCTTCTATAACATCTGATTACCCCTGATAGGAGACAGGACATATCCAGATGAAAGGTCAGCCAGGATTGAATTCTAGAGGTCGAATTCCTGGAACTGGAACCAAGATGGTCAAGATAGTTTACCTGAGGTAACCAGAACTAGGGAGAGGCAGAAGAGAGCCTAAGCCAAGTCCTTTGAATAGGCCAAGGATCAAAGCTGAGATTGGTAAGAACCAGACTGGAAAATGAAAATGAAGCTGGTGGGTTGGAAGCTAGGCAGAACTGGAATAGAGCAAGGCTCAGATTAAAGGCTTGGAAGCAAAGTGAGGAGGTCCTAGGCAATTGCCATAAACTAAGCTGGAATGTCTGCCCCTTATTTTTATTATCTGCCTGTCCTGTGGCTCACTGTTGTGTCAACCTAGTTTAAGAGACCCAAGGCAAACATCCAGTTAGGAATATGAAATTCCTGTGACTCGATAGTCACAGACAGCTTTCCACAGAGCATCTCTCATATACCCATTCAGACAGGCTGCTCCTACCCATTCCAGGACACTGTTAGATCTCTGGAAGGATTTCTCACAAAGTCCAAATGCATAGATTGTCTATAATGCATTACCTTTTAACTAAGATGATTTGTGCTGCCATGAAAAGGAAGCCTGAATTTAATGGAGAAGCTCACACAAAATCATACTACAGGCCATCACTTCTAAATATGCTTCCAGAAGCAGCTAATTTCATCCATGGTGTGTGGCTTCTTGCTAACTTCTGTCTATAATGACGACACTTCTCATCTTGTCCCTAAATTTAGGGTTGGGTTTTGTCCATCTGTCTTATTTGGGGATCTAAGTCATCTTTGTACTTAATCAAAATTAAGCCACACTGTAGAAAATAAAGCACCTCAGCGGTAGGAAGGAAAGGTATTTCACAACGCATTTGTTGTCTGTTTTACATACACTTGTACACAAATACTGGTAATAACGCACCATGCCTTCCTGACAGAGGGCCCTGGTCAAAAATGTTTGAGAGCCACTGTCTTAGAAAATGCAGAAAATGAGTGGTAATTATGTTTCAAGAGAAGCAGGGCAGGTCAAGAAGTGCTTATAGGTGTTCAGGACAATAAAAAATGGGGAAATCTAGTGAAGTGGCTGACCTGGAAGGAAGGCATCTGTAGCTAAAGAGAAGTTCCTGGTGATGAACACAGAGTGTCCCTGGGACTTTGAGGACTGGCAATGGCGGCAACCACACGCCTTGGTTCTAGTGCAGGTATGAGAGTGCCTTCTCTTCCTCATTTTCTGCGGGGTGGTATGTGAGGAAGACCAGCCACAGTAGGTGCAGAGGGGATGCAGCTTGAATGCCTTGGTAGGGCCGAGCAATGGTGCTCCGGCCACTGCACTCCAAAAGAAATGCAGCTTCGTTCTGGGGACTTGCTACATGTAGTGTCTCTGGAAGTCAGTTTATTGGAGCTTCTACCCTAAAGTTTTGGCCATTATTTCAAGATAATCTGTCCCTTGTTGGGTTGTATTTTCTATAGGTAAACAGATGGCATTTCAAGGACACTAGCAGGTGTCAAAAACAGACTAAGGGTTGTAACTTCTAGAAAGAAAGAAGCATTGCTCCGAGTTTCTGAATGTACTTGGAGCCTTCCAGACTTGGACTATCGGGGGCACTTCAGACCACGTAGATGTTGGTGAACTCTAACCATTTATGAAGACAAACACGATTGTGTGTACTTTCAGGCTAGTTCCATCACTCTATAAAAATCACATTGAAACATCACTACTGAATATCAGTGGCGTCACCTAATCTTTGTTGAACATTGTGCTAGTGGAACTCGCATTTTGTGGACTGTTGAATGCATTCCAAGGCCTAGATTCTGTTTTATGTGTTCATCCAAATGAACAATGTCTCCCCTCCTTTTAAAAGGATAGTTGAGCAAGCGCTATTCCCAGCTTGGAGTTTTACAAGGGGCCAGAGATGAGAATGATGCACATTGGCTTTGTTCCAAGGGTAATCGTGTTCAGAGAGGTAAACCAAATATGTTGGGAAATCCATGCAGCTCCATGAGCATCCTCATCCAACCCCTGGGCCAGTGCTGGAGTCCAGGAAGGAATCTGGTGGACCGAGCACATGGAAGATCTCAGGTGTGAAGATGCACAGGTGCACAGCCAAACACATTCTGCTCCAGCAGGTGCCGTCTGTAAATGCTCACAATGATTAGCCATGGTTAATAACAAGGGGACCAAGGGCAATGACTTAGCAGGTTGTAGCAAACAAAAGGACATGACAGGCTGGAAGTAAGCAGAATCGGAAGTCTAGGTAGCCTTGAGGGACCTACAATAACATACAGAGAACTGTGTGCGCGTACTGAATCCAGGCTGGAAAGCAGAGGGTTAGGTCCATGTAATTGAGGAAAACAGGAAGAAATGGGGGTCCCATGGTCCCAGGAATTCAGAATTCAGTTTCTGGAAGGGTCACTGAAGGTCCTTTAATAAAATAGAACTAGTAAAGAAGTTGTGACTTTTCAGCAAGGGCAGAGGCGGTTGACTCTGTTGTGATTTCAGATCTTTGTTGTAAGTAGACAGGAGGTATTGGTAGATCTTGAGTCTTGTGCTTGCACCTTCTCAAAAATGCTTACTGGTGGTATTATACAGGCACAATAAAAATAAAGAGGTCTTATTTATTCATTGTATATGCATGTCAGTTGGCATTAATTTGTGCTGGTAGCAAGGAGCTTATTTACACACACAAAAAAGTAGTGTTTGACTAAAGCAATAATTTCTACCAGGCGATACTTACCTAGTATTGTCTCAGACATCAGAGCCCAGAAATTAACAGTCAGATGTTACTCGTTCAGTAACTGAACAAGTAAGAATTGTGTGTTTCATATGATTTTCTCTAATAAAATTTCATTATATAATTTCAATATGTAAAGTAGGGATCTGGTAAAAAATTCTGATTCTTCTTTGCTGATAAACTAGAAAATCTCTTTAGCTCATTGTAGTTAAACTAGTCATTTTTATTCTAGTCTGAATTTACCTCTTTTTCCAGTTCTTCTGACCTCCTTTTGGCTCACCATATTCTTGTTTCCACCTGAGATGTTTACCTTGATTTACCCTTTATTCTTGATCACCAGCTATATTTTTAAGGTGGCTCTGAAAACTGCCAAACCCACGATCTGCTCCTTTTCACAGGTCAGGCCTAGTCCTTTTCCTGAGCATTCAGTTCTCTTCGTGGTCAACATTCTCTCCCATTGTCTCCGGCCACATTCTACAATCATGCGGTGACAGAAGAGGGCTTACTCTGCCCCCTTTGTGAGGAAACATGCCTGTCTGATTAGGGTGCAAGCTGAATGTGCTTCTCCCCATTGGGCAGGATAATGGATGCTGTCATGCCTGTGTGACCCCTGTCACCTCTGTGTGGCACTATTGTGTGCCTTCAGCAGCTGCCTAAGAACGTCTTAATTAAGCATTTAAAGTCAGCAGCCACATTAGCTACACAGACAGCATTTCATTTGGCCTTTACAACAACCCCAAGAGATAGACCTTATCATCCTGCAAAATGAGGGAATTGACCAGAGTGGGATCTCATCCGTATCAAAACACAGTCATCTGATTAAGTCCCAGACTCTTTCCTTTAAGATGGGTTAGGTCACTGCATGGCACAGAATCATTAGACATTGGAAACTTTCCAAGTAAACTTGGCCTTGGCCTTACAGCCTATTTTATTTTAAAATAACATAATCTCTCTGGTTTCTGTTGTTTTATTTGGTTAGTTTCTGATTGGTCACATTACATACAATTATCACTTATCTAATTAGAAGTATAAATGATTCCAATGAATGAAAGCAGAAGCCAGTAATCAATCATAATGAGATCAAAAATTATGCAAATCTTTCCAGTATTTAGTTAATTCTGAACAATCCATATAATTACTATGCACAATATTTTTGGAAAAACCAAAGGCATTAAACTAAAACAAAATTTTCCACAAATGGATAGTTTGAATAGAAGTGAGAAATATACTTATATTTATATAGTAATAAATCCTGCCAACTTTAAAGTAAAACATATTTTAAATACTTTTTGTTATCCTCTGTTGGTTTATTTGCTTTAAAAGCATTTCCTTATCTCTCATGTGGTCACGTTAGAAATTCTGGCCCCCAGCCAGACAAGGCAACTCTTTATCCACTTTGACAGTTTATATTCTGAGCATTTTTTGTCAGGTACTGAATGGATAGGAAAAGAATACTGACAAAAGAAAATGTCATAGAGTAGGCATGTATTTATTCATAAATACCATATCATGTATATTGATAATAAATGTTATCATATTTAAGTATACATATTTACATGTGCTGTGTCATAGAGAATACATACTAATATAAGTATAAATATGTTTTGACATATAGTCAATGCAAAGACATATATTGCCCCCCTCAAAAAGATCCGACACAAGCTGCACAGGCGGTTCAGACCGGCAGAGGTTGATGTTTGTTAAAGAAACAAGGTGCTCTGCCCTCGTTTTTGTTTCCTCTTTGGTTTTCGAGAGCATGTATTGTTGGGGGTTTCTGCCTACTCACCACATGGCGTTGCTCCTGCTGGCGCAACGACCTGGAATAAGAAGCCCAGGTCGAGATGATTGGAGACAAGTGATACAGTAGAGGAAGTGCTACTAGAACTGATCACCTTGGATAAGATTTGGGGAAGATCTACATGATTTTAACAAAATATGATAAGGTGATATGTCTTAGAATTCATAATTTCCTGTACCACTGAAACAATATGACAGTTTTTTTTAAGTTTGAATAGTTTGATAAATAGGTTGTAAGTACTAATTCCAAATAATCTCAAAATATAGCAGAAATGACATATTTCTACTCTTTGTTTCTGATCAATTGTGGATGGAATATCTATATAATGAAATTGTCACTTAATTGTGGTAATCAATTTGTTTCATATGCATTTGAAGGTCATTTTCGAAGCCCTTCATGTGACCAGGAAAATACCACATTACCTACTTTTTCAATCAGTGATTTGTGTATAAGATAAAAGCTTCTTGGTCAAACTGATGATATTTTTTTATTTAGCCCATTAAGGTGATATGGTAATAGGTCATCTAATATGTATTCTTCCCTGTATTTGTGAAAGAACTTTGATTGGGTCACGGTGAGTCAACTCCAATGTCCTGTAGAGGTTGTGAGCACATGTTCTGGAATCTGCGTTACTATTTGTTGTGAACACAGGCAACACAGCTTCTATAATACTTGGGCATTCCTTCTGCAATACTGGAAAGATAATAATACTTGTGCAAGAGCTGTGTGAGAACCATGTGAGATAATTCATGAGAACGACAGTATATGAGACTTGGTGTATAGTAAATGCCAATTCATATCTTTATTGTCTCTTACAATAATGCAATTTTGTAAATATTGTAGGCATGATTCTTGAAAAATATTTCCTAGTGAGGTTGGCTTGTCATTTCCTTTTTGGATGTCATTTTGTCAATTATTTTTGATGCCCTTTTGATAACAGGGTTCTGTTAGTTTTGCCAGGTGAACCAGAAAGCTATCTGTTTTCTTCCATTTTCCGGAGAACAGAACAACCTTCAGATTTCTGTTTAATTTCTGTTCATTTTAAGGACTGAAATTTTTTTTCTGTAAACCATCATTGTATTCAAGGTTCCTACGGATGTAGTTCTTTGACAACTTTTCCATTTCTTTCATAGTTTTCATCTTTTCAAGTATTTCACTTAAATTAATTTTAATCATTTGTACTTTCCTAAAATATGTTTTTTACCATACAGTAATAAATTCAAATTTATTAAAGTTGTATATAACATTTTCTTAAAAATGTTTAAGTCTCCTTAGAATCTGTTACTATCTTTTCATTATGTTACAAAATTGATATTTGCTATTTTTCACCTTTGTTGAGAGCTAGTAGCAATTTCATTGCCAGGATAGCATAGACAAGTTCTAGAAGTATATCAATAAAAGATATCTCAATAGTTTGCTCTCTAACTTATACATTTCCATTTTTATGAGTCCCTTCATCCATATTTCTTTTATTTATTTTAAAGTTATTTTTTCCTATTTCAATGCTTAGTTTACTCATTTCCCTTCTTTTTAAATCTTAAGTCAAGGCAATTCATGCCAAGGAACTATGAATTTTCCTCTAAGTAGATTTCCATCCCATCCCATATCTTTAATAAGTCTATTGTTTTCATGTTCTTTTTTAACTTCTTTACATCACAAATAAGTAAAAAAGAATGCTTTTAATTTTTAAATATCTTTTTCATATCTTTCAAATATCAATTTCTAGTTTTATCACACAGAACTTGGAGAATGTAGTTAGTAGTTTTTCTTTTTCCTTTTCCTTTAATTGTTTGATCATTTCAGCGAGAAACCTAAAAAAAAAAATAGAACTGGAAGTTAAACATAGACATCGTATTGAGCATGAAAGTTTTCTTTTATCTTTCTGTCTTTAAAAAATATGCAAGCTTAGTATTTGCATAAGATGCAGATAAGCTATTACTGTCTTTTATCTGCTTACTGATGATAGTATCAATTTTAACTATCATTAGTGCTCAATCCAAACTACAGTTTGTCTTAGTTAACTCAGTATGTCTACTTTGATAAATTGTTAAGGATTTTAGAGTTGGGTGGGTTTTTTTTTACTTCTATGTTGTGAGCTCATTTTTCTGCTCTCAAATATGAAAGTATTATGTTATTACTCACTTATGTAATTAATTATTTAAAGTACTGATTAGCATTCATTTGTTAAAATTTAAATTTACTTTCAACATTCAAATGTCTTACATGCCTAAATTCCACTTCTAAGAATATCTGTTTTGTTTGTTTCCTCGTGATTTTTGTAGAACATGGTCGGAGAGTGGGCGTTACCAGAAGACATGGTTGACCGCTTACCGCCCTCCAACAACCGCATATTGGGCCACGTGGTTCACCGACTGGTCGAAAAATCTCTGCCCCCTCAAGTGGAATCAACAGAACCTGAATTACCTTCATTTGCCATTAAAGGCTGCATATTGGGGAAAACATTTAGTGGAAAAACTACAGTTCTAAAGTTTCTACAAAGAGGTATAATTTCTGTGTATGTTTGTATTTGTGAGGTTCTACCAACGCTGACTCCAGTTGCCAGTGGCTCTACCTGTAGAAAACATACACGAGGACCTGCTGATGCAATAGGAATATCCTATTGTCATCCAGAATTTTGTACTAGAATGATCAAATATTTTGTTGTCCAAGGAGGACCTTTAAGCATGGAGAGTCATAAACTGCAACCGTCCCAGGCAAACCTGGCTGTAGGCAGGTGCTCTGTAATGATGATGTGTATACAGTGTAAACAGAAGTAACAACTTGTAGACTCTTCCCCGTAGATTTCACTTACTTTCCTAATAGATGCAGTAAGATACTAATAATTTGTCACAAATAATGAGAGAAATACACTTAAAGTGTAATTTTGTTTATTCTTCATGTGCGTTGAGTTCTCTGTTTTTAATGAACCTTTGGCTTGTTCTGTAGAAGCTTTTTTTTTCCAGTTCGAAGCAGAATCATAGGTTTGCATCTGTTTGGTTAGTTTCTACTCATAAATATAACATCATTACTGGTTTTCACTGCAAAGCTCAAGATTGGCACTGAGGCCAGTCCCTTTGGTACCATCCCTAGGCAGAGAAGGGCCACAGGTCATTATTGAGGTGTTTAAAAGACCTCTTTAAAAAGCCATTTGACAAAATCCCAATGAGATACTACCACACATTTACTGTAAGAGTTATAATTTTTTTTAAAAAGGAAAATGACAAGTGTTGGCGAGGATGTAGATATTGGAATACATTACTTGTAGGAATGTGAAATGGTAGACCCATTGGGGAAAGTAGTTTGGTGGTTTCTCAGTGAGTTAAACAAAGAATTGCCGTATGACCCCAGCAATTCCACTACTGGGTATATACACAAAAGGATAGAAACAAGTGTTCAAAAAAGAAATAGCAACCTCGTACAGGAATATTCATAGCGGCACTATTAATAACGGCCAGAAGTCGGAAATAATCTAAATGTCCATCACCTGGTGAATGGATGACAAAACACGGCATATCCATGCCATGCAATATTATTTATCCACAAGAAGGAGCGAAATACTGGTACATGCTACAACATGAATGAACCTTGAAAACATGTTACTAAGTGAAAGAGGTCAGACACAAAAGGCCACATATTCTATGATTCCACTAATATGAAATATCCCGAATAGGCAAATCCATAGGAACAGAAAACAAATTAGTTTTTGCCAGGGACAGAGATGGGGAGAGATGGAAAGCAATTGCTTAATGGGTCTCCTTTTGGGAGGATAAAATTTTTTTGGAACAAGATAGCAGTGATGGTTGAATGACCTTGTGAATAACCGAAATACCAGTGAAGTGTGTCTCTTAGAATGGTTAAAATGGTTAATTTTATGTTCTGTGAATTCTAACACAATAATAATAATAATAATAATAAGAAGAAGAAGAAGAAGAAGAAGAAGATGCTTGATCCAGAAGACGGTTCTCAGGGGCCCTAAAGGCAGGATGAGAGGGGGAAGCCCTCCTAGGATAGTGACGTCAATTTCCTAAACTGCCTTTCTTACCCTAGACTTTCCCATTCGGGTACTTTCTATCGACACTCTTCTGCAAGAAGCTCTCAGAGCATTTCATGACAAGGAAACAGCCCAGGAGGCCCCACCCACTGAGACTGAAGCCGAAGGAAAGACTGGGCCTGATCAGCACGGGAATGAAAGCCAGGCAAGTGTGATTTTAGCTACTATCCATGCACCTCCCATATGAGAGGCGAAGCCAGGTGGAATCCAAGAGAACTTCTAGACTAGAGATTGGCAGACTTTTCTGTAAAGGTCCCGAGAGTAAACGTTTTAGGTTTGTGGGTCAAAAGGCACAATGAAGGGTAGTATGGGGTCCTTATATAACAAGAAAGAAATCAGCCCCCTCCACCACCACCAGTCTGTCTCCCTGAGTGGGCCATCCAGGGTGGTGGGCTGGCTTTGTGCCCAGTCACCTTCAGCAGGAGACTTTCTTCTAAGGAAGAGCCACTGAAGGTGAGGCGGTGGAGGGGCTGGATGTCAGGGGTGGGAGGGGAGTAGGCTATGAGGACTGTGGGAGAGTTTACCAAGTCACCGGCTCCCGGAGAGGAATTCTGCTACAGCCAGCCCAGCAGTGGCCAACAGCGGAGTCCCATTCGTACAGTGCCAGAGCTGAGCAGGGCAGGGGTGTGAGGGAACACCCAGCCTAGTCCCTAAGCTCACAGTGGTGTCTTGTGGAGTTTTAAATTCCTGAGGGCCATAATAAAACAGTCACCCCCCGAAATGTGGTCTTTGGGGCATCAGCAGCAGACTTCTGATCCAAACCTATAGATCTCAGTTTGGGGAGGTGAGGGTGGGAGGGAGGCCTCCGGGTGGTTCACCAGCATCCCATTCCTATCAGTATTGGAACTGGCTGCATTATTGCATGAAGATTCTAAGGAAGGAGAGTGTGGCCCCACCTTGAGAAGCACGACGTGGTCCAGTACCCTCATTTTATCAGGGAGACAGTAGAGCCCCAAGCTTATTTTCACTGGGGTCCGAGGGCTTGTTAATGTTTAGGCTGTGATTGGGATTCCAGGTTCTAAGTCCAGTACTCTTTCCCCTTCCTTATGCTGTTTCCAAAATGGAATAAATTCACAAAGAATCTAATTCAGATCATTTGCATGATCTGCAAAATAAGCATCATTTAACTGTAAATTCTGAAAATAACTGGAATTTTTCTTCGTTGTGGGCTGCTCTGTCTTCCATGCGGTTCTACTCCTCATAATCTGACCTTCAGGGCACCAGACAGTGCACGTCTGTCTTTATTTCCCTTCCCTGTCGGGCCACGCCTGACCCCTCAGGGCTGATCTTCCTAACATGGATTTCCATAAACTCCAGCTCTTTCTCAGCTTCCGGTGTATTCTCAAAATGGCAGTTGCTGTATTTTACAGAGTAACTGACAGCCAATGGGAAGACATTCTACCACAGGTTACTTTGTGTTTCCATAAGTACTGTTATCACTGAACTTTGTTTTCTTCGGGAGATTAGTCAGCCTCTGTTAATATTATTTATGTTTTAGATAAAATAGCACAAGTTTTCAAACCTAACTTATAGAAATACAATTAAGGATGCCATTAAAATATAACAATATTAAAAATCTGTTCATGTGTGTGTTTTCTCCCCAAAGGATCTGCAAAGTAAACTTTTAGCTGATTCAGTTTCATTTGAGTCATTACCAGAAAGAGAAGATAAAACTACACCCAGTAAGTAAAATAGCAAAACAGATCACCCAGCGTTGACATCAGAGGGATGGACGAACAGGAAGCACATCCCTGTGAGCACAAACAGGCGTCACACAGTTGTCTCCATGGTCATTTGACAGAACAAGATGAATACAGACGCCCCTAACCTTTGTCCACAAGTGGGGATAAGAGACAAGAGTGATCGGGCATCTTTCCCACTCCTTCACGTGCTGCAGCTGCTCAGCTGTGTGGCTACAAAAGCCACCTGCATGTACCGTCCTCCTCTTTCCCGGCTCTGCAGCGAGGCAGGGCCTCATTGTTTCCCCTCGCCTGCCCAGGTCTGGGTGAGGGGTGCTGTCGGGGCGCTCTCTGCGTGCTGCTGCTCTGTCCACGGCGTTGAGGGCGGCTTCGGGGTCAGGTCTCTGCCGCTCACCTGAACGGTGGTTCCTTAGATGACACTCAGTTTGTTCCTAACCTCGGGCAAGACAAATAGAAGCAAGCTCCCCAAACCTAATGAACAATCACCTCCCTAAAGATCTGCTCTTCAGACCTTCAGGTCCTTGGTAGAACCATTGAGAGAAAACACTTTTGAGTCTTAAAAATATGTTCCATTTGTGCTAGTGAAGGCCTTGCCCTATTCAACAGTTTCCTCAAGCTCTGGAATGAAGTTCAGACCCGCCTTGCCATCACCGTTCCTGCCTTCGCCGTGGGCAGCGTGCGGATTCCCCAGAGACGTACCACTCCCCCGAAGCAGTCAAGTTTTCCATCTTACAAAAGGAGCTAATCTTCCCCTTATTTTTAGTTTATTTGTTTCTTCCAGATATCTTAATTGATTTTTAATCTAAGACTCTATAACCTGTCTTATTACAAAGTACAGTAATTATGAATGGATTTTTGAAAACTTTTTATTTATACTTTGAATTTAACCCAAACCTCCTCTGACTTCTAGAGTTTTCTTTCCACTTTTAAACTTTGTTATGTATAACTAGATAATCCAGGAAAATAAAATGTAAAGAATTAAACCTTTAACATTTCTTGAGAAACTTGGTTTGTTTCCTGAAAAGAAACCCCCAACAATGTTGAAGTATTTCTAAAGATACTGTCCTGAGCGAGCCCACACTGGAGGAAAGCCGTAGGAAACACCGAGCCACACGGTGGCCAGGATCTTAACGCTGGGATGAGGGTGGCCGACGTGCTGTGGTCATTCTATTCCTTCCTTCCTCTGAGCATCTCAGGCAGAGCTGGGTCCAATGACCCACCTATCCAAAACCCTAGACGGTCAGATACTGGAGTTTGTTCTTACCACTTTTCCTGTTGCTAGGTGCTGATGCCGGTAAAACACCAAAACCTGGAGAACTCCAATCAAGTGATAGTTTCTCTAAAGTAAGTATTGTAGTCTAATTCGGGGTACAAGTATATTGAAACACGTCATGATTGTTTGGTTTTTGATGTTTCTTCAAGTGGCATGAAATACCAATGTGTTCCTCTTTGGTTTGAAGTAAATATAATGGTAAAATATTAGCTAAATACTTGCTATTCTTTACACTATTAATATTCTTTATATTTGAAGCAGTAGAAATTGATATTCAATTTTGTCGGCTAAGAAAGTAAACACATTTTTTAATTTTTGACTTAATGCCATATTTTTATTTATATGTTGTTCTTTACCAGTTAATTTATGACTTTTATTTCCCTTCAGACTCTTTACTTTTAAGGAATTTTCCCAGAATTAATCCTTAGACTTACTGGTGACTCTACAGAATATTTCACTTATCTATTTGAAATACAAATTACCAGTAAGACTAAGTATATTTTTATATTTAAATTTATTGAGTTGCAAGTCCCCAAAATTCCATACTCAGTTCAATTCAAAGGGCATATTTTGTTTCATACACTGATGTAATGATTTGGAATCTACCACTGAACAAAAAAGACAGAGTTCTTGGGCCTTATGGAGTTGACATTTTCCTAGAGGAAAACAGATAATAAAGGCACAAATACATAAATGAACGAATTGCCATTATATTATCTATTGGATAGTGATGAGGCCAGGAGAGAAGAGTAAGGAGTGGAGTAGGCCAGGGGGATCAGGGACACAGGCCGAGTGCAAAGGACAGGCTGCTGTCTCACACGGGGTCAGCCTCCTTGAGAAAGGGACGTTTCCGCAGGCCGAGAACAGATTGAGAGAGTCAGCCAGCTGATATGGGGAAGCATTTCAGGCGGTGAGAACAGCCGACTGACACCTGTGAGGTAGAATGGTGCTCGGCATCACCGTGGCAGAGGAGTGAGGGATGAGCAGAGAGAGCTACGCTGGGAAGGACAAGACTCGGGTGAGCCAGGCCCTATAGGCAATGATTAGGACATTTGGAGCAAAAGGAGGAGTCTTTGCAAGGTTCGGAGCAGAGATGTCATGTCATTCTACACAAAATGCTCACTCTGGTGGCTGAGTTAAAAACAGGCACTAAGAAAGCTGCTGTTGATGGAGAGTGCTTTGCTGGGCCAACCCATTCTACGGTAACATTCTTAGCAAACATTCTAAGGCTGGGCAAAAGACAAAAGCTTATTATTTGAGGCCCAAAGCAGGAGGCAAGTAAGTACAGCAGCAAATAAGCAAGCAGCAAAAAACAGACAGAAAATATGTGGACTGTGACCTTGAATGAAGAGAGCATTGCAGGACAAGGGCTGTGTCTCTGCCCGTTAGTTACCGCAGAGGCACGCCCCATCTGCATGGTGGGAGTAGCTAGAACCAATCAGAAAGCCTCATTCTTCTTGATTGGAAGTATTTGAGGATGAGGTTTGGGATGCTGAAAATTAAAGAGGAAGATCTTGAAAGGGAGGAAGCCGCAAAGGGAGAACCTCAAAATCTGCATACACGTTTTCCTAAAATTCCTGGAAGGCTCCAAAATTATCACAGATGATCCGTGTCTTCATGAGGGAATATGACCATTTAATGGTTTTTTTCCTCCAACTATTTGAAATCTAACTTTTAAATTAGTTTTACCTTGCCACCCATTGTTTGTTTTCACAGCTCACGGCCCGCGCTCAGCTTGGTGCAAAATCAGAAAAGATGCTGAAGAAAGGAAAAAGCGTTTCTGACCTGTTGCTAGTTAGCATCCTGGTAAATGCTATTAAGTACGTATTATTGTTCATCTATTTAACATATTCTCTATCATATAGAGATGTATAAAATAATATAGAACTATCTTTATTTTTGATATCTAACGAACACTACTTATCTACATAAGAAAACATACAGCAAGATCCAGATATATTTTGTGATTTGCATGCCTATATTTCACTTCCCCCTTGAACAACCATGACTTTGTTCACCCAGATGCAAGTTCATGTCAGTTGCTATTCCATGTGGGAAATTCAAAGAGAAACCAGATTCTACTTAGAAAAGCCAAGGGACATGTTATGGAGGGGAGGACCCTGAACTGTGGACTCACGGGCCAATGCGCTTCCTCATTTTGAGTTTCAGAAGGAGGGGATGCACTCGGGGGTCCAAAGGTTGGGCAGGGATGGGGAGGGAAGCAGTGAGAAAGTATAGTTGCACAGGCAAGAGATAATTTTGAGCTTAGCTCAGAGGTGACGTGTGATAGGAGATGAATAAAAGTCAAAATAGGCTGTGATTCTGTAATCTTCCTCCCTTCTGAAGATAGAGGATTCTCCTCGGCCCTCCTTAGTAATACAGAAAAAGGACACATTGAAAGAAGCCATAGAGGCTCTGTGATATGTATAAGAAAGTGATGAGGCTTAGCAGGATGGAAAAAAAAGAATCAAAAAGGCTACTGAGAAGAGCTGGGAGCACTTGGGCGGGCGAGGAGAATGAATTGGGGCGGCTGTGCTGAGTGGGGAGCAGTGAGTCTGAACACCACTTTAGTGTTTTCCTGAGACCTCATCAAAGGCTTAAGTTGCCTTTCTATTGCTATGTGTCGTAGAACATTTTCTTCTTGAATGCTGGGCTGAGGAAATTGGGTCACAGGGGTGCTCCCCCTCAGAGCTGGAAGGGATCTCATCCTCAGAAGTGGCACAAAGCGTTTTACCTGTGGGACTGCTTACAGAAACAAACTGTGTAAAGGGGAGGGGAGCGATAAACAGATCTGAGCTTTGGCTTCAGGGGAACTAGCGGACCACCGTCAGAACTTCCCTACCCTCCCCCCACTGTCCCATTGCCCCTGAGGCACCTTCCCAAGGCTGTTGTCCCTTTGAAATTCTTTCATCTAGTCCAAACCCATCCCCTCACAATGAGGAAAGGAAGGCACATGACAGTGCAGCGAGGCAATCCGGTCACAGGTCTGGTTCGCAGTGTAGTCAGAGCCAAGGCCCAGTTCTTCTCACTCCACGTCCCCTGGTGTCCTCATGCTGCAGCAGAACAAGTGTGACCTTGACCTCCCCTTTCCTTTGAAGTGGCTGTTGAGACTGTGAGTGGAGGGGAGGCCACCACCTAGGTTTGGGGAGATGCTCAAGGAACTTCGTCTTAGGCCAGAGGAGCCACAAGCCCGTTATGTTACAGAACAAGCAGGGTTCTCCCCAAGGATGGTATACAAATACCGTCTGGACCACCTACTGGGCTTGATTGTTCACCGCCATTCGGAAAGATGTCTCTCAATGCCAGAGAATTGTGAAAAGGAGAGGAAATGTTTATTTAATGCTATGCAGACTTCAGGTAGTGACCCAATGTTCCCATTAAAATATCAAAGCCCTTTCGGACACCCACAGAAACCCACAGTGCTTCCTTCTCCCCCTGCTCTAATTCAGGGTGCCGTAACTCAGGAAAAGAAGCACATGTCCATGTTTCAGGCCACTGGCACCATCAGCTATGTCACTGTCCAGGCAGGATCTCTAATTAATCTAAAGCCATGTGGCACCCTCTCATGGCCTACTGGCAAGAGTTCTTTTCCCCTTCTCCCAGACAAAGTCTCTCCTGCTTCCCAGGCCACGCAGCCAAAGGCAGCACCCCAAAACCGCGTGGTCCTCTTCTACCAGAGCTTCAGGGGTCTGCACTCTGGCCAAAACCCTGTGGATCTCCCCGCAAAGTTGCAGAGAGGGTCAGGTCACCACTGGGGCAAAGCTGAGTGGCGATTCTCTGCTAAAACCACATGGTGATTCTCTCTACCCCCAGCCGCGGGGGTCCCCACTCTGTCCAAAAGTGCTTGGCTCTCTTTCTGCACTGCCACAGCCTCGTAGTTCCCTCTCTAAAGTCTGGGTTTTAAAACCCAGCGCCAATCTTCCTCTGCATCCCCATTTCCCACTCCTCCCACAATGAGCTACACTTGCCAGCACTCTCATATCCTTCCAGCTTTACTGGGCTGCCATCACGAGTCTGGGCAAGTGTGGCCCCTTGTCATGGAGCCAATCATCTCCAAGCTCTCACACAGGTGCTATAAACAGGGGGAATTGCCTCCCAGTTACATCCTGGGTGGAAGTCCCTCCCATCCCCCTGGTTCAAGGCATGGCCACAGCTATTTGACATACCCATGCAACCAGTTAAAGGTTATAGATATGTTAAATGACTAGGCCAGAGGTTAGCTGCAAAGCTGTTGCTATGCAAAACAGCTCTGAATGGCCCTGCTCCATTTGTCCCTTCCCCAACTCACACCTGTGGGGGGGGGGGGGAGGAGTGAGAACATCTTAATATTTCCTGGACATCTTGAGTTCTGGATCTCATTCCAAATCTTTTTTTGGGACCCCCTCTCGGTTGCACCCTGTTACAATTAGGCAGAGTGCTTCACCATGCCCTGCACAAGTTACAAAAGCAAAAATGCAGTCTTTTCCTGCTCTTCCTAGCTCTAAGAGAAAAAGGAACAAGACCATGACTTAATCCAAACACCAAAATCTCGATTTTGCATAAATTAGAGGTTTAGAACTAAAAAGTCTATGTTTATGCCCCCATCACGTTGTTTTCCAATTTAAAGAGCTAAAATCATTCTTAGAGCACCCATTCTCTACAGAGGATGCTGCGCTGAGGGGCCTTACCCAACTTACAATTTCATCGAGATAAGTAAGGCTCACTCGAATTTTTCTAAATTGCCATAGAATACTTAGCAGTTGTGTGGTGAAGTGAATGAGAGTGGGAGGAGCTCAGACCAGGCGGTTGTGGCTCCATCACCAGGCGGTGGTGGCTCCATCACCGGATGGAGTGACTCCATGCTGGCTGGGGGTGGAAGGGTAGGAAGAGGTTCCCAGGTTGGCACTGTGAGTGTCCACCCCGCGCTAGCCTCTGTGCCGGGATCTTAAAATGCAGCATTTCAGTTCCTTCTCACAAGCCCACTGTGATGTGTCACCGCACTCTGTGTAGATGAAGGAGTGGGTTCAAAGGAGAAAGGGCCTGCAAACACAAGCTAGAAAATGCAACTTATTCTAATTCACACTCACACAACAGTGAGGAGATCAGTTTGTTTCAAGTAAATGGCTCAAAGCTATGGAAGAAGATGTAATAGGTCAGTAAGTTGTGTCCAGCTAGTTTTAGAGACCATGTTACGGCTTCTGGAATCAATTTGGTGGGCAGCAGGCACCCACAGAAGAACTGTAAGCAAGTGAATGATTAGTTCACCTAACTTTAACTATAAAGAAATAAAACTCATACAGGAGGGGATCATTATGGAATTGATGGGATTGAAAGAAAGATAAAGGCAAGACTAATTATAGTATTATTTCCAAAGTGTCTGCCGAAATATTCACGGTTTGTCCACTTTCAACTCAGCCAGCTACCGGTGGATCAAGGCTGGGTCCTCGATGGTTTTCCCATGACGCTGAACCAAGCAAGGCTTCTGGACGAAGCTCTCACAGGCTGCAGCCGAACCCTCATGGAGCTGGAGAGAAAGAAAGCCCAGAAGCACGCACTGGCTGTTGATCCGACAGCCACCAAAGAAGTGCCTCTTCCCCCCACTGCCCTGGACTTTGTCATGTTACTGGACATTTCCGATAATTCCTCCCTGGATCGCATGAATAACATCATGGGTAAGTTGGTCACCTCTTTTTTTTATTTCATTTCATTTTATTTTTTGATTTACAGTTTGAATTTCTTTAAAATACTGCATATCCTAAAATTTAATTCTTCTTCTGGCACAACCTGTCTGGAGATGGTGCAGACTCGGTCCCACGAAATGGCCCCCAGTTACAGATGCGAATCTCAAGTGGTGGGTTCCTGTGTTACCGTCACTTCTCTCCAACTTGACTACAAACCTGGGGGCTTCCGTGACCCATCCTCAGGTTTAATAATTTGTTATCGTGGCTGACAGGAGTCAGGGAAACACTCGTGGATATTATAGAGGATTCAGAGGAACAGCCAGGTGAAGGGTGTGTAGGGCAAGGTCTGGGAGGGCCCCTGTGGGGCTTGGAGTGCGCCACCCTCCCAGCATGTGGGTGCGTTCGCCAGCTCAGAGGCTCTTCAGGGTTTTTAGGGAAGTTCCATGATGGAGGCGCGACTGATTCAATCACTGGGCATCCCCATTAGCTCAGTTTTCTGCTCCCTAGAGACCAAGGGTGGGCTGAAAATCCAGACCTCCAATCACAATGTGGTTGGTTACTCTGGCAACCAGACCCCAACCTCCAAGAGTCAACCATTACCATAAGCTCAGATAGTGTCCAAAGGGTCTTATTCTGAATAACAAAAGATGCTCCCAACCTACTAAATGGGAGAACATATTCACCAACAACACACCCGATAAGGGACTAGTAGCCAAAATTTATAAAGAACTCATAGTACTCAGCATCAACACCAAAAACAAACAAACAAACAAACAAAAGAACAATCAAATTTTAAAAAATGAGCAGAGGATCTACATAGACACTTCTCCAAAGAGGATATACAGATAATCAATAGAAATGTGACCAGATGCTCAACGACACTAATCATCAGAGAAATGCACATTAAAACAATGAGATATCTCCTCACACCTGTCAGGAGAGGTCCACCAATGACAAGTGTTGACGAGGGTGTGGAGAAAAGGGTCACGCTCATCTTTGTTTTGAGCTTGCTTAATTTTGACATCTTCCATCATTGTTTACTTCAATAAAATGACAGAACTCCTAGATATTCACCTAGCTGTTGAGCCTCATAGTTTAAACTGGACGCTGTTCGTTGCACCGCAGAAGGGAAGGTGTACTTCTATCCGCATGAAGGAGGAGGAGTCACGGGGTCAGGAGTGAGGCTTCTGCTGGTCCAGCCAACTCCCCTTTCCTGTTTGGGGGACAGCGGAGGGCTAGCTAAGAACACTGCCAATCCATGGCCATCTGCTGGCAGAACAGGGTTCTGAACTCAAGATAAATCTGACTCGAAAGCAGGTTATAAAGCACACACAGACGTCTGTGGGTGAGAGTATCCCTGAAAGCTGATTATGACCCTGCAAGGACTGCAGGAGGCTGGCCTAGCCCCCTGTGGCTCCATTGGAAGAATATTGCTGTATGTTTCAAAAAAAACAGGAGGAAACCAATTGGCAAAACTTTTCAAGAAATCCGACTCGGTCTGGTTTGAGTTCTTTCAGTTCCCTATCAAAATTATATAACAAATAATTCTGATAAATTTGGCAAAGCTGATATTAGCATCTAAATACTTTTATTTCTTAATTGTAGACCCTTGACTTACAACTAGCCTTAAAAAGGCCCTTTCTCTGCCCTGGCTGGTGTAGCTCAGTGGATTGAGCGCGGGGTCACGGTTCAATTCCCAGTCAGGGCACATGCCTGGGTTGCAGGCCAGTTCCCAGCAGGGGACACATGAGAGGCAACCATACATTGATGTTTCTCTCCCTCTCTCCTTCCCTTCCCCTCTAGAGATAAATAAATCTTAAAAAGAAAAAAAGGCCCTGTCTCCTCTACACCAGGGAGACTTTCTCCTTTGCCAAATTTATGTTTATATGTATGTAAATAATATTTGTTTCTACTCTTAGAAATTGGTATTAAAGCATAATGAGATGTTTTTCCTGTTTATCTTATATTTCTAATATTGTATGTTTCTAGGTCTGAACTGAACTGAATCAGTAGCTCAATCGGGGCTGTTTAAACCATGAAAACTAGTATGAAGTCATTGAATTGATAGTTCACACCCATTTGGATTAGAACTGAGTGTGCTAAATAGGTGTCCACAACCTTGAAAGTCCATCCACAGCTTTCATGGTCATGTATTTTAAGTTAAGAAAAAGTATTACGCTTTCATATCTTAAGATTTTTCTTCTTAAACTATAAAATTTGAATGGCCTTTGAGAGATCATTTTGCCAATATACTCTCCTTATCTTAGGCAAAAACCCACCTGAACTGTTTTGGGCAGATAAAACTCTATCCTTCTAAAGCAGCTTGTTCACTCACAGATGCATTTATTATCCAGCGCATGCTGTGCAAGGCACAAGAACTATATTCTGCCTTCTGAGAATTTATTGGAAACTGTAGATAAAGAAGCAAGGGGTTACACAGCACAGAACTGTGTCCTGCATGACAGCCACTAGCCACACATAACTATTTCAATTAATTAAAGTTAATAAATTGAAAAATTCTGTTCCTCAGTCACCCTGGCCACATTTCATGTATACAGGTGGCTACTGGCTATCGTATAGACAGTACCAATGTAGAAGGTTTCCATCATCTCAGAAAGTTCTGGTGGATGTCATTTATAGAGGGATGGAAGCTAAAATGCACCACTGGTAAATATTTAGCCTTTATAATGTGCCAGGAATTGATAATACAGACGTGAAGGGTAAGTCCTCACCCTAGAGTAGTTCACAGTGTGGCATGAGAAGAAACAGAGTAAGCTGCTTGTTATAATATGGTCAGTTCTGTGCAATAACAGGTGTTCCCAACATGGAGGGAGGTCAGGCAGGCCAAGAAAGGGAGGAAAATAGAAACACAATTGCAAGCCTTGGTAGGTTGGTGTGGTCCATCTAGAGAACAGCAAGTGCACAGTAGGGCTGCAGGGAGTAAGCTGTAGAGAAGCAGCAGACAAGAGCCTGGAGACTGGACAGAAGGCCAGATGAAGAGTCTCGCCCTGGCTTGGACTTTATCTTGAAGCCAAGTGAAGTCAATGCATTACATTAAAGCTGAAATTTAATGCAATTAGTTATGCTTTTTGTACTGGTCATTTTGGCTTCATTGGAAGGGGAATGAAATTGGAAGCAATGAAATGAGTTAGAAAAGTATAACCACCTGAAAAACAACAAAGGCAATAAGACAACGGTAAAAGGCAAGATAGGAAGAGTCTGCTTCGAGCAGTATTTAGGAGGAAAACCACCAAGCGCAGTGATCGGGTGGGCTGGGGGATGCAGCACAGGGAGAACAGGATGACTTTGAGTCTCTGAGTTGCACAGTTTTTTGAGTGACGATACCGCTCACTCAGAGAGTATGGAAAGAACGCGTAAGAATCCCTTAGGAATACACTGAGCCTGAAGTGCCTGTGGGGCTTTTCAGCTAAGATGTTAGAGAACAGTTCTATAAATGAGTCTAGATGTCAGGAGGGAAATGCGCACCACAGTTATAGACTTGAAGGTAAGATCGTCTAAAAAGAAAAATGTAACTTAAAAAGTATTCAGGATGAGACCCAAGGAAACATGAAAATGTAATGGGAAGAGCAAAAGAATCTCTCAGAAGCAGCAGCTCTAGAGAAAGGAAGAAAGCCAGGGTGAGTAACGTCTCATAACCAAAAGACAGATTGTCAAAATAAGGCTGTTGTACTCTCCTCCTTCCAGACTGGTGGGGGCTGGGGTCCTGAGACCTGAGCTGGGGGTCCCCAGGGTCCAGTGCAGCATGCCACCCTACAATGCTTGGGGTCCTTAGAGAAGCTGGAAGAACAGCACCACAAGGAAGCAACCTACAGCCAAAGTCAGGTGGACTCAAAGGCTGGACATCAGTCCAGCCAGAGCCTGGCAGAGAGGAATGGACCAGACTGAAAGCCAGCAGGCAGGAGAAACACGTGGGGAAAGGGGACATCCAATGTGGGAGTAAGGAAATGTTGGAATGGAAGAGTGCGAGGCTATGCCTGGGCTTTTAGCTGGGACCTTGGGCCATCACCAGCCTGGAGGGAGCAGCAGTGTTCATCACATGGTGAGAGGCACAGACAGTGAGTACAGCCCCAGAGGCTTCACCCTGTGTAGCGGCGACTGGAGAGAAATGTATCTGCTTCTTCATCTGGGTGCCATCTTTAGTTCGTGAGGTCGTGGGGCTGTACATTAATGTATACATTCTGTTTGGTAGGTACAATTCAATAAACACCTTATAATTTAAAAAGACACTCAGAGTCTGGAGCCAGATTGACCGGAATTAAATCTTTTCTCTGCCATTTATGAACAGTGCACTTTGGGGCCAATTATGGAGTTATAATCCTGCTTCTCAAATTTTCTGTGACTATAAAATAATGGTGGTCCATGCTGTTGTGGATACAACAAACAAAATCACACAAACTGAAGACGTCCTGTAGAGAAAAGGGACAGCCTGGCCACTCTCTGAGTGAGCGAGCACCCGACTCTCACCTGAACAGGCTTTTACTGCTTTCTGGGAGTGTTACATCAAGGAAGGTCTTCATTCATCATTGTCAGGCAATCATGATCAGACAATAGATAACATTCGAAGAACTATGAGGGTTTATTCTGAGTCAGGGTCAGTTAGCTAAAGAGCCATAAAACTTTGGGAAACAAACTCATTTCAGGCTTGGACCCTTATCAGAAAATTGAGGACATTCTTAGCAAAGCAGGTTTCACAGGATTTTATGCATTCTTAGGCTTGACTGCCCAGGGGAACTTGCCCTTTCCAGCATAGGACTCACCACCCTCTGTCATTGTTTCAAGATTAAGTCAGACAGGGGAAGTAAGGCAGCCAAGGGATTAGGAGACTTCTTGCAGACCTAATGAGGACTCAGGCTATGTCAGAACTGAGGTGTGAGGGTTCCTCACTCCTTTTTCTATAGCCTCCCCAAGTCCTCCCCTGATGGCCCCATCATGACTGTGCTTGTCATCTCTCCCTTGAGGAATCTTACCTGTCATTGGCTAACCAGTCATCCACCTGGGGCCAAGCAGGGCAAAGTAAAAGGGGGCAGAGGCAGTGTCCCAGCTGGGAAGATGAGCTTTGTCTCCTTAGTGGCCTATGGTCCCAAGGTCTCTTTACTCAGCCTTAGCCGTGGAAGATTACAGCTTCTGAAACCAGGCAGGGCAGTTCCCAACAGAATATGTGTAAAAGTATTTAAGAACTGTGCACTAACTTTTACCTATAAATGTGACAGCGAAATAGGTAAGGACTGAAATTCATCCACTGGCCTTGATGGCTTTGGTGGCAGGGCTGAGGGAGGTCCCAAAGGAGGAGTGGAGAAGGAAGGACGAACTCTGTGGCTGGGGCATGAGTGGGGGTAGAGGAAGTGGATGAAGAGCGAGGGGAGATGGCTGTCAAGGTGTTTGTCTCTGTAAGAAAGGGCACAGCCGTGGCAAACAGGTATTTATTACCAGTCCTTTAGTTTTCTCTCTCTCTCTCTTTGAGAAAAGAGCACATGCGTATCAAAGAGCTCAGGTGATCTTTAAGCCAAAAAATTAGTGTGGTTACAAGTCACGTGGTTATATATTTTTCTTTGAAGGTGTCTACCTGTATTAGTGTAAGTCTTGGAAACAGAGATGAATGTCGTCTAAGGCTGGTATAGCCCAGAGACACAAAAATTGAAGTTATAAGATGGGGGAGAGAAGTTGAAGGTTCAACCAAGCAATTCTGGTTTGCTAGAAAATTAAGTGAAGTCAGAATAGTGTTGGTAATTTGGGTGAAAAGGGTGTTAAGAGACTGGCTGGTGTTAGAGAGATTCACTGGCTACATGGGAGTGCTTGAAAAAAAATAGGAGTATAAGTCATTAAGACAACAGAGATGGAGCCATTCAAGGTGGTCACAAAATCTAGGACATGGTCATGGTAGTGAGCACTGGGAGCAGAGAGAATGGCAAGGGGTCAATGCCTGGGCACAACGGGGGGAGGAAGAACGCTCACCTGTGTGCTGAAGTCCCTGGCAAACACGACAAAGTGGCCATGACAGCATCTCCTGAGAAAAGCCCCCCCCCCAATTTTCTTCAGTCACCCACTGCTAATACCAGTAATCTTCAAGTTGAATAAATAACCTGCAAGCATTATTCTGTATCCTAGATCCACTTCCTCTTTTTCTGCTGTGAATGTAGATGGAGAGCAATTGATTGCTACATCCTGTGATGGTCCTTCATTTTCCTAAACACTATTAATTTATTCACTCTTTAATGTTCTCTCTCATAGACTGAGAAATTCTAATTTTTAAACATCTAATTCATTGGCAAAACAGCGGGATACAAAGTCAATATCCAGAAATCAAAGGCATTTTTGTATACCAACAATGAAGCAGCAGAAGCAGAAATCAAGAAAAAAATCCCATTCAATATAGCAAAAACAAAAATAAAATATCTGGGAATAAACCTAACCAAGGAGGTAAAAGACCTGTATGCAGAAAACTACACAACACTGAAGAAAGAAATCAAGGAAGACACAAATAAATGGAAACATATACAGTGTTCGTGGGTTGGAAGAATTAACATCATCAAAATGTCCATACTACCCAAAGCAATTTATAGATTCAATGCAGTACCTATTAAAGTACCAATGGCATATTTCACAGACATAGAACAAACACTTCAAAAATTTATATGGAACCATAAAAGACCCCGAATAGCTGCTGCAGTTTTGAAAAAGAAGAACAAAGTAGGAGGGATCACAATACCTGACATCAAACTGTATTACAAGGCCACTGTAATCAAAACAGCCTGGTACTGGCATAAAAACAGGCACATAGACCAATGGAATAGAACAGAGAGCCCAGAAATAAACCCAAATCTCTATAGTCAATTAATATTCGACAAAGGGGGCAATAACATAAAATGGAGTAAAGACAGCCTTTTCAACAAATGGTGTTGGGAGAACTGGACAGCTACATGCAAAAAAATGAAACTTGAGCACCAACTTACACCATACACCAAAATAAATTCAAGGTGGATAAAAGACTTAAATATAAGCCGTGAAACCATTAAAGCCCTAGAGGAGAGCATTGGCAAGAAAATCTCAGATATTTCACGCAGCAATATTTTTACTGATACATCCCCTAGAGCAAGGAATATAAAGGAAAGAATAAACAAATGGGATCTCATCAAAATTAAAAGCTTCTGCATGGCTAAGGAAAACAGTATCAAGATACAAAGAGAAGCAACAGCTTGGGAAAACATATTTGCCAATGATACCTCAGACAAAGGTTTAATCTCCAAAATATACAAAGAACTCACTCGACTCCACTCAAAGAAGACAAGCAACCCAAATGGGCAAAGGATTTGAACAGACATTTCTCCAAGGAGGACATGCAGAGGATCCAGAGACACATGAAAAGATGCTCGATATCGCTAGCTATCAGAGAGATGCAAATTAAAACCACAATGAGATACCACTTAACACCAGTCAGAATGGCTATCATAAACAAAGAAACAAACAACAAGTGCTGGAGAGGTTGTGGGGAAAAGGGGACCCTAGTTCACTGTTGATGGGATTGCAGACTGGTACAACCACTATGGAAAGCAGTATGGAATTTTCTAAGAAAACTAAAAATGAACGTGCCTTTTGACCCAGCAATTCCACTATTAGGAGTATATCCTAAGAACTTTGAAACACCAATCCAAAAGAACCTATGCACCCCGATGTTCATAGCAGCACAATTCACGATAGCCAAGAGTTGGAAGCAACCTAGATGCCCATCGGTCAATGACTGGATCAAAAAGCTATGGTACATTTACACAATGGAATTCTATGCTGCAGAAAGGAAGAAGGAACTACTACCCTTTGGAACATCATGGATGGAACTGGAAAGCATTATGCTGAGTGAAATAAGCCGGTGGTGAAAGACAAATACCATATGATATCACCATTAACAGGGATCTAAACAAAACAAACAAGCAAGCAAAATATGACCAATGACACTCAAATACGGAACAGGGGGACAGGTACCAGAGGGGAGAGGGGAGAGAATCATGGGGGAAAAGGGGATGGACTCACATGAACAAGTATAAAGGACGCATGGACAATAACTAAGGGTCGGGGGTGGAAATGGGAGGGAGGCGGGGAGCATGGGGCGGGGGGCGGGCAGGGTTGGGAATATAAGACAGAAAGCTGTACTTGAACAAGAATTAAATAAAAAAAATTATCTAAAAAAGAGAAATCTACAGCTCAAAAAAAACCCATATCTAATTCAAAGCTCTTTTTCCTCTATGATTTTTTATTTATTCTAAGTTTGTGACTACTCTGGACTTTGTACTATCAATCCTGAATAGGACTCAATCAGAGCTGTTGTGATTGTTTTTGTTATTGTACTTGGTCTCTTTTGGTCTATTCCTTTATATTTATTCTGTAGGGAAAAATCATAAGGTCTAAAAAGAAATATAAATTACTTTATTGTATTGTAATATAATATTGATTAATAAATAATCTTATGCATTCTATACTTTATGTCCACCTTGTTACTTCATTCCTAATTTTTACATCATGGTGGTGACTTTCTAATTGTTTCCTAGTTTGTTATTCATGATGACCCACCATTTTCACTCTCCCATAGATGCTCCGAAGACCCTCTCCATCGAAACCACAATTCCTCTTTAATGTATTTTACATTTTCCCCAATTTCCAAGGAAAATTTAAATTCTGATTCTCCAAACTATACTCATTCAACATCTTATTAAACATTTAAAAGGCAGAACCACAAAGCTATCTGAATTTCTCATATCAGTACATTTTGACAATGCTACTGCAACTTTGACTGGTTTTGCAAATTGTCTAATTAAGTAATTTTCATGTCACAGCTAAAGAATTTTCAACTAAAACTCTTCATGAAGATATCAATCAACGTGTAGCTGCTAAGAACCAAGATATGAATAACGACCAGAATTTAAGAGACCAAATACAGCATAGGTGAGTTTAAAATTCAATGTCCTGCTTCTTGTCTTTTGAATAGACTGACAAGTAGTCACGTTGGAACCATCAGACCTAGGAAGAAGATGTATTTCCTAGCATGCAGTCCATTACAGGTAAAACGAAACTAGGTAGCTTTGATGCTGCGTGGAACATTTGTGTGCTCGCTTTCACAGCAGAGCATTAGTCACCAGGACTCGGGAGGAAGGAATTAAATCAGGCAGCACTTCCCTCAGTGGTTGCGTTAACTTATTAGTTCATTATACAGAATCCTAATTCAGCCCCTAATTCAGTCTCTATTCAGCAAATGCCAACAAAGATCATGAAATTTAAAGACCTGGACATCAGACAACAGAGTATAGTTCTAAAACGACGTCTGTTTTGCTAAAACAAGTTAAGCTTAAAAAAAGAAACTGTTCTTTCAGTTGTGTGCAATTTGTTCATGGGAAAAGAAAATTTAGATAATTTCATGAAACCTTGAGGAGTCTAAAAATACAGTGATTTACAGGGACAAGTAATTTGAGTGACATTAAGACTGTCGTCTCCCAGGGAAGACAGGAGAGCTTCACGAACCGTTCCAAGAATACATTTGACTTCTATAAAGCAACTGCTAGCTCCTCTTACTCAAAGATCTCTTCCTTGAATTTCTACCCCTGAGAGGAGAGTAGACAGCGCAGGCAGCTCAGGCTGCAGCTGCCCTCGAACTTGAACTCAGCCCTTCCACTAGGAGTGCAGGTGACGCTGCCTTCGATTTCCACTTAGATCCCAACTACCGCTTTCCTAAAATAATTCCATGTTCAAATCTCTGTTCACCCCTTCACATACTTCAAAAGCATGGCTTGGTGGCATTAGATAATTTCTTCTTTAAAATGAGTGTTCTGCCATTGCCTGTAGAGTTCTTCAAGTTGATCTTTCAGATTTAACTATGTGGGCAGCTGATGTTTTCATTATGCATGTCCAATAAATCATGCTTAATGTTACTCAACTATGTCATTCAGTATGTAATATGTATGTAATACTTTGATTTTGTAGAATTACAGGTTTCTTGGACAACTGGTCCTTATTGCAACAATGGTTTTCGGAACCGGAAAATATTTTGATAAAAATCAATGCTGAAGTAGATAAAGACTCTTTATGCCAAAAAGTAAAGGAAATATTTACAAATGAAGTAGTAAAAAAAGAGAATAAAGGTAACAATATTTCCTTATAATTTTGAGCTTATGTGAGAAAAATGTGTGGTTTTAATGAATTTAAGGGGAAATGGAAGTGTGATCTCAAACTTCTCTATTTGTACTATCTACAGATGTCTTCTAGCTCTAATTTTAGTTTTCTGACACAAATGTTTCTAAATAAAAGATTTTCTTTTCTTGTTTTAATTTAATTTAATCAAAAGAGGTCATCTAGCTGAGATATTGTTTTCATGTGAGCAAAAAAATAGCAGAGTTAAAATCAAGACTGTTATAGAGAGCCCTGGCTGGTATAGCTCAGTGGATTGAGCACAGGCCTGCGAACCAGATGATCGCAGTTTGATTCCCAGTCAGGGCACATGCCTGGGTTGCAGGCCAGTTCCCAGCAGGGGACCCACGAGAGGCAACCATACATTGATGTTTCTCTTCCTTTCTCCTTCCCTTCCCTTCTAAAGATTAAAAAAAAAGAGTGTTATAGAGAAGGGTAAAGATCTCAAGCTGTCTACCTCAGCCTTATAAAGAAACAGTGAGTGATTTCTCCTTTTGGAATGAAAACTCTAGGCAGTCTCTTTCCCCCAATCTTCTTGTGTTGGTATGAATTTGTTGATTATTTACTGCTCACTTATATGCCTGCTTCTGGGATATACATTACCCAAATCAAACCCTCCTGACCTCCTGCACACTTCATCTAACCAATAGTGATTTCCTATCAACTCTTCACGGTGTTATTGGAGTTGATTATTGAAAGGGACATGAAGTTCACACACTGCCAGTGGCAGACTTTAACAGTAACTTTCTCTTGAGAAATGATTTTAGAAATAAGTCCCTTTTTTCATCTGCTCCTAACTGCATTGGCAACTGCAGTTTCTTGGTGTAATAAAAATGTTCAGAGTTAATATCACAAGGATTCTACCACAACCTTCAGAGCAAGCTGTCTCCAGACACTGGGTTTGTGACCCAACTAGCATGATAGATCAGTTAACAGATACCAAAATAGCGCATAGGTGTAAACCACAGTCACCAGGACCTTACACTTGGGAAGACAAGCTCCTCCATGGAAACATCTGCTTCCCAAGAAACAGCCACGCAAAGCTGTCAGACAAAACAAATACCAGTCCATCTACTAATATTATTTCAGAAGCTTCCCATGGCACCTGACCGTGGAATCCAGTCTGAGAGGAGGAAGAAGCCTCCCACACTGGTCTCAGAGTCTTGGCTGGGAGGCGAACCCCAGCTGATCCTGAGCTGTAGCTTCAAACATCCACAAAGGGTAGAATCAAACGCACTTCAACCCTCTCCTAAAGATTTTACATTCTAATTGTTGACTACATTAACAGACTAAACTGCCACTTACGTAAGATTTACAGCCCAATCAGTTCATCGACAAATATTTCATCATTAACATACTGAACATTTACTTAGTACCCTGTTAAAAATAAAAGGGCGTGGTGCTTTTATATATTCGGATGTGAAAGAAGTGACCACAATGTGCCGTTAAATAGGAAAAGGCAGGTTATACATAAAATAGTCTCCTTTTTGTTGTTCAAAGTATGTCTGTGTATTAAATACGCACAGAAAAGAATCTGGCAGCATGTACAGGCCTTGCTGGTCAGGGAAGGAGAAGGGCAAAACGGGCTATTTCCCTTTCCACTTATTTGTCTAAATTGTTTGATTTTTTAAAATAATAATGACCATTGTAAGTACACACCACATTTTGTTTGTCCATCAGTGGCCATCTGTGGAAAATATTTTAAGTGCAGAAGAAAAACAAAAATCTGTAAGAAATGAAAGCATGTCTACAAGAGGCTTAAAGCTATATATATTTAAAAAGACTCTTTTTTTCCCCAATTTTTTTATTTAATTATTTTTCAAGTACAGTTTTCTGTCTATTACTCCCATCCCATCCCACCCCCCATCCTCCCCCCTCCCTCCCATTTCCCCCCTTCTCAGTTGTTGTCCATGTATCCTTTATATAGGTTCCTCTAAATCCCTCCCTTATTTCCCCTGAAATTCCCTCCCCTCTCCCCTCTGGTCACTGTCAGCCTGTTCTCTATTTCAGTGTCTTTGGTTTATATTTTAAAAGACTCTTGGAGATTGCTACTTAAAGAATAATTTATTAACTTCCCCAAAACAATAACCACATATTACTTTATAATCAGAAAAGAAGCTGACTTCTACTTTGTACAAACACTGAGTAGAACGAAGCTCCCTTTCTGGCTGAATTGAAGAGAATACTGTCAGGGCGAAGGGAGTGTGTGTAAAAGGAGATAGCCATACAGCACCGTGGGCACTCATTGTCCATGGTTTGGTCAGTAAAACTGTGGCCATCTCCAGCATGGAGGGCTTGATGGTCAGGGAGAGCAGGGACAGTGTGCTGGAGAGGGTGCCCTTGAACCATGAAAGCCAGGACTGAGCAATAACAGGAGTCTGGAAAGACACAAACAGCTGCTCCCGGCCCTGCTGACTGCTCTCCCAGAAACACTCCTCCTTCAGATAACCTCCCTGACTCAGTTTCCAGTTTTGCTCTAACCCCACCTTCCCAGTGGGCCCTCCCTGCCCAGCACTCTGTTTAAAACGGCAGCATTCCCGATCCCTGTGCTCTGTTGTGTTTATCTTCTCAGCACCTATCACCTCCCAACCCCTTACAGAAATCAGGTTATTCACCACGCTCATGGTTTTCCTCTCATCGCTGGAATGTGTGCTCCACAAGCCAATGGCTTTGCTGCCTTGTTTTACTGTTGGATCTTCAGCAACCAGCACTGCGTCTGGTGTTGTTTGTGTGTAGCAGCACCAACAGTAGTAGTACTAGCAGTAGTGGGGGTGGTAGTTTTACCTTATTGTCATGGGCCTTCCTGTCTATCAAGGCACAATTGGGGTTCAGTAAATGGTTGTCACATGAATGAATGAATTGCTAAAACTTCATTGAGTACTAAGTACAATTTTAAATGCTTCGTATCTATCATGTCTATTCACTCATAAACATTGGTGCTACACATCTCATTCCCCTTGCATTTCCACCCCATCCCCATCTCTTCTATCACATGCTTTTTATCTTCTCATTACACCTTTTTGTCTTGTTTTCCCATTGGGAGTTTTGAAATAATCCTTGTCTTTTTCCTATTCCACTACACTAGCTACTTTAATGCTGTTACTTTCACATTTGGCACCCCCTCAACAAGCCACACACACACACACACACAGTTCCCATCCTATTCCCATCCCCAACCTCACCACCAACACCGTCAGAAGCAAGGGAAATGGATTTCTTACTAAGCACAGAGGATGAAAACCTTAAAGACTGGACAATTCAAGGGAAAACCTTAACACGTACATTTAGCCGTAAATCAGTAAGGACAATTCATGTTAATTTAGGTGGTTTATCATAGCTCAAATGGAATAGTAGGTGTCTAGAGTCCCTACTAAAAGCCCATTCTTATCGTCCTTTTGAAGTTAAAAAGAAATTAGAAGAAAAGGAAGCTCAGAGAAAAGAAGAAGTTTCCCTGGCTGAGCCTCCAGCGTTGCCTCCTCCTCTCCCTCCTCCTCCTGAACCAGAAAAAGAGAAGGAAACCCATCCTCCACGTAAGCATTCAAAAACTCCTCCTGCCAAAGGAAAGCCACCATCAGGTGATTGACAGAATAATTTATCTTCCTGTTTGCCAGTTGTTTATTTTCACTTAGAAAGGAGTTATAAATTACAGTACCAATCCATTAATCTAGATTCAGATGTTGAGCAACTTCAATCATAGGAGACCAAGCTATATGCTCAGATTGAGGTGGAAAAGCCCTTAATAGGTGATTGTCACAAAGCCTAGGTCCTTCACCACGTAGGGGGGACTGTGAAGTCCTCATACCCCTGATTAGAATAAGTCCATGAATGAAAGGGGAAAAGGCACAGAAAATAACCGGAATGAGCTTAGATTAGATCAAAAGGCCAGACTTCGGTGTGCTGATTTGCAGAGTATCACATAGAATGAGAGCATCTTACCAAATCGAAAATGAGAATTAGCATAAGCAGTTGTCCCCAAGAATAAGGGATCAACAGTACTCATTAGAGACTAGAATTTATGTACAATTAATCTTCAGTGCAATGTGGTTATAAAAGGACAGACAAGTGCCTGACATCTCAGTAAACATGTACTTATAATGCACGATATGTATGGATAAAGAGCTTGTGTATAGACTATTGTACAGCATAAGTTTTTTCTAATTCTAAACCACTAAGGACCATGAAGTTTGGGGGGACACAATGAAAATAATGGTGAAAGTAAAGTGCTTACTTGTTGAAATGCGTGATGTTGGCAGAATATCATTATCACTTTGGTGCTGTGCATATGAAACAAATGTGTCTGTAGTTTCTGGCTTCAGCTTTATAAAGGACCAGCTGTGCAGTCACCCAGGCCTACCAAGGTGTATTCTTCCTGATGTAGAACCCCATCATCTTTTCTAAACCCCATCATCTTCCTGCTTCATGGAGATTTGAGATGGGTCTGAATGTTTTTAATTAAATTGATGTATACTAAACAATTACATTTGAAGACTTTAATAACATGTTATGGTCTATTAAAGACCACTGTATTCCAACCAAACGGGGCAAAATGTACAAACTCTAAAAAAGCAGTTTTTAGCATGTAAACAGTAAAACACAAAGCCATGGATTAAATACACACCCTTTCCCACCACCTCACTAGGAATTAAAAAAAGAAACAATTCAGAGATCTGGAGGAAAAATGGAAGTCACTAAATGCCTAGTAGAACTGAGAAGACAGAGAGCCTGTGGTTACCCAATGCGGACAGGCTTTGAGCCTGTGTCCGCGGCTCTTCCCTCCGCTTCTTCCTGGCCTGCACACAGGCAGGAGGACCTATATACCTGAGCCCTGCCCTCAGACCAGTCTCAGGTGTTTCTGGTTATAACACAGTTCAGTCTTTACATTGCTGAAGTTTTCTTGCAAATTTAAAGTTGTGTTCTTGAATACTGTGCACTAGAGGAATAATAAAGCTGTTGTTGCTTCAAAGAATGGTTGTATCTGTCTCTTTTTTCCACCAAAGACAGGGCTAGTGCCTGATCTTTAAAAATGTACAGATGCCCTGGCTGGTGTAACTTAGTGGATTGAGTGCCAGCCTGCAAACCACACGATAGCGGTTCGATTCCCCGTCAGGCCACATGCCTGGGTTGTAGGCCAGTTCCCGGCAGGGGAACTCACAAGAGGCAACCATACATTGATATTTCTCTCCTTCTCTCCTTCCCTTCCTCTCTAAAGATAAATAAATAAAATCTTTTAAAAAATAAAAGAAAAGAAAAATATACAGATGGGTTGATCTCCAGGGGCCTAACTATTGCCTTCCAGCAATGACCAGAAGGACAGCTCGGGGCCTTGGGGCACTGATGGGGCAATAGAATGGGCCTCACTGCCCGTGTAGCTCAGAAAAGTTCGGGTAAGCAATTTTAGGAGGGAAATTTCTAGCAGGTTTGTTTATTTTTATATAAAAATTTACAGATTTTTCAAAAGAGAGCATTTCAGAACCCCAAACCTGAGACTTATGAATATGTTCAACTTAAAAATCCAGTTACAATATCCTTTAGAAGCCGAGATGTAGAGAGGAATTATTTACTTAAAAATCAAGGTGGAAATGGGGTAAGGAATGAGGCCTGGTGTACTGAGTGCTAAGTGATTTTTGTGCAAATGTAGCTTTACTTTGGATGTGCATCTGCATTATATATGGGCTTCAAATGCACTTGGGATTAAGTTTGAAAACTTCACAGTGTTGATCCACTAAAGAGTTGGTTTTCAGATCTGTTACCAAATGTCAGAATTTAACTTAAAACTAAAATTTTTCAATGGGATAAAATTCATATTACTACCTATACTGCTATTTAAGAGTATTTTTGAGACTTCAGAATATATTTTAGAACTGATAAAAATAGGCAGAGTGCATGCTGGGCCCAGCAGAAATTAGGCTTGTCCACAATACTTTATAAGTTCGAAGTGCTACGTATCTCTGTTTTTGGCTTTCATTTCTTTGTTGCCTTGAGCTTAAGTTTAAAGCTCATTGAACAGTTGGTTACCCAGAATATTGTTATGAAAGGAACTAGAGGCTTATGTAGACTTTTATTATTATTACTATCATTATTATTATTTCTCAAAAAATTTAGAAATCATTTAGAAATTCATTGCTTTTTATTTCTTAAAAAGCAATGAATTTAAATGTTTGGATGTTTATTTATGTATTTATTGATGAGTTTGGTGGTCAATTATTTTATAGAAATTAACAAAGTTTCAAGGTTACTCCTCTGTGTCCTGCACTATTCTCATTTCTATGGAATCTTGGTTGTTGGATCTGAGATGTTTAAATGTAAGAGATACATGTTATACATTTACACATTCTTATAGCTAACTATCACTTCTAAATACAAAGAATAGGTTCAAATGGGGTTTCTCTATCACAGGCATTTCCACTACCCCATATATTCATCCTTCTACTGAAGAAAAAAAAACCATATAGCTCAGGAGAAAGGGAGCAAAATGATTGAATTTATTTAGTGAATAATGCAGTGATATAGTGAAGTTTTTCAAGAAATCGATTTATTATTTGGGACATCTTATTGACCTCCAGATCATTAGTTCCCCATTTTCGCCTTTCCCACATATTTTTAAACCAGATTCCAGGAAACCCAAGATAAATATATCGAATCAACCCTTTGCATTGCAAGTTACAGTCCACACGAAATGGAAATGCAGAAAGCACAAGGCAGCCAAGCGTGTGGTTCAAGAGAAGTTCAAGATGCGCCCTATCCAAACAGTGTGGTTATTTAGCTCTTCTCTAAGTAGTTTTGGCGTCATTCTTCTTACAGATCCAGTTGTCCTTATGTAAGGATCATTCCATTGAAATAAATTCAAATAGAGACATGTGCTTCAAATAGATCTGTGACTGCCTTAAAACTCTGCCCCTATGTTGCATTGATGAATTCACTATCAAATCCACTACAAAATGTTAGTATTAAACTAACTTCTGTGTGACAGAATAGAATAATACTAATAAGGCTGTCATTTAAGAAGTTTCAATCCAGTCTGTCTTCAGAAGAAGTTTAACTCACAGTGAAGCCCTGGGCCATTTAATGTGGTTCACCAATGTAACTGTTTATCTGTGGGAAATAACATTGGATTGCTTATAAAGCATATAGCTCAGACTACTGAAGAAAACCATCAGTGATATTTGTGTGTTGGATTTTGTTTAGAGCCCCCGCTCGGTAAGAAAGAATCTCTTCAGGAAGGAAAAGGGAAGAAAGGTGAAACTTCAGTCAAAAAGAAAGGTGCAGCAGGTAAAGGTAGATGCAATTGAATATAATTCTGCGTTTTCTAACTGTCTTGGTGAAAGAGCTAGATTGGTATAGTCGGACCCACTAGATACTTCTTTGGGCACTTGTACATCACAAGACCCGGCTTCATGAGGAGTATAACTTTAGTGTTTCTGCAGCCTGGCTCTTAGCCAAGGTCCTGTTGAGAAAAGTGATCCTTGTAAGAAATAATTTAGAGAATATCTAGTATAGAGAATATCTCCTCCTCAATGACATTGTAGGCGTTATCCTTGGGCTAAGCTTTGCCATCAGAAAGCTACATACAGAACTGCATTTCTTGGGTCCCCATGGAATTGCTTTCGTTGATAAGCACTTTGGTATAAAATCATCAACTACTTTTCTGACATATTGCAGTGGAAGTGAAACTCTCATTATACCAAATAATCTGGTATTACATTTTCTAAAAGGATAGTATACCCACTACATCATTCAGGGGCTCATATGAAATCCCAGGTGAGAAATTTCATTTAGAATGCGGGGACAGGCAAATCTTTCTTCCTCTAAGTGGTTAGATAATTAGCTAAATGATAGCACTTCCTTTTTTCTATTTTTCTGTCTGAAAGTTTAGAACCAAATTAGTGGCTCAGATTTAGTATGTGTGCAAAGACCCAGATCTCAGTATCTGCCTTTTAATTCCTTTTCTGGTTTTGATCTTCTACTTTTAGTGGCATTTTTCTTGACCCTAATTTCATTTATGTTTTATTTTATTTTTTTATTTTAACTATTTCTGTGAAATAAGAGGGATACATTTTTAAAGCAATTGGCAGCAGGAAGAAGAAAATCCCAGTCTCTAAAAGCACATTAGTTAGATTTATGTTGAAGCTGCTATAACAAACAATTAATTAGAGATGGAAAGGGAGTCATGGATACAGACAGTTGACATTTTTCCAGGGTTCATTTAAATGGGTTGTAACAAAGTGTGTGCCTCTGTTTAACATTCATTACAAATTGCCAATGTAGTTGCCTCCCAAGAGCGTGTAACATTTGCAAAACAATTGCTAAAAAGCAATCTATATTTTCAGCATTTAAAGATGCATAACCATGAATCTCTAGGAGAATCTCACTCTTCTCTGATTATATGACTTGATGGGCTTAATTAACTAGAGCTATTTGGTAAGTTAACACTGAGTTAAAAAATGTAGCTCAAACGTTAAGGGCCACAACTTATGCTCACTTCTCACCTGTTTATTTTAATAGGAGAATAACTTTTACATTTAAATTATTCATCCTTTGCTTTCTCGTTGTGATCAACAAAATCAGATGAAGGATTGCCATCAAAAGTAGGAGTTAAATATACCTAGGCACATCAGGTGCTAAATCGGGAGGTTAGATATGATAGTGCTCACGCTCTTAAGAACATCCTTAGCTGATAGTGTACAGACTCTAAACATATAGTGAGCAAGTGCAGGTTCACCCAGTAAAATGTGTGCCCTGGGGTGATGTAGTCAGCTCAGTTGAACTAACTCCAAGGTCTTTCAAAATTTTTTGCTTTTATTTTACTGAAATTGTATTATGCTCAATCATATTTGAAATAGGGGAAGAAAAAGAAACTCTTTCCAATCTCGCTTATAATTATACAGTTCTTATGGGAGAAATTTGTCTTCAAGTGGCCACAGCATTATAACTTTTACTTCACTAGAGAGTCAGGTTAAAGGATGAAACATCATCAACAGAACAAAACAGAGGAAAACTTTGTTTATCAACTGAATAAAGATTTTCCTAAATTTTTCTAAGTTAAAAAAAATCTAGATACAATTTTAGACCTGTGGATGATGGATACTCTTTTTAAGTATAGAGGTAGAAGTCACTTAAACTTCCTGCAAGATACAGTTGCCAATTTCCCCTCTACATATAATCCATATATTTTTAAGTAGTATAAAAGTAGAAGATAGAGTTACTTCCTAAAGAGCATTATTATTCACTACTCTTTAAATAAATATATTTTGGGGAAAGAGTGCACAATTCTACAGGCATCTGTAAACTGCATCTAAAATCTCAATAATGAATCTGCAGATAAGTAGAATTTAAATGGAATAAATTCCTAAACTCTAATGGCCTTGATCCTTTAAGGAAATATTGGCTCCTCCTGAATGAGGGTACTTTGGTCAGTCACATGGTCTTTTAGGTCATCAAGGTGCCCCTTAGGTGGTCTAGATTCCCCTCTTGATGCTGAACTGAAAATTAGGCCTCTTCCTCCTCCTTTACCTCCTCTTTCTTCTCTTCTTCCTCTCTCTTTCCCTCTTCTCCTCTCCTCTGCACCCCCCCCCCCCCTCNAAATCTCCTCTCCCCCCCCCCCCCCCGCACTCTTTTCCTTCTCTCTCTTTAACGCCTTAATTCAGCCAGGCTTATGGCACAACTACCTTCATCCACACTGTCTTGACTATAGCAAAAAATCTGTTCTCCCCCTCAGAAGCCCGGTGTCTCATGCAGAAAATACGGGAATATTCTACATTGCCCCTTCTTCTCCTCCCCCACACCCCTCCCCAGCTCTGGCTAACTCCTACGATGACCTCCTTCCAACCCACTCCTCCCCCGGGCTTCAGGGAGCACCAAACACCACTTCCATTACAGCTACCCTCTTTCTCATTCAGTGGGAAGAATTTGATTGGCTAGTTTCTGCAGCGCAAAATAAAATATACTTGTCTCCAGACTCTAAACTTTGTAAGAACTGTATGTTCATTGTGGAAGCAAAAAAAGAGATGAAAATAAAATATCAGGTTGCTTATCCTGACTGAATGAATAAGAGAAGTTGTATTGCTTTTAAATACCTGTTATTGGTATTAATGGTTCATTTCTGGGCTGTAGAAAGTGAGGTTTTTGACTTTTTATTAGGTGATACTGTCCAAAGTCGCTTAGAAATTAATTAGTGAGTTGCCTAAAGTCCAAGGCAATTGTAAGTCATTCATCCACCAGAATCTGGTCCTGCTCATCTGCTTGTGATGGAATGATTTCATATGCATATTTAAGGTTCTCCTAAAGGAAAATCTTCAGGAGGAAAAGTATCGGGAAAGAAGTCCCCTGCTGAATCCACAGTTGTGCCACCTGCCCCAGCAGGGCCACCGCCACCTAAGCCAGGGTCGGAGGAATGGGTCTATGTGAACGAACCAATTCCTGAGGTATGGCAGTTTATATCCAAGTGAGCAGAATCTGTGCTTTTTACTGTTCAGAGTAAGAGTCACACTATTCTTGGCAGCATCCAGAGGCCTTTCATAGATACACACATGTATGTTCATCAAGACACCATGGTGATTTTTTGAGACTACTCATTAAACCACATCTCTTCCTTTCCCCACTCCCTCAAGTTTCTGAGTCATGCTTTGAACTCCTGCTGAGTGCTGAAATGGGGAGAACGAATGTGAGGACAAATGTTCTTCCCATGAACAAGCAGAGAGGCAGTTTCCTGGAAAATGACTTCCCAAGAACACACCCCCAGCAAATGATGGCCCTCCTTCCATATTCTCATGCCCACATCATGGTGCTCTCAGATGAAGTTTAGCCTCAGACTTCTGGAAACAGAAGGAGTGTTTGGAAGCTAACTAAACTGATCAAAGAGTAGCTAATTATCTGGCCTGGGAACTTGAAACAAGTGCACTAGGAGAAGGCGAAGTGAAGCCCCAGGTGAGCCCTGGAAGCTCCATCCAGTTCTTTGCTCGTTGACAACTGCAGAGCCCCGTGTCCACCTAGACACCTCTGGTTGCCTTAATAGATAAATCATCTTAGGAACATCACGCGGAAGGATCTTTCCTTTAGCTGACCTTCTGTGCCGGGCATTTGGGACCCAATCAAGAATTGTAGTGATGACAGTGTTGCCGTTACCATTGTGGTTTCCTAGGGAAATGTCTTATCTCCCCAGTCACCTCCTAGACTCATTAATTAATGTGCATTGAGGGGGAAATTTCTACAGAAAATGCGTGAAGACGAGAACATGATATCATAGAATTATGAATGTTTATAACTAATGCCACTAAGCCAAACAGAAGCTACTTTTAAAAATAAATATATTTAAAAACTGCCATAAAAGCAGAATATCAAAGTGGTGGTGGAGATGGAGATAAAACTTAAATAACATTATTTGGCAAGGGTGGAGAGTAAGGGACAAGAATATTGAAATCCAGTCTTTAACTGCAAACCTTGAAGCCCTTGAGAAGCAAAATCCTAGAGGACAAGAGAGAAGGAGAGGACAGGAGCAGAAAAATCAACGCTAACACTGCCGTGTGGCAGCAGCCGCCATGCAGATCTCCGGGCGGTCAGGATTCTGGCAGGAAACAGACGATAAATGAAGGAGAGTCGAAAAAGAACTATTTACATGTATGCAGCCAGTAAATAAGGAAACCTACAAGGATTAGATTATTATCTCCAAAAGAGGGACACCTGGCAGCCATAGTGGCCCCCAGGCTGAGAAGGTGAGGACCCTCAAGAGGACCTCTGCATGGAGGGGGCCATCTGACAGGAGCGCAACCTTCAGCAGAGGGGTGCAGCCGCCCACATGCAGGGACCCGGCAGAAAGGAGCAGGGACATGCATCCAAGGCCTCCTGTCCTTCCTGCTCTCTCCTCACTTGCCCAGGAGGTGGAGGGCAAAGGTGTTTCCTGAAGTAGTTCTCGTAAGCTGGTCTTCCAAGGCACTGAGCAGGGTGAAGAATGAAGGACAATGAGAAGGTGTGCAGCATGGACTTCTACTTACCTAGACAAAACCATGGAGAAAACACCTTCTCTACAACCAGAAGAGTCTTGTAAAACAAAGCAGGCCGCATGATCCACTCTAGTCCTTTTCCCACTCTCAGCTTCTCACCCAAGTTGCAGAGCTTACCAGCGAGGAAGAGGAAAGAGAGGGCCAGTTAAACTTGAATTTCAGTTGATTGCCAAGTTTAATTGGACATCTTATACTTTATCTGGTAACACTAGTTCCAGGCCTGCAAAGGACCCCAAATCTATTACCTCAATAGACATTCATCCAAAAATCTCTTGGATGAATTCAGAGAAATAACCCCTCATCACTGACATGAACACTAGGGGTTCTCCATACAAAGCAATTTTCCAACTTAGGTGAAATGCAACATCTGTGACATTTTATGCATTCCATAAATATTTCTTGAGCACCTACTATGTCCCCCAGACACTGTGAAAATGATAGGGAAAACTGCAAAGTGGGGAGTAAGCCAACCATTGTTCCTGGTCTTGAGAGACAGAGGATTAGCTCTGGGGAAAGGATGGAAGAAGGACCAAGAACTTCAGGGAGAATGTTTTAAATATTAGCTGTTGTATCTTGATCTTCTCGCTTATTTATTCTCTTTTGGCTCAATTATTCAGAAGAATTTCCACTTTGAAATTGATTTGTATGTTTTACTATTTAACAGGAAATACCTTCATTTTTAGTGCCTTACTGGGAACTAATAGAAAATTCCTACATAGACTCCATCAAAACAGTGCTCAGGAACCTGAGAGAAGACTGGCATATTGTGCTTACCTTCTTATATGAGACCAGGTGAGGGAAGCTTCCGAAACTGGGATTGTGGGGTTGACAGGCAGGACCTGCAAGCTGCAGCTCATCCACTTGATACCTTACAGAACAAGTTTCCAGCAGTTTCTAAGGCGCCCAGATCACAAGCAAGATTTTGTATCTCAATGGCAGGCCGACTTCAACTCACTTCCTGACGACTTGTGGGAGGACGAGGAAACAAAGGCAGAAGCCCACCAAAGAGTGAATGTAAGGGGGTCTGTGACCGGCTGGGCCAGCTCTCCACACTCTCAAACCTTGCAAAACCCAACCCCAGTTCCTTCCTTGCTTCCCTGAGGTGTGAGGATGAGGAGGGAAGTGGTCTGAAGGCTTACTTTCAAGAGTGACCGTGGAAAGGCCCACTGAGAAGGTTGACATTTGAGCAAACTCAGTTCAGAAGTGACTGAGTGGACCGTGCAGATATTTGGGGTGAGAGTGCATCAGTCACAGGGGAAAACAAAGGCAAAGAAAGGCACTGGAAGTGGGGGGGGGGGGCAGTGCTTGGGGTGTTTGAAGAACAGCAAAGAGGCAGGTGTGGCTGGCACAGGGTGAGCCTGGGCCAGAGGGGTTGGTGAGGAGTCAGAGAGCCCCTAAGAGACCAATTATCTGAGGCCCTGAAGGTCATTATGAGGGTCTGAATGAGAGTTAGAGCCTTTGGGCCTGGATGTAAAAGAGTCTATAGTGGAATAAAAGCAGCAGAGAGACCAGTTGGGAGACCATTTGAGAAGCTATTAAAATTAAGTGAAGGCATCATGGTGACTTGGCTGGGCAGGTCACTGGAGAGTTTATCTGAAGAGGTATTGAATTGACAATAGTCCCAGTAAAGCTGAAGTATTTTACCTGTTCTTAGATGTTCCTCAGACAGTTATTAAACATATCTGCCTTTTCTCTTTCCTGCTTATTCATGATGTCAGCCCTCCTATATGCTTCTTCCCCATATCAGTCAGGTGACTGTTGATCGAATGAGAAAATATTTTTGCATTTAAAATATCTTATGTGGGATTTTCTTTCTGAGTTTGACTGTATCACATTTGCTTAGATAAATTAGATAATAAAAAGAAGCAAAATTTAAAATAGCAAATCCATAATCCCATTGCCATTAGATAACAATTGTTATCAGTTTGGGACAATCATTTCTGCAAAATATTTGACTGCAACACAGATATTATTCTGTGACTTTTTTCAACATAGAACACATTTTCTTTCCCAACAAAAACTCATCTAAGTCATTTTATATCTAAAAGATATTTCATTAATTGACTATATCTAATATATTTATAAATATCTGTTGAGCACCAACTTTATATTATAGAATATTATATACTAAATTTTAATCCAGTTAAATATTCACCACATCCTTAATTATTTTCTTGGGCAAATTTCAAAAAAGTGAAACTGTTAGATAATGATGCTTATTTTTTTAGTACTTTTATTGTTTATTTTTTCATTGAATTTATTTGGGTGACATTGATTAATAAAATTAGATAGGCTTTTAAACACCTTAAAAACCTACCATTTTTACTCCAAGTAACAGATTACGAGAATGCATCAATTACTTGATTCTTTTTTGTTAATTTTTGCCAATGTAATGGGCAAATATATGTATTGTATTTTGCCATGTATAATGCACAATTTTTTGCCCAAACTTTTGAGAGAAAAATAAGGATGCACATTATACATGGGTAGTACTAATTTTGTATCTATATAAATGTTTTTAATTCTTTTATTTATGCTTATACATTAAAAGTATAATTCCAGAAAGCAATAACAATATCTGTATGTTCAAAAATAAGTGCTAAAATTATTTTATAATACAAAAAACTAGTATCTAAATACAAATAAAAAATGGAATTAAAAACTTAAAATAAAAGCTTTTTTTTTCCTGAAAGTTTGGGCCAAAAACATGGGTGCACATGATAGTGGCAAAATATGAGTAAATATCTTCTGTAATTTGCATTTGTGTTTTTACAATAGAAGTTGACTATTTTTTCATACATTTATTGTTTATTTCTCTTCCTCCTAAAGACTGTCTATGATTTCTTTTGATTTTTCTGTTTCAAGTGTGCTCTTTTTCTTTTATTGATCCCTAAGACCTCTGTCTATACTGAGGATATAAACCATTGGTTGCTCATATATTACAAATATGTTTCAGTTTGATGTTTGCTGTTATATTATTATTTTCTGAAGATCTAATTGGCTTTATGAAGCGATTCCTGAGTCCAACAGCACCCCAGCCAGCAACCAGAGGGGCACTTGCCTTTCTATTATTTTAGATGAGTTTTAATATGCAGAAGTCCTTTCATGCTTGTGTAGATAAATACAGACTTTTTTTCTGTATAGCTTGTCTTTGTGGTCAATTTAAAAGTTACGTCTCTAGCTGTGGCCAGTGTGGCTGCGCTGGTTGGAGTGACATCTCATAAACCTAAAGGTTCCAGGTCAAGTCCCCCTCCAGGGCAACAGAAACGAATATGGAAGGCACCCAGTCGGGGTTTCTCTCTCTCATTGGTGTCTCCCTCTCTCTCTCCCTTTCCTCTCTCTCTCGTTGATGTTTCCCTCTCTCTCTCTCTCTCTAAAAGGAATGCGAAAAATGTCCTCAGGTGAAGATAAAAAATACATCTCCACTCCAAGATTATATAATTAATTTATTTTAATATTCTTAAATTTATTTTAATTTTTCAGTTGCCTAAAATATGAAAAAAATCTTATTTATTTAAGATGGAGACTAGAAAGTTACTTAGAGTCTCTCTTTGGAAGGTTCAGTGAGTTTGGGCCAAGTCAACCACATTAATATTATAATTCTTTTTAGCAGTGGATCCTCAGCAGGATAAAGAAACCTGTGAAGTGTAAAAAAATAAACCTGCACTTGCTTCGGGCCCTGTGTCTGAACTCTTTAGGGTCGGGTGGGCCCTTATATTCCATTCAGTTGTTACAGTGTCATGGGTCATTCAGACCGAAGCAATTATTCTATTCTTTTTTACATTCATATACCTACATGGTCTTACAAAAAACTGACGAGAGTAAAGTAAGAACCTCTGTGACTGCTACATTTCTCTCCATTTCCTTGCTACAGTTTTTGACTTGCAGACTTGAACGCAGCGACAGTGTTTTGGAGGAGGGGTTAGACCCCTGAAAACGTAGCCACCATGAGTAAAGTGACCTGCAGTGCATTTGTGGCAGACACGGGCGTGTGATTTGGTGTCTTTCAGATGGACTAGGAGCAAACTAAACATTTGTTGAATGAAGTGCCTTAGGTGTAGATTTTCTTTAGGGACATTTTTAACACAAGCAAAAATGTGTTAAAAATGATTTTAGTTTTATTCCAAGGAGGCCATTGGAGCCACACCCCTAAAGCGTGACAGTAAGGCTCCTTCTGTCCAGGATTTACGGGACCGCCTGTGGGACATCTGCGACACCCGGAAGGAGGAGGCTGAGCAGGAGCGTCTGGACATCATTAACAAGAGCTGGTTGCAGGACTCGGTTGGGATAATGATGAACCACTTCTTCTCACTCATGCAGGTAAGGGCGGCGGTCGCTGTGACCCAGACTCTTCACACCACAGCCAAGTTCCTCTGTGACAGGGCCTTGGGGAATGTGAAGGGTCTGTCCAGGGCTTGTTTTACCCACAGCACTCTGCCTGCCCTGAGCTGAAGCAGAGGAAGGTAAAAGCTGAAATAAATCTTTTTGGTCCCAGCCAAACCAGCTCCAGAATGGACGGGGTCTTGAGCAACCACTCACCAGCTCTGCTTCCAGGAGACCTAGAGCTGTGGCGGGGACAGCAGAGATGGGGACTCCGACGGTTTTCACCTTGTTAGCCCCTCACAGTGGGACACCTAAAGTGGCCCTGCCCCCAGGCGTGGGCTAGATCAGGCTCAGTAGGCATCAGATTCCAGAAACCAGGTTGTGTCTGGATCGAAAAGCAGGCCATTCGTCAGAACCTGATTAACTTACATTTGCAGCCTGTTAAATAGACAGTCACACTGGACACGGAGACAGACTGATTTTATTCCCAGACGACTGTCAGCAACAGGGGAGGGAGCACAGACCAGGTGTGGCTACCCAGCTCCACCAAGAACAAGGGTGCAGGGGAAAGGCGAGCAGGAGCCAACCTGTGCTTTCTAACTGGCCTTGCCTGAAGGGAGGGTGGGCTTTCTCCTGTTCTCCTGACAGGAGGAAGTCACACCACTAGGAGCAAATCACCCTCCCAAAGGAACCGAGGCCTAGGGGCTTTCCGCCTTGATGCTTCTTCCATTCCAAAGAGATGCTTCCCAGGCCTAGAGGGGGCTGCACCTCCTCTCAAGCAGCCCCTCATACCCACGCCCCTCTGACAGCCGTCACTCTGTTCCCTCCATCCATGCTTCTGTTTCTACTTTGGTCTTAACTTCCAGAAAATTTATTTCAACCTAAATGTTTTAGAATAGTGCTCACAGAGCTTATATAGAAAATATGTACAGAGAAGGTTGTTTTTCCTTGGGAATTAACGTTATGTTTGCTACGAAAGGCAGAACTGAACCGTTTTCAAGATACAAAGAGATTCCTTCAAGATTATTACCGGGCAATGGAATGCAAAATCCCAGTGGAAGACAGCAAGAAATTCACTCACATTCCGCTGCTCCAGCTGGATAGTAGAGACGCCTCGGAAAACCACCTCAGGTAAGACAGGCTCAGGGCTGCACTGTAAGGGGTCTGAGCACAGAACTTTGTGATTTTAAATTGAATACCACTAATACAAAAAAAACACACTCCTGTATCTGCAAATCCAAAAAAGCTCTAAAAACTGAAAACTTTCTCTAATTTCACTTAAGACTATCGACTTGCATATTTATCCCACTCATTGGGAATATTTACTCATTTTTGCCGCAGAGGTACAGTGTGCTTTATTACAGAACGCTTCCACAGACTCTGCCAGGGATGTTAGGGAAAATGTAGTATGTGTGAATTCTGAATTCTGAAAACACTTTTGACCTCAGAGATTTCCAGTGATGGATAGTAAACCGCTGTCACTTTATGAAAGGTCCCAAGCTGCTCTGTGTGCATGTGTATCATGTTATGTAAATGAAAATTGAAGGGGCTATGAGTCTTCTTTTACAAGTAAGAAAATTGAGAAATAGCCCTGGCTAGTATTAGCTCAATGGACTGAGCCCCGGCCTGCGAAACAGAGGATCACGGTCCAATTCCCAGTCAGGGCACATGTCTGGGTTGTGGGCTAGTTCCCAGCAGGGGACACATAAGAGGCAACCATACATTGATATTTCTCTCCCTCTCTCCTTCCCTTCCCCTCTAAAGATAAATACATAAAATCTTTTAAAATTTTCTAAAAACAGAAAGAAAATTGAGAAATAGTGAAGCCTTAGTCATATGTGATTATGACTTTATGAAACTAAAAAACATTAATAATCTAACATGAGATTTGTGCCCACCAGAAAGTTAACTTGGTGGTGAAGGCAGAATAATAATTATATTTTCAGCTAAACACACCTGTGCAATATAAAAGTTTTATAAATAATTTTTATAGACCCAGTGGGTAGGGATGGGAGAAGGGCAAGAACCCAAATGCCAAGAAGCTATAAACAGGTAGAAAACTGTCTTGGAGAAAGAGGGGTGAGAGCGGTGGTGAGTCACATGATGGGGCTCCCAGTATAAAACATTGAAAGAGCAAAAATTAAGAATTCAAATAAAATAATAAGAGAGAAAACAAAAAATTTTAAGTTATCTGAATGAATTAAAAATAAATTCACAAAGTAGAATTAAGAATTAAAGTAACATTTTCTCATGACCAATCGTCAGATCATGAGAAAGCAAGAAACTGTGGGTATGAAGGCGGGAGAAAAGAAGTTAGATTTTTTTAGATGATATACAGGCCCCGAACATTCAATCTAATTTCCGAGCTGAGCTATGTACTGTAGACTGAATGTAGTGCATGTACTTTATTTTACAAGCTTGCTCAGTCAATACAGGTAGCAGGAGCTGCTCAAACTAAATGTGGGTAGTGAGTGAGTTCCAAGTCAGATAGATCTGGCTTCACCCCGGGTCTGTTATTTACCAGCTACACGTACGCAATATAAGATAATTGGACTGCTTGGGAAGGTCGCTGCAACTCTCCAGTTGCAGTTAAGGCTTGGTTTTCCTTAACTGCAAGGCCAGGTTGTTGTGAAGATCACAGAAATCAAAATCCTCGAAGCACTGAGAACCATGTCTGGGAATCAGAAGACTTGAGATCTAGTCCCAGTAATTCTTATTAAATGGTGACTATTATTGTTATGGCATAATATGATAGCTAAACTGTACTTACTGACGTGCACTATTTTAACGGTGAGTATTGCATGTTCTTGCTCTGTTTGTTTTACCCTCCCCTTTTCCAAAAAGGATTTGAATAAACTGGAACTCGGTAGGCTATACGGTGCTCTGAGGCCCTTTCTTCTCTCTCTAGACTTCTTCCATCGAGTCCCATCATGTCCCTGTCAGGCCCATCTGTAAACAAGAAGACATAAGACACGAACACAGGAGACATGTTTAACTCAGCAAGCTGCTGACGGAGAACTTTGAAATTTAAAACAGCAAAAAATTGCAGAGGCAATATGAACCTTCAGAGCCATCAAAGGAAGCCAAGTTTCAACGTCTACAGAAGCAGTGCATTCCATCCTTAGCACAAAATAGCAAGACAGGCGTAATGGGAAAGCTGTTAATGTTGGTCAGGAGAACAAAACGGGCAAAAGAACAGCCAGTTCTTATTTTCTGCAAAACAATGCAGCACCAGTCTTAACCTCAAATCACTGCTGGGAGTCTGCTCTTAATCAGTGTATCAGCCAAGCCACCAATTAACCACAGTCTCTTTGACAAACGTAGGGAAACCAGCACAGTGTTAAGCATTTTCACATAGCTTGTCTACTTTCTCTCTTCAGCAAACATAAAATGACTAATAATGACTTATTAGCTAATAATTAGTAATTACTAGTAATCAGTAATAGTCATAGTGATAGTATTATTATTATATTTCTATTATTTCAGGAGGAACAGAGCCTCAGGAAGCTGTGACATATCACGTTGCTGTCTACTGATAGTGGCAGAGCTAGCTAGACCAGTTTCTCCCGGTCAACACATTCTAAATTGAAATTCTTTTCTAAACAATATGCCCCCACTCTGTTCTTCAAAGCAAGGTGTTAGAAAATGCATGCGGTACCGCATTAAACATCCAGAGATGATCAAGCAACCTTGCCTTATGAAGCATATGAGTCTCATGTCTGGGACTGGGATTTGGCACTGCCCGACTACTGAAATGTGAACTGTCCTGTGGGTGGACATGTTCTGAGTGGTAAACAGCTCCTCAGCACATGGCCGTTATAGGCACAGTGCACTGTCGAGACTCAAGCATTCTGAGAATCAAAGAGCCAAGTTCAAGAAACCCTGTCTGATGTTTCCCAAAAAAGGCTACCTAATTGTTTGCAGGGGTTCACAATCATCTTTTTGAATCACTGCTCGGTTCCCCCACAACTTGACTCTGACTTAGCAACTGTGTGTTCTCACTGTTGCTCCCGCCTCTCCTCCACCAGACTCAGCAAAGGCAACTGGGGAGCTCCTCTCTCCCCACTCCTTGCCCCAGTTGAAAGCTCTCACTTTCTGCCACCGAGGTAGATGCCAGTCCCAATGAGCACTCTTACCTATGGATCTCTCCTGCCCCTGCTAGCCTTTGAGATCCTGGGACCATTAAGGAATAGAGTGTTCCCAGGGCAGCCCTAAACTTTCTACGTGGAACAGCAATATGATTGGCAGAAGGGGGAGGGAGAATGTGGCGCTGTGTCCCCACATCCTCTTACCGAACAATGAGAGGGACTCAGCCACCCATACAGGAGAGGGGGAGTCTCCTGGAGCTCTTCTCCACTCGTGGCCGAAACGTTATCATCTCCCTGGGAAACCCCCTTGCACACCCTGCTTAACTATCCGCTTCAGGAAGCCAAGTGCTGGTCATCTTGGAGAAGTGATGCCCAGTTCCATGAGGTTTGCATTTTCATGGGTGATTTACTCCTTGTTGCCAGCTTACGTCCTGGATAAATTTCAAAATTGCAGTTCTTCATAATTGCTATCATTTAATCCCCTCTTCATAATCACTAAGTATTAAACCTGAAAATTAAGTTTTGTCATTGTTTCTAGTTTCCTCTTGCTTTTAAGACATTCTAGACCACACAAACACAAAAAAAAACCATGAATACAGTCTTTCGTAGTCTTTTCTTTGCTTAAAGAGTTTTACCAGGAGAACTTTGAAAATTGAGATTTAAAGCAAGACAACAAAATTTGCATGGTCATGAAAAGTAGAATTCTGTTAAATAAAATCTTTATCTTTCTTTTTTTGTTTTCCAAAGAATTCCTCTTGCTTCTCGAATATCTGTTTCTCCGGATTCGGCTGTCTCCAAATCCAAACCAAAAACCATACTGAAAGTCAAGATTGACCACTCGCTGGAAAAAGTAGAGTTAAACCTCGAGGCAGATGAGAAGTTGGTGATGGACACCTGGCAGCAGGCTTGCTTAGCAATATCTCACATGGTGAGCTGTGCTTTTTCCTGTCTGTCCTTTCAGTAATGCCCATACATCAGATACCAACATCGGTGACATGCTATGGATGAAAAATTTACATTATGTTCACAAGCATTGTATACATTTATATTTCAACTTTTCCCAAAAGAAAGACAAAGTGAAACCATTAAAAACAGCAATTATGTGAGATCAGTAAAGGAGTGAACCAACACTTAGGTTATGTTCTGTGCTGGGCCGGACAGAGTTCCCAGGGCAGGGCCCCCAAGGGCCAATCAGGAAATGTCCATGAGGTGGGTCAAGTGTAAGGCAGCAGGGAGGGTGGGGACTGTGGCCAAATGGAATTCACACCGCTGTCTGCAGACGCATGGGATTCTTGGCCCTGACCAACTTTGCCATATAAGGAGGATGCTCAGTATGACTTGATTTTTAATTTTCTAAGAAAAGCCAGAAATGCATATTTTATGTGAAAGATGAAAATTCATATTTTAATATGTTAGAAATAAAATCAAAATTTAAAAAATGTACAGAACCAAGCAAAAAATAAATCTGCCCTTTTGGACCCTACTTTATAACCTCCACTGGGCATTTTACCTACATCACTTGTGAGGTGTTATTATCCTCTTTACATTGGAAAATGAAGGTGCACAAAGGTTAAGAAACTTGCCCCAGGTCACATCAGGTAAGTGTCAGAGACGGGGGTCTGTGTGACTTCAGGGTTCACATCCTTTCCACCTTTCCTGGGAGGTAAAAAGATGATAGTCCCTACCTGAGCCAGAACCAAATGCAAGGACTCAGGGAGGTCACACAGGTACCCTCAGTCCAGGCAGCAGCCTCACCCACACACAGTCTAACTCGGCCGACCACTGTTAGTGTCGCCCTGCAGCCCTGGGTCCACAAACGCGGCTCCCACCTTCATTCCTTCGGATTCTCCCCGAGCTGTCGCATTTGAACAGAAAGCGGTGCCAACTTCCCAAATGGCTTTACGGAGAAGGTGGAAGAGGATCCCGCATCACAGTCTCTCTTGGAGAGCAATTGGCGCTTCTGATTGGGCATTTTCCAGGTCCCTTCCTGGCCACTCTGCCTCCAGGGCTCTTTCTCTGGCATTGTCCCACAGCTCCCTCAGTGCCTCCTTTCTGCCACCTGCCCTTTGGTTCCACTTTCTTTCTTTTCACGCTCTCTAGAGTGATTGTCAATTCTTCTCATTGTCTTACTTCTTTTCAAAATCATTTTAGTGTGCATTTTGTCACACATAAGAAATGCGCATGAAATATAACTGAATGGCTTAAAGAACCCACCCAAAGTGCACACTCATGGAACCACTGCGTGGGGAAAAAGAAAAAGTCTGCCCCTGCCAAGTCCTTCTTGTGGCCCTTTCCAGCCCTAACGCCCTCCTCCCTACAAAAGGGAACCTCATTTCACCTGTTTAGTAATCATTTCTCTGATTTTCTTAAGGGTTTTTTTTTTACCCGTATTTATAACTGTAAACATTATTGGTGAGCTTTGCTTGCTTTTGAGCTTTCAGTAAACAGACTCATTCCTTTTGTCTCCTTGTGTCTTCTTTTGCTCCATAGTACTTGTGAAATTCATCCCATCCTGTTGAGTGTAGCTGTATTCTGTTCAATTTTGTTGCTGTGTAGTGTTTCATTATAACAATACCTCACACTTCATTTAACCAGATACCCATTCGGGCTCCCAGTCTGGTTCCTTTCTGGGAACTGCCGTGATGGACACTCCCATACGTGCCCACGGATAAGCACGTGCACCCTTGACTGTGGAGTGTGTCCCTAGGAGAGTGCGCCATCTTCGGTGTCAGTGGACAGTACTCTACGGAGTACCTCCACTCTCCTAGGCAATACTGAATCCTGTCCCCATTTGACTGCAGTGTCGTCGTCGTCAGCAGCTAGCTGACCACCATCATAAATGAGGCCTGCTGCACTGCTCAATTTGCCTACCCTCACACTCAGACCACACCTGTTGTATCATTTATGTGTTATCTGGATGAGCAGACCTCCCCACCTTGCCATCGCTCAAGAGCATTCTGACTCTTCGCGGCATTTTGACTTTCCATATGCATTTTCCCTTCAGCTTGTCAAGATGTATGAAAATGTTGGCTGTGGATATTTTTTTCAGATAGTGCTTATTAGATTATGGAAATTCTTTTTCATTTCTAGCTTACTTTTTAATGAACCGTGTTATCAAATGCTTTTTCTGCATCTGTCGAGATTATCAGATTATTTTTCCTTTATTTTGTGTTATGTGAAATATATCGGTCAATTTTTTAATGTGAAACTTAAGTCCAACACTGTGATGAAGAATCATCCTTCTTAGACATTGCTGACTTTGTCTTCCTAAGAATTTGTTTGGGATTTTTGAATTTTTGTTCATGTAACTTGTCAGCCATCAGCATCTAGGTAACATGAGCCTCATAAATTGAATTGAGATATAACTTTGTAAGACTTTGTGGAAGTTGGAATTATTTCTTCTTGAAATGTTTGGTAGCTTCGAACAAGAAGCCACTTAGGTTTTTAAGAAGTTTGCAGGAAGGGTTTGTTGTTGCTCCCTGCACTCAGGAATTAATTTTCTTTAATTGATATAGTGAAATTTCTATTAACTGTTTCTTCTTGGGGGAAAAAAAAAAACCTGGTTGGCTTTGGGAAGTTTTATTTTGCTAGAAAATTTTCCACTTTTAAATTTGCAAATTCACTGGCATAAAGTTCTTTAAAGTAGCCTCTTATGTTAGTGTTACTATAACAGTATATTACCTTCTTGATCAGCTTACCCAAGAACTTTATCAATTATATCAGTCTTTCCAAAGAACTAACTTCCAACTTCATTGATTCATTTTACTTTTTGTTTCTTTTTGGTTGGGATTATTTTCCCTTTTAAGCTTTCTCATAAACTGACTCGATATTGCCTCTTATATAGTCAGTGGACGTTAACTATTTCAACACCTTGGCTAATGCCATTTTTCTCTCCTAAGTTCTGCTCCTTTTTCCTTCCGTTTATGGAAACCTCATACTTTCTTTAAGTTTTCAGGACGAGTTCCTGCCTGGAGTCCTGGCCAGTCAGTTAGTCACCTGCCTCCTGAAGCCCTGGCCTTCTATAATCATATGCTCTTCAATCTCTTATAACACTTACTGTCTCTCCCATTTCTTTGGCCTTTATCTAGATTATAATTTGTTTTTGTTTTTTTAGATTTTATTTATTTATTTATTTATCTTCAGAGGGGAAGGAGAGAGGGAGAGAAACATCAATCTATGGTTGCCTTTCGTGCGTCCCCTGCTGGGAGTTGGCCTGCAGGGAACTGGCCTGCAACCCAGGCATGTGCCCTGACTGGGAATCGAACCGTGATCGTCTGGTTCGCAAGCCCGCGCTCAATCCATTGAGCTATACCAGCCAGGGCCTATAATTTGTAATTTATAGTTTGTTGGTTATTTTCTTGAATACTAACTAGATTCTAAAACTTTTGTATCCCCCACTCCTAGCATAGAGTCCATATCTAACATAACACTAAGCCCTAAAACCAGCTTGGGGAGGCTGCTGCCACCACAGCAGTGACACCGACATTTGTGTTAATGACGGTGGCAGTGACGGTGAGCGTCCCTGCCAAGGCAGCAAAAGCTGCCGAGCACCAGAGAGTGGGAAGCCAGAGCTAGGAGTTCTAGAAAAGTATAAATTATTCTTTTCATTGCTAATTGAGCTACATAAACCTAGTTTACAAGTCTTGTGAGTCCCATTAAAATTACCTGGGGGAGATGACGTTTTAAAATATGGCATGTAGACATTTGAAATTTCAAAAGCACTGTTAGAAAGAGAGCATCCTGCAACACAACGATCACTGGCCACCCCGCCTGAGTAAGCTGTGTGATTTTAGGAAACCCTGAAGCTTTAGTTCCTTCAATATATAACATTCTACTTACCTTTTCTTTCTTGGATGGTTGAAAGATTTAATGAAATAATGTATACGAAAGCGTTTGAGAACTTGTAAATATAATACATCATTATGTTAAGATATTTATTCAAAATTATACTATTTTCCTTGTGGAACTTTAAAAACCACATAGAAAGTGTAGGAGAAAGGGTTGTTTAGTAATTACAGTTACTTATATTTGAACGCTACTTTTATGTTTCTCATAGGCATTTATGACTTTGATGTTCCATGACCATAAGGAAATTTTGAGTTGCAAATGAGACAGGTGTGATTCAGGAAGTTGTTTCAGGGAAAACAATAGCAGCCGAGATTAGAGCTGCTGAAATGAGAACACTTGAACCCAGGCTTTCTTCTGCACCACAGTTTTACCAGAGCTATCCGTTTAGCACACTATGTTAATTTTTAGCAAAACTTGCTTCTAATTAGCAGGTATGCAATGATTTCAGAGAAACAAGTCATATTTAATGCCCACAATGCCAAGGCATTATTCCTAGCGTTTCTTCAGCCTTACCAGCCGGATTGCTGGAGGTGTTGTGAATGATGTGGATTCTTTTGAGAAAGACCCGTAGGTCTCTGAAGGAAGTCAACAGAAAAATGAAGACGATAATGACCATCCTCATCATCCCCAACCCAGGGTTGTTTACCGGGGAGGAAAATCCAGTTTTAAAGGAAATTGCTAACTTACCTGGTGCTTTGCAAGAACAGATTACAAAATGAATTGCTTGCAATTTAGGAGGAAGTGTTAATAAGCCTGCTTTCAGCATTTCCAAGAATTTGGAGTGGAGTATATATCATTAAATCCATTTTTATCAAAAGAGAGTCTGATTTTTAAAAACAATGTAATACTGACTTGCTCCTTGAAACCTGTCTGTATCTTTGCAAGGTCGCACTGTCATTAAAGAAGCCGTGGGTGTATTCTGCGGAATAATATTATGTTAAAAGAAATTCCATCCATTAACACGCATCTCCTGGGCATCCCCTATGGACACAGCGTGGTGCTGTGTGGAGAAGTCCAGGAAGTAGAACCAGCCCAAATCTCGGGAGCTGTAAAGCCCACACTTAACACTCACAGAACAGTAGGGACTCCACTAAGTGTAGGGAGTATTAAGTGTAGCAGGGATCAGGGGCGGGCAGGAATAGGCTGGTCTATCTGGCCCCCAGGACTAAGCTTCTTTGTGGACAGAGATTGTGCCTTTATTCACCTTCCCCCAACTTCCTCTTTCTCCTCCCTGCCCCTCACCCAGTTCTTTCCAGAAATGATGCCAGGCTTGGAAACAGTAAGCACTTTAATAAGTAAATAAATCCCTGTGGACCACCATTTCCTCACCAGTCACCTTGTTAAGATTTAAAAGTTGAGCTATACGTGGCTCCTGCCTCCAAGCTGTGTGCAGGATTTCCTTCTTCCTTTCGGGAGTCTTCCTTCAGCTCTCATTGCTCAGGGCTGCACCCAGGAACACCCCTCAGCTCTCCAGGGGCAGTTGGACTTATTTCAAAGGTTCAGTCTTTCTAACAGTAGGCACAGCCCCAGCTGCACAAACCCCAAGACGAGGTTTTTCTGCAGCGTGGAGGGTAGAGCCAGCCTCAGAGGGGAAGTGAGGGCAGCCCCCCAGCTCTCTCCATTCATCAGCTATTATGGGATGGCCGCATAACTCACCTCTCAAACCAGGATGCATGAGACTGAAGGGAGGGGGCTGCTGAGCTGGAGGGAAGCTGAAAGTCCCCCGAGTGGAGGAGCTAAGAAGCAACATTGAGGCCAGCCTGTAGGACAGGTCATCCCGATGAACACCGCATGTGTAATGAAGCCCAGGATTCACGTGTTCCCAAGCCTAGTTAATATAGGGCATGGACTCCCCACAGTTGGTGGGGGAGCGTGAAAAATTCTTAACCACTTTATGCATAAAACACAGGCATAATAAAATACATAGACAGATACAATATCTTCCACATGAATAAAACTTCGTGGAGAAGGATGTGATTGGGAGAAGCTGTTTTAAAAATTCCAAAGGGGGTCAATAATTTAAAAAATTAGAAACACTGATAGAGGGGAATGACCCTGACTGAAGGCCAAGAGATAATGGGAACTTGGAAGGACAAGGGAGGTTAAACCCATGGGGTCGAAGATTTAAAAGAAAGGAATTTTTGCCTCACTGGGGACCCGTCACAGTCGGGAGGTGACAACAAGGAAGCGTAAGGATGCGCCCCCTGCAGGCAGGGCCGGAGCAGCCCCAAGCGGCTGACCCAGGGGAAGCCGCATCCCAGTACAGGGCTGGGCTTCTGTTTCAGTAAAAACATGGAAGTGTGTGCTCTTTAAGACTGAATAGGCGGCCTGGTTGTTTGCTCCGGTTTCAGTGGAATCGCCTGAGAACGATCCAAATGGTTATCATAGTTCATGAACGTTGCCCTAACTGAAATATTGCTCTTATACAACCAGGTGGCTGCTGAAATTCACCAGAGGCTCCTGGAAGAAGAAAAGGAAACCCAGCTGGCAGAAACAAAAGAAAAACCTCCTCAGACGAATGCCAATAAAAAGGTCACAAAGGAACCACCCACACAGAAAAAGGCAGACAAAAAAGAGAAAGGTATTCATGGTTTTAGCATCCAGAACTGTGGATGCTTAAACCTCACCTTGATAGAAAACCAGCATCTAACAAAGCACACTAACCTCTAAGCCTCTGTGCTCTTCACTAGGTTTAACTTCGAGACCCAGGCTTTGGTGAACTGTGGTGTTAGTCGGCAAATCATACCGCACACCTGTCCTACCTAACTTCTTTATCTAAATAGCCAAGTATATCCAGGGCCAAATTAACCTTGAAGACAGTTTGAACATGTTAAAGGAACTCCAAGCTGACATTGTATGATCTGAAAAGTGTGTGCAACGGGGCTGACAGTGGCTGCCGTGACTGTCACTGCCGCGAGAAGTTTAAAAGCTCATTATAAGTCTGTTAGTTGAAGGTTCAGTTCAGGTCTCAGGTTTTATTCAAGTAAGTCCTTATCTCCAGGGGCCTCCTGGAAAGTAAAGGGAAAGGAAAACTCGGGTTGGCTGAGAACAACTCTTCACCTTCCGGATCAGCCCTGACACCCATATCATCTTCCCCTCTGAATGCCTCTTCCACGTGTACATTTTTGCAGTGACTTGGGGCAAGAGAGGAAGAGATGGCAGTCCGTGGACACAAGTCCCTCCATGCATCGAGCGCTCATGATGTGTGTTAGGCACCTGCTCTGTGAAGCATGCTCTCGTGGGTGCCGAGAACAAAGTGGGGAACCTTAGGAAAACAAAAATCTGGCCCCTGCCCAGACAGAGCTTGGGGCCAGTAGCAGAGACACACATGTGGCCCATCATTGTTCTTTGGGAGGGAAGGGACAAGTCCCTTTAGAACAAAGTCACCTTCCTCCAGCTGAGGTGCCAGGGAAACCCTTCTGAAGGGGAGTCCATTTAAGCAGCCATGGGTGGGAGTTAAGACAAAGCCTGAGAGTGGGGGTCGGGGGCTGGGGCTGGCACTTGAAGCAAATGGAGGAGTGGCACTGCGATAGAGGACACGCCCCTTCAGTCCGTTGATGATGACAAATGGTATAGGCAGCATTGGAGGGAAATGCTGCAATTTATTTTAATGAAATAACTAGCTGAGTCTAATCTCTTAATTTCACAGGTGATAAAATAGAAATCCAGGAGTTTAAGCTCTCTCTCATTTGTAACTTGTACATACATCCTCCATTGCAATGAACACCTCTTATTACAGCTTCCCTGTTTACATTTATATCTTCCCCCGCCAAATTTAAAACCCTAGAGGTAGGACCTTCAAGAACAACTTAGTGAGTTAAGTAGAATTATATAACATGGGCCCACAACCAAGAATCACACTGTCAAATTCTTGACCACCAACTTCTTTTTGCTTAGTTTTCCTCTGTAACCGCTGAAGTACTTGCAGTTAAGTACTAGTTGCAAGAGAATTCAGTCAGTTACAGATTCTTGTCCATCAGCTACATTTCAGCCATATCTTCTTGAGGTCATCCTCCAGTCTGTTCTTGATGAGGACCTGGGAAACCCATGGCTAATGTAAGTAACCCTTGTGGAGTGGTCCTTCTGCCGGTGGCTAATGGCATCCACAGCATGTTGGGGGTTGCTAACGTCTGTCCCCACACTCTGAATCGCCACCTCTTTGGAGTCAGTAACCATGTCTGCACGTGCTGCACAGCCCCCTTTACCCATGATGCTCCACGTCTGTGGCCAGCGCAGATGCCACGCGAAGAGTTCTCGGGGCAAGGCCCTCAGGACTTCATCACGCACACCGTCAGGGCCAGGGCTCTCTCCTTTCCAGAGTACCAGAGGTTCATAGCTCCAGATGTTTTCCTATGTACTCATTTTGTCCAAGCACCACGTGTGTGCACTCACCCACTGTGAGTTTATTCAGCAGGTTTGGTTGGCCTTTCAGGGAAATCATTATCCATGATAGACGCCACTCCGGCAGCACAGTCAGCAATGGAGATTGCCGAGATGGAAAAGAAAAACGAGCTGAGACTCAAAATAAAGGAAGAACATCTTGCTGCCCTGCAGTTTGAAGGTAGTAACTGGAAAAAACTAAGATGATTCTTTTTAGTAGAAAATGGACCACTAAGCCAACAGCCCACATGGACAGCTCAAACCGTGTCTATGAGAACACAAAGCAAACTGATTAAAAAGTACAGCATTCAGCTGGCTGTTTTCGTGTGACCCTGTGAAGACTGGGTTTGACTGTTGTGTAATTATCTGCTTGTTTCTCAAAAAGAAAAAAAAAAGAGGAACTGGGAAGGGGTCAGGAGAGCACTTGCAGTAATTATAATCTCAAAGAATAGAAACACAAACAATCTTTTAGAGTTGGTGTCATTTTACAGACTGAAACAAGGCCTGGGGCTGTCTATGTAGGTGGCTTTATATTATAATAAGAATACTCTAGGCATCTCATCAGAAAAATAAACCCTATCCAGAGGTGAGCAGGCCCTGAGAGTGAGTTCTTGGGAGCAGGGCCCACAGGAGGGCAAGTGATGGATAAATAATGTCCAAGGGCCCCTTCTCTTTACGTAGCAAAGACTCTCAAAGACAGTCTCCTTCTGGCTCCTTTTCAAAGTGGAATTTGAACAGATGAAGAAACTGAGCAAAAGCATCCTCATCGGGGAGCAGCTGTGGTCAATACATTACATGACAAAGTCATAAAATCCCATCTTTGGGTCAGCAGGGACACATTAACTACTCAATGGCCGCTAACTATTAGGGATGCTTCCCATCCCTGCTTCTCTCCTCTTCTCCCTTCCCCACACCCCACCGCCACCTGCCTCCACAATCCCGAGAGTAAAATCGGAAGTAAGTTGAACTCAGGAAGATCTGTCGGGTCAGGAGAGGCAGGACGCATCTTCTCCTCCACTGCCCGTCCCCACCTCTGCTTTCGGTAAAGTCTACTTCATCTTTCAGTACATTCATACATGATTCCTGCTGCGGTTAAATTCCTTCGTCCACACAATAAATATTTACTGGGTTTTCACTATGTGCCAGCCCTGTAGTAGTTACTGGAAACACACTCATGTATACACAGACATAGAGCTAACAGTAATAAATCCCGGTCCAGAGGAAGTGAAATGCAAGCAATTCCTTAGAGTATGTTGGGATGTTGGAGGTTGGCTTACAGGACAAAGGGAGCACGTGGGGAGGGCTGGCGGTGATCAGGAAAGACCTCCCCAGCAGGTGAATTAATGCTTGAGCTGAACTGGGTGAGCGGAATGTGGAGAAGTTTGCCCAGAGCGCAAACTGGAGCAGCAACGGGAGGGGAGAGCTAAGCGAACTGCAGTGAGTAGCTCATGAGTCTGGGGTATATTCTGGGAACAACTGACCAGGGACGTAGGGAAGCCACATCATGGGGGTTGCATAGACCTTGCCAAGAAAAAGTTACCTTTTCTCTTATGCCAACTAGGAGCTAGAGAAGAATTCTGAGCACAGGAGCAACTGTGATTATGTGTGCAGGTGACACAGATCTCTCCGGAGAGTGTGGAGATAGATTTGGATTTGGGGTGGGGAAAGGAACCTAGAGAAAGCAGGACTGAGGCCATTGGGGTAGTTTGGGTGACATACTCAGTGCCTAGATTAGGCCAGTGGTAACAAACAGTCAAGAAGGAAGATTGGAAAAGTATTTAATAGTAAAATCCACAGACCATACATTGTGCCAGGGACAGCCGTAAGCCCTGGGACACACGGACTTGACCTTGATTTTCCCAGTGCTGAGAAAGACTATGGCATTGTAACCCCAAAGTTTTGAAGTAGGGAGGTCAAGAGACTTTGTACTCTCCTCTCTTTTGGAATCAGGCAAATACCTATTTGTGTTTTTTCATTCCAATTTGTCAAAGAGCATATTACTATAAAGTGCAATAAGTGTAAAGCTTAACTACAGTCTTGGTTTAAATTATCAAATGACTCTACCACACATTATGTTTGCTTCTCAATGAGATGGACGAGCATCACTCATCCATATTTACAGGTTAAATGTCTGCCTAAAGCTTCACAAATTGAAAGATGATTGATTTAAAATTAAATTCAGTTCATCAGAAAAATGCATGCGTGCATAATACTTTTTAAAAAAATCTTTATTTCTCTTTTTAAATAGAAATAGCCACACAGTTTCGCCTTGAACTGATAAAGACAAAAGCACTGGCTGCCATTGAAGGTTTAGTAACAAAGGTAGTGGATGTATATAAACTCATGGAAAAGTGGCTTGGTGAGAGGTACTTGCATGAAATGGCCAGGTAAAGTACTGCCTGACTTGTTACAAATGCACTTTGACCCTGGCTGGTGTGGCTCAGTGGGTTGGAGTAAATTCCTGTGAACTGAAAGATCATGGGCCTGATTTTTGGTGCCTGGGTTATGGGTTCAGTGCCAAGTAGGGGTGCATGCAAGAGGCAAGGACAGGTGTTTCTCTCCTTCTCTTTCTCCACCCTTCCCCTCTCTCTAGAAAAAAAAATCAATAAGCATATTCTCCCCTGAGAATAAAAATAAATATACACTTTGGTATTTCATGAAAACCAAAACTGACAAAGATTTTTAAAGTGTGCACAAATGCAAACTACCTTTACAAATAGAAACGTTGACCTTTTAGGAAGTCACATGTACCTTTGTATAGACCCTTTTCAATGGTAAATCACGTTTCAAAGGATTGTATTGCAATATCCAGTCTTGTATATTATTTAAGAGTTTGGTTTTCACACTACTCAATGAAGACCTTAGTTTACCAGGTAAGATGATAGGTACTTTTAAATATTTTTCAGAAATAAGGTAATGCTTCATACCTGTCTAATGCCAGACGTATTATAGTCAGGGCCAACTAACGGAAAAGTGAGAAGCCGTGACACCCACCAGTCACTCGGACCTCTCCGAAGGGTGACAAGGCCCTATGCTGTTTTTCTGTTGGGTTTCAGAGGCTTTCCAGCTCCCATTGCTCCCGAGGGGCAGTGAGTCTCATCCTCCTAGTTGTCCCCTCAAAGGAGTAAGGCAGCATCTCAGGAGAGTGGAGATAGCCTTCAAGTGAGACTCGGGAGGCCTGACCGTCCGGGAGACCCGGGCTCCACGTCGTGCACACGTTAGCAGTGAGCCCAGTCGCTCCCAGCCCGGCTTCGCCGGGGACAGGAAACACTCCAACCAGGGCACTTCACAGGCTTCTATTAGATCTAGGTTCTGATACACTCCAGTTCGTAAAAAAAAACATTTACTGAAAATTTGGAAGCTGCGTGCTGGAGTTGAATTAAAGAGTGTCTTTTGAATGAAAGCAAATCATACAATTTTTAAAATTTTTAGTGCATGAATATTTTGGTATTCCCAAGTTAGGTAACAGCACATTAAATATGCATTTTTCCCACATTCAATCTTTGTGGCAGGCTACAAACAAGACCCTTCCAGTAGTACAGTGATGTTGTGCATGTCTGTAAAACCTCTCTGGCCTTTAAAATAGCCTTTAATTGGAGCCAAAATGATAATCCCCAGCTCAGCTGAAATTCACACGCTAGGTGATTTCACCTTAGTAGCCACAATGTAGGGAGCCATGTGTGATTGGCTCCATTGCAGAGGTAAGGACCCTCAGCAAAGTCAAGTAACGTGCCCAGTGGCGAGAGTGTCCTGACCGAGAGCGCAGTGTCCAGGGCTCGTCCACTGTGCACAGTGGTCCCTACCTACTGCTGCTGATACTAAATTTACATGTGCTTGTACAAGTGTGATTCATTTTGTAATTTATCCTGATTCCAAATAAGTGTGTTATTCCAATAGTCATATGTTACAGGATTTTTTTTCAGGAATATAACTATATTTTGGTTCATACTTAGAATAAAATACAGGGTCTGGCACAAATAATGTCCCTTTTCATTACAAAATCATAAGCATGTAATTCTGTAACATAACAGTATCACACCCAAGCACCCCATATGACATGTTAGGTGAAATGGTCAAAATTAAAACCATAAGTTATTACACCCATATTATCACCCTACCAACCACACTTAAGCAGGCATTACTTCTGCTCAACAAGATGCTGGTGTATCTTGACATAATCTTGCTTATGTAATAAAATATGTTCTAATATAAATAGAATGACATTTAGTGAAATATCTTCTTGTTTAGCTCTGTATAAAATGTGTGGCTGTGAGTTTTATAATGAGCATGTGTTTTGCTTTTAATCTACTTTTATTTATTTATACCTTGCCTTTTTATAAATGGATTTGAGAAGAAAGGAGGATTTTTAAACATGCAGACTAAATCATCTAACTTAGATATACAATGTGTCAACTTTGTGTGTCTATCTAACAAACAAACAGCGTTAACCTGACTGTACCTTCGGTGGGGATAACCCTCTTCCTTTTTCCACTTTCAGTGTAGAAAAGTTAACGGAGGTAGCTCGCTATCACATTGAAATGTCTACAAAGATTCAGAATGAACTTTATTTGGACCAAGAAGACTTCTTCATTAATGGCGATATCAAAGTCTTTCCAGACCCACCTCCTCCGATACGCCCTCTGCCTGTGGAAAAGGAAGAAAATGGCACCCTGACCATTGAGCAGCTGGACAATTTCCGAGACCAGTTCTTAGAAATAGCACCTAAAGGTAAGAAAAACAATTATTATGACAAGAGCCCCCAAATGTCAAGTTTAACCAGGAGGACAATCACCTGCCCACAAATAAAATCAGCCCCCCTGGATGATGTGGCCCTAAAACGATCCCTTGCCCTCTTCTAGTTTATCTTATACTTGCTTCATATAGCCTAGATTTGAGTTAAACAAACAGGAAAAAAAAAACAGTGGCTAATCCCCTGGCAGCGTGGTGATCCTCATTCCTGGTAGTTCTCCTCCCCTGCCTCCCATACTCCTGGCTGGCAAGCTGGTACATTGGGGCAGTGCTCCGTCTGGCAGTGGAGGGACCACCTCTGTACCTACTTCCAGTTAAGGCTTCGTATTGGGATTACGAGTTCGTGGAAGGGGATTACGAGTTCGTGGAAGTGGAGTTTGAAAATTATCAACCACTCTACATCTCTTTAGAAGAGATAGGACCCTCATAGTTGTCACGATAGCCACAATACACTCCTGGAACCAACCTCAGACCCAGAGTTTATATTTCAGCTAAAAGTTGAAAATAAAGAACAAGTAGCAGCTATAACTTGGCCTGTGTATGTCTCACAAGATAACTCTAGAGACCCTTGGGACCAAAATGTATCAACGGAAACATTTATCTTAGGGTAGAAAGAGGAAGGGAGGGAGGAGAAAGACAAGGAAGAGGGGAGGGAGAGAGTTATGTTTTGAACAAAGTAGATGTAAAAGAAAACCAATCGCCCTGGGGACTTCGAGTGAAACTTGCAAAGGCAAACAAAAAAAGAAGAAAACCTAAACATCTATTTAAGTTCTTTCTAGAACAGATGAGCTTTGTAAAAAGTGTTCAAGAGTGCAAAGCAAAGGGGAATCAATGTGCAGTGAGGTTGGTCAGGGAAAGCTTTGTGAAACAACACTTTGCAGGGAGGAACTGAAGGAAGTAAAGATTTGATGGCAAAGATACGGAGGATGTTTAAAGTCGGGGCGGAGCCGCTAGGAAACGAACTGATATGAGGCATGAGTTCAGGTGTTCCGGGAAAGGTCGGGACCCAGCTCTGCTTCCCCTTCACCGCCCACACAAACTGCAGGTGAGCACAGGAGGAGGCCCCTGTGTCGGGGAACCACCTCCACCCACCCCAGCCGGGGACGCAACCCAGAGTTAAGAATGTCAGTTGTCACTAATGCAGCATTTACAGGGCTTCATAATACTGTAGGACTTGAGGCTCTTGGTGGTTCGAAATGAGTTATTGTCTATGGGCAAGCAGTTGAAACCCTTTTCTGTATCCTCAACTCAGGATACTTGAAAAAAACTTCTAATGCATGCTTTGCTTGTAAGTACATGTGAAATATTTAGCTTAGCATTTGGGTAGTCTACCATAGGAGTAATACTCACTGTTATTATTTATGCTAATGTTATAAAGGGAAGGCCAAACAATCGTCATTCCATTTTCTGCATCCCAGAGTCATAGAATTAGAGGTTCTCTCATGACATCGTCAGAGTCAGGCTGCAAATGTCGGCATGGCCCCTCCCCAAGCCAGTCCAGTAGTTACCACTCACTCCTTCTCCCCCCACACCAGGCCCCCAAAAGCGTCCTTGGACTTTCATCTTTCTTCCATCATTTCTGTGGCTGTGGCTCACTGCCTTAAGGGATACACAGGTCTCTACCTTTTGTCTTTTGTCTTATGCCTTCCAAGAATTGGAAAACAAGCCTTTAGGACACCTTTCATTGTATTTCCCTGGAACTCGACAAGATCAAAGGATGATCTTAGCTGAAGTGGTAACAGTTCTGACATGATGGAGCAATTGGCAGAAAGTGGTACATTTCTAAACGTGTGACCTGACAGAACTTGCTTAAATTTGAAAATTGCTATTATTTCTAAGTTAAAAAAAGATGAGCATTTCCTTATACTATTTTATATATGCCAATGCAACCTATGGTATTTGAAATGCCAACTTCAAGGTCACCAAACTATATTAAAATAAGATGGACAGGTGGGCTTTTTCCTAGGAAATGAGCACACGTATTTGCGTGTGATGGTCTTTATGTTACTAAGCCTACAGTAACATCTTTTAACAAATGTGTAAGTAGTGATAATATTATTCAGTTACACTTTATAACTTTTAATTTTCTGCATCAATAAAATTATAGAAGTAAATAGATGACCTTTGATTAAAATGAGTGTCAGGCTATTTTAAGTACTTGTGGTGAGTAGGTACAGTCAGGACAGAAATGGCAAGGACTTAGGAGTTTTCTGCTGAGTATTAGCTAATCTACTTGAAAATGAAAAGCCTTCATTAAAACAGTTCTTACTGAAGATAATGGAAAATTGAGAATGCACCATATACCATAATGCTTATATTCAACATTCCTTTCTGGTCAAGTTCTGTGCTTGTGATGATTCTAAATCTTCTTTGGTAAAGCTATAATTAGACATAAAGTACCCTTCCTTGATATTATTGTTACAAATATGCCGGGGGGGAAATGACCATATGTGTGATAACTACACAAGGTCATGGGAAAATGCAATTAAACAACTTGTGCTAGCATTTTGTTTTTGCTGCCGAGGGAAAATTCATACTTTAGAATGTTAAGAAGAGCTTAAGTAAGAGGCAGCCACTGGATCAGCAAACCATTCATTCCATCGGCTCTCTCAGGAGCCATTCCTGCAAGCACCCTCCCAGCAGAGAAGGGACTTCAGAGTCTTTTTTGAGTTATAACAGTAGCCCGTCCTGGCATGGCACGAGAAGCCACGCATCAAGCCCCACGCTAGCATTGCCATGGCAATTCACGTCTTACCCACGGCTGGAGGGGTAAGAAGATTTATCCATGGATAAGAAGAGTCAGACAGCTCCTTCCAAATCTACCTCCCATCAAATGATGGCAGTATGATCTTGGGCAAGTCACTTAACCTTTCTATCTCACTGTCCTCATCTGTAAAGTAGGGAAACTAGTGAGGTTGGTGTAAGTATTCAAATAATAATAATATACAGAAAGTGCTTAGAAAGTGTCTGGTAGAGGGAATGTACAAATTAAGTGTAATATAAGTGTTATTACTTACTAACACTTAATATAAATGTTATTACTTAATCCCATAATAACAACAATATATTATTAGAAAGTACATAGCATTATACAATATTAATGCTAGCTATTCTTATTATTGTCCAAAATGTTAGCTCAGCATCCTGTGGGTGCACATACCCTAATAATGCTTATATCACTACCCTTAGAACACTTCCAGAAAAAAAATTGCGTCACCCAGTAGAACTAATCCATCCCATACTTCCCAAACAAAACACTCATCTTGTAAGCTCTGGGTAGGTACATCTTGTCTCCAAACAGCAAGTGCCAAGCACATCAGGAAGATGGCCCTTCTCCAAGGAAGCTATTTGGAGCCTGGAGAGATCGGAACATTTTTGCAATGTTCCTCCATCCCCACTCAAACCCTAAGAACTCCTTTTTCTTATAAGCCTATCAGAACTCCACACAATGCTTGGGGGAACGCAGTTACTTCATAGCTATTTGGGCTTCTGCCAAGAGGCTATCTGGAGAGAACACAGTCCAGCTGATTCTGTGGCCTCTCTCCTTCGAGGGAGGCAGCATGTAGTTGTTCAAGGCCTGTAACATTGTTATGAAAACTGACAAAGGGCTCTTCTGCAGCCCCATCTTGGGGACCCTTAGAAGCAGTGAAGGGTCTCAGAGGCAGAGGGCACAGATGCAGAACTCTAGGCTGTAGTGGCTAAGCCAGATCATTCAGCTACATGGCTTTTACAGAAATTCAAATGAGAAAGTAGTGATTGCTGCCTGCATGGGTCAGCATAGGGGTTAGCTTGTAGGATTCGGACAGAAGCTTCCAGGAAGAAAAAGAAGCAGGGGCAGGGTATTCCAGGCATAGGGGAAATGGGGTAGACATTTGTATTTTTGAGGTGGCATGACATATTTAGGGAACAGCAAACGGCAGCTGGGGCAAGAGGCAGGAGGTGAAGACCACAAAGAGGTTGTGGTCAAGTCACAAAGTCTCAAGTGGCTTACACAGGGCACGCAAGAGAGGGCTGTGAAAGATGTTTAGAGCCAAGGGATGTGGGGAATGGACTAGAGAGAGGAGACTACGAGAGAACAGCAGACACTGCTCTAGCTACAGAGCCTCAGCTCCTGGAGAGGCGAGAGGAAGGCTGCCTGGCTTGTTGTCTGTAAAGAGTAACTAGAAAGTTCTGTGGCTTTGTGTAGGCTCAGTGTCTCTGAAAAAAATTATAAAAATATGAGAGTATGTATTTGCCAGTAGTGAAGCCCCACCCATATTTTGATTTGAAAAGTGATTAAATTTGTCTGACATTTACACAAATCAAGAAGTGAGGAAAGACTTATTAGAAAAGGTGTGATAAAAGAATTGATGTTATTTATTAACAGAAATATCTTGTCAAGGTGGCAGAATCTAAGGATCACAGCAAGAAGGAGTGTGGGCCCATATGCCCTATGGTTCCCTCCGTGGGTGAACTCCTTCCGCTAGATCAGATTCGTATCACGGAAATGCAGTGGTAAATCTAGAAGCCTTTGGACCTGGTGAAAGTGTGGGCAGAGGGGTTCAGGTGTCTCTTCAGGAAGAAACATAATCTCATGAAACCAGAGAATTTACGTTGAGCAAATGCACGTATGAGCTCAAAATTCAAGATAACACCTTCTGAAAAGTCTGTCCACAAAACTGAAATCATCAAAGCGAACTAACTCATTAGTGAAAGTTCAAGTCCTTTGCTTTAGCAACAAGACACTTGTTTTTCATTCATTTTTTCACTCATGTCTGCACCAACCTGTGTGTGTGCAGAGCCAGCAGCCCCTGGGGCTGAAGGCCTAAGTGGGGACTAGGAAGCCCATGTCAAGTGAGAGACCAAAGGCAGAGTAGATGTCAGCTCCAGGGAAGGAGACTCATTTTAAATGAAAACAGCAATTGTTAGAATTTGGGGCAAAAGGGTCCTGTTATAACAACAATAACTGCAAAAAGACTGATTAAAAGGCAAAATAGAAGTTAGATACAAATAGGGCAGGAAGGGCAGAGACAGAATGACTAATGTCAAAGGCCTTCAATTAAAAGACATTAAGAGACATGAGATGGAGAAAAATCAATTAGGAAAGGAGACTTATTCTTAAATACCTACCAAGTGTTTAGTGCCCCTCTGGACATTGTAGACACACAGGAAGCGTGTTTCTCTTGAAAGAATTTAAAATCGAGTCTCGGAGTCAAAACCGAGGACCCTAACCGGTGAGATGAAATGATGCCCCAAGTGTGCGCGTCCACAAGAGGCGTTGTAATGCAGCGTCACACACACGTCCCAAACTCTCATGGCACCACAAAGCAGGACCGTACAACGACCAACAGTACCACAGAACTTGTGGGAGGGCCATTGCTGTGTGTTCTAGGCTCTCTGCCTTCAGAGGGAAACTGGTATTTTAAGACTTGGTTTTGTGTAATTCTAATTTTTTCTCCTTCCATCCAGATAAGTATAGAGTCCCCTCTCTGACAAATAATCAAATGTCGCAAATTAGACTTTTGGGGAAAAGAAGAATATGAGGCAGGAAACACAGCCATTTTGCAAACTACCTGGAACAGGTCTCCCAGCCGGACGCCCTTTTGTAACAAGCCGGCTCTCCGACTGCCAGAGGAAGCGGGCCTGGCGGGGAGGGACGTCCAAGGCAAATCTTGCAGACAAACTGCTGTGTGCGCCCCATTGTTCTTTTACCTCACCGCGGGAAGGAAAGGACAGCGAGAACGGTGCCCTGGGATGCATGGGGAGATGAGTCCTAGAGTGAAGAAGACCACAGCCCCCTTTACCCTTCTGAGCATCCCAAAATGAGGAAGTCGGTAAACATGGGGGGCTGTGGAGTAGGATGCCTGCTAGTGAACCCCAACTCTGCCACTTATGCTCACTGTGACACTGGGCAAATTCATTAACCTCTCTCTATTACCTAGTTCTTTAGCCCATACATAAAACGGTGCTAATAGTTAATCAGTCCATTTTACTCACCATAAAGGAAGGATAATGTATTATAAGGATTACATTAGATAAACCATTGAAACCACTAACCAGAATGCCTGGTAGGTAGTAAGCACTCACTATGAATTTTTCCAGAAATAATGAGCAACTGTGGGGAGCAGCCATTAAGCAAAACTGAGGGTAGACATTAATGAGTACCTGAAGTAACAATGTGGAGTTATTTTAAAGGCAGGGATGCTCCAGACCATGTGAGTCCGGTCACCGAAAAGCAGAAAAAAGTACACTCTCTTGACCATTACCTTCCAAAGAGGAACAACCAATTTCTGAAAATCTGGCTGAAAAAATTCCCATGGCTTATATATGATGAGATACCAAACCTTATGTTCTGTGGCCTGTGTCGCAAGCATGGAGTGAAGTCCAGAGGAAGTCAAGCGAGTCTCTCTCACGGTACTGACAACTTCAGCGCCGAATTTCTCCGTGCACATCAGCTCAGCGAGGCACACACCCAGGCTTCAGTAATGGAAGCAACGAAGGGTTCTCCGGTGAACAAAGTCTCCTCTGAGCTGACGGCGAGGACCATGGGCAAAGTCACCCTCATTAGAGTCGAGAACTTGTTCAGATCCTGCCATGCCCTCGCCAAGACTGGACGTCCCCTCGGAGACCTTATCTGGATGTGCAAGCTGGATGACATGAAGGGCGTGGATATTGGCCCCGCATTCAGAACGAAAAAATCAGCAAGAACCTTTACACATTTTATTGCTGAAGTAGAACGGAGAAATCTGAGAGAGAAACTGGAGAAAATTCCGTTTTTCTCTGTCATCAGCGACGGGCTCTCAGACTGTTCGATGGAGAAAGCCGAACTTGTCTACGTGCAGTTTGCACACGTAGGGAAAGTGCATTGCCAGCTTGTTGGGGTACATACAGGAGAAAAGAAGGGTCCTCTGTCTGTCAAAATTGCCATTGAGAAAACTCTAGAGAGAAATCTTCAACTCAGGCTGTCCGACCAAGGCTGGGCAGAGAAACTGGTTGGTTTTGGACGGGATGGTGCCCCTGGCTCAGAGGGAGAAAACAGCGGGCTGGCCCTGCTTTTAAGAGAAATCCAGCCATGTGTGCTGACTGTGTATTGCTTTGCACATCATCTTGAACTATCTTACAAGGCAGTATTCCAGAGTGTTCCCCTGTACAATGATGTCAGAGACCTCCTCCACAGCATCCACCGCTTCCACCACAGCTCACCTCCCCGTGAGCGTTCTCTGGTTGCTGTTTTCAGAGGCCTGCGCCTGCGCCCTGCAGTGCCTGCTGGAGCAGGAGGCAGGAGGTGGCTTCCGAGACTGCAGGCAGCCCTCCAGAGCTTCCTCAAGGGGTACCCTGCCGTTGTCCAGCAACTGCGTTCGGTGAGTAGTTTTGAAACACGACCCTATTTTAGTTTTTCAGAATAGTAGAAAGTATTTGTATTGAGCAATTTGAAATAATAACTTCGAGCAAGTAGACCACTGTTCTACTCCCAACCTGCGTTGCAGAGAGGTGAAGACAGTAGTGATGCCGGTTATCAGAAGGCTGAGGAACTGCTAGAGATCCTTCTCCGAGCAGACATCGTCAAATTCGTTCACTTCCTGGTGGATGTCATTCATGTGCTTAGCGTTCTGTCCCACGTCAGCCAAAACAGAAGGTCTTCAATGGCGGATGTATTTGCTACCCTAAGGTCAACACTGGAAACGCTCAGAATGTATCAAACAAGGTGAGCAGCCAGGGATGAGCCGAGGGACTTGGGAGATCATCTTCCAGGTGTTTTTCCACTGAAGGCTTTACTTGGGGGGATTTTGTTTCTCCCCAGACCAGGGCCCCAAGAACATAGGGTGGATTCAGTCACACACTTTCACGGTAACTGCCTCAAAGATAAGGGAAGCATTTCTGATGTGAGAAACATGGTTTTAACACCTCTTATCAAGAGGCTGCAAGGCTGTTTCAGAGATGCCAGCCAAGACGTGGTGAAGGCAACAGTGATTGGAAACTTTAAATCGTGGCCCACAAAGAAGAATGAAGGTAACCTACATGTACTCACTCTGAACCGACAGTTCTTTGAGTGCTTTTAAAAATATGTATGACTGTTCGTTTGTGTATTGATGACAGATTTTGGAGAAAAGGAGGTGTCCATCCTGACTGCACATTACAAACCAGTCTTGGAAGCTGCCAATGTGCAAATCGATGAAGTGGTCACTGAGTGGAACATGTTGAAATCAGAGATTTATGACAGGTGAGCATCAGTAAACTAGTTGATATTTATAAATATTGGGTAAAACTTGAGCATCTCAATCTTTTGCATTTTTCACTTTCCCTCCTAGGTTTCAGAACATCCGCAAACTGACATGGGATTTTGTGAATTCAGTTTGTTTACACAAGTATCCAAATATCCTGATGCTAGTGGACCTCGTGCTGACCCTCCCTGCAAGTTCAGCAGAAGTGGGGCGGGGCTTTAGGCAGATGCAATTTACCAGGTCACAAATACATGCCAAGGTCAAGGCTGAGAGCGTGTCGGATCTCCTGATCATTCAGCTGAATTCTCCAGACATTAACAACTTTGACCCCAGGAGAGCTATCCATTTATGGAGTACAAGAACACCGTCTTCAACCAGTGACACAAAATCTAATTCAGGTTGCTCATCAAACTCAAAAAGCCATTATGAAAGTGATTAGTAACATGGCAGATGTTGACTTCATCATTCAACATAGCAGAAATGAAAAAAATATATCTTCAAAAGCCTGAAACTTATAAGTAAAACAGTCAACAGTCTTCACATCAAACGCAAAATGCATTTGCTGTCTTCCAGGTGTACAAAGCAAAAATCCAAAAGTTGGTTTTCCAGTAACTTTCTAATTCTCCTATATATACATGTTCTTCCGAAGTCTTTGGGTGAGAAGTTATATTTCTAAGCAACGGTGTTATTTTGATGTCATCTTTCTGAGAGTTATATGTAAAGATCATATCACTATATGCCTCGTTCATTTAAGTAACAGGTCAAATATTAAAATAGTTTTTACATTTCACACTAATGCTCCAAAGTAAACAACTCTTATGTAGTTGAAAATATTGTCTTACAACACTTTGCTTGTACCATGTTTATTAGAGAAGGAAATATGTTACACATCTACCAGAATTTTTAAATACTTTCAGCCTCTTCATGGTTTTGAAAGAGTTTACTTATGGTTTCATACTGAGAAACATGAGTGATTTATTTCTAACTTATCTGAAAATTCTACTCCCTCAGAAAGTATTCTCATTTCTATAAAATTGAATACTCAGGTTTGATCAAAAAGAGTAAAGAATTATTTCTGAACAAACATCTGTGTGGTCAGTCATATCAAAGAAAGGAATATTCTGCTCTTGCTACCCAGAAAATTACCTTCCAAATCTCAAAATTGTATATTTGGTTTGGTGTATAAACCACTCGAATTTTAAAAGAATTATAACATGCTGTCCTAAAGGTTAGAGAAAATGATGAAGTTTATTTTGGACTTTTATAAATGCTAAAAATTTAGATGTAAAAAGAAAAATTTGAGATGCTGTATCCGTTTTTCACTCTTTGTATTTCTAAACAAAGAAGCTTAGCCGTAAACTCTGGACCTGAAAGATACTCGATACATGTAGGAGTCTCTTCTGGCTTGAGGTACTCTGCTATGGGGATTAGATGTGTTTAAAGCAGATTCATTTATTTTGCTTCCCTATTTCTTTTTAAATGCATGTGCATGCAATTTGAAATGAGAAACAGGCTAAGCAGATAGCTCTGTTGGACAAGGTAAAATAGATTAGTATAGAAGAGCAAAACATTTAAAAGGTTAGTAATCTTTTGTATAATACTTTGGAATAGTGAGCCAGTTGTATGATTAAATTAACTCTTCCAATCCAATAATTAAACAATTCAAATCTCCCTACATTGATAAAAACCAATATATTCTGATCAAAAGAGTAAAATTAGGATAAATGTGTTCCCTTGATCACTCTGGTGATGTGCATGCTTCTGAAACACCTTTATCCTATATTTACCAAAATGTTTTAGTCTTGTGCCCTACTGCATAATAAGAAAGCTTAGAATATTTTTAAAAATTCAACTGATTCTGAGTAAAAGCTCAAAAAATACTCTAACCTAAAATATAAAGTCTCAGTAACTTGCCCAGTCTATAATAACGTACTACTCAGCCAGAAAAATACGTTTTTGACTTAGCTGAGAAAAAATAATGAGAGAGCATCAGGAAATTGATTCGTGTTTTCATATTTTCAAAATGTCTTCTCCTTCTCTAAGGATTACTGGTTTAAATAATATTAAAAACATGATTTTCTGTCATGCAATTAAAAAATATTTTTCATTGGATTATAGGCATACTAGGAAATAAAACATTCACTGACATTCTTCTTGACTTGGTGACCCTGAACCTCGGAACAAACAACCTTCCAAGTAGTTGGATGCACCTCACTCGGCCTGAAGTAGGTGTTAATTTTGTTTGGAATTTAAAGCTTTGAGAATTTTTATTTGATCAAGTCAACAGTTTTAAAATAACCAGTACTTGCACAGTAGCTGACATTTAGTGGTCAACCAATAAAAATTGAGTGATTGAATGAATGAACTTTCACTTAAGACACGTGCTCAGTATCGGAAGAATGAGTGAGGATGCCATCAGTGAACGACCAGGAAGCTCAGCCCACGAGTTTGCATCTATTGCTGCCTGATGGAATGATCCTCAGTAGTAAAAGTAGACAATTCTGGCACACCTACAATTCTGGCAGTTCTTGCTTTTCATCATATTCTGTTTCTTTAGACTGTATGAGAAAACAAATCGGTTAAAGAGTTTCCCTACCAGCGGAGCAGTGGGGCCCTTACATGGCCATCACTATCACTTTTATCTCTCCCCTGTTGACAAGGTGCAAAGTCAACCAGAGACATGTGTGTGAATTCACTGGGTAACAGTGAGCAGAAACACAAATGTCAGAGAGTCGGAAGGTGAAACCCGTCCCAGGGACTGCCTGGTAGAGAGTGGTTGGGAGAGCTCGAGGGAATGTAAGTCACCACCAGCTCCAATCACCAGTCTGAGATTCTGCTTTCTTCGTCTGAATCTCTTCTGAGAAACATGAGCAACAGAGTTTTCTGATACAGTCGTACAAACATCCCAATGGCATTTCCTGTTTTCTCCCAGTTGCAGGAGCTAACCTCTTTACTGACAGTAAACTCGGATTTCGTGGACTGGCGGAAGTTCTTGTTAGTGGCTTCGCTGCCTTGGCCCATCGCCCTGGAGGAGGAGCTCCTGGAGACCCTGCAGAGGTTCAAGGCTGTGGATGAGGAGCAGTCGGGCACCATCACCTTCCAGCAGTACATGCAGGTGGCTATCAACACCCAGTGGCATGAAGACCAGACTACTTTTGGCCTAAGAAGTAAATAGAATCTAACTGGTGACCTTTACCAGAGCAATCCTGGCAGAGAACAGAATCCAGACCACAGAGGACTGAGGAAATGATGAGGCCTCTAGGAAATGAAGATAAGAATAAGCAACTCGTTTTTGAGAAATTGAGTAAGGAAGGAACGAGCATGAAATCTCCTAACTAGGAAGGGCCTGTATTGCTTATTTTGTGCCCATTAATTTAATTCCTCCTCTTGCTCACCATTTCACAGTGCTAGTAGACACAAAAGACAGACACGGGTGTGGGGTGCCCATTTTGAAACAGGGGGTTACCCTCTAGGTGCCTCCATCTCAGATGTAGGCCACCACTGAAAGATCATGCCCCTCCGGCTTCTCTTTTTCCTTCCATAATTAGTGGATGGAGTGCTTGTCACTGGCCCTGAGGTTCTCACACTCACACACCCGAGCCAGAGGAAATAGCACTTACATGTTGAGAAGGTCCCTTCACGGATGATCAAAAAACGTGTTCAGCTGACTAGGCTCTGATTTATCTCCCAAGAGGGGCAATTTCTGAATTCTATCACTGTCCTGGAGTTACAACTTGTAGAGATGATTAACACAACAGCAAAGCAAAAACTTACTCTGTTTTTATCATTGGCTTAAGACTAAACAGTGGTCATTGTGCAATTACCAGCCTTCACTATATGCCCATTAACACAGGATATTGATTTAAACATCCTTTTTCACAAACATGAACCAAACAAAGGGTGTTAGCATTTTTTCACCAAAGTGCTGCACCAACACCAGAAAGTTCCCTTACTAAAGGTGTGGCTTTCTTAGAGAAAGCTGGCTGCTGCATTGAATAGAAACTCAGAAATACTTCCTTGGGCACTGCCTATGTTTGGGGAGCAGTTGATTTCTGAGCTCTGCACTCTCCTCTTTCCCACAATTCCCCGCACTACCCACTCCTCGGGAGCCCCAGGACCAGCAGGCCATTTAGAGAAGCACACTTGACCATTCCACATCACAACTTTTACAGATTTCCAACACTCACCAGCTCACAGAAAAAAAGAATTATTTTATGGAAAAAGTCAAAACAGCTTCTAGGGCAACAGCTTCTAGGGCAAACAGCTTCTAGTTTTGTAAGATTTATTGGAAACACCACTTTAGAACAATACGTTAGTGTTGCTGCATTGCTGAGATGAAGTTTTCTGGGAGAAAAAGCCTCTCTACTCTGCTTTTTATTTTGTCTGTCTTTTTTCTTTCTTTCCTTTTCTTTTACTTTTTTTTTTCTTGACTAATTGCAAGTTCACCACAACAGCCACATAAGAGTGGGCCGATTTCCCCAGCTTCTAAAATGGAATGAGATACAAGGTTTGTGAAGTCAGCTGGGCTGCACACCTCACCTAAGCCACGCGAGCATAAAAGCCCACATGCCCCGTGCTCCCGTCCCTCCTGCAGCCGCTGTCGGCAGCCTCTGTGGTGCTGCATGTTTAGTCACACTCAAGCAGGATTCTTTGATGTTCAACTCTCGACTCAACTTCTATCAGTGAGAATGAAGCTTATCGTAGGCTTAATGAGTCAGACGTTCTAGGATTCAAACAGGGCAGTACTCATTTTCTTAGGAAAAGAAAAAAGTCTTTGGCCATATTTCAGCAAGAGAATACTAACGACATTTCTGTATTTTCAGGACAAATAGCCTAGTTACCCAGTGAAGCAGGGTGTGGTGAGCTGACCCTTGATTTATCTATTTAAACCCTACTACACAGGTTCACATTGACCATTTCATATTGTAAATATTCTCATGGATGACTTTTCAAAAACTATAAGCTGTTTTCCAATTAAGTTATTTTTTTCTTCTTAATGTGGCCCTCTTATGTGTGAAACATTTCAAAACAGTTTTCTAGTTTATGGAATATTATAAACTTTTAGAAAACTAATATAAATGAGCTATTGGTTTTAAGAACCAGGGAAGATTTCTGTGCATTGAAACCACTGGATGTGGAGGTGATAGAGGTTGAACTACGGAGGAAAAGGGAGGGGTCCTATCTCTGTTTCTTTACTCCCCCTTGGGCTTCTTTGATCATTTCCTCTCTGTTACTGGTTTTCAGCAATTTGATTATTGTGTTCCTCAAGTCTAGTTTTTTGTGCTTGGGGTTCACTGAGCTTCTTGCAACTATGGGTTTGTAGTTTTTTTTTAATTTAAAAAATTTTCAGGATATTTTTTCCAAATACTTTTTCTGCACCTTCTGCCTTCTCAAAATCCAGTCATATGTTGATTTCCCTACAGCTCAGTGATGCTTAGTTCATTTTTCCAGGGCTTTTTTCTTTTTATTCTCTGTTCATTTCTATTTCTGTGTCCTCAAGTTCACTGATTATTTCCTCTGCAGAGTCAAATCTGCTATTAACACCATCCAATGTATTTTTCAGTAGAGGTTTGTATTTTTTACCCCTAGAAGTTTAAGTTGGCTTTATTTAACATCTTTAATTTTTTATTGTGTGCATGTTTTTTCTCATGTCCTTGAACAAAGAAAATATGTTCAAAATAGCCAAGTGAACATAATCTTCATTCATTCTATCATCTGTGTTCATTTCCATTGATTGATATTTCTCTTGGCTATAAATGTTTTTTTTTACTTTTTTTGCATGCCTAGTAACTTTATATTGGATGCCAGGTACTGTGAATTTTATATTATTGGGTGCTCAGTTTTGTATACTCTAAATATTTGACATGTAGTGATGTTACTTGGAATCAAATTTATTATTTCAAGGTTACATTAAAAGTTGTAAGGATGTGTCAAAACCATTTGACTAGATGTGTGAGGGTTAATTTGGGGGCTCTCTGTTCTATTCCATTGATCTTTGTGTGTATTTGTATGCCAGTATCACACTGTTTGAATAATGGTAGCTTTGTAATAAGTTTTGAAATCTGAAAGTGTGAGTCCCTCAACTTTGTTCATCTTTTTCAGGATTGTTTTGGTTATTTGGTGTCTCTTAGAATTCCATCTGATTATTAGAATGGGGTTTTAGCTCTGCAAAAAAATGTCTTTGGGATTTTGATAGGGATTGCATTGAATCTGTAGGTCACTTTAGGTGGTATCTGCATCTTAACTATGCTGTTTTCCATTCCATAAACACAGAATGTCTTTCCATTTATTTCTGTCTATTTTACTTTCTTTAAGCAGTGTTTTCTAGCTTTCACTGTGGAAGTCTTTCACCTCTTTGGTTAAGTTAACACCTAAGTATTTTATTCCTTTTGATGTTATTGCTAATGTAAATGTTTCCTTAATTTTCTTTTTAGATTATTCATTGTTAGTCTACAGAAATGGAACTAACTTTTATGTGTTGATTTTGTATCTTGTCACTTTGCTGAACTCATTTATAATTTATAATAGTTCAAAAAAGAAAAAATGATCTGTAACAGTGGGTCCAGAGCTTCCTATAGGGTGGGCCAATCTGGCCCCGCCACCACGGCCATATCTGCCCAGTGCCTACATATCAGGAGGTCCTCTCACTGCCGGGGGGCAGCATGATCTCTTCCCAGCCCTGTGTGAGTCTCAGGAATTGTTCGGCCTGCTCCCTTATTGTGGTCCTTTCCCCAGCTTCTGGTATTTTACACACACACACACACGCACACACACACACACACATCCACAGATTGGCTATCCATCTTGGCTATCCATCAAGATGTGAAGAGATCCCTCTGCGGATCTCAAGGCTTCTCTCTCTCTCTCTCTCTCTCTCTCTCTCACACACACACACACACATTATGCCCTGAAACTTCTAGCCATCTTGGCCTCCTCCAACTCCGAAATCTGTCTCATCAACTCAGCCAGACCGCCAGGCTCTGTCTGGACACCCCTCCTGGCACTGCAGCCCAGAAACTCCCTCTAGGCTGGAAGAACAGTGGGCATTCTTTCCTGCTTTCCTCCTGTCAGCAACTACTGCACTGCGTTGTCTGTTGTCCAGTGTATGGAAACACGTGTGTCATGTATGTTGTCCACTTTTCTTGTTTTCTGAGGAAGGTAATTCTGAACTCTGTTACTCCATCACATTCTAAAGCAAGATCCTACCTGTCCTCCTCATCTCTCTATTCTCCCAGATAGTGGTACCTACCCTCCAGATTAGTCACTGGGCCAAGGCCACTTACGTCCAAAACCAGGCCCATGCTGGACCGTGAGCTGCTTCTGAGTCTTCTTCCTCATAGGCTTTCACATAGCCAGCATCTCCCAGACCAGCATTCCTTTGTTCCAGATGAAAATAAAACTCAGCCCTCACCTCTGGAGGGCTGCATCCCCTTACCAACTACCCAATGTCACTGCAGCCTCCTTTCAAGCACCGGTGATTCTTAGAAGGAAAAAAGGCACAGACCAGAGACCAGAGTCAGGTTCAGTAAGCCAGTGGTCTTGGCAGCAGCAATGCTGCGAGTAGCATTTGCAAGGTTTTCTCTGTAGCATATTGCAAGGGAGTGGGAACTGGCCACAAAATGCTTAGGTAGATGAAGTGTTTAGCATGTATAAAAATTGGGCTGAACAAGACACAGTCTTGGAACCCAAGGAATTTAATAACTGATTTTCAACAGCAGACACAAATTACAGCACCCAAAGGAATGAACTAAATGCCAAGTGTAAGATTCGAACAAGTCAAATTAAGTTCATAGCAGAGATCAAGGAGGGCCTCCTGGCAGAGGTGTGATCTGAGCCAGGACTGTGTAGTTTACATGGACGGACAGGAGGTCATCTCACACAGGAAGGTGATGTGAATGAAAGAGCTAGAGTAGGAAACCATCTGAGCAGAGACTGATGTGACAAGATTAAGGTTTTGAGAAGACTGATATGGATGTGTGGTACAAACTAAAACAAATAAAAGGAAGACTAGAAACAAGAACAGCTCTGAGGTCACTAGGGTGGCCTGAGATGGAGTAATGAGGCTCTGTACCAGCATGGGAATGGAAGGGAGGGAGAGATGGACGAGGCGCTGCCCAAGGGGAACCAAGGGATTTCGTAATTGGTGTTAGAAATGGGCTGAGAAAAAGCAATGTCAGTAAAAGGTAGGCCTTTGAGCTCTTGAGTCAGTCGGTCAGTCGCTCGACAAAGATTTTCCAACAGCAATAATGTGTTCCAGCACTACCCTGGGCCCTGAGAACAGGCAACAACACAGGCGCATGTGACAGGCCAGCTGCTATCACAGGTGCAGCCCCCCACTGTCCCGCAAAAAATACTGCTATGTGAGCGAAATCTAGGGCAGCCACCTACAAGCTTCATCCACTAGCAGCACCCCTAATATGTGGGTTTTCATTTATACATTTTATGTGTGTACTCCTGCATTGATACATTGTATATTGGGTTGGTCAAAAGGTCCACTTAGTGTTTTCCATAAAAGAAAGACACATTTTTCATTTTCACCAATACCTTTATTGATTTGGATATTTTGAGTATGTCGGCTATCTCCCACTGTTGGCTTCTAGTGGGTCAAGGCCAGGGGTGCTGCTAAACATCTTCCAATGCATAATACAGCCCATGGCAAAGAATTATTTGGCCAACATGTCAATAGTATCAAGAAACTTCTCACACCACATTTGACACATTTGATCAGTCACGGCACCTTCTCCATACACTGCTCAGATCTTTTTTGCATTTTTACCTTTCTTGAAATAATAAAGTATAATAAGCCAAAAATGTTGCGTATTTTCTCCTGTCTCCAATATTAAACTAGCTGCACAAAATTCACCAGTTTTGAAAAGCTTTTTTAAATGCATGCTGATGTGACAGCTGTCACAGTACAATCGAACAAAATCATTTCAAATCAAGTTAAAGACAACTAAGTGCTACCAGAGCCATTGTATGGAAAAAACTAAACAAACATTTTGGCCAACTCAATGCATTATCAAATTTTTAAAAATAAAAATTGGGAAAGAATCAGCTCAAAATACATGTAAGTGTTAGTTCTAGTATTTCCCCCTCCAACCCATGGGTTTTTCAGCCCACTGCAGATACCTACCTGCACAAGACAGGTTCAGTCTCTGTGGCTTTTAAAGGAACAGTTACATCTCTGTGGCTTTTAAAGGAACAGTAACACAGGAATCATTTTCTTTCTCACTTTGTGTATAGGCCGGTCTCTGGTTCACGGGGGATGAAGACATAAAAGTTCCGGAGGACCCTTTCGAACCCCTGCCATTCAATAGGCAGGGGCATCTTATAGAGGTAATCACCGAGGTCCCTGCGGCACTGACGAATTTCTTTGACGTTTCTTCCACTTGTGTGACTTGTTTTAGACACACTGCTCCCCTCCGCCTCCTTTGCTGTGTCCTCAAAGCACAGGCTTGAACACACCCTAAGCAGCAGCACAGGGGAGCCCTGGGGAAGGAGGCAGGGCCGAACTCTCCGAATCCTACCGTTACCTCTCTAACTGGCCTCGGACAAGTCCCACCACCTCTCAGGCTGCTCTCCTCTCACGGGTCAGATAAGCCAGGTCGTTACCACATTTGTCTCTAAGTGCCCTGCCAGTTCTGAAAGCCTGGGATAAAAACCATCATTTCACCAATATACGCTTTGGTTCATTTCTTTTGGACTTTGGTTAACATGCACACCATACCAAGGGTTTGCCTACAGTATTGCCCATGGCTTACCAGATTTAATATTTACCAAAAATGTTATTATCATCAATAGGAATTATTGATGGTGATATTATAATGATAGTGGCAATATGTTGACAATAGTAATAATGTTAATATTATTATTACCTTTTATTCCTGAAGCCACAATAGAAAGCAATGCCTTAAAATCTAAACATTACTCTGACTTGAGTGTAAATGTTTAAAATATAAAAATTAGCATAACACAGCCAAATTCAGTAAGATATGAGCAGAGCTGGGTGGTGGATATAGATAACACAGCAAACTATGTATATTGATTATTCAATTTCCAGCCAACCATTAGTCCAAAATTATGGTACAAAATTGAGCACGGCTCCAGTTATAACCTCAAAGTGAGCAATTTCCTTCAATTGGATGCACAACTTTTCAGCACCTCTGCTACATGCTAGCAGAGAGCAGGCAGGAGAAAGGTCAAAGAATGACCCTGAGGGTCCAAGACCTGAGGGTCCACGACATGAGGCTGCAGCTACAGGGGCAGCTTTTTGTCTGGGCTGTTGCTGGCTTTTTACAATATGAACCTGGGGGACTGAGATCTATTCTCCCGTAAAGCTTTGGGAGGCTGGCCGACTCTGAATGGCTTTGTGAACAAATCTGCAACAACAGAAACAGGTTCTCCGTTCCTCAGGAAGAAACCAGCAGACTGAACAGCACCTTCCTCTCCAGATGGAAGTTTTCAGAATGCCAGAAGGGCAAAGCCTTTTAGTTGCTTTCCCAGGCACTAAAGCCAGAAGGCAAGTCAGCCCCAGGGATGCGAGGCAGCAAAGCAGGAAAGGACCTTTGGGTTCCAAGGAAGGGAGGGGCCCCCACCTGTTGCTGTTCAAACTGCTGAGAAGTGACAGGAAGGAAAGGGACAAAGTTAGGAGCAGAGGCAGGACCATGAAGGCTGATAAGGAAGTGCTCTTGTGGGCCAAGGATGGCTGATGTGTGCATGTGTGTGCGTGGTGTGTATGCGTGATGTGTACATATGTATGGTGTCCAGGGGACCTAAAATGAGTGAGGAGTGGTGTTCCCCATCCCTCCCTGCCTTGGGCTCTGGGTGCACAGCCTTATGTAAATCTTGGTGCTCTTGAACCAGGGTTGGAACCACAGGCTCCTCTGCTGACAGGTTCTGAGGTCTTGACGGAGTTGCCTAACTTCTCTGTGTCATCTTGCCCCCTCTCTGATGGGGCTGTGACAGAGGGTTCGTGATTGGTCCTGTATGCTGAACAGACACTAACCACGCTACCTACACATGGTGAAAGAGCAGTAATGGCTAACATACTGAAGGAGGAGGCGCAAGGAGAAAACGTGGGTTTACTCCAGGTTTACTCCGCTGGCTGCAGTGCAGATAGAAAAGCCAAGTCAGGAAGGAAACAAAGCCCGTGAGGAGGGAATTCGGAGGCTCTGTCACAACCCACTGCAGGGCCTCCAGCAGGTCCCTCTGCCCCCAGCGCCCCTGCATCCCCTAAGAGAGAAGGGCTGGGCTTCTGTCTAAGGTTCCCCTAGCTCCCCTGCCTTGTCATCCGCGCTCTAGTGACCCAGGGCCTGTCTCAAGCCACACTCAGCAGGGGCTCCTGGGGACAGGCCACGGCCACTGTCCAGGGTCTTGGGTGACTCGGAGTGCAGAACCTGGATGGAAGGCCCAGCTACATTCAAAACAGGAGCCCCGAGACACGTCTGTGCGGCAGTCACACCGTTGTCCCGTGACCGTGACAGTGCGCAACATCTGACGAGGTTGACAGCTCTGTGTCAGCTCCCCGGCTCCCCACCCACTCGACAACAGGAGCGACGACTCCTCTGAGTAAACTGTCCCAGTGTCCTAAAGATCCTCAAGGATTTCCTGAGAGAAGTCCGTTGACTTTTGCTACATTCAAACGCACAGGTGTTGTCTCAATCTCTTCTCCACCACTGTCCGTGTGAAATTCTTCCATTACTCTATGTGTATTCGTGGAAGACGAGCTCGTGGTGTGACGTACTGACCATTTGCTGACAAACCCCAAATGTCTGTTTTCACCCAAAACTCTTACACATGTTAGACTCCTAGATGCACCTGCCCATGTGGCATCCCCCGTGAATGTCCTAGTAGATGTCTCCCACCCGCCATGTCCACACCCAAGAACCCGGTCTCCCATCCCTACTGCTCCACCCTTCCCATCTCCACCTAAAGAGCCATCCAGTCAGCCAGTGGCAACTCTGTCCTTTCTGTTGCTTAGACCGAGACCCCAGGAGTCACATCCAATCCCTCAGGAAACCCTGGTAGACAGAGTACAGGGTCCGGCACAAATAGTGCCCCCTTTTTATGACAAAATCATAAGCATTTAATTTCATAACATAGCACTATCACATTCAAGCACACCATATGACCCTGTAGGTAACATTTCTAAATTAAAACTATAAATTATTACACCCGTATTATTATGCTACCAACTATGCTCAAGCAGGCGTTACCCCTGCTGGACCCTGCATATCCAGGTTCAGACCACGCCACCCAAGCCCCGTTGCCTTCACTGGAACAAGCCACGGTCAACTTCAGCTGGGTGGCTGCAAAAGCCTCGTGATGTCTCCCTGTTTCTCCCTTTCCCCAGCTCAGATCACAGGCAGATCATGCAGCCCCTTCCCACAGCTCTGCCTGTTGCTCAGAGGAAAAGCTGAAGTCCTTAAGAAGCCAACTGGGCCCTGTCTTCTGGCTCTTTTTCCCTCCCTCACCCCTTCTCCTGCTGTTCTGTCCCTGTCTACTCTGTCTCGGCCGCACAGGCCCACTCTTTGCTGAGCAATGGGCAAGGCATGCATCCGCCTAAGGACATTGGCCTCAGCAGTGCCCCCCACCTGGCACGCTCTTGTGTGGGATGTCCTAAATCCCTGCCCCTTCCAAAGCTGTGTCCTAAGTTCAGCTTCTTTCTTTCAATAGACTGTATTCCGCTTCTTTGTTAACAGAAATAATGATGTGTTGTACCCACATAGGATTTATCAGATCAATTCAGTAGAAATACAACTAAAGGTCAGTGATTTGTGTAAAAGAAATGGTAAATGAACACCCAAGGACAATGTCATCTACCTGTTAGTGTTAGTCTCCCTCTATTCCTAGTCCTTCTGGAAATCCCCAGAGTAACTCAGAGGCAAGGAGAAGATGAAGGAACTCACAGTCCTGGAAGAACCCAGCCTGGGTGTCAGAGGAGCGCCGAGCATCTCAGCCTGGCCCCGTGCCCGGCTGACAGGAGACACTCAGCAACCGTGTGATGGTGGGGTGGCTGAGGGAATGAACGTACAGGTCCCATCCACCCTGACCCTTTTTTCTTTGTTAGCAGAACAGATTTTGTGCATTTCATTTTTTTTCTATAAAAGTTATTTTTATTTGAATTTTTATCAGATTTGTCAAATATCAGAAATTTCTTCTTCCAGCTTCAAGTGTATCTAATTAAATTTGCTCGTAGTTGTCAGGATTGCTGCTGACAGAGAACAGCAGGGCAGCTCTGGATCAAGTCTGCATTTTTAAAAGGTTCTCCAGCTCACTGTATGCATATGTTTGAGGAGAGCCAGTCACCTCCCCAGACAGCACCTTGTCAGATTTAGGTGTGGCCTGTGTGCCCCAGGCTTCAGCCTCAGCTTTGCAGGGCATCAGGGGATGTTAGGTTCCCAAGTCCTAGCTCCCCGAGCTGACAAACGCACAGGACACTGTTCATAGAGCTGACCGTCCCTTCTGTCCCTAGAATAAAGGAGAGACTTGCCAAACAAAGCGATACTCGGTGGTCAGCACACTCTCTTCCTGGAGGTGAGCCCGCACTGGAAGAAGCCACCTTACTGTCGGTAGTTCAAGTACGAAGTTCAGAGCAAGGTGGGCTGGTGTGAAGAGGTTTATGGCTAGAGTCCTGGTGTCTCTGGGCGTTGTGCTCTTCCCTTCTCCCCACCCCCACAGAGAGGGACATACCAGATGCTTCACATTTAGGGATCAGGGCCCAGTTTGTCAAGATGACACTGAAGACAGACAGAGGTGTCCTTGCTCTTGTGGCCCCCTTTCCCTGCTTCACAGGGAGGCCCCACCCTCTTTAGTGACACGTTCTTTCCTAAGTACGTCAATACCGTTGGTGCGCACATGGTTTTCTTTACCATTAGAACTCCACGACCTGTTTTTTATGGTTTTTTACTTAGCGTACTCTTTATTCAGTACTGTTTGTTATGTTAGTTTTACTGATTCAGTCCTCAGAAAGTGACCTTATTCTAAAGCTGCTGGAGGAAGGGCTTCGTTGCCTGTCTGTCTTTTGACTACTGTAGGCATGCATTATCTGTGTGGTGAAATTCCTTTCCGTGACAGTTTTTCTTTAGGCTGTTTGCTGATGGTGAGAAGGACCCACCCCTGCTCGACTACACGTGGATGCTGCTTTATTTTGCTTGCCACCCGAACCCCGTGGAAGGGGTCTACCGGGCCCTCAGCGTGGCCACTGGGACTCATGTCTTCCAGCCACTCAAAACGGCTATTATTGCAGAAGAGGTAACTGAGTTCCCGAAAGGGACTCGCACTGGGGTCTGGAGGGGGTGGCCAGAGATCCTAAACTTCCAACCACAAAGACTGTGTCCTTTCCATTTTCCTGTTTTCCTGGGCACCTAACACAATGCTGTATGTATTGTGTTAGGTCTTCAAGAAAGGTCTTCAAGAAAACTGTATCCAATTGGACTAAGAACTGGTGCCCACTGTCCAAAACAATGCTTCTTTAGGAAAGTCAGAGTTTGCTCGAAGTTCCTGGCTGGCATCAAAGTGTCCCTGTAAAGGACAGCCTTCATTGGCAGGCAGCACTCATCCTGATCCATGAGAAACAACTGGATAGTGACACAATTGATTTGTCACACTTTCAGGGAATTCTGTGTCAAACCAGTTCAGGCCTTAGACACATCCCATGTATATGTCACACTGATCGTGTTTCAGGCCAAAGCCCAGCCACCTGCAATCCACAGGCACTTGGTGTCACCTGTATCCAAAGACAAAGAAGCTTAATATCCAATAGAATCTCCATTCCCTTTAGACTTCTAAGGGGTTGGCATTCCCTGGCTTTTTCAGGTGGAAAAGCCCCAGAACAGGGTAATTAATGTACTTACTAGGTGCCCACTGGCATGAGTTTTTTCTCTTTGGTCTTCCTCGATCTTTCAGGGATAGAGCTGTGACCCGCAGGGTGCAATGCTTTCTCCCGTTCTTCCTTGGTGGACTCTGAGGGACGGGATCACCCTCAGTCCAAATCCCTCAGACACCCTAGTTATACTCCTTTTCCCGTCACGCACGTTGTCAGAATAGGGCATCCTGGGTCCCTCAGGGGGCAGGGGGTGGAATGGGACACTCCTGTGACAGTTTTCACATGCAGGAAGAAATAGGCCATCTCGGACACAACCCTAAATTGTGTCCCTGAGCAGATGGACCAGCCGTCCTTTCCCTCTCATCAGGGCCAGAGCAAGGCCAGAGAGATGCCAAGTGCACTGACGACTCAGGTGTCTCTGTGGAGAGACATGTAAACAGAGGCCTGGATAAGGGAGGGAGTCTTGCCGGTCTCTGAAGGAAGAACACTTCAAGTGAAGACTGCCATCAATGTGAAAGCCCTAAAGCCGTGTCGTGCCCAGTGTATTCTGAGGTACAGAGAGTCAGACCTTGTGGTGGGACAGGAATGAGCTGGAGGGGTGGCTGGAAAGGAAAAGCAATGGGGAGAGAGCTCAGAGGCCCGGACTCTGCCGAGAGTCGGGACGAGAAGTCACTAGAGCCCGGCCATCTCACGGACAATGTGTAGGGTCTCTCTGGCCGCTGGTCTGAGACCAGACTGCAAGGGACAAACAAGACAAGTAGAAGAACTAGCTATTCAGGAAGGGATTTGCTTCTCTATTGAATTCTTGCACTAATTCATTTCTGCCTTGAGTTGGGGGCACCATGTTACCACAAAGTAGCTGCCACATGACAACTAATGTTTGTAGACATGGCAGGAACGCAGGGAGGAAGAGAGAGGAAAGGGAGTAGACTTCCACCTCAAAGGTGAAGCAGAGGAGAGCAGACATGCCGGGCGGAAGCTAAAACAGGATCCAGGAGTCCACAAAGAGCCAGACAGATCAGGAAGGAGAAAGCCTGGCCTAGAACTGTTGCCACAGCAATAGACAGCTGCCTTGGTGGGCAGCAGCCGAGCCAGCTGGTACAGGGCACTGAATCCCTCCTATCCCTGAAGCACTCATGAGAGTCAGCCACTGCCCCACCCAGGAGGCAGCTCCCCCAGAGTCCTTCTCTTAGAGCCCTTTGAAAGCCCAAGGACTCTGCCGCACCAGAGCCGACCCACAACCACTGAACAACAGTGAACCCATGAGAGGTAGGGGATGGAGCGCATGTGTCCCACGCCACACGTGCCAGCCCACTGGTGGCTTGGAGTGAGTCCAAGGAGCTTCTGACAAACAAGATCTACCACCTCCCTCACTCTGGCTCCCACCCTGCGCTGCCATCCTTCCCCCAGTTACGCCTCTCTGTTTCTGTGCCCTCTCCAACTGTGTTCTAGTTTCCTGGGCAACCTCATCCCAGGAAGCCAGAACGAGCCTGCTCAGAAATAACACCTCCAGCACATTTGTATTCATTCCCAAGGCACTAAATCAGGTCTCTGCTTTTGCTTTCCACACAAACAACTAGAAATCTTCCCCAATATTTCCGTTTCTCTCACTCTGTTTCTGAGACTCGGACTTTTATTCAGTGTAGCACAGACTTCCTGTTTAATCCACTTCTCCTTGGGTAATTTCAAAGACATTCAAGAGCAAAGCATTAACACATATGCACTAGTCCCAGTGAAACTTGTAATGAGTTGACATTTTCAGAAATGTTTTCCTGGCCGATGTGGTGTGGGGTTACGGCGCTGGGATTTGGTAAGTTGTGAGCTTGAATCGTGCACATTTTGAGTCTTGTTGAAGCACCTCAGCAGAGTGTTCGAGCCTGGGTTCAAAACACAATAATGTTTATTCCAGTTTGCTCTTCGCTTCACCCACATAAGCCCCTTTAGCAACTTGTTCTGCCTCTGAGACGTGGGGCCAAACTGATCGAACGTAGAGATGCCTGCCCAGGCGCGGTTCCGGGGAAACATCTGTTGGGAGTCTTCCAGGGCCGCCTCTGAGAGTGAGCCACACGTGACCCAGTGTTCACTGGTGCCGTCATCGGCTGATAATATGACTCGCAGAATTTTGATTCCACTAATAACTGCTCATTCAGAAGCACTGGCTCTTCTCCAATCCAGCATCCCTGGTTTTGCTCACACACCTACATTCAAAATGTCGATCTTCCTGAGGCATCGGTTGGAGAAATCGCCCCCCTCCACATGGCCTGCAGCCTGGCCAGGACACTGTGCTGCTGCCCCGGCCCCAGACTCAGCCTCATTCCCCTCCTTCCGATCCACGGGTTCTATTCTGTTCCAGCCCCTTAGGGAGCAAAATTAGCACACATTTAAAAAGCATCTTCTGATATCAATACGTTAAGGATTCTTCACTAAGATTTTAAATGTTCAAGTTGTTACCTTTTAGCTAAAATAAAAACCTCATTTATCCCAAGATAATTATGCCAGGCCTTTGAAAAGTTGGTCCCGCTGTGTGGGACTAATGCAGAGAGAGCAGGTTCCTCCTCGGGTTGGTTCTCTATCGCCTGCCCGTCTGACCTGACTAGTCACCCGCTTGCCCGCGGGCTGTCTTTATGTGTCCGCCCCGCACCTCCTCCACCTGAACAGAAATCCACTCATTCTTCACTCACTCAGCAGGCGGTTTCACCTCTCCACTGCCTTCCTCTCACCATAGTAAATGTTGTGTTCTCCTGGGAAATTATGGATGATGGGTGGCCAGCACCACGTTCCCTAAGCTGCCTGGGTGGAGTCAAAAAGGCCAGCTTCCGCTTTCTGCCATGTGGCATTTCCATCGTCTAAAATGAAGAGGAGGAGAGTGGGAGTGGAGGTGCCAGTGCACAGGATCGCTCTCTCCCAGGGGCCTGAAGAGAAAAGGACTAGCCGTGTCGTCCTCGATCGGAAAGGTGATCAGCACCATGAGAGCCCCAGCGATCACGGGACCCCACAGTCCAGCTATGATAGTGTGTTAGGACCATTTACACTTCAGCACAGCCGGGCATGGACCCTTCAGGTGGACAGCTTGTGCCAGGAGGGGAGGCAGGAGAAGCTAAATAAGCTCTTACAGACCTGGGTGAGATTCTGAAAGCTGCAGCTGTCTGGCCGGCTGACGCAAACGACTTCAATGCTGTCAGTGAAACCTACAAGCAGTGTGGTAAGAGTCGTTCTCCTGCGAGAGCTGCTTGCGGGGCGGCTGCTTCGCCCAAGGGAGGCCGTGCTGGCGGCACAGCCACCGCTGTCCAAGGCCCTCGCACAGCTGCCTCACTCTAAGTGAGCCGAGTGTCGTTTAGCCTGGGATCTTCATAATGCCTTTAAGTTGACACCTCAGTTTTTATAACTGGCATTAGGAAGTGTAAGACTGACTAACATATCTGAAGCATTATGGAAATACCATATAATAAGAGGAACTGAACATGAATTGAAAATGAGATGATGAATCCAGTGACTGATATGATAAATTTCATTCATTCACTTGTATTGCTGGGTGGGAGAAAAAAGAGCACACCTAGTTCAATTAAATCCTTTTAACTTAATGTTGTGAAATATTTCATTCTCATGTCAGATATATGATTCTGCTTCTACTTGAGTAAAATTAAAGATTTAGGTTTGAGTGGTAGACATAAAGGAGAAGAAAGTAGACTGAAATTTTATATAGCTAACATTTTTCTAATGAAAATAAAAAAGACATGCAGATTTTCAATAAAATAAAATACAATGAAGAAGCTGGATAGATAGGTAGGTAGACTGATAGATGATAGATAGATAGATAGATAGATAGATAGATATACTTAATTGTAAAATCTTCACCTGATGGGGCATTCTCTCTCTATCTCTCTCCCCCCAACCCTACCCCCAATTAGATTTAATCCCCAATTTACCAAAGGATGTAGAAATCTAACCCACACAGAGCTGGGGAAAACGCAGGGCTACCAGAAGCTTAGCTTTGTGCCGCATCATAACCTTTCTATACATGGAACTTAAGGAGCTATTGGGAAAGAACAAGTGTGATCTACACACTTAATGCTCCTCCTGAATTCAATATTTAAAGACATTGGCACCCTTCTGTTATTTTAAGTCTAAATTAGTGCTTTTCCTCCCAGAGGTAAAGGAGCATCAGCACTCAGGTGTTCTCTGATATCAGGCCCATCAACATTCCAGTGATGCCTATTTTTCTACAGCAAATCACCAAATATCGATGACCTCATCATCAGAAACACACACATATAAGCAAACACACATTTATTACAGTAAATACAATTTCACTGTAGACAATTTGGGATGCATAAAACAAAGCGGGAAAGAAATCACATATGCCACCACCCTGAAGTAGCCACTCTTAGCTCTTTAATATATCTGTTTCCTTTTTCACTAAGAAGTATAGACATACAAGAAAATGAAGGCCCTGGTGCACTCACTACTCTGTGTTCTTCCTGTACTCAGTCTGTATGTTTTCTCGCATCACTAGGTAATCAGTTTCTAAACCAAAGTTTGCATGGCAGTATAGTCTTCCATCACAGAAATAGACTATAATTTGTCACCAACTTTACGTGTTTTTGAATTGTAGGTTTTCTATGCACAATGCATGTGCATCCACATACAAAAGTTTTGTGCACATGAATATTTCTTTAGAATGAATTCCCAGAGCTGTAATTACTGGGTCAAAGAGTAGGAGTATTTCTCAGGTTTTTGCTACGTAAGAATTTACCGCAGAAACGTGTGCCCTCCGTGCCGTACTCAGAATGTTGGTGCCTGAGCCCATGGCTCTTGGCCCATTTTCAAAGAGCAGCACTAAGAATCCCAGCCTGACTTTCTGTATTCCATTGGCTTTCTATTTTGCCTTCTGAATGTTTACTCAGGTTTAAGTTCCAGTGTCTAAACAAATGTTCATTTCACTTAGAATCCAGCAAACTTGAGAAAGGAACTTGCCATGACCTCTCATCTGCGGTCAATTTCTCAATCGAATCCTGTTAAAAGTTTACAGCAATGAGAAGTCTGACACTGGTTACAAGAATTCATTCCAGTGCCCGTTTGTTCGGGAATGCGATGCACCTGGCAATGAGCCAGCGCATGCGTGGCGATGGATAAGCCACACCCCACACTGGGGCCTCTGTAAACTGCCAGCAGAACTAGTCTAGGATTTTTATGTGATTTCCAGTTCAGCCAACACAGTCACTTCTAGACTTTGTCCAGCCAGTTTGTGGCAGGCACTGTCATTCCACGGCACGAAAAGCGTGTGACAAAATTGCGGGTGTGTAAATGTCTCTATTGCTGGCAAGACTTTGGTCTGACTTCACGTTCTCTTCATTTGTTTGCGCAGACCTACTCCTTTACCGACATGTATCCCACACAGGAGTTTCCTGAAACCGAGGGAAATGTTATAAGTGAGAAAAGGGAACTAAGAGGGGAAAGAGAGGCGAAGGAAGAAGAACTCCCTGCGAATGCCAACACTGAAAAGATTTCGATGGAAACACTGCTCCAGGTGTTCCGAGGAGGAAATGAAGGCCAGGGTGCCAACCAGCCAGCCAGCGCCCTGAGGAGGCAGAACGTCTATGCAGAGGTTGGTCAGACGTGGCCGAAGGGGCAGCCTGTGCCTATGAAGAGCTGCCCCAAATTTGACCGAGTTCTTATGCAGTTTCTTCCTTAAGTAAGAACCATTTTTAGCATTTGCAGGATTGTAAAGTAAGTGAATTTCATTTCCCCCCTTTTATTAAAGGACTTCATAAAAGTATTTCAGGACCTGGGTGCCAAGAATCTGGAGCCAATAGAAGTTGCTCTTCTTCTGAAGCACCCTGTCGTTCAGGACCTGATTTCAAGTTACCCAGACTATAAAATTCCTGTGAGTGTTTCCCAAAGGCATCCTGATTTGGCTGGGCTCAGGCTTAGAGCATAGTGGGCCATTTGAGATGTGGACTAGCAGAAAGGGGACAAAGCCGGGCTTGGTCAGAACAGGGTCTGGGGGAGCTAAGCTGGTAATAGCCTCAGTTCAGACAGGCCAGCCTACAACACCCAAGGACAGCAAAGTCAAGCACAATGGAGATAGCGATCAGCGGTAGGGATACTCTCAGTACTGTAGGTAGAACTAAAAACTCTAGGGGCAGTACTCCCGATACTATGGACAGTACTAGAAACACTAGGGGCAGCACTCCCGGTACTATGGACAGTACTAGAAACACTAGGGGCAGTACTCCCGGTACTATGGACAGTGCTAGAAACACTAGGGGCAGCACTCCCGGTACTATGGATAGTACTAGAAACACTAGGGTCAGTACTCCCAGTACTATGGACAGTACTAGAAACACTAGGGGCAGTACTCCCGGTACTATGGACAGTACTAGAAACACTAGGGGCAGTACTTCCAGTACTATGGTTAGTAGCAGAAACACTAGGGGCAGTACCCCCGGTACTATGGGTAGTACTAGAACCACTAGGGGCAGTACTCCCAGTACTATGGGGTGACCTTGGATCTACAACAGAAGGCTAGAGGTAGATGACTAACGCTGGGTGGATGGCAGTATTAGCGTTCTGGGTCATTTCAGCCACTTGGTGACCTTAGCCTATGATTGAGAAGCCTGAAGAATAAAATCCCCTTCGCCGAAGAGAAGTGAACAGACCACAATCCCCAGCCAATGCTGCCGCGTTCGTGGTGCACGCCGTCTGTGTAGTTCACTCAGTGGCAGTGCCTACGTCAGCTTGGCTGTCAGTTCCATCAGGGAAGGAAACAGTGCTCGAGATGGGGAAACTGAGGACAAAGCCCATAAAGACTGGACCAACCCAGCAGAAGGGAGGGAAGGAGAGAGGGAAGGAGGACTAAAGGAAGAACCGCACCTCAGAACTCACTTAGTAACCAAGCAAGTTCAACTCCACGTGCTGAATGTACCTCCCTGGGACCGGTCTCCCGTCTCCAGTAGCAAGGGCTAAGGCAGGCCGAGCGAGGTGGGTTGTTATAGCCATCTCACTTGCCACTTCAGCAGCATAGAGGCCCCTCAGTTGGCTCCCGCTAGTTTATTAGTCTTCCTTCAGACTAATAAAGTGTTCAATAAGTTTAGGATAAAAGCAGTTTCACTTTGATAAACTACAGGTGGTATAAAGTGCATTTCTCTTTGGTTCTCAGTGATAACTACCCATGCCCAGAAATGAGACCATCTAGATTTAAATATCTTTGTATCTGGATTTATTTGTCCTGAGTTGCTGATGCTTTTTAATACACATTTTCTTACAGGTGTTGATAACAACTCGCCCTGATTTCTAATATGCTAGCAGACCTAAGCACTTCCTGTAGTAAAGCAGGATCACAGCATTTGAGAACACAGTCTCTGGAATCGGAAAGTCAAGGGACTGACTCGGGGGCCTACCACTCCCGAGATGTCTGACTTGACCTTTCCTTGATCCTGGCTTGCTCCTCTGTTCAGTGGGGATGGCAGACACTGCTACTGAAAGAATTTTGATGGGGGTTAAATGAACTTGTGCATCTAAATACTTGCCATGGTACCTGACACATGGTAAGCGCTACAAAAACGGTGACTGTTATGAGTACTAGGCAATACCAAGCACTTACTTCGGAGACCAGGAATGTAAAGATCCACAGGAGACAGTTAAGGGGACCCCACGCAGTTGCTGCTCTCAAGCAATCCACTTTTGATTGCAAGGGAATTTTGTCACTCAGGAATTACGTGAGAATGGCGTGAGGTAAACCACCCAAGCGTGTAATTATAGGGATTCAACACATAGGGCCTTTTTGTATGTGTGTGCTAGAAGCTGACACGTTAAAGATGGCCAGGGAGAGGAGAGGGTGTCTAGCTGGCTTTGGGTGTTGGGGTGGAGAGAAGGCAGCGAGCTCGGGGAGAGGAGAGGCCTGGCCATGTGCTTGGAAGCAGGACTGTGTGGGAGGAATGTGAAGCTGGGCAGTTGGGGGGCAGTCCGTGAAGGGTGTAGTGACCCCCTCGGAGCAGTGAGGCCAGGCCAGACTGCAAAGGACTCAGGGGTCACCAGGGACATTAGGGCTCCAGTCTGAAAGGCAATGGAGAATGAATAGGCTTCTGAGCAGGGCTGTGAAATGGTATTGATTTTCTTCACCCCTAAGTGTTTCTTTGTCTCTAGCCACATCATATCCTTGTGTCTCTACATTTAACAGGACACTTTCAGAAACTATTTGTGTCTCTCTGTTTAAATAGGTCTGAAATATTTAGCAACATGGTGGGCAGTTATTCTAAGCTGTTGTATTCACACATTCCACAACATTTATTGTTTGCACTGCAACTAGTATGTTACATGTCCCTTTTCAACATCTTACACTTTATGCTTTCATGAACAAAGAGTAGCTTTCTTCGCCACTTTGAATGAGGGCACAAGCCTAGAATTACTAGGGACAGAGGACATCAGAACTAGACAAGGGGTAGTGAGAGGCAGGGAGTGAGTGTCACATGCAGGATGGCGAGTCACCAGCTGTGGAGATCTGCCCCCTTTCTCTTTCCCCTGGACAAGCGTCATTCTGCATAAGATGGACCCCTGAAGCCCACCCCTTTAGACTGCATTTCATCCTGTGTGTTTTCTTCCACATCTCAGGGAAGAGCCCTTTTATTTTGACCCAGTAAAAGAGTTTCCAAAATCCCTTGGAATTGGATGTTACAGGATTCATCTTATATTGCCAAGAAGCAGGAATATAAAATAGCATGACAGGTAATTTCCTCTGCCAATGGGAGAAACCCGCCCTGCAAAGCCAGGACAATTTGGGATCATCCTTACTCTGGCCAGAATGCCTGTGTATGACTAACTTGCAGAGAAGATTCTATCCGTCATTTTCCCAAGAAAAAAAAACCACCCACCCACAACTGCCTTGGACAGCCAGCCCCTGAAGAGGTGCCCTGACTCCAGGAAAGCTGCAGTCTGGAGTCCACGAGGCTCTTTCTAGTTTGTGCACTTCTCTCACTTTGGAAGGAGTTTCATCAGCTTGCAGCGCACCTCAGAGGAAGCCCCGCCACCGTTTTGGAGAGCGTGGCTCCTCTCTGCACAGGACTGTCTCCAGGGTGGCAGGCTGGCCGGCAGGTTAGGCTGTCCTCACCGCGCTCCAAGAGCACCTCCATATGTTGAACTCCCTAGGCCGCCGCCACACCTTCCCCAGCCTTCCCTGGCTGAGGGTGTCTGATTTCAGTGACCCTGTTCCACAGGGCCAGGATGGCCTGACACTCCCATAGCAGAAAGAGGGTTTGTCTGTCTGCCAGTCAGTTGGTCAGTCCTCTCTGTCTTATTCCTCTGTTGCCAGAGTGCTTCTGCTGAGTCAGTGTCTTCAACCCTTTTCCCCTTGACCTTCACATCTCCTCCCCATCACTCCCCCTGGGATCTAAGGAGAGGACAGAGATCCACCATGGTCAGGACTCACTCATGACCATGAATCAACAGTGAGCTGAGCCTTCGGCCTGAAAGGCTTAGTTCTGATATTCTAAAATGAATTTCCTTTCCAGTAACGTGATCTAGTCTCATTTTCACCAAGCAAAAAAGGAAAGACAGACAGAAAGGGAGAAAGAAAGAGAGAAAAAGAGAGAAAAGAGTCTCTGAGGACTCAGGCGCTTGTCATCATTTTTTGCTCCAGATATCCATGGCCAAGTCAATAGATCGCATTTTAAAGTGAACTTTAACCACAGTGATGTTATTTGAAGATCTCTCAAGATAAGCAGAGCAAAAGCTAGAGTGTGGTTTTTCTGGTTAAAACTTGTTTGCTGTTATAAACAGTGGGAAGTGAAGGTTGTTGCCTAACAGCTCTGTTTACAAGGCTCATGTTTGGAAGCAGGAACAGTTTTTAAATACATCTTCGAAAGAGCTGAGTGGGTGTAATCATTTTCATATGTCTTATTTGTGCCCCTGCTGGGGGTGGCCTGGCTTTGTGGTCAAGAGGGCAGGCTCAGGACCGCACCAATCACTGGATTCACACCCACACACTGCATGATCTCAGGCCAGTGACCCTTGGTTTGCCCGTCTGTAAAATGGGGTAACCTATCATACATACTCCATAGGGTCCTTATATGGATTAAGTTACTTAATACATATAAAAGTGCTTGGTAGACATACATCGCTCAATAAATGTCAGATATTATTATTACCTTTATTGTTAGTGGTGCGTTGGTAACTGCAGTACAGAGGAAACACTTCTGAGCTGTGTAACATTATTTGTGGAAGAACTAATCCGTTGGTGTGTCATCTCTCAAATTCAGTATCTGCTCCTGGAAAGACAGAAAGCTGTCCCTGGTGCAAGGCCACGGTAACAGAAGGTCCAAACCTATGGAAGCCCCAGGAAAACCTATGTGGGAAACACCCGACTGGGAAATCCAGATTTCGTGTTGGATTTTAGTTATTCAACTGAAGTCACCTATTTAACTTCGACTTTCATAAATCTCATACAACAGGTTACTCTCAAGTAGTGTTCCTACATTGTTAGGAAGATGGTCTAGTTCAAGGAGACCAGGGCAGTGAGAACACTGCAACTGGGTTATTCATGAGTCGAGTCCGTCGCTTTCCCGTGGCACAGACATTTACGAATGCAAATAAACACATCATTTTCTGCACCAGCCTAACCAGTGGAGTGTCTTATCACGAGTGCATGCTGAGTACATGGAAATTTCCCTGAGCAAACCTCTACATCAGGCATATTGCCTTAAAATTAAGGTTTCCATTCAATAAGAGAGAACTTTTTGGTGTTAAAAGTCAGAACATTACAGGAGAATTTCTGTAAAGATCAAACGACATGAAAACAAAACACCTGTAAAATGGAAGTGTGATTTGAAGGGACTTGCATCCTATTTTGTCCTCAAGGTGTCTGACTTTAAGTATGCTCAACCTCCTCCTTTGTCTTTGTAACAAAACAATGGACATGGTGGCTGCTTCGGTGCGTCGTGTTTTCAAAGCACCCAGGTCAAACATGTCCACTCTGTCAGCCAAGCTTTTCCCACTTAACTGCTCCTGAGACTTACGCCCTCGATTTCAGCAACAGCCACGGTTGGTTTGAACATCTGGCATCTGTCGTTCTCCCCACGCTACAGAGCGTCAGATCGTCCCGGGGCCACTCCACCCCTCATCTCCAGGCTGACAGGCCACAGCTTCGGTTCCTGTCAGTGTGTGTGTCAGTGACTATTCGCAGAAGACACGCCATTGCCGTGGGGAGGGCCGGCCCCAGCAAGTGGCCTTCCTCTTTCACTCAGTTCACTCCGAGTGAACTGAGGTGGCCTGTGGCTGTGCAAGACCTGTGGCTGTGGCTGTGCAAGACCTGCGTTTTCAAAGAAAAGTTCCCTCAAGACGATGATTCATTGTGATTCCTGGCAGGGACTGGTGTCAGCAATGTGTGTGTCACCCAGCAGAACTAACTCACGTCTTCATGAGTGAAATGGCCGTGTCATATCGAAACCTCTGGAACACAGCTCTGAAGAAAAGAAACTTGGACCCTTAGCTTGTAGGGGGGAGAAACCGAGACACTGTATAAACATAATTCTACATTTTCCACATGTGTTGTATCCCTCCTACATTGTGATAGCATTTTTTAAGTGTATTGTAAAAAATACCTGTGATGTAAAATGTAAGCAAGCTGGGTATTTTAAATGGATAAAAATATATTTTACTATGCATATATTTTTAAAACCATGAAGAGAGGAGGGCATCTCCAACCCCTCAATAATCTGCTGGCCTAAAATTCTATAAATCCACAGCCGGATTTCCTTGGCATTAGAATTTTCCTTTAATAGAAGGCGAATCCTGTTTTTCATTTATTAATAGGGAAATAACCTTTGACTTAGCCACTATGTGCCAAACTCTGTGTGACTGCTTCTATCCATGTTATTTAATCTGAAGTGAAAATTCCATTATTAGGTGAGGAAAAGCAGGCTCCACGCTCTTTGATAGCTATTCCTCATCTACAACGAGTAAATTGTAATGCAGGATTCCAACTAGATAGAGAACGACTTTAGCAAAGGGAAAAAATAAAAAGCAGCTTGCTGTTGAAACCACTGCCCCATGTTACGTGGTCATTAATCCTAAACCACTTACAGATGTTAGTAACTCCTTATTGAATCTCTTCTCTTAGGACATTAAAATGATCCTCCAAAGGAGCGAGCGTGTTCAAGGAAGTGATGAAGAGAAATCACCCTCAAGATTCATGGAAGAAAAGAAATGAAAGCCAGAGCGTAGGGTGTGATTTTGATAATTCAGCAATGGATCTTCCACCGTCGGATCTCAACATGGTGTCTGCCATGTATGTTATTGTTGTAAGTGTAAAAATAACCCCTGCCAGGTTATGATGGGTGGATGAATCCAAGGTCCACTTTCTTAACTCACAAAATAACGTTCTGTAATAAATCTGAAATGTCTGAGCAAAAATGCAAAGTAAGAAAGAATACCTTTTAAAGCGATTCTGAAAAATAGAAGGCACCAGAGGAAGATGTTGGGAAATGAGCGTGTGAGCAATCCTGATGAGAGATGTCCAGAAGAGGCACGGGCAGTGAAAACTCCCCCGAAGCTCCACAGCAGGGCGGGTCCACCGTGGGCGTTCTGCGGTTCTCGTTCTGGGTGCGGTAACATTCCACGGTCCATTCCACTAGCCCAGGAGAAGCCTCCATTGTCAACTGCTGGTACAGTCACACTTCTATGCTCTGTTCATAGTGCTTTCACAATAGAGTATAATGTTTCCTGAATAGATAGATGCGACATGGTATGTTTGTGGTTGTATTAATTAGCAAATCAAATTCAGTGATACTTACCTGAAAAAAAATGTTTGTGTTTAGAGGGGGTGATAATGTATTCTCAGCGGCTGGGCTATGAAACACCCTCTGGGTCCCCACACTGGCTGCTCCTTCTGTTGTAGGCGATGCTGGACGTCCTCCGTGCCAGGGGCCCCAGCACTCAGGCTTTTCTACCTATGTGAGTCCATCCCTGCGTGATTCATCCAATTCCGTGACGCCTGGATATTAGTGTAGAAGCTAATGCTGAAATTGCTATTCCCATCTTCCTTGCAAACTTCCCTTTACTGTCCACATGATTACCGCACGGGTAGGTCATAGTTACCACAAACACAGGCCCACTGCCCACAGAAGAGGCCTTTTCTAATGCAAGTCGGGCCGCATTACCCCTCTGCCCCAGTCCCCAGTGGGCACCCCATCTCGTGCGGAGTCCAGTCGAAGTCCTCACCTTCATCCTACTCATTGCTCCCTCTCTGGCCTCACGTCTGGCCATGCTCCCTCTTGCCCATTCTCCTTCAGGGACAAATCCGACTTGTTGATTCTGGAACACTCCTGCCTCGGGGCCTTCGCACTTTCTTTTCTCTCTGCCTGGAATGATTTTCTCCCAAAATTTCTCTGCTGACTTCCTCCAGGTCTCTGTTCAAATGACACTTGGTCAGTAAGGCCCTCCCTCTACACATAACACAAAACAGGAGTAACGCACCTCGCCCATAGCTCCGCCCCACTTCAGTGTTGTCCATTGTGCTTACCAACTTCTGACAAACATGTATTTATTCTTTTGCTGGTCTGTCACTCCACTAGACTTTAAGGCCCATGCTATCAGGCTCTTTGTGTTATTTTCTTCACTGCTATGCCCCGTAACCTGAGACTAAAGTAATAACCAGCTTTAAACTGTGTTGACACATCTACACAGCATGTGCGGCAATGGCACATTTGGATTGCTCAGTCGGACAGGGAACAAGGCAAAGACGATTTCTACTGTACATGGGGATTCTGGTCTATTTCTAGAGAGGGGCACACCTCCTTTGCTCCTTATGGGCTCAGGTTCACCCCAGGCTTTGTTCCCCAAACCCCTGTCTTCAAGATGAACCTTAGTGACCCGGAAGCATGCGTGGGAACTGGAGAAGAAAGCCTACCAGAGATTTGAGAATTTCAACTTAGCCGACTTTCATGAACTTCTAATTATTGCTGGACATGTCTGTTATTCTAGAGAAGGGAACAGAGGGGTACAGATGTCCTGAACTAACCTGAAGTCCATGTTGCACAACTTCACTTTTATGAAAGACCTACATTAACCCAGTAATAGCTTTTTTCAAAAAGTGAAAAATCCTGCTTAGATTTTGTTTCTCTTCTCTTTCTTCCCCTACATGGGTCTCTACCTCCTTCACACCTGACTCTCGATGTTCATTTATCAAAGATCCGTTTCTTCATCCTTAATAAAGATTGATGTTTTGGGCTGATTCCTGGGAAAACCTGCAAGGGAGTCACCACTCCCTGTCAGTCACAGGTCCAGTAGGTGTCAGCACGAACTGCTTGAAACCCCTGCTTCCAGGTCCCCTCCTGCCAGCATGACATCGGCCTCACAGGAACTTCATGCCAGCTATGGCTGCCTTCTCTCCATCCCCATCTAACTCACCCTCCAAACTGGCATCCTCTTTAGCATCTCCTACTACTGTAGCACCTCAACAACTCTCTCTCTCCCCCCTCCCTCTCTCTTGCTTTCTCTCTCCCCCCTCTCTCTCTCCCTCTCTCTCTCTCACACACTAAATACTACCATGTCCTCCAGCTCTTGCTTTTGTGAGCTGGATCTGAATCCTCACCCTATTTGCTCTCCTCCGGACATCTGCGTGGCATTCTGCAGGATCATTTATGATGTCTCCCCATATCCTTAGGAACAAGGTAAACAAATACAGACTGAATGTAAAGACAGGGAATTTGAGTTAGGGTGGAGTATTGGTAGAATGACTTCAGCAAGCACAGAAGACTCATCATCATATGAATAATTCATTATCTCTCTCCCTCCGTGGACTGGAAACTACAGGAGAGACTGACCCTGTGTGTCTCTTCAGCTCTGTGATAGAAAATATCAGAGAATTTCAAGGAAAAATATAGAGTCCATGCAAATTGTAATTATGGTTGACACAGTGTTGGAAGAGATTTGAATTAAATTATGTTTAATAAGAGAAAGAAGACCCAATAACAAGGCTAAGCTATTAATAATAGGTAACAGTAGATACAATAATAATAGCAAACATTGCTGAGGGCTTACAAGGAGCCAAGTAGTGTGCTGAGTGTCATTGTAGTCTCTGGTCATTTAGCTCTCACAACTCTGGAATGGTTACTCCTCAGGCTGCCGTTTACATACAATGAAAATGATGTTTAGAGAGGTTCTGTAACCTGCCCAAAGTCACACAGCTGGTAAATGAGTCACAGACTAGAAACCCAGCATAAACCTCATTCCTCTTACCTAGTTTGTTCAGCTTTGGTACAAATAACCGGCTACACAAGCACAGAACAGAGGAAGTATGGCTTAGCACTATTTAAAAATAAAAACAAAAGGTGGTGGGCCAAGCAAATTGAACCTACTTTGCTGTGGCATGGCCCCTAAAGGGTCCAGTGTCCTCGTGGTCGTAGGGAGATGCAGATTTCCCTCCGACATTTGGTGGTCAGGCCCCAGCCGCAGCTCTGCGGGCAGTTCCCGGCCACACACTCTAAGATGAACCGACGTGTGTATGCAGAGGTGAGGGAACTCAGAAATCCCTTAGCCTGTACCTCGCCTAGAGAAGCTTCCAACTTGAAGGGAAAAGGAGCCATCCCAACCGTTTGAAAAGCTGTCCAGATTGTCATTTTTGTGGTCCCCGGGGCTAACCCGACATTACGGTAAATGTTGCAGCATGACAGGTGGCAGCTGACCACGTGGATCTACTCGTTCCCTGCTGCCTGAAGTGTTCCGAGAGAGGCAGGATACATGTGGCAGGGAGTTGGCAGCGGTGACGGAAGCCCAGCCTTGACCCCTTCTCCTGCTCCTATTGCACTTCTCTCTCCCCTGAATCAGCTTCTCAGCTCTGCCACCCCAAAGTCCACCTCCCCAAAGGCCCTTTCGGCTGGGTCTCCATCGCGTGTAGATCTCCCCTGTCTTCAGAGCGCTGTGGCTGGGCTTAGCCCACTGTTGGAGTGCACCCCATGGTCCTCTGCACTAGAATTCTACTCTTGGAGCCCATTGCCACCCTCCGGCCCCTCCACTGTTACCCTGCTCAGGCCAGCCCATGGTTCCCTAAGGGGGGGTTACAACGGGAGCAGAAGGGATGCAGACACGGGGTGGGGCATTTGGTGGGGCGAGTGTTCTCCGGGAAGAGCCCCTCCTCCCAACTTCCCATCCTGTATTAACAGCGTGGCCTGCGGTCTCCTGCTCGCCCACACTCACCCTTCAGCTGACTCCTGGCCCCCTCACTCACTCTTCCCCTCTGCACCCAAGTCTTACTGATTTCTCCTTATAAACGCCTCTCTCATCTCTCCCTTCTTTTTGGTCCCCACAGTGTCCACCTTGTTTCAAAAGCCCCCCACATCCTTCTTCTGGACACTTGCAATAGCCCCCAATAACCCCTGCTTTCTGCATCTTCTCCCAAATCCTCCATTTCCTACCCCAACCCAGCCTCCACCCGGCTCCCAAATGCCTGGAAGTTGCTTTTGCTTTAAAAACCCTCCCTCTGAGCCTTACTATCAAATATATTACACATTTCTTTGAATGTTCTTTAGTGTCTGACTCTCTTCCATGCTTATCTTTTTCCGGCACTAGAGCCACACACAGCCACTCAACCCAGCTCCTAGTACTCATTAGATATTCGATAATGACAGAATAAATTAACCAATGAGGAGGGATGTCTCCTTTGAACAGAAATTCTAGGAGGTGGAGAGGACCTTTTCACAGTAAAGCTGTTCCTATAATCTTGTACATCCCTCATGCTAGCACTGTAGAGAGAACAGATTTAATCTTTTAGGACTGTGTGTGTGTGTGTGTGTGTGTGTGTGTGTGTGAGAGAGAGAGAGAGAGAGAGAGAGGGAGAGAGAGAGAGGAAGGTCACATTCCTCCTCCCTGAAAGTCCCTTTGCCATTCTGGAGAAGAGAGGTGAGTGACAACGGGTGCATCTGCTACGGGCTCACTGACTCATGGAAGTTGATGAGAACCAAGACTTCTACTATAATCAGTTCCTTTCAGGACCTGGAGCCTAGTCTGATTCTGACCGGATCAGCCTGGTGGCCCTCACCGTCTGGGCCCCCTCTGGGCCCCTCCCAACTCCCCACCCATTTCCTATCTTAACAAAGGCTGCCCTAACTTAGTCCCTGCACCTTGCAGAACTTCACCTGCCTCTCCTATTTTGCTAGAATATTTTGCCTAAATAACACATTCCCACTGCCCCTTGGAATCCCACGGCCTCTAGTAGTTTTCCTGTCCTGCTCTCTGACTCCGACTCGGCTAGGCACCCTCTCTTACCAGAGGCATCACCGAAGGTTTCTGGTGAGCTAGGGATAAACAACTGTACATGTACATTCACTCTCAGAGTCTCAGCTTAAGGACAGACTGAAATTTTGTTTTCAAGCTTGTGTCAAAACAAATCTGGAAAGAGATGCCGCCAGAGTCTTGTGGCTGTAGTTCAAAGCCCCAGAAGGGCCGTACCACTGGGCTCAAAGCTCACCTTGAGCACTCGAGCCCCAAGCAAAGGCTGCTGTGTCTCTGCTCACTCCATGCTAACTAACCGCAGAGAGACAGCGACTTCGAGCTGTCTGAGCAGCCTCACCTTGCTGTGCCCCCACAAACCAGGCTGAAACCACAACATCCTTCTCGCCTACGGCAGACTTCACCGTGCACTCCAAAGGGTAAGGACGGCCTCTTCTTCCACCAGCCTCACTGTCTGGGCCCCTTTCATGGTCAAGTCCACATAAATCGAGGACAGCTTTTGCCCCCATTCTCCTCACAAAAGACTCTGCAGGAAAAGTGCCTTGGATTGGAAGACACCCTTTAACATTCTCATGTAAAAGGAGCCCTTTACAATTTCGCTGGGAATTTAGTTGCCCTTCATGAAGTTCACCCATTGTGCCAGTGGGATCATTGGGAAAGTTTCTTTAAATTGCTAAGATGCCACTTGCAAAAATATGCTGCTGTTATTTCTTTCAGAGGGCAACTTCCTCCCAGCCGATAACCGTGTCTCTAAATGGTACGTTTTCCTAAGGGAGGTGAGATAGGTAGCCCCAGGCAGTAACACACACTTCTTGATTATTTGGTACTCGCCAGTCACTGTTCTAAGCACTATCTAAGAACCGTCTCATTAACTTCTCATTGGCAACCTTCTAAAGTCGGTATAATACTACCTTCGTTATATAGCAAAGGATCTGAGGTGTGAAGGGACTAAGAAGCTCATCTGACTCACACAACTAGTAAGAGGCTACGATTCCCATCGGGGGGACGGACTCTGTCTCTGGAGTCTTCGCCTGTGGGTCAGATAGAGGCATCTCAAGGTATAACCACGCGTGTCACGCCCCCACAGCTCCCCTCAGCCACAGATCGGTCCCTTCAACATCCTTGGGTCTCACTTTCTTCCAATGGCTCTTGGCCACCAGGGTCCTGGCTGACTGACCCTAACCCCATGGACAGACACGCCTGACCTTTGGGGGTCACTTGGCTTGCCTTACCTGTGTCCTATGTTCCCTCTTCTTCCTCACCTCCATTTGGATCTTCATATTTCTAATCACAGTATCCCTCTGTTTGACCTTTGACCTGGTTCCATGTGGTCCACTCACCCCGTAGCCTCCCAGCTCAGCGGAAAGAGTCTAAACACTTTGTCTTGACAGACGCTTTAGACTGAGGACTTCTGGGACAGGTGAGCCCCCAGAATACACTTCCCAAGGTAAGCCTCTACTGCAGAGGGATCAAGATAAATCAAGACTGTCCTGTCAGCCTGGCGGTTTAATCTAATGGCCAAGTAAAGGCTCATGGGCTTTAACTGAATTCCCCAGCTTCCCTGAGTGCATGATTATGAGACGATTTGGCTGTGAGAACCCAGGCTGCACACATAAACTAGAGAGACATGGTGGGCATCTTAAAGATACTTAACAGGCCAGATTTCTGTTAAAAAGATGGATTCTCAGCCTGTCTTTAATTTTAAAAGAGAGCCCAGGATAGATTTCACTTTCTTATTAATTCTACTGAAGAACACAGAGCATGAGGATGAGGATAAACCTCAATTAATCTTTATCTTCAGCATTAATGACACCACGGGGCATGACGAGGACTGTCACACCCTAACTGACTGCTACCAAATGTCATCCAGCAATGGCGATACCATGGGACACCAGAAATTCTGGTCCTTAAGCAAAACTCTCTTCAACTGTAAATACTGACAAGAAATTCAAACAGCTTGAAATGCTCCGTGGGCCAACTCTGCGTCAGCCCAGCAAGTGCACTCACAGGCCTTGTGTGTGGCCCGTGGCCACTCACCACTGTTCCCCTTTCAGGTTTCCCAAAGGGGGTCACTCCGAGCGAGCCAGAAGGGCTGGTCACGGCAGCAAGAACAGCTGCCAAACCCAGGGCTTCACAGACAAAAACTATGTGCCCAGGGCCCCCACTAGCTCACAGAGCAGCTTCGAGTGACTCTGTTGCAGACTGGGACAGGCAGGGCACAACAGGTAAGCTAACGAAACAGTCAGCCCCATCCCCTCCCAGCTGCTCGCATTTTTTGCACAAACCTCCCAGTCGCATGCAGTGGCCTTGATGTAGCCCCACCCAGCGTATCTGGACGCTCAAACCTTGTGAGTGAAACCAGGAAACAACCTGAAGAAGGAAGGCAGTCAGCATCCAGGGCTCTCTAGCTGTTGTTGTGGCCATTCCTAGGCTGCCACATATGTGACCCCCCAGGAGGCTAGGGGTGTAGAGCTTGACCAAGATCAAAGGTACAACCCTGTCTGCAGCCCATTTTCTCATCACCTGCCTCAGCCTTCCACACTGGGCACAAATAGAAGAGTGTTATGCACATATGCATGGCATGAGGCTGAGCTTTGAAGAAACCTGAAGAAACCTGGAGGCGGTGAACTGGGACAAGTCCAAGAATAAGTGCACAACCACATCGCATGATCTGTTGATGCCTTTGCCCACACGTTCCTTTGCATACAGAGGTTGAATCACAAGGCACCTTTTAGCTAACGCTCAATTTCGTCTGCAAGGCTAAATTGAAACGGGAAAGCTAGCACTCCTTCCTGTAGCCATCCCTCTCGCTGTGACTAGGAACAGGGCAAAGACACTGAGGTGGTGAGTTTACTGAAAACTCACATATCAACTGTGATCAAACTGCTGTTCCCAAACCACAGCTGGTGGGTCTGTTCCAAAGTGGCTGCAGACCCACCTCCTAGGACCGCCCCTTCCTCTTGCACAAACTCCCAGAGGTGGAAGAGCACGGGCGGAGATGTGTTTCCCATGCCCCGCCCGTCATCCTGTCCCCTTTCTGCTCTGGATAAACAAGACTTTATGAAGACCGCTGTACTGGTTCTAGGGGTGCTCCAGGGTGCACTCCCCTAGATCTCCTCCTATCCTCTGGCTCTCCACTGTCCCAGAACCCACCCATCACCCAGACATCCTCACGGCTGAGATGCACCTGGGCAGAAGCTTTGAGGAATCAGGGGACCTGGGAAAGAAAACAATCCCCTCTCCCTCGACTTTCCCAGGAGGAATTTGTGCTGCTTTTTTCCACAAAGGACGAAACTGATCCCTATTTCCATAGTGGAAGGAGCAAGAAAAAGTGGCTGAAGGCCAGGTCAGACCGGGTTTGCCATGGAGCCAATGACGTACAACTGGCTGGCCCCCTGCCCCTGGACGTTCCCCAAGAGTTGAGTAGATGGTATCCAGTTAGCCATGGAACCTTCTTCATTTTAGTGTAGGGCTGGAGATGTCCTGAAACAGACCACCATTTCTCATGAGCTGGGAGTTTCTGCTGCGAGCACAGCAGGAACTCGATCTGGGACTCAGAAGCCTGTATACAGATGATAAAATTCTGAGCTAAAACATACCTCAAGCATAGAAGGAGCTGGAGCAGCCAGGGTCTGTAACAATGTCATGGCCACAGTGGGTTTTCTGTTGCTTAGATTTGTCCTCTGGCAAAACTGTCTCCTGCCCCTGGTCTCAGGGCACATGGCAAGCAAATGCTCCCAGGGCTGCTTCGCCACAGCCTGGGGACAGGACACTGCTCAAGAACACTGACACCAGAAGGAGACGATGTTCTTCTCTCCCCTCCGGGAGAATTGATCCCCTACCCCCCACGCACACACCAGGACACCAATATCCCAGGTGCCATCGGAGACAGATGGCCACTAGAAGAAAAAATATGCTCTGCATGAGGGGAAAAAATCCCAGCTGGGGTGGTGATGCCCAGAGGAAGAGTGAAAAGTCAATGAAAAAGGTAAGAAATGGCAGACTCTTGGTGGCCAAACTCAATTGTTTGTAAGCACTAAAAGGACCACCCCCCAAAAAAAAAACCTCCCCCCCAATACTTGGGCAACATTTTGCAGGAGGCAGCTGGTTCTGAGAGTGTGGGTAGGTTCAAGGGCCACAGAAGTTTGCAGTATTGCTCTTAATGGAAAGCCATTTAGACCCATAAAGGGGTGACACCTGGAGAAGAGATTTAAGAGATTCATACATCTTAAGCTTCAGAGCCTGCCTAGAATTTCCATATATGTCCCACTTAGCCCACATGACACATTTCCTAAGAATAAGTTGTACACCCCTGTACAACTTACAGTCGAAGGAGCGGGGGATTCTTGTTCTAGGAGGATTTCCAGGAACTAACAGAGTGGTGAGGATGCTTCGTTTCTAACCTTAAGAGTCAGAACTGCCTACCCTGCTGTTTCAAACCTACCCCACCCTGGTGTCAGCAGATCTCACATGGACTCAGAAACTGACAGACTCCATGCCTATCTTGCCTGCTTTCTGACTCGTAAGAACCCTGAGAACTCTCGTATTTCAAGAAGTTGAATTTGTGCTAATATTTTTAAGGCAACTGTCGAGTGTTGGAAAATTATACCTTACTCCACAGTTAACACTGGGATGGTGATCACAACTTTCACGCCAGGAGAATGTCTCTAGAAAAGTTGGAAGGCGTCCTATGACACTGACTCACAGTCATTTGACATTTGCCCCGTCATATGTTCCCTGGTCAGGTCACCCCACTGACATCATTGCATTTTCATATCCTCAAAGCACAAGCTGTGCTGCTAGGAGAATTTTCCTTCGCCACCCAGCGATGTGGCCACACCCAGAGCCACGGGGCCGCTGTTTCCCTGGAGACTCGAAGGTGGAGAGTAATCATTCTATTTGCAAGGAGCTGCACTAACAATTTTTTAAACAGATAATATCTGCACATGGAAATGTGCAAAGGTCACATGAGTATACATGGTGGGAGGCAAATGTGTATCTCAGTCCTGTCTGCCAGGCCCACAGTGCCCCACCCGAGTCAACTGCTGTTACTAATTTCCTAATTATCCTTCCAGAGAAGATGCATGACAAACATACTCCCTCTCAATGTAACACATGTTGCAAATGATTGGAAACATCGATTTGCAAATGCTAAAGTATGTGTGAATCTCCCATGGATCTTATTAAAATGCAGATGCTAGCCCTGGCTGGTGCAGCTCTGTGGGTTGAGCATGGGCCTGGAAACCAAAGGATTGTGGTTCGATCTCCAGTCAGGGTACAGACCTGGGTTGCAGGCCAGTTCCCCGCAGGGGACACACGAGAGGCAACCATACAGTGGTATTTCTCTCCCTCTCTCCTTCCTGTCCCCTCTAAAGATAAATAAATAAAAATCTTTTTAAAAAAACGTGGGGCCCTGGCTGGTGTAGCTCAGTGGATTGAGCGCGAGCCTGCGAACCAGAGGATCGCGGTTCGATTCCCAGCCAGGGCACATGCCTGGGTTGCAGGCCGGTTCCCTGCAAGCCAACTCCCAGCAGGGGACGCACGAAAGGCAACCATACATTGATGTTTCTCTCCCTCTCTCCTTCCCCTCTAAAGATAAATAAATAAATAAATAATCTTAAAAAAAAAAAAAAAAACGTGGATGCTCTGAGTCCCAGTAAGATCCCGCACTGCTGGCCCCTGGACAACACACTGACTTGCAAGCTCTTAGAACATTATATTTATTGTAATACATCTCGGGAGAAATGCGAATCAATACATGCTTTTTGGAAAGCAATCTTACAACATTTGTTAAAATTAAAAATATTTAAAGTCTTCAACTCAGCAACCGCCCTCATGCGCATCAATAGAGACAGATGGAGCAAAAAGAGCCCGTTACAGGAAATGAATGAGCTAATGGTGACATATGCAGACCAGAGACACTGTGTAGCCATTTAAAAATGTGCTTACATACAAAAAGGGATAAAAATTAAACAAAACGAAGAAGATGTATAGATAGAGAGAGTGAGAGGGAGACTTCGGGGTAACTAATTGATTTAGGGACATTTCCACGAGGTGCTGTTGAGCAAGTAAAGTCAGACTCAGGGAAGTATGTCATATCTGACTTTGTTTTTATAAAATAAAAGACAAAAACTAAATGCACATGTATATGTGTACTTACACACGTGTAGTGCATGTACATATATACACGTTCTTGTGTGTGTTGTGTGTATATGTACATATGTGCATACTCTATGTGATTCTATACTCGTGTAGAAAAATATGAGAAGATACCGACTAAGTGATTAGCCTGGAGTTAGGTGGTAGGAGGTGATTATCAATGAAAAGGGCAAACAAATAGGAAAATGAGAGAAACATTGTGTTAAAATAGCAGGTATGATAGCATCACATTCATATAAAATCGTACATATGTGTGTAAGTAAGTTTCCACATAAAGAAATTCTCAGAAAGTGGTCCTTCCCTCCTAACTTTCTTAAAATGACTTTCCTATGAATGTTTGAGAATCGTCTTTAGCTCATGGGTGCCTACGTGGTCTCACCTAGTTTGCCTGCTTTCAGCAGTAAAAAGAACTCAGAGTAAAAACTGATATCTCAATAATGGCTAGGGAAGACAAGATTTGCGGTTCCTAAAATCAACTGCCCATAAGGGTAGACACCATAACTTTGATTAAATCCCCTGAGGTCTTCCTTGAGAAGTATCACCAATTTCCCTTTATACAGCTCGGAAATTGCCACCTGCCTGTGACAGTGTTCCCTTCAACATTTGTCCCCCCGCCCCCTGAAGAAACAGACACCGTGTAGCAGTATTTATCCCACATCACGGTGCATTATGTGGGGCAGGTTACCAGAGTACCTGAAATGCCTCTACTTTAAAGTCTTTTTATCCGCAGAGTTAAGAAACATTATTTTTTCCTCCCCACCACTTACCCACATCTGAACGCAGACAGACACTTAAAATACACATACAGCAGAATGGCTTGAAAAAATACAGACACACTTGCAATTTTTTGAAGATTTTCAGATAAAACCAAAGATTGTTTCCAAGCCACAGTCCTGATTTTAGAGTCCAAGGCAATGTCTTAACCATTTCAGAAATGGGGCAGAATACAGGTTTCTAGCTCTTTCTCCTTTTAAAAGACAGATTTTTATTTGACTTTAATGGCAAAGCTACTAGACCTCCACAAATATGTAATTTAATACATTCAGTTACATCACCCAAAATGTTTATTTTGGGGGGAAATTAAAAAGTATGAGGCATCTAGACATCCAGATATCCAAAGCACCTCCTATCTGCTTCCTTCTTTCCTAAGAAGTTTGCTTCCTAAAAGAAACGTCTAGCTGTGAAATAGAACAGTCTTGCTTGTCTCATTTTTTTTCACCTTCATTAACTTTTCTGGCAATAGCGTTGAGGGGTAGCATACTGTTTACTTACGGTTTGCTAAGGTGAGTCTGCAACAGTCACTGCTCTGCGGGCTTCAGGTGACAACCAGATGTAAACGTGTGTCTTCCTTGGCAAACAACATTGCATCCCTCTCCCCTCCCTCTGTGGGAACCAGGTGCCCTTCACCAAGCGGACAAGCAATCCCCAAGCCTGTATGAATAAGATGGTGGGGAGGGGGGGCATCACCACGGCAACTGGGAAAATTGCAGCCTCTGACCCACGGTGACGCCTCCTTCCAGACAGATATCCAACTGCCACTAGGCAGAGTTCAAGCCCACCCGTCCTGGACAGGTCGTGAGCCTCTCTGGGGTACGAAGGCACCAGAGAGGTAGTGTCTCATTCTGCCTCCTCCCCGGCACTTTGAGACAAGGTCCATTGGAAATTCCAAGTTCTAGCCCCATGGATGGTTCCTGGAAATGCAGCCAAACGGTATTGCAGGGAGGTAGAGGGTGACCCATGGAGGGACAACCGTGATGAGACGTAAGACAGGGAACCCAAGTCACGTGCTTTGCTGTTGGATTGTCTCCCCCTCAAAACTTCATAGTGTCACACATTCTGATGGTATTATTTAATAGGCAGTCTCTTCCGAATCTGAATTCAGGACAAGAATAGACAATACGGTATTCTCTAAGCAGTTAATCCTATCGTTTACAAATATTAAAGGCATGCATTTATAGGAAGTAGGGTGAAACAGTACATCCTGATTAAAGACCATTTTTCACAGGATGGACACCCCCCTACCACCCCAAGTTAGATTTTTCTGCAACTAGAATGAACCTTACAATAAATGCCACCTCGATTTGGTGCACTGCGTTAAATAAGAACAATATCAAATTCACATACAAGTGCTGTCGGTTCAAAAGCAATTGTAGGAACTTGTAAAATAAGTTCTCTTAATCACACCCCCTCAGGTTTTTGGTTTATTTTATTAATCATGTACTGATCTAGAAGGTGTTTTAATTATTTTTTAAGTATATTTCATTAATTATGCTGTTATAGCTGTCCCATTTTCCCCCCTTTTCCCCTCCTCCCTATACACCCCCTGCATTCCCTCCCCACTTAGTTCATGTCCATGGGTTGTACACGTAGGTTATATGGCTTCTACACTTCCTATACTAGTGCCTAATTGCCGCTGCCCGCGGCAGCAAGGTGGTCGTGAGGTGAGGCGATGGACTTAACTTAATTAAAAGAATGGAGAGGTCCAAGTGCTCTTGCTGGCAAATGGCGAGTTTATTCAAGGAACTGCTGGCTTATATGCAGAACTACAGTGGCCTGAGAACAATGCTGTTTTACAAAAGTTTGTACATTACCGAAAGCTATCAAGAGGGCAAGATGTTCTCACATCCTGAGAACATTAGCCCACAGATAACAGTGTCCTCATGACTATCACTTCCTTGGAACATGACGCACATGCCAAGACCTTGTTCTTTCCTTCAAGGCTGAGAAGGAGAAGGTCCGGAAGATGTCAAGATACCCGCCAGCTCCAGGGACCAGAAACCAAGTCCCGCCACCGTTTTCACAGTGGGGGCTCTGTCCTTGGTTCCCTGCGGCCTGGTGGGCTCCCACACCTAATTAAGCATCCCTCTAGATTACCTAATTTACCAGAACTCTGAAGCATTTGGCACCATACCAATGATACTTTGCGTTAAAGATATTTTTTATTGTCATTGCAGCTGTCAGTCTGCCTCTGTGCCCAATTCCACCGAACGGATTGCAACTCATATTGCAGCACTTTGGAAGGAGGGCTCTGCGGCCCTACCTTGCATCCCTTTGTTTTCTAATGTTACATAGATTTTTACCATGAAAACTGAACTCCTACTTACACAAGCAGAATCGTGTTTAGCAGGGCACTGACCTGACCTACTTTGACGGCAACGTGTTGCACAATTTCAAATCACTTACCTACACTGGCTGACCTATTTCCAATTATAGAAGACATCTCTGAAACACTTATTGAGCGAGAACATGAATTAAACTCACTATGGAATTGCTGCTTCAATCAGGCAGGAGCAAAATGACAGGAAATGCTAATCTAAAAGCCTATTCTACCCTGCTCTCCAGAGCGAGACATCTTTTTCCGAGTTCCTCTTTTTTCTTCTTGAGTTTTCTTAATGGTTTATTAAGAACTGTCCTTAAGAACCAAACTGCTCCTTTAATCAGCTCTTACCTCCTCTTCAGTGACCAGTTTAATTCATCTTACTAGAGTGATGACTCATATCTGAATGAATCTTTTTGAATCTCTAGGTTAAGTAGCTGTTCTCAGGACCTAATCAAATTATCTGGCAGTTTTCCTTTTGCGTGAGTCAGGGGCGGGGAGAATCATGCAAGGCATTATTGGGATATCACATTTTTGACACTGAATTTTCCCTTCATAAAACATTCTCTATTTCAGCTGCATGGAAACACAACTCACAATGGCACAAGACTAAGCTTTTGTGGGGGTCTAGTGTTTACAAGTTCTAGAATTACCCAGATAAAAAAAAAGTATCCATCCATTCATTTATATTAAAGAATTGCCAAACTGCTAATGACATGTACTTTGGGTGTTTTCTTATTGGGGAAAATGTTTTAACACCTATAAACCACAAGCAGAGTGTTAAGCAAAGCTCTTTGTTCCCACAATTTGTTCAAGGACAATGTGTATCTGTAAGCAAGAATTGATATCAACATGGGTCTGGCCTAAAGTGCTGACTTAGACCTTGGGTTGGCCAACGGCTCTGAAGGTAGACCTGCTGGGCCTGCACAAATAAAGGGCTTCGGGGCAACAGGCTTGGCAGAAACCAAGCAGAAGAGAAAAGCGCAGAATATTTTTAATTTTGATTAAAAACTGGCTCACGATTTTTACAGTGTTTTTATTGCCTGGAAAACAAGATCTAATCCTACTTGTTTGAAGTCAGTCTTAGAACACACCCCCATTTCAAAGTGGCTGAGACAAAACCAACTTCTGGTGTATCACAAAAATAAAAGCCAGTGTGTCAAGATAGAACTATTGTCTAAACTATGTAAACAGGAAAACCTAATCTCTCTAAAGTTTCCCACCTGAACACCTTTTCTGTCGTTTAGCAAGCAAGCTGGTCAATTATCAGGAAATGTCGAGAGGCTGCCTAGCATGGTTAAGACATTGCTGCTTTGACATGGGAACGCATAGCGAGATAGCACAGATGAGAATAATTGCAGCCAGCCAGGACTGACCCTACTGTGTGTCATACTCCCTCTTGGGAAGGGACCCAAGAGGAAGAAAGATGAGCAAAAAAGCTATGCTTAAGACTGTGACTTGCTTTCATTGGGAATCGAAATAGTAATGAGCAGGCATATTGAGCCTGGTTGATAAACTAATTCAGTCTTCCTTCTAAACTTGAAGTCAACTCATTTAAAATTTAAGTAAGAAGGCACTTTGTCCCTGAGAAACCTGAAAGGTTGTTCTTTTCTTGTTTGTTTCACTGAAATAACATCAACACGTGCATTTATCCCCATGGAAGGTTATGGGACTGTTTTCCAGATTTTAGCAAATGAGTTAGGGCTCTCGAGAAAGTCAGTACTCACGGGCATTTGCCGGCATCCCAAGCCCCTTCTGTGACCTTAAACTAAGTGGGATCAGAAGAACTTGGACAGACATCAGGGAGCCCTTCAGATAGCTAGAGGTCTGGGAGATGGTGCAACATTAAAACAAAGCATCTGAGATTTGCATATAACTTAGTAACAATGACTGTGTGTGTGAAGGCTCTTCTGCAAACCCATTAGTAGAAAGCAGTTTTTTTATGTTTATTGACCTCGAAAAAGAAAAATGAGCCTAAACCATTGCATGAAGGAATTAGCTGAACTTTCAAGCTTTCTTTCCTCAGTGAACATGTATGAGGACTTAAACTGGAAAACACTCTAATAATGTTCCATGCAGTTATGATTCTGTGCCTCCAACTTTACAACCAATACTTCAGATATTTACCCACGCCTGCATTTTCTCAATCCTTATTGAGTGCTACTGTGTACCTAGTACTATCATAATGATACAGAAATGAATAAGACATCAAGCTCCCCTTCAGGCACTCCTCACTTAGTGAAGAAATCTGACTAATAACTAGTGTCTTCATTACCGTGAGCTCCCAGGAGGCTATGAGAAATGCAGAGAAACAACTAAAATGTGTACCTGTTCATTACAGGGGGACTGTCCAACTTTAAAGAAGCTTACAGAGTCTTTCTCTGAAATAGGAATGAAGGCATTTTCTTTTACTGGGACGGTTTGGGGAGAGCCTTTTCTATGTCCAAACTAACATTCGGGGTTTGGCTCATTCCAAGTGTAGAAGAAACAGTCATTTTCTTTTTTTTAAAATAATTTTGTATTTAATTCCTGTTCAAGTACAGTTTTCTGTCTTATATTCCCAGCCCTGCCCCCCATGCTTCCCACCTCCCTCCCATTTCCACCCCCCACCTTAGTTATTCTCCATGTGTCCTTTATACTTGTTCATGTGAGTCCATCCCCTTTTCCCCTGTGATTCTCTCCACTCTTACCTCTGGTCCCTGTCAGCCTTTCCGTATTTGAGAGTCATTGGTCATATTTTGCTTGCTTGTTTGTTTTGTTGTTTAGATTCCTGTTACAGGTGAGATCATATGGTATTTGTCTTTCACCACCGGCTTATTTCACTCAGCATAATGCTTTCCAGTTCCATCCATGATGTTCCAAAGGGTAGTAGTTCCTTCTTCCTTTCTGCAGCATAGAATTCCATTGTGTAAATGTACCATAGTTTTTGATCCAGTCATTTACCGATGGGCATCTAGGTTGCTTCCAACTCTTGGCTATCGTGAATTGTGCTGCTATGAACATCGGGGTGCATAGGCTCTTTTGGATTGGTGTTTCAGGGTTCTTAGGATATACTCCTAGCAGTGGAATTGCTGGGTCAAAAGGCACGTTCATTTTTAGTTTTCTTAGAAAATTCCATACTGCTTTCCATAGTGGTTGTACCAGTCTGCAATCCCACCAACAGTGAACTAGAGTCCCCTTTTCCCCACAACCTCTCCAGCACTTGTTGTTTGTTTCTTTGTTTATGATAGCCAATCTGACTGGTGTTAAGTGGTATCTCATTGCGGTTTTAATTTGCATCTCTCTGATAGCTAGTGATATCGAGCATCTTTTCATGTGTCTCTGGATTCTCTGTATGTCCTCCTTGGAGAAATGTCTGTTCAAGTCCTCTGCCCATTTTTTGATTGGGTTGCTTGTCTTCTTTGAGTGGAGCCGAATGAGTTCTTTGTATATTTTGGAGATTAAACCCTTATCTGAGGTATCATTGGCAAATATGTTTTCCCAAGCTGTTGCTTCTCTTTGTATCTTGATACTGTTTTCCTTAGCCATGCAGAAGCTTTTAATTTTGATGAGATCCCATTTGTTTATTCTTTCCTTTATGTTCCTTGCTCTAGGGGACGTATCAGTAAAAATATTGCTGCGTGGAATATCTGAGATTTTCTTGCCAAGGCTCTCCTCTAGGGTTTTAATGGTTTCACGGCTTATATTTAAGTCTTTTATCCACCTTGAATTTATTTTGGTGTATGGTGTAAGTTGGTGCTCAAGTTTCATTTTTTTGCATGTAGCTGTCCAGTTCTCCCAACACCATTTGTTGAAAAGGCTGTCTTTACTCCATTTTATGTTATTGCCCCCTTTGTCGAATATTAATTGACTGTAGAGAGTTGGGTTTATTTCTGGGCTCTCTGTTCTATTCCATTGGTCTATGTGCCTGTTTTTGTGCCAGTACCAGGCTGTTTTGATTACAGTGGCCTTGTAATACAGTTTGATATCAGGTATTGTGATCCCTCCTACTTTGTTCTTCTTTCTCAAAATTGCAGCAGCTATTCGGGGTCTTTTCTGGTTCCATATAAATTTTTGAAGTGTTTGTTCTATGTCTGTGAAATACGCCATTGGTACTTTAATAGGTATTGCATTGAATCTGTAAATTGCTTTGGGTAGTATGGACATTTTGATGATGTTAATTCTTCCAATCCATGAACACGGTATATGTTTCCATTTATTTGTGTCTTCCTTGATTTCTTTCTTCAGTGTTGTGTAGTTTTCTGCATACAGGTCTTTTACCTCCTTGGTTAGGTTTATTCCCAGATATTTTATTTTTCTTTTTGCTATATCGAATGGGATTTTTTTCCTGATTTCTGCTTCTGCTGCTTCATTGTTGGTATACAAAAATGCCTTTGATTTCTGGATATTAACTTTGTATCCCGCTGTTATGCCAAATTCATTTATTAGTTCCAGCAGTTTTTTGGTAGAGGCTATAGGGTTTTCCATGTACACTATCATGTCATCTGCAAACAATGCCAGTTTTGTTTCCTCCTTTCCGATTTGGATGCCTTTTATTTCCTTTTCTTGTCTGATCGCTGCAGCTAGAACTTCTAATACTATATTGAATAGAAGTGGTGAAAGTGGGCAACCTTGTCTTGTACCTGATCTTAGTGGAAAAGCTTTTAGTTTTTGCCCATTGAGTATGATGTTGGCTGTAGGTCTTTCATATATGGCCTTTATTATATTGAGGAATGTTCCCTCTATTCCCACCTTGCTGAGTACCTTTATCATAAATGGGTGTTGTACCTTATCAAAAGCTTTTTCCGCATCTATTGATATGACCATGTGGTTTTTGTCTTTGCTTTTGTTTATTTCGTGTATTACATTTATTGATTTGCGTATATTGAACCATCCTTGCATCCCCGGGATGAATCCCACTTGGTCATGGTGTATGATCTTTTTGATGTATTGTTGGATGCGATTTGCCAATATTTTGTTGAGGATTTTAGCATCTATGTTCATCAGTGATATTGGTCTGTAATTTTCTTTCTTTGTTGTGTCTCTATCTGGCTTTGGGATTAGGGTGATGCTGGCTTCATAGAAAGAGTTGGGGAGTTTTCCCTCCTTTTGGATTTTTTGGAATAGTCTGTGAAGAATAGGGGTTAGCTCTTCCTTAAAAGCTTTGTAGAATTCTCCTGTGAAACCATCTGGCCCAGGGCTTTTGTGTGATGGGAGTTTTTTGATTACTTCTTCAATTTCATTTGCTGTTATTGGCCTGTTCAGGTTTTCTGCTTCTTTTTCATTGAGTTTTGGAAGATTATATTTTTCTAGAAATTTGTCCATTTCACCCAGGTTTTCAAATTTCTTGGCATACAGTTCCGCATAGTAATTTCTTACAATCCTTTCTATTTCTGTGGTATCAGTTGTAATCTCTCCTCTTTCATTTCTGATTGTGTTTATTTGTGTCCTCTCTCTTCTTTTCTTAATGAGCCTACTTAAAGGTTTGTCTATTTTGTTTATCTTTTCAAAAAACCAACTCCTGGATTCATTGATCTTTAGAATTGTGCTTTTAGTCTCTATGTCATTTAATTCTGCTTTGATCTTGGTTATTTCCTTCCTTCTACTTGCTCTGGGCTGTCTTTGTTGTTGTTCCTCGAGTTCTTGCAGGCGTTGGGTTAGGTTGTTTGTTTGAAATGTTTCTATCCTCTTTAGGTGAGCCTGTATCGCTATGAACTTCCCTCTCAGGACTGCCTTCACTGTGTCCCATAAATTTTGGGTTGTGGTGAGTTCATTTTCATTTGTTTCAAGGAGTTTTTTGATTTCCTCCCTAATTTCAATCTTGACCCATTCATTGTTCAATAGCCTACCATTCAGTCTCCATGATTTTGGGTGTTTTGGGTTTTTTCCTGTGGGGTTGGTTTCCAATTTCAGTCCCTTGTGATCAGAGAAGATGCTTGGTATGATTTCTATTTTCCTGAAGTTGTTGAGACTGGTTTTGTGTCCTATCATGTGATCTATCTTTGAAAATGTTCCATGTGCGTTTGAAAAGAAAGTGTATTTAGTTTCTTTGGGATGGATGGCTCTATATATATCAATTAGGTCCATTTCTTCTAGAGTGTCGTTTAATGCTGCTATATCTTTGTTGATATTTTGTTTGGAAGATCTGTCCATTTTTGACAGTGGGGTGTTAAAATCCCCTACTATAATTGTGTTGCTGTCAATATCTTTCTTGAGGTCCTCTAGGATTTTCTTTATATATTTGGGTGCTCCTGTGTTGGGTGCATATATATTTATGATGTTAATGTCTTCTTGGTGGATTCTTCCCTTGAGTATTATGAAGTGACCTTCTGGGTCTCTCTTTATGGCCCTTTTTTTGAAGTCTATTTTGTCTGATATTAGAATTGCTACCCCGGCTTTTTTTTCTTGTCCATTTGCTTGGAAAATTTGTTTCCATCCTTTCACTTTTAGTCTGTGGTGGTCTTTTGACCTGAGGTGGGTCTCTTGTAGGCAGCATATGTGTGGGTCATGCTTTCTTATCCATTCAGCTATTCTATGTCTTTTAATTGGTGCATTTAATCCATTTACGTTTAAGGTTATTATTGAAAGGTACTTATTCATTGCCATTTATGTACCTGTGTTCCTCTCTGTCTCTCTCTTTTCCTTCCTTTTCTTAAAGCAGCCCTTTTAGTAATTCTTGTAGAGCTGGTTTGGTGGAGGCGTATTCTTTTAGACTTCTTTTGTCTTGGAAGCTCTTTATTTGGCCTTCTATCTTGATTGAGAGCCTTGCTGGGTACAGTAGCCTTGGTTGTAGGCCTCTGTTTCTCATTACTTGGAATATTTCTTGCCATTCTCTTCTTGCTTGGAATGTTTCCATTGAGAAGTCAGTAGCCAACCTTATTGGGACCCCCTTGTATGTTACTTCCTTTTTCTCCCTTGCTGCCTTTAGGATTTTCTCTTTGTCTTGGAGGTTTGCCATTTTAATGATGATGTGTCTTGCAGTAGGCCTCTTTGGGTTCCACCTGATTGGGACTCTCTGCGATTCCTGAATCCGTGTGACTTTCTCTCTCCTCAACTTAGGAAAATTTTCCGTAATTACTCTTTCAAGTAGGTTTTCTATCCCTTGTTCTTCTTCCTCTCCTTCTGGTATTCCTATTATTCGGATATTATTACGTTTCATGTTGTCTTGCATTTCTCTTAAATTCTCCTCATTTTTTCTGATTCTCTTTTCCATTATTTGGTCTGTCTGGGAGATTCTTTCTATCCTGTCTTCTATCTCACTTATGCGATCTTCCGCCATATCGATTCTATTCTTCATACCTTCTACTGTGTTCTTCAGTTCAGAAATTGTATTCTTCATTTCCTCTTGGCCTTTACTGATGGTTTCTATTTCCTTTTTCATGTTGGTATAGTTTGCAGAGAGTTCATTGTAGCTCCCCTGTAGTTTCTGGTAGCTCGTTGTAAGCTCTTTGAATTTCCTGATAACCAGTGCTTTGAATTCAATATCTGATAGTTGACTTGCCTCTATTTCATCTAACATTCTTTCTGAGACTTCCTCCTTTTCTTTCATTTGGGGATTGTTTCTTTGTCTTCCCATTGTTTGTGTTGCTCTTCTTGTTGGCCTCAGCTTCTTAAATTGATCTGTTCTGGTTCCCTGGGTTTATGGTGTGAACTTCTGTGGTAGGATGCCTGTGAGATTCAGTGGTGCAGTCTCCTGCAGGTATCTTGGTGTTCTCCACTTCCACCTACTCCTCTTGTTGGTTTCCAGCTGGTCAAACCTTTTCTTCTGGTCTCACTAGCCGCAGCAGCCTGAGGGGCTATTAGTGTGGCCTTTCTCTCGTCTCGGTGAACTTAGCTGGTCTCGCCAGTGCCCTCCCAAGATCCAGAATGGCGCCACTCTCCCGTGCCCCGCTGAGAGCAGGTTTTTCCCCAGGCTTCCCAGCCTTGGTCTGGCATGAGGGTGTGCACTCCCAGCCAGGCTTTCCTGGTCTCGCAGGCTTGGGCTTGGACCTTTCCCAGTGTTGTGGCTGCACACACAGGGCAACTCACAATTCTTCCAAGCCGGCAGCCACAGCCTGACTCCCGGTGCTTCTCAGTCTGAGCCCAGCTGGGTAGGGATGGAGCTGGCGACTGGCGCTCTTCCAGGGGTCCTGCCAGTAGCCTGCAGCTCCCCGAGGCTGTGGGAGCGCAGGCTCAAGTCCCCTGCTATCGGGAATGCGCACCACCGGGAATGTGCGCTACCAGGAATGCACGCTACCAGGAATGCACGGGGACTCCTAGATCTCCAAACCGGTAACCACAACTGGACTCCTGGTGCTTCTCAGTCTGCACCCGGCTGGGTAGGGAGGGAGCTGGTGACTTGTGCTCTTCCAGGGGCACTGCTAGTATCCTGAAGCTCCCCGAGACTGTGGGAGCACCGGCTCAGGCTACTGGGAATGCCGGGGCCACTCAGTTCCCCAAACTGGCAACCACAGCCTGACTCCATGGGTTATCAGAGCTCTCCGGTTTGCTTCCCAATGCCCACTCCTCTCTCTGCCACTACAGGCAAATCGATCTCTCCTGGTGTTTTCCAATCTGTGCCCTGCTGGTTAGAGAGGGTGCCGGTGACTAGTTCTCTCCCAGGGTCGTTGTTGCCTGCCCTCGGCTCTCAGAGATCAAGGCGGCCCAGCCAGGGCCCTGGCGCGGCCCGGCGGAGGGCCTGCAGTCTCTGCGCTGTTCCCTCGTACCTTGTTGATCTGCGGTCGTCTCCTCTCCTCAACCTCTGGTCATTCAGTGTCCGCTATACTTTCTGGGGTCCTGCCTTCCTATATGCTGGGTCCCTGTTGGGTGTTCGCTGCGCTCCTCTGCAGAGCAGCCCGGTTTTTCTCCGGCGCATGAAGGGAAGCGAAATCCTTTGTCCTACTCCACCGCCATCTTCTTCCTTCTCCAGAAACAGTCATTTTCTTTCCACCTTCCCAAGTTCTTCCCATCAGGCTAATAATGAAATTAACATGAGGCAGACTAACAGGAGAAAATAACCAAATGCAATATGTGTGTACATGCAGGGATGTCCTAAGAATAGGAGCCCCGAGGAAACGCTGGCCTGAGGAAGCGAGGATTAGATGCCATTCTGGAGAATAAGGTTGTGGTTTGGGACTTCAGAGGGTGGGAAGGCAATTCCCCTGGAGATGAAAAGCAGACGTTTGGTAAATAAAAGTTGGCTAGGCCATCTCTAACAAGGGGACGCGGAGAGGACTTTGACTGGGCTTTGCTGAAGTCCCTGTGCATCACACACTAGCTCATACTAAATTATGTTAGCCACAGTGGTATCTCCCTTCCTGGAGATGTCCTCTATCTAAGTTCCCCTCAGATAAGGGGAAGTGAAAGATTTTCCTGAGGCTTCTGTTTCTTAAAAATAATCAGCTTAAAATAGTCAATACCCCAAACGGCATGTTTTGGAGTGCCAAACTCTGCCCCCTTCACAAGACGTATCATCTCTAAAGTCTGTTCTTTGGGGCCATGAAGAGGATGGGTTCAGAATCCTAGAGGAGACCATGGGAAGACCTGCATCCTCCTTGAAACAGCAGCACAACCCTGGGAACATTGTGTAGCGTCTCAAAGTCTTAGTTCCCTGCTAAACAACTTGTTTCCCTGCTAAACAGCTTGTTGAAATAATTAAATGAGATACAACAAGGCGCTCAGCAGGTATTTGCAATGGGAGTGATGATGAGGATGATAGCGATGATGATGATGATGACGAAGGACAGATAATGGGCCCCTAGAATACGCACTTATTCACTTGGCTCTTCTAGAAGCCTTGCTAATCAAAGGCGTGTCGAGAGCTGCCCCTCCCCCACTGCGGTGGCTTGCCTCTTCCCTGGCGCCTTTCCTACTGTGGCCGGTATTTCTCTCTCCATTTCCCATTTAGAATTCTCAGGCTTTTCCTTTGATTAACATACTCCCCCCTCAGTTACGGTCATAGCAATTCCTTGCTGCCTGCTGGCATTCATAATGGATTCTTACTTTGCATCATAGTCATTCATTCCCTCTGTTGCTTCCTAAACAAACATTTCTTGTAATTGCCAAACATCTACCTAGAAAGTTGAGGGAAAGGGGTAGCGACATTGGTTTTTAATTGTTTTCAGTGTTAATCAGAGAAAGACTGAAAGTGATGCTTTATGACTAAACTTTTGAAGAAATGACACCATTCAAGTTGATGAAGTTTTTGTTATGAGTTGGAGGTAAACATTAAAAACCTAACTTCTAACATTCTGATTTATCATCTTGACTAAATTTTTGATTTACTTTTCCAAGTAATGAAGTTTTGGATTTCCAGATAACTATAACTTTAAACATAGTGAAAAACAGTTTTGGATCCCATTTCTTAGTTCCTCTGCAAATGTGAAACACACTGTGTATTACCATCTTGATGACCAAAAAGGAGAACACATTCTGAGCAGTCATGAGCCAAAATTGATGGGAGCAAAAGGAAAACAAAAAAAAAACAAAAAAAAATCTTCTACCTATGTAGAGGAAAAACGAAAATAAAAAAAATCTTTCATTGCCAAATGAAGAGCAAGCAAAGACTCACACAAAGTAAGCAGAAAGGATAAATGTAGGCATGCAGACCGTAGGGAAGACAACTTCATTCATACCTTTCTTCCATCACTAAGGTGAGTTTTTAAATCACTCCAGAGGGGAGGGGGGAGGAGACAATGGGAAGAAGATTTTTCAGGAACTACTATAAAGGACACATGGACAAAACCAAGGGTGGGGGGTGGAAGCAAAGGAGGGAGGTGGGTATAGAGGGGGGGGTGGGGAGAAAATACAAACAACTGTAATTGAACTGTAACAGAGTACAGCCAAGAGGGGGGCCCCAAAAAGGGGTTTGGAATGAGGTCCTGAACTTAAGTTGCCTAGGAAATATCGGAGAGACATATAAGATGTCCTTACCCCTTCACCCCACAGGTGTGAGTTGGGGGAAGGGACACATGGAGCAGGAACAAGCAGGGCTGTTTTGTATAGCCACAGCCTTGCAGCTAATCCATGGCATGGTCATTTAACATATCTATAGCCTTTGGTGGGTCGCTTAGTTATGTTAAATAACTGTGGCAACCCTTGGAGCCAGGGGGATAGAAGTCACTCCCCGGCAAGATGTAACTGGGAGGCAGGTCCCCCAAGTTACAGTGCCTACGTGGGAGCTTGGAGAAGATTGGCTCCAGAACATGGGGCCATAGCTGCCCAGACTCACGATGGCAGCCTAGTAAACCTGCCAGGAATACTGGCAAGTATAGCCAGTTGCAGGAGGAGTCAGAAATGGGGCTGTAAAGGAGGACTGTCACGGGGATTTAAACTCAGACATGGCAGCCATTTAAGGAGAGGGAACCATATGGCTGTGGCAGTGCAGAGAGAGAGCCACACACTTTTGGCAGAGTGCAGACCCCTTCACAGCTTTGGTGAAGAAAGGAAAAAACCATGCAGTTTTGGCAGAGTGCAGACCCCTGCAGCTTTGCTAGAAGAGGCCCACACAGCTTTGGGGTGCTCCCTTTGACCACATGGCCTGAGAAGCAGGAGAGACTTTGTCTGGAAAATGGGTACAAAGAACTCCTGCCAGTAGACCATGAGATGGTGCCACATTACTTTGGATTAATTAGAGATCCTGCCTGGATGGCAACAAAGCAAATGGTGGCAGGAGCCTGGATCCCAGACTCTTGCTCTTTTCCTGAGTTACAGTACCCTGAATTAGAGCAGGGGGAGAAGGGAGCACCGTGTATGGCTGTGGATATCCTAAAGGACTTTGATATTTTAATGAAGACTTTAGGTCACTACTTTAAGTCTGTATAGCATTAAATAAACATTTCCTTTCCTTTTCACAAATCTCTGGCATTGAGAGATGTCTTTCTTCTGGTGCTGGACAGACGAGCCCAGTAGGTGGTCCCAAGTATACCATCCTTGGGATGGTACTAGTATACCATCCTTGGGGGGGGGAGCTGTTGTTCTGTAACAGTTTTTGGCATCCCTGGGTGGGCCAAATATTGCCCCCCACACACACACTTGGACCTCTGTTCTGTAACAGAACAACAATAAAATAATTTAAATTTTAAAAAAGAAAACAAAAATAAATAAATCTTTTCCAAGAGGGAGCAGTGTTGCCTCTTCTCCCCCAGCCTCCCGTCTCCCCCCAACCTCCCCAACCAGGGTAACTTTGGAGACAGCACTCAAGGGCTGTGTCTACAGAGCACCCAAATCTGTGCAGTCAGTGACTGACCTCCAAAGATGGATTTGCTTGCTTTCATTTCAAATTGCTTGACTTTGTGGATTGAACAGAAGGAGCCCAGGTTAGCATGGAATCAGACCAAGGAAGCTAAGTAGCAACAGAGGTGCTGAGGGCAACAAAGAAAGCGGATCTGAGAGCCCAGCTAGTAACAGCAGCCATCATTTGTTGAATGCTTGTTATACATGACGTTCCTGCTCGATGCTTTCAGGTTCTTATCTTGGCAAAGTGCTACATGCATTTTCAAGAGTAAACACTGGGACTCAGAGGAGTGGCCTGCACAGCCAGGTTCTCTCCACCACCCCACGCACCGTCTCTCTGATGTGACCTGGCGCGCTCTCAGGGCACTTAGCCTTTCCCACGTTGCAGTTCAGTCATTTGTGTTGACTGCTTTACCCTTTCATGTTTAGAGCCGGTGTGTTACAGTTTCAGAATTTTGTCTAGAAAAGAGGATTTTTCCCAATCTATTCAATTATTTCTTTCTTGCTGTGAACATTCCAGTTGCATAATTTTGAGTAGGTCTCTTAACCCCTCCAAGTTTTAGATAATTTATCTGCAACCTGAGAATAATACTACAATTTAAAAGGGTTGGAGTAAGGCGTAAGTAACACAATAAATACCTGCACTAGGTAAGTAATAACCAAAGCTATTACTGTAGAAGTTCTCCTATCAGAAGTGGGAATTGGTTAGTTAACTGAAAATAATGAAGAGTAGAATAATTAAAAATCATAATCTAAGTGTTTTTACTTAAAGCAAATTAGTATCTATTTGCTTACCAATACAGTTATAGAAAACAAAGGGCTCCTTTTTTTGAGTATAGGTCTTCTGTTGGAGTTTGATGTTATTTTTCATGTACACTCAGATGGCTTCATCCAATAGTTTCCAGTTTCTCATTCTTTTAAGTGAACCAGTGAACTAATGATACTGGTGAGATTGACTGAAGGATGTATTTAGATGTTTGTGATTTTTTTCCTTACCAATCATTAACAGTTGTCGCACACTTAATTTGATTGCAATACCTCAATGCAATGAATGAATCAACTTTTTTCAAGTAATTCAAATGTCCCTTCATAAAAAAGAATGATTTTTATATTATATGGATAGCTCATGAGTTTATACAATATTTAACTAACTTGGGTAATTATGGTAACAAGTACCTCTGGCCAAAACAACTTTGCAGACCAGTAAAATTTATTTTTGGTAAATTAACAAAGCCACTGGTCAGAACGGTGTGTCTTGGTGGTCAGAGTTCCACTTTCAGTAACAAGAGAAAATGCAAAGGAAGGCAGATGGGAAGATAAATCAGATGGAGAAAAAAAGCCCCAGAATTAAAGGACAGGATTCATAAGCTACAAAAGTGAACTTTGCCTCTTTAAGACTTTAAACTGTCACTTCCTGAGTTTTCACTGCCCCCATCTGTTCCTCCTTTACCTGCTGTTAACAAGAATAAGTAAAAAATGCTAGAAGACTCAAAAGGTCCGATGTCTCTTCTAACTTCTTTATTTAACCCAGTCGCCTTTATTCTGTAACTCCACAGAAATGACCTTAGAAATGACCTTAGAGATCATCTAGTCCCGTGTTTGTCAGTCAAATTCTCTTCCAAGTGAAATTTGAAAAACAGTCGCAATGTTCTAATTGTGGAGGAATAAGGTGGTGTCACTGCTCCCCCCGCCGCCCACTGTCCCCCCGGACCTGCACAGAGACCTAGAGCCATGAAAACTGTCAAGTACCGTCCATGATCTTGTTCCTTCCTTACGACCAGTCTAAAGTCAGTCACGTTAAACACACACACACAGTAAAGGCACTGATAACTAATGTAAATTTTACTACAGATGTCTTGGGAATTTGGAGCAGAGCTAGTATGCAGCATAACACACCATAATACAGCCTAAGCCTCTCAGTGTAGCCCAAAGGGTTATGCCATGTGGTGCTTCTCACATCCGCTCAGTGTCTCTCTTCAATTTCTCACCCCTTCTCTGGCTCCTCAAGCTGCCTGCATCCATGCCCATATTTCCCCCACAGACACACATCAGCCAGTTCTTTTCTTAAACAAGGAAAGTCAACTGTCCACCAGTCCTAACACCTGTTTTTCAGCCGCATGTGCCACTCATACCTCTCATGAGGCCCTTGGACAACCAGCCACACACTCATCTTGTTCCATTGTAAGTGATATATGCTTTCTACTGGGTAGCTACCATGAAACAAAACACAGTTCAAAGAATAAAGATACCCACCCTCTGTACAGCATATCATTTAATGTGAAATGAAAGATTTTCTCTCCATCTCACTGGCATCCCATGAACAACCTATAATTCTTTCATCATAGCGTCTGAATTATGATTCCCCTCTCCTTGTATTTGTGCTGTGATTCTAGCTAATCACACCGGAATGCTAAAATATGACTCTTGTTAGTAATACTTTCCCCACTCACACATAAGACTTTAAGGGATATTCTCCCCAAGATATTTCCATCCCCTCTTCTCACATCTCCATGATTTTCTTAAAAATATGTTATTACCTACGGTAGATAAGAAACATGTTTGGAAAGATCAACAAAATTTACACAAACCTTTAACTAGACTGATCCAAAAAGAAGAGAGGAGATTCAAATTACTAAAATCAGGGATGAAAGAGCACACATTACTGCTGATCTCGCAGCAATAAAAAAGAATGATAAGAAATACCATAAACAACTGTATGCCAACAAGTTAGATAACCTATAGGATGGACAAATTCCTAGAAATGTTGCTGGCAGCTTGCTAGCCAGGAAGCTACAGCTTCATACTCCAAGGGATTATAGCATTCTCTGCCAAGAACATTGATGTTCCTACCCTCCCCCAGAGCGGGGGAGGGACCAGGGTAAGGCAGGCGCATGCTCAGTAAAAGTCAAAATGGTGCAGGGGAGGTGCTGGGCCAAAAAGGCCTGTAAGTCTAGCTTGGGGAAGGCAGTGATTGGTGGGGAGGTGTACCCACCTGAAGTGGGCAGAAGTTGGAGAAGCTGATTTTGAGAAAGCACTTGGTCCATCCCACAGCCAAGCTAATATAATCCCAGGGGAGCAAAGAAACTCTTGCCCCCGTGACTCACACTTGCCCTCTGCATTCACACATCCTCTCTCCACGGCTGTGAGTCAGCTGCCCAGAGGCCCATGCTGTGCACCTACACATGCGGGCTCCAGGAGGAATCCTGAAATGGAACACAGCTGGAAACACATGCTAAACTACCTGCGCTGGACCGCATTTTAATACGGAGCAGAAACTCAAGACGCTGGCCTTCATCTCGGCCCTACTAAAGAGAAGACCGGACTATTTCCTTGGCGAGACAGACAGAGACGGCCAATGGGAAGTTAGGAGGGGAACCGCCTTCATTGTGCATCATTAGTAAACCATTCCTCAGAGCCACAGCCTCCCACGTGGGTCTCAGGAAATTCTTTTCCTTTAGATTCCACAAGATCCCACTTCCAGCACTAGCAGAAAGACACAAACTCTAAAACTGATTCCCTATCCTCAACAACCCACTGCAAATCCTCTTGGTTGGGTGGAATTAAACTTTTTTAAAAAGGGATCTCAAATGGAAAATACTTTTTAAAGGAGTTCAAGGACCTCGGTTTGCTCTTCTTGACTTAGAGTTCCTGTAGTCCGAGGAGCAGTGGACCAACAGCCACGTAGCTTGCTTCCCCTGGCCTCCCTCTGACCTGACTCAAGCCCAGGGGTTTTCTTCCCCTTCTTTCCAGTCCCATGTGAATATCCAAGGCTGTGTTTTTCTTCTCTGGGTTTAGCAATTATCTGAAACTTCACTGAGGGAAAAGCCAGACCACATTAGAGCATTGCGCCTCTTGGGCAGTCAGAGGGGATATTGAAGGTTGTGTTGAAGTAAGGTGGGTGGCCCCCATGGTGGCGTGTAGGGTCGCCAAAGTGAAGAGATGAGGCTCTGGTTCTTCCAGCAAGGAGATCCTAGGGGCTGGCACACGGGCTGCAGCTATGGGCTCCATCTCCCAGTCGCTCCCTCTTGGCCTTGGGACCACGCCCAGTTTTTCCATCCCTTCTCTCCGTTCTCTCCTCCTCTAATATGAATCTTTTCTTACACAAAGCCATGGGCAGAACGATATTTTAGGGGACAGAGAAGGTAAGAAGCCTTTCTTCTGTGACCCTGTTCATGCCATCCTTCCCTTTACAGCTTCCAAGTCTCAGGCTTTTGCAATTCAAAAGCCAGAAGAGACTCGTTTCTTCAGTGTTCTCAGCTGGCACCTTTCTACCCTGGGTCAAAAGTTCAGAATGCCTGCCTCTTCCAGGAAGAGAAAGGAATGAGAAGAGCAAAAAGAGGAAGTAAGACACATGGGCAGGAGCAGGGAAGGAGTAGTGATTCATATTTCTTTCTACACATCACTGTTTTAGAGCCCGCACCATCCTGTCTCAGCCTCCACCTCTTCCTCCTACATTCTTTGATGGCCTCTAAGATCTTTGTGAAGGACCCTCTGAAAACTTGGGCACAAAGCACTGTCCAGAATGACCAGTGATTTCACTTAAAATAGGATTTTGCCTTTATGGGAGACATTGTAAAATAACCAATGCAGGCAAAATTTAGCTTCCCATATGAAGTGGAAAAAAAAGTTCATAGTCCTTTCAGTAAAGAAACAAACACACCATGTACACTGGTAAGAAAGTCTGAGTTCCCTGCCTGCCTCTGCCTCCTTCGTTATTTTTCATTTAGAAATAAATGAAAACCCTCCTTTTTGTGTCCGGCAATGGAAGACCATTTAGCTAAGAAAGCACATACTTTGGGCAGAGTTGGGGAATAGACTACACTATTTGTAGAAAGGGGAGGAGTTGTGTTGGAAAAGACAGAGGCAATGCTTCGAAGGAAGATGATGAGAAGCCTCCCCAGGAAGGACAAACTCGCTCCAGTCCCTGGAGATAGAATAAGAAAGGACAGCTTCCCCCTTCTGCCCTTGAGTTGGGAAGGTGAAGACCAGCATAAATGCTCAGTGCTTAAGTTGCATTGCTGAGCACATGCAAGGTGAGACGCCCCTCACCTGCCAAGTCTGAAGTGAGAGAACTGGCGTGGATCCTGCAACATCTCAAAACACAGAAAGAAATGCAAGTCAAGAGTTTCAGATGCAGCTGCCTGGTTTGCTCACAGAACACGGTCCCCATGATAACAACTCAGCTGCTTTAGCATGGTGTCCCAAGCTGCATCAATGTATTAGAATTTAAAAAATTTAGGTCACAGATCCTTTTGAGAAGCTAATAAAAGAAAAAGACCCTTTTCCTCCATGTATTGCTTAGAGTTTCAGGAGATTCATGGAGGAACCCGATTAGAAACCTGGCTTGAGAGTTTTGATTCTCTTTAAAGTCTCTTGGGATCAAGGATCTCAGATTACAGAAAATGAACCTGGCACAGATATTAAAAGTCTTCCCCAGTGGCCAAGAGCAAGCTCACCCTGCCCAGATCTAAGTCCACTCACCTGACAGGTCATTTCATATTCTTTTACCCCAAGATCAAATGCTTGCTCTCTCCTCCCACAGGTGGGGAAAGTTTCTACTACATACATTCTTCGTGGACATAGTTTTGCATAACAACTGAGTATGCAACTCTTAAAGAGCCTACTGGTTCTCCCCCAAATGCATTCTCCCTTCTTCCTTTTACTAACAGCATCTCCAGTTTTATTTGGGTCCATACTCATTCATTTTCAGACTACGTTTTTCTTCCTTCCTTGCAGCTAAAATAGTTATGATGACTCCTTTCTGGCCAGTTGCATAAGATTAGAAGTGATATTACACAACTTTCAAATCATGTCCTGGGAAAGGAAACTGATTTCTCTCCACTTTTTTCTATCTACTTCCCAAGGACTGCAATGTGCTGGTAAGCTTGCTTCAAATACATAGACAGGAAGAACACCTTATAAAATAAAAGATGAGGCTTGGCTCCTAATTGAATGAACTTGAGGAGCTGACTACCCCACAGACCATCTACTGTGAGAAGCAGCAAATTTGCACATTTGTTAGAGCCACTACATTTTGGGGTCTCCTAGTTTAGCAGCATAACCCAACTAACACTTATCAACAACAGTGGAAAATGCTATATTAACTTTCAAAATGTTCTGAGACTGATAAGGAAAAGGTTTACATGTAAGTAAACAAAAGTAAGTACTATTTCTTCATTTGCTTGAAAAGTTTCTGGAAGTGACTTAGTCCAGGATCTGTAGTCTGGCAACAAACAGACTGTAATTCCTTCCTTATTTTTCCCCCAGTTGTCTTTGTTTAATTTATTTATTCATATTGGGGTCAAATCAAGGTCCCCAGTAGCATGTTCTCTGTCTCTGTCTTTGTCATTGATTTGTTTTTTGGGTTTGTTTTTTGCTCTTTTTTTTTGGTTTTTAATTTTATATTAATTGTTGTTCAAGTACAGTTTTCTGTCTTCTACTCCCACCCTAGCCCACCCACCCAGCCCTCCCCACCTCCCTCCCATTTCTAACCCCCCCCCCCTTAGTTTTTGTCCATGTGTCCTTTATACTTGTTCCTGTAAACACTACTCCTTTTCCCCTGAAATTCCCTTTCCTCTCCCCTCTGGTCACTGTCAGCCTGTTCTCCATTTCAGTGTCTTTAGTTATATTTTGCTTGTTTGTTTGTTTTGTTGTTTAGGTTCCTGTTAAAGGTGAGATTGTATGGTATTTGTCTTTCACTGCCTGGCTTATCTCACTCAGCATAATGCTCTCCAGTTCCATCCATGTTTTTGTGAAGGGTAGGAGCTCCTTCTTCCTTTCTGCTGCATGGAATTCCATTGTGTAAATGTACCGTAGTTTTTGGATCCATTCATTTACTGATGGGCACCTAGGTTGCTCCCAGCACTTGGCCATTGTAAATTGTGCTGCTATGAACATTGGGGTGCACAGGTTCTTTTGGATTGGTGTTTCAGGGTTCTTAGGGTATAATCCTAGCAGTGGCATTGCTGAGTCAAAAGGCAGATCCCGTTTTAGTTTTCTGAGAAACTTCCTTCTTTTTCAGGGACACACACTACTTCTCTGTGGCAGTTCTGTGAACACTGTCATTCAGGGATACTTTTTATGTCAACTTTGCATATTTCAGTTGGGAAATTATGACACACCAATGCTGTTCTTGGGGACTTGATTTACACAGATGCTGGGTTCTAAGATGGCTGGGGAAGCATATGCTATGGAACTGAGGGCTCTTATAAACTTTCCCAGTTGTCTGGGTTTCGATGCAGGTGTGGCAATCAGCCCTGCAATCCCCTCGAAAATGGTTTGTGGGACGACAGCTCACACCAAGGCAAAGAAATCTGTGCAGAGCCATGGGCCTTGGCCCAGGACAGTGTCACTTAACCTAAACTTTTTTCTCAGTAGGAGGCCATGCCTTGCATGAGGGTTACCAGCAGGTTCCTACCAGGAACTGTCTGCTCTGAAGGGCCTGAGAGAGAGACCATGAGCTGCAGTCAGGCCCAGCCCACCCAGCTGCTCCACCAGGATCTGTCACCACTGCCAGCAGGCCTGTCACTTCCCCCAAGGATGGAGACTCTCCTTTACACCTTTATCGAAATTTGACATCAACATACTCCATTTCTGGCAGCAGTGTCTTCGGCAAAGAAGGAACAGTTGGCACTCAAAGATTCCATTTGTGTTGTATTCAAAGACCAAGACTAAAATCTCGTAGAAGCAACACAACTGTGACATTTCAAACTCTGCCCAGAAAGAACACAAATGACAGCGAGACATGGGGCTGAAGACATGGGGAAGGAAGGAAAGGGAAATGAAAGAAGAGCCACAACAAGGAAAATATTATGCACCTGGAAATGAAACTTCATGATGCTGGGACTCCCCCTTGCAGCCCCAGGGACTGACTCAGCACAGACTGATAAAATACTAAAAAAGATTCATTTAGGGCTAGACCCAACTTAGGTTTCCCTACAGCCAGCCTCACTCACCTGACTCCCTTGGGTGCTTTTGTTTCTCTTTTCCCACAGCTCTTGGGGGTCCCCAGTTACCCCACTGAGCTGGCCTGGATTTTTCTTTTTGCAGCAGAAGGCAAGGGTCCAAGATTATGTCCTCTGTTATGGATAAAAGCTAACTGTTCATTTAAAAAGGTAAGTGACCATTGGCGGGGAGGGACAGTTAATACAGAGGCGATGTAATGTGTTTTGGAATTTTGTGAGTATTTTTCAGACACCAGGTTTTGCCAAGGATATTCCCACAGCAACAGATACTGCCTAGTATCATTACAGGGAGTAACTGTGTCGTTGTCTCACTTTATTGTCTTTCAATATTCAATCCCAAGGTGCGTGACTTTTAAATCTTTGCCACAGAAGATGAATTACTAAATGTGTAAGGGTTAGTTTGTAAGTTTCACCTGAAACCTGACCCAGAGATGCACTTTAGCTCATGAGACAGTTTGCTTCCCAAAGGCACCGAAACGGGCATTGCACTGGTGTCTGTCCCACAGCTTCGTGATTTCTGTCGAGGGAGGAAATTAAATCCCTGTTCCTAAGAGAAGAGTCCAAATGGTGAAGATCAGTGGTAAGTTCAGATGCTCAACCTGAATTTTTCCAGAGAAATTTGTGTCTTTAACCCACTGGGGGGAAAGAAGGAGGAAAAGCACGGGACATCCTGAGGTGTACCTTTGCCAAGTCAACAAACCACAAACAATCAAATGAAGACTACGCACTCCTCCAACTCTGACATTCCAGAATCTCAAATCTAGCTGCAAGGTCAGCTATCTGAGCTCTTTATTTTATTTTATCTTATTTTAGATTTTATTTACTTATTTTTAGAGAGACAGGAAGGGAGGGAGAAAGAGAAGAGAAACATCAATGTGTGGTTGCCTCTCGAGCACTCCCTACTGGAGACCTGGCCCACAACCCAGACATGTGCAATTGAACTGGTGACCCTCTGGTTTGCAGTCTCACTCAATCCCCTAAGCCACGCCAGCCAGGGCTTATCTGAGCTCTTTAAATACAAAGGGCACATAACTTGCCACAGTATGAAAAGAAAAAGAAAATCTTTATGCACTTTGTTTATCAAGTGGTCTGAATGATCACAAAAATAGGGAGGAGGAAAGATGTAACTAACCGATCAACACTGGGAGCCTTACCGGGCCACTGTGTTCTACTTGACCCTGAGAAATAATCAAATGCTTTTCATTTCTTTATGATTCTGCATATCATGGCAATTGACAAAAGGAAGAGACAAGCTACAAAAGAGGGAAGAGAGAAGGCAGGGGTGAAAGGCAGCGATCAGAGAGCGATGTGCTCTCCAACCAAGCTGCTGTGTCAGGGCTTGTTTCGCCCCTAGTCCAGCTGACTTCACAGCTGGAGGCTCAGGTGTGCTGAGTGCCCTTTCTGCTCTGCCTTTCTCATCATCTCTCCACTTCTCTCATGGGGACAGGGGGAGCCAGGCTGTCCTTCCTCGGGCTGTCTAAGTTTCCCAAGGACTAATGGGACCTGGGTAAAGAAGTAGAGGAGGCACCATGGTCCTCCATCACCTCCCCAAGGACGAGTGAGCTTTCTCCTCTCCTAGAGCGCCCTGTGCTTTTTCTAGGTTTCTCTCCGAGGTCCTTCGGCATCTCCTGCCCCACCCAAAGAGAGCAAGCACACCAGTGGAAATCCCCTGAGCAAAGTAGCACATGCTGTACCAAAATATTGTGCCTAGGCTTTGTTCTTTTACATCTTCACAACTAAAGGAAAGAGATACAATCAAAATGATAGTCCACTTAAATGATAAACAAGAGAATTTAAAGAGACATGACCCAATTACTCACCCAGGGAGTGACAGTCGGTGAGCAGTTCATGAGACCTGTGTTGGTGACAGAATTTGTGATTTCTCCTTGAACACTTATTTAGTTCATGGAAATTTACAATTACAACTTTCTTGAAAGGATATTCAAGTCAACACACAAAGCACACCAACTTTTGTGAATTGGGCTTCCGATTTTCTAACCAAGCTTTGAAAACAAGATTAGAAACAAGAACACAAATTATTATGGCACCAAATTGTCACTCTTTATTTGGTTTGAAAGATGGTTGTAAATAAAGTGCCAAAAAGAAAAAAAAATGGCCTCAGCAGAGGAAGAGGAAAGATAATGTCCTGCTCACTTGTCTCCTTGCTCTGAAAAACCCCTTGAGTGTCTAGTCTAGGGTGTGACAACACACACCCCCACCTCTCACTGGGTCTGCCTCAACCCTGAGGAGGGATTCCCAGAGACTGGCACAAATGCCCCATCTCCCTTCTCCTTGATGAGATGGTCACATGACTGTGATGATGAGGCAAAGTCACACAGCTTTCAAAGAACTATTACTAAGGGTAAACACTCTGGGGGATGTTGTTTATCTTTGTTAACCTCACCATTTTTACAGGCCCAGGGGACCAATTCTACGCAGTAACAGTGAACTGAATAGAAGCTCATCACTCACTGTCCCCTCCACATCGGTGTCTTCAGTACCTTCAAACTGCAGTCGTGTGGCTTTGTTCCCACAGAGAGCTCCTGGGAGTCAAGAGAGTGCAGCTTTCTGGCTTAAATGCAGGTTAGATTAGTCACCAGATGAGCAGCAGTATGTCCTACAGCAGGTGCTTCTGTCCTTTCATGACAGGACTGCTCTTAACCTGCACCTCCAAGTGCTGTCCATGGCTTACGGACAAAAATCCAGGGATCGCCAAGAGGCCAGCCAGACTTAAAAAATATCCCTGCTTTAACCCCAAGGCCAAGGTGGGGACAATTTTGCTTGGTAGACAAGCATGGAGAGAGTCTGAACTATCGCTGCCACTGTCTCGGGCTTCTGTCCCACACGTGTAGGTACTAGCATGGTTTATGTGGACCGCATGTTCCTGAAAGTTGTGTGGGGACCAGATTTTCACACACAGAATCCTATTTTATTTTATCATTCTTTTTTGAATCTTCACCTGAAGAATAATAAAGTTTGTTATTATTGACTTTGGAGAGAGGAAGGGGAAAAGAGAGAGAGAAACATTGATATAAGAGGGAAACATCCATCAGTTGCTTCCCATACACACCCCAACCAGGGATGGAATCCACAACCTAGCTATGTGCCCTGACCGGGAATCGAAGCTGCAAACTCTGTCGTGAGGGACAATGCTCCAACCAACTGAGCACCCTGCCAGGGCTAGAACCCTATTGTGAATTCATGGAGAAAAGTAGCTATTGTATCCGATAAACAAGGGATCAGCAAACTTTGTCTCTAAAGGACCAAACAGTAAAGATTTTACACCCTTTGTGCATCACGTAATTTTTGTCTCAGCTACTCAGCTCCCCTGCTGTAGCACAAAAGCAGCCATGTTCCAATAAAATTTTATTTACAAAAACTGACAATAGGCCAAATTTGGCCCCTCGGCCACAGTGTGTTAACTCCTAAATTAAACAATAACTCTGATGAGTGAGGTACGAGTAACTACTAGGGCTTCACAGAGGACAAAACAGAAAAATTGCTCTTCTTGTGAAATGCTTTATGTTCAGAGATTGTAGGTGGGTGGCCCATTTAACATACACCTACAATAAATGACCTCGTTAAGTACACAATCTGACTTTAGAGCTGAACTTATCCCTGACAACCAGTTGATTGGTTTGTAAGCTTAGATTTTAGTCCCAGGATTCTTTTAAAGTGGGTCCAATTCACACTCTAGTCTAAAGTAGTTTGAGTCTACATTTGAATCCACCACCTTACTTGCAAATAAGCACAGTAAGTTTGGGGCCGCCAGGAGGAATACCAAAGTAAGACAATAATTTCAAATGCTCTATCTCTTCATTTCTACTACCTCTGCTTAGAACAGCAATATTTTTACTCTGGCTTCCTGTTCCTGGTACATGCCTTCTTTTTTGGCCATGTTTATACTTCCCCCTGTCTGTGGTTAAGTAAGTATAAAGCCCTATGGCTGTAGCTTTAAGTCTCTCTTACTCAATCTCGCGCGCTTTCTCTCTCTCTCATTCATTCCTACACGGAGGCTCACACGCCTGCTTTTCTCTATTTGTCTCTCTCAGAATGGCAATTCTAAGTACAGCTTTTGGCATTCTCTTCTATTTACTTCAAGTCGTTTCTGGAGAAAGTGGCTATGCACAGAACGGTGAGTCATCTCTAACTTTTCTTTAGGATGTCAGATTACCTTGAGAACATGTTTCAGGTTGCTCAGATCCCTAGTAGACCTGAGCCGGGCACTGGGTTGGAATGGAGAACTTACCACCATTCTCTCACTGTGTATGTTCTAACCATCAGGACAGGGGCCTGGGGGTGGTTTATAAAGTCTTAGAATTTTCAAGAGAAATGTATGTGTCTCTCCAAATGCGGCTCTTCATGCTGGTCAACTCCTCTGATCTTACAAAAGGAACGTCCATTCAGATGCAACAGTCGAGCTTGTTGGTTATACCTTGTTAAGAAATGAAGCTAGATTTGTTTTGCTTAGCTTTTCCAGAGGTTCCAAAGACATAGCTCTCATGATAAAATAATGTCTAGAAAGAACAGTTTTGTCTGTACCTACCCTTGCTACATCCCCGGCACCTGAAGAGCAGGCAGAACACAGTGGATGTTCAATACATATTTGAAAATGTCTTCAAAAGACTTGCATTTTGATAGCTTTCGGTGAGATTCCTAATAACCAACAATAGACAAAGGTCTCAATGAGTTGTCTCATTGAAATATATTTAATTGTCTTCATATTAGCAAATTTACTATCATATAATAGTTCTTTTCGGGATCTTTGAAGAACTTAGTACCTAGAAGCGGATGCTGCCTACTCAGTAAATATGTTGTAATTACAACAAAACTGTAGACAAAGGCACAGCAGTAGCAGCAGGGGTGGGGGGCGGGGGCGGGGCGGGAGGGCTACCCGGAAGGTGGACCACCTGCTTGTTCATGAAAATTAAGTTCTTTCACTTTAAGAGTTAAAACATATTTTCTTGTCAAAGATATCGAACACGTCAGCCTAGTGACTCAGCTTAGATTTTTAAGTCACGTAACTACTAAGGATGGAAATCCCTAGAATGCCTTTAGGACAGGAATTGCCAGAGGGTTGACATTTCTTACAGCGTGACCCTGTATGAGTCACTTGGTGGAGGATAATGATGGCCCCACAATAAACACTGCCTCTCCTTTCGCACGAAGAGGCTTGGCAAGCAACACACAGCTCTTACTCTTTGGAGGATAATGTAGTCATTCCCGCTGTTTCTCCCTGGTGACCACACGATTTTAAGAGAAATAAGAATTGTAATGAAAGCTGAGTTTTCACCTCAACTTCTTAAATTTCAGACATATTTAAGAGATCTGTAACCACCCACCCGCATGACGAAAACTACTTCCCAATTGGGTGTGAAAACTAATCAGCCACTGTTTGCTGAAAGATAAGTTAGTTCTCCAAGAAGCACAAGGGTGATCAAGAAAGAAAAGTAGCTACTTTTTAAAAATCAAAACCACTTGCACTTTTAATCCATTAATTCTTTTCACCAGGTAGACTCCAAAACCACACCTCCTTGTCTGTACTGCACGTTCCAAAAGAGTTAAATTTTTGTGAAAAAATATGCTTAGATAATGAGCATTTAAAAAACAATAGGTGAACTCACTGTTATTCAAAAGCTCTAGGTAGTTTCAAAGCCCAAGTAATAACACCTCTGGTGTAGAACTCTTTTTCAAAGGAGCCCCAAAGGTTTCGTGTTCATATTCTCAGAATTAGAATTCTTGTTCTACCTTTTCATTGCTTACTTCTCACAAATGAATATGCTAATTATCCTAGATAACCCTTGTTGAGGTTTTACTGTGTTCTAAGCTAAGTCTTTGTAATTGCTGCTCATAACAACATGAATTTACATATCAGAACCCTGAGGCTTAGAGAGGGTAGGTAATCTGACCGAGGACCACAGCTACAAAGCTGAATAGCCAGGATTTGAACCCACATCTGTCCACCCCTGGTGTTGGGGACCTTAACCACGTGTGTATTACTCTTACCCAAGAACTTTCAGCTTAGATCAGGTCTAGCGCTCCCTTTGTAAAATGACATGCAGTTGTGCAAGTCGTTGAGGGGAATTTTTCTTGGTTATAAGGCAACTTTGCCCAGAAATACCTGCTAATGAGTCGATGAGCTACATCTCAAAATCTAGGCACTTTAATTATATGATCAATGCTCTGTGTATTGCATGAGAATATACAGCAAACTCACTTTGTCAGCCTCAGTGGCTGGGGGCAGTGGGCTTTGTCCTACCAATGCCCAGCATCCAGTACCCTGGTCTCTCTCTGGCTTGTTTTATATGTTAAAGCATTTCAGAGACCAAGCTGATCCACAGACATTTGAGTCCAAATAGCAATGTAGGTTCTGTTGCATGGGATGGGTAGAAGCCTAAAGAACGGAAAACCATCTAGACAGCATGAGGCCACTATGTGGGGACAAGTTAAAACTGCCCAGAACCTGTCAGCTGAGACAGGTGCCGACTCCTAGGAACCGAGATTTCGTCTGTAAGATTACAAATGAACATGCTCTGGGAACCTAAAGGGTAGGCTGTCGTCAGGAGGAGGGCCGTACCCTGCTGAAATGATGTAAGGAGCCTTGCTGGGAGCAGAACTGTTGCACCCAGCAGATGCCGGATGGCTGCTAGGCACATGTTCAGGAAGAGCAGTGCCCACAGACCTGGTCTAGCTCTGGCTTTCCCAAAGTTGCTGCTTTGACTGAACCAGTCATCCAGCTGGCTGGTCCCCTCACAACCAACTTTACTAACCTCCGCACAGACCGACTGGATTATTTAAGTAAAGGGGTTGCTGTTTGTACATCTCATGGCCTCTGGAACACCCAACTGGGGTTTGATTGTAGTATATTTTATACCTGATTTAAAGTCCTAGAAGCATCTAATTTCTAGCATCAATGGGCCCACAAGCAATCAGAAACTTGCACTTGAGCATTGCACTCAGAATGCCTTTGGTTACTAGGGGTTTTCTCATGTTCCAGTATGAGTATACTTACTGACAGGTTTTTCTCTTTTAATATTGTGAAACATACATACAAAATGTCTATTCAAATGTAAGGGTTTCACTCCAACTTAAGGAATTAAATACTAGCTGTGACAGTATTTCCAAAAATGACTACAAAACATTTTTGATTCCCCACATACTTTCAGAATTTGCTCATATCTATGAGATACGGTATCTATAGAAGATCAATAAACACAGAAGCATTGTCTATAAGATTTTCAGGAAGGTCCACAAGATATTAGTCCTGTCAGATCTAATTTTTTTCTAACCCCATTTGCCTCAGTTAGTAGCTTAAGACAAATTACCTTAAATAAATATCCACACAATAGAAAGAATCAATGGTGCTTTTACTTTAGACTCCTATTTACACAAGGGAGTAAAAAAAGTTAAAAAAATACCCCTCAAAAAAAGTAAACTTCTGATTGTAAGAATTCTATCCTCTTCCTTCATTCAAAAAAAAATACTTGAGCCCTGACCAGGGTGGCTCAGTTGGTTAAGCCTTGTCTTGCAGGGCAAAGGATCGCTGGTTCGATTCCTGGTTGGGGCACGTGCCTGGGTTTCAGGTTCAGTCCCAGACAAGGCACGCAGGAGAGGCAACGGATCGATGTTTCTCTCTCACATTGATATTTCTCTCTCTCTCTCTCTCTTCCTCTCTTCCTTCTCCTCTCTCTAAAAATAAACAAATAAAATCTTTTAAAATAAATACATTTTAAATAAATAAATAAAATATTTGACAGGGGAAAGATTTGTCATAAACTCAAAGACTACATTAGGTAACGTGAATAATGGAGATAAAGTGTCTATTACTTGAAATGTACAAGCTTACAGAAGAAATCACCATTTAAATAAAGGAAAGACTGTGGTTAGTGCTTCATTCTGGGTCTATAAAGCACTAAACCAACAACAGAAATATCTGGAGGTTACTTCTTAATTGTGATTAATCTTTTTTTTTTTTTTGCTATTAGAAAAATGTTTGCTCATCAGGGTTTGTTTTGGCCCGGGTTTTTTTTAGGGGGGGGGGGGTGGTTAGTTTTGAAAACTCTCTCTCATTTCTGCCCTTGGGCTTTTCTTCTTGAAATACACTATCATCACTTCTTCATTCCAGCCCCGAAGGCTGCCAATTCACTCAAGTGAATGCAGATTTCAAAAGCAGGCACCTTCCCCCCTAGAAGTTGATACTTCAAGCACTTTTATTGTGAGAAATAAAGTGTCCTTCATCTCTGAAAAAAAAAGAACACCAAGCAGGCACTCCTCTGCCTCCCTAACTGCTGCCGGTCTGCCCCTCCCCCCAGGAGACCTGGAGGACGCGGAGCCAGACGACTACGCCTTCTCCTGCTACAGCCAGTTGGAAGTCAGTAGATTCCAGCACTTGCTCCACTGTGCTTTCGACGACCCGGACCTCAACAGCACCAGTCTGGAGTTTGAGATTTGGTGAGAAACGGTGGCATCGATGGGCGCTGAGGAGCCCTCTGCCTTTCTTTTTGCCTGCTGTGCAGCAAAGGTGGCAAAGGGGGGACTGTGGGGGCTAATTATCAAATACTGCAACCCAGGGCCTTCCACGAGCTTTCGGGAACGCGTGTCCTTCACCAGAAGGCTCGGGCAAAGACGTCCTCTCGGGTTCATCTCTCAGGTCTGGGGGCTACAGTCACCTGATGGTATGGATTGTAGAGATCCCATATACCTCCCGAACTTGTAGCAGAATTTAAATCCTTGTTTGCCTAAGACACTTCTTTTAAAAATCTAGCCTGACACGAGTCGGTCTTGTTCATGTCTTCAAGTCGCTCTGGAGCAGAGCTGCCTGATTCCCAGTCTCCACACGGGCACCGAGCGGCCTTTGAACCCAGAGCTGGTTACGTAGCTTCCTTAGGCCGGTTTCTTCACCTGGCAAAGAGATATAGTACCTCACTATAGGAGGTTGAGAGGACTAAATAATTTAATGCTTTAGTAATTTAATTAGAAACACATCCAGTATGTAATACACAGTGGAAAAAAGGCATTAAGTCAAAAATCTATGAACAGAGACCAAATGTCCACCTTCTTGACACAACTGACTTTAGAGAATACTCCCAATATCACCTTCCACAAACCCACAAAAAACAAAGTGGTTCTTGGTCTCCGGAGGCCTTGGAGAAAAGGCCAAGAAAAAGGGAAGGTCTCTGTCTTGAAAATGGGGGAAAGAGCGCAGACAGCTTTATCTTCTCCCTCCTCCACCAACCTCCTCTCGCTGCGGAGGGTTACCATTTCTCATGACTTGAAAAAAAATACTCGAACATGAAATTCTGACTTGCGGTTATCTCCAAATTGCTATCAGGTTACCCTAATTTTAGTTACCGTAGTTTCTTGGTAAAGAAAGTGGGTCAAGACCCACCAGTAGTAAAGAAAAAAAATTTAAAGCTTCTTAAATTCCATAGACACACAGACGCCCCCGGGGATTGGGGCCTAGGCCAGCCCTGCGTCCCAGGTCTTGCACTGATTTACAGGAGCTTCCTGCCTCTCCTCAAGCACGGACCGCTGCTGCAGTCACCGGGGCAGCGCGGCCTTGGACTTGAATTCCATAGCGTTTCCTCCGTCCGCCTCTGTCAGTTCATGTCTATAAGACACTTTCTAGGAATAAAATATGTCGAGAGAACAGGAACCCACAATATCCAGAATCTATGCTATGCTGCAACTAGACTACATGAGCACAGCCGAACAACTCATTCAAACTCTGCACTCATTTTTGTGGGCAAAACCTCCTCCAACACAGAGGTTTGGCTTTGGGTTCTCCAGCCCACTGGTTGGCGGCCTTCGGTGATCACTGTGGTTTCTCTTCAGGAGTCCGAGGCTGACCTTTCTGTCCACTTTCACTCACACAGCATCTGCCCACTTCCTTGCCCACTTCCTTCAATACGTTTCTTCCTATTTCCTGCCATATTTTAATCTATCCCTAGCTTCCATTTGGGTTTCTCAACTGGATTCGGGTATTTCCACTGGAAAGGAATTTCGCTAAAATGTGTTTTCGGTATAAAACAGTAAGAATGAACTCCCTACTAGGTTATGGTGTTATTTTCGTAAAGGTATATACGTCTTGAGGACGGACTAGCGGAACTCCTGGGTTCAGAGAGTGCAATGTATCTCAAATTGAACTCACTTAAACAGAGTCCTGGATTTGCTGGTTAGGTTGAGTTTCTATTCCACACTGAAACTTGCTTTGTGGAGCTTTCTTTCCCACTTATATAATGTGTAGAGAAGAAGCTGGAAACTGTGCTTTCTGCCAAAATAATTGCAAAACTAGGGTTGTTGCTAGAGACCCAGTGCTGTTTCCCAGAGGCCTCACCTGAGGCGTTTCTCTATGTGAACTTATCACCTGCCTCATCTGGCCGTAGGTCTCCCAGGTTTGGAAACCTCGTTTAGTATTCAACGTGCAGGCCCATCTCTTGGAGATGAATTGAATTATCCAAATTCACAGAGCTGGATTACCAGCATCCCACCTAACTGCTTCACACTGACAGTCACAACTGCCGTAGAGATCCAAATATTCATCCTGAGTAGGGTTGCGGGAAGGAGGGACAGAGAGGGCCAGGAGGTTCCATGTGAGTATAAATCCCTCTTACTGGGGGACCTGGAAATATTTCATTTACCAGAACTCACCAGGTGTCAGGTACCTGGAGTGACAATGCAGAGGTGTTGGAAACAGGCACTGAGGCTGCAACCCGGGGCCAGGGGGTGGGGGGTTACTTCAGCAGTCTGATCACAACACGGTCTTGCATTGGGCTGGAAAGAAGCATTGGTGTCCAACATAGAGGCAGTGCCTGTAAATGGTGCTTAATTCTCTCAATAGTCAGATTTGCATTAAAAAGTTTACCTTTTCATTAAAACTTTACCTTTTGAAAATTTTACCTGGAGAACCCTATGCTAAGTGAAATAAGCCCGTCAGAAAAAGACACGTATGATCTCACTTATATGTGGAATCTAATAAACAAACTGAACTAACGAGCAAAACAGACACAGACTCATAGATGGAGCGTAGGTGACAGCTAAGCAGGCTGGGAGGTTGGGGGTGGAGGGAGTAAGCAAACGAGAAAAAGGACTCGTGGACGTGGACAACAGTGTGGTGATTGTTGATGGGAGGAGGTGCAAGGGGACTAATGGTAATGGAAAAAAATAAACTTTCGGTAACAGAAAAAATGTGATCAAAAGGTTGTTCAGTAAATATAGAAGCAAACAAAGGAAATTTGTCTGTTGATTTTAAGACTAGTTATTTGGTTCAGACCTCAAAGTGGTTACATTTTTAGAATAAGTTGCCAGTGTTACGTATCTGGGCATCTGTTTAACAATCAGGTTTTGTAATGCTGGGCTCATCCAGCAAAAAATAGGTGAACTCTGGCTGCTTCTACAGATGGGGACTGGAGTGGCAGCCCGAAGCTGGGCTCACTTTATGTGGCCTGCATAGACACTTGAACTCAGCACCCTGCATTTCAGGTGTCTGCGTAATTTCTCTAGTCAGCTCTCAGAAGGCCATCATATCTCCTTCATTTCCACATTCTTGGGGGCACCACCATCACTCCCATGTGCCAGCTGCCGGTACCACTTCAAACCTGCCGTGTTTTGTTTTCCTCAGTTACCGCCAGTGTCACGGCTGTGCCCCGCCCCGTCTCCCTCTCACTCTGGGCTTCACCGGCGCTATCCATCACAGGCTGTTACTGTGGTCCTTCCTTCAGGATGCAACACGGACTTTCAAGGTCATTCCAAATGTTTGAGATAGACTCTGTCTTTCAGGGCCAAATAAGGAATAAAAACTACAGTGTGTTTTTGCTTTTAATATTTCCATGTAAATATCATCACCACATTAACCTGTACAAGACTGTAAAAAATTTAGGAAGGTACAGGTGGGGTATGATCCCTGGCAGTTTCTCCTTATTTTTGGAAAAAGGAAAAGAACAATTCCATACATTTAACTACAACTTTGTATAATTAACACAGTCTTGGCATAAAAAGAGGGAAAAAACCCAGGAGATTTGTATTGAGTGATCTGGGGGTTGATGTCCCCAAGGACGGTCCACAGGGTCACATTTGTTAGCCTATAGAACCACTCAGACACCTGTCCTTAAGTACCCTGGAGTGGTTCTATTCAACAGAAGTGCAATGCAATTCACAACTGTGTGAGCCAGATGTGAAATTTGAAATGTTCTAGTAGCCACATTTTATACAGAAAAAAATAGGTGAAACTAATTTCAATGATATATTTTATGTAACCTAATACAGTCAAAATATAATCAATATGCAATCAATATGAACAAAACATATTAATGAGATATGTTACACTCTTTTGCATATTAATCCTTCAAAACCTGCTGTGTATTTCATATTAAGGTCACATCTCGATTTGGACTAGCCGTGTTCCAAGTGTTCGATACACCTGGGATAGCGGCTATTGTGTTAGACCGTGCGGCCCCCGAACATCCCTAACCCTAGCAATGCATGGGTAGCCACCAAGTGAATCGCTGTAATTTAATTAAGTGGTTTGAAATGAGTTGGACTGAATTGAGTTGAACTACTTTGGGGAGCACGACAAGTCTCCTCCAGTTACCGAAAGTGGTCACTTGGGTCCCTGGGATCAGTGGCACGAAGCAAGGACTCCTGTTCCAGACACAGTTGTACCTGAGTTTCCCAGCAAGGCTACTCCACTCCCCTTCCCCCACCCTATGAAGCAGCTCCTGGAATGCAGAGCCCTTAAAAGGATGCCCAGTCTCACAAGCAGGCCTGGTGGTCTTAATGGTGATCTTTAGTTTTTGTGGCTCATTAATCTCATCACTGCAAAAGTAGAAATGAACTGAAATTACCACTTCAGATTCTTCTTTAACTCCAACAGTACAAGGAACTTGTTACATGTTCCGGATCCGTAGCTGAGTATTCCACACCTTCTTTACCTACCAGTGTATCTCACACCCAAGACTGAATTAAAACCCATTATTCTTCTCATTTCTCCACATCACATGTTCACCTAAAATTTAGAAGTGGGATTCTAAATCCCGTCTATCCTCATTCATAGAATTATGACAGTGACAACTAGCTTCAAAACTTCCCGTCTGGCTCTCCGCCCGAGGAGTGTTCCCTGGTGTGTCACCCTGGCTTGTACTCTCTGCTCCAAGTGGAAAAACCCAGGGAGCCCAAAACAATACACCCTCGAGAACCTCCAACACATGTGCACACGCATGCGCACACACGTGCACACACACACATTCAAAACCAAAACAGCTACACACCCCTAAAAGACAGCAGTTAATTAAAAAGCTGCATTTGGGGGGAAGATAATTTTAAGGAATGTCCCGCAAAGAGTAAGTGTATTTAGCCAATTAGTGAAATAAGGAGCTTAACCAGTCCCTCAGAGGCCACAGCAGCCCGAAGGTGAGTGACCCCGCTCCTAAGAGGGAGGTGTTCTCCGCACGCCCCACGCCCGCCTCACCTCAAGCCACAAAGTCTAGGAGTGATAGAGCGCTCACTCAAGCACGTGCAGAGAAAAGCCGCACACGTCCAACTCACTGAAGAGAAACAAAATGCGTTCTGGACTGGAGGCAGTCAAAGGGCTGTTCCCTGTGATTTTTTTAAATGTATCTTATTAATGAGAAGGATTCTTTTTACATAAGCAAACTTACACCAACGTGCTTTTTTTCTGCCACAGTCCCCACTTCCAAGTTGACCCAGCTATACCTCTTTTCAGGGCAGTTTGGCAGAGTTTAAAGAGCATGTAGGAAAAACAAACTGGTAACCATGGTTATCGCAGGAGAGGGAAATTAAATGGAGGGTCAAGGAAGGCAGAGAGATGAGTAATTTTACTTTATTTTGGGTTGCTGAATTATTTTTACAGTGAGCAGACATACTTTGCATTACTGCTTTAATCTTTATGCGCTTTATTCATTTATTTGGTTGACTTCCCTTTTGGATGATAATTCATTTTGGGAGTAACATTTACCGATGGTGAAATGCAGAACGTGAATGAGTTCTGAGAAACACACCTGACATATAGTGGCCCTTGCCTTGGTCAAGGAAAGGGGGAGAGAACATTTCTATGTCCCCTAGGTGCCCCAGGTCCTCTTCTGGTCTCTCCTCACCTGCCCCCACCCCCCACCCCAAGAGAGAGCAATCACAGTTCCGAATTCTACCACTCTTTGGTTTTGCCACTTTCTGACAGTTCTTATAAATGGAATAACACACTGTTCACTCTTTTCTGACTCACTTCTTCCACACGCAATGTCTTTGAGATTATCCATGTCGATGCATGTCTCATAACTCATCTTTTCAATTGCTGGGTATTAATTCCACGGTATGAATGTATCACAAGTCTTAACCCTTTCTCCTCTTGATGGAAATTTGAGATTTAGGTACTTTGAGATGATTATTTTTAAGTTGTTATTAACATTTTTGTACAGATCAGTTTGTCCATACACATTTGTGTTTCTCTGCAGTAAAAACCGCAGAGTGGAATTGTTGTGTGATGAGGCAGATGTGCACTTCACTGCATAAGAAACTGCCCAGCAGGTCTCCAAAGTGGCTGTACCATTCTGTTTCCCGCCCACACTGCATGAGCTACATTCATTCCTAACATTTGGCTTTGAAATAGTGTTCAGTTATTTTTATTCACATTTCTCAAATAACAAATAATGTTGACCATCTTTTCACATACTTCTTGATCATTTGTATGTCTTTGGGGGGCAAATGCCTTGTCTGTTTTTATTGAGTTATTTGTCTTTTTATTATTGGTGGGTGTAAATTCTTTATATGTTCTGGATGCAACTTGTGTGTCAGATATAGACATTGATGTTATTTTCTTTCAGTCTGTAACTTGCCTTCCATTTTCATAATGGTGTCTTTTAATAAGCAGGAGGTTTTCATTTTTTATGAAGTCCAGAGTAATCTTTATTTTTCTCTTTTATGTTTCTTTTTGTGTCTTTACTATCTTTCTTATTGCCAAAGTTAGGAAGATATTTCCCTGTGTTTTTTCTAAATATTTTATAGTTCTAGACTTTATATGTAGATCCACAATCTGTACCTAATTAATTTTGTGTAAGATTAAGATTTATATCTTCTATACATTTGCTCCATTGTTCTAGGATAATTTTCTGCAAAGGTTTTCTCTTTCCCATTGAGTTGACTGGGTACTTGTATTTAAAATCAGTTAACCTTATATTTGTGAGTCTATTTCCAAACTCTGTATGCTCAGTTTGGAAATAGACTCACACATATAAAGTTAATCCATTTTAAATTTATCTATTTAAATTTAAATGGATATTCATCAATTCATCAATTTATCTATCCTTGTGTTGGTGCTAAACTGTCCTGATTATCACAGCTTTATTGTACATTTGAAACCAAGCACTGTGAATCATACTTATTCTACTTTTTTCAGCGTTGTTTTGGCTATTCTTTGAATTTCCACATAAATTTCAGAATCAGCTTGTCATTTTTTTAAATCTTACGGAGATTTGGATTACTATGTTATATGCCAACTGGGGGGATTTTTCTGTCTTTTCATTACTGAATTTGCTAATTCACAGCCATAGCTCTCCATTTATTTAGATTCCTTTTAATAGCTCTCAGGGATGTTTTGTAATTTCCATTGCAAAAATCTTCAGCACATTTTATTCATTTTATTTCTATGCATTTTATGTTTCTATTGCACACACTGAGCTGTTATTTTTTAAGTTATTTTTCTAATTGTTTGATAGTAGCCTATAGAAATTTAACTGGCTTTGGTATAATGACCTTGATGAATTCACTTTATTATTTACTGTAATTGTATTGGAGAATATGATTTTCCATGTAAACAAACATGTTGTTCTTCCTTTCCAATCCAGGTGCCTTTTATTTGTTTCTGTTGCCTAGGGCTGGCTAGAGTGTCCAGCACACTGTTGAGTATAAATGGTGAGGTTTTCCTGTCTTGTCCTTAGCTTAGGTGAATATATTCACAATTTCACCATTAAGTGTATTAACTGTAGACTTTTTGTTAATTCCCTTTACTAGGTTAGGGAAATGTCCTCCTATTCATTATCTGCTGAGATTTTTATTATAAGTGGATGTTGAGTCTTGTCAAACACTTAATCTGCATCACCCGAGATAGCCAGATTGTTTATGTGTTTCCTTCTGTTAATTTGAATTATATTAATTGATCTTTAATTGTTGAACCTATCTTGATGTTCTGGGGGTATATCCTACTTTTGAATTAAGTATTAACATGAATGTGCTAATATTTTCCTAAGGAATTTTTACATATACATCCTTGAGGGACGTTTATCTGTGAATTTCTTTTCTGTAATATTTTTTGCCAGTTTTGGTTCTAGGGTTCAGCTAACTTCATAAACTAAGTTAAATAAGGTACATTTCTTCTCTATTTTCAGGAAACATTTGTAGAAGAGTGCTACTATTTCTTATATATTTGACAGAATTTACAAGTATATAGCCATGTGAAGTAGAGTTTTCTTTGTAGGAAAGTTTATTAATAATAAATTTAATTTCTTTGACAGAAATGGAACTATTAAGATATCCAGTTTCTTCCTCATTTTCACTTTTGGGCAATATCTCTCTTTAATCTAAGAATTGCAATATTCAACCTTATTGTGTCAGAGTTTATTTAGAACTAACATTGTACTATGTCATGTAAAATATAAGACATACTCAACAATATAGTTCCACTTATCACGTCCTATGCTTTACATTATTATTGCCATATATTTCCCTTCTACATACTTTATCAATGCCACAATAATGTCACAATATTTGCCTTAATTAGTCAGTTGTCTTTAAAGAACTTCAGAGGGAACACATATTTTCTTTTATATTTACCGAAGTGTGCTGCTATTTCTGGCACCCCTAATTCCTCCCTGTAGATCTGAAATTTCATCTAGTATCATTTCCCTTTGCTCTAAAGAGCTTCCTAAAACAAATTACCTCAGTTTTTATTCATCTGGAACTATCTTTACTTTGCCTTCATCATTGGAGAATATTATGTGTGTGTAAGAATTTAAGGTACACATCTTAATTTTCCTCTTTCAGAGATTTAGAGGTATTATTCCACGGTCTGCCGGTTCTCACAGTTTCTGATGGAAAGTGGTATTTTTCTCTGGATGCCTTCAAGGTTTTCTCTCTGTCTTTGTTCTTCAGCCCTTTGACTACAACGTGCTTAGCTTTAATGCTGTGCTTTTTTTTTTCTGGCCTACTTGTATTTGCTGAGTTCTTAAACCCAAAAGTTGTTAATTTTTGGCCACATTTGGAAAATTTGAAGATGTTATCTCTTTAAATTTTTTTAGCAAAATTTTTTTCTCCTTTTGTTTTGGACCTCTAATTACATACAGGGTCTAGCACCAATAATGCCCTTGTTTAATTACAAAATCTTTTATTACAAAATCATCAGCACGTAAATCTGTAACGTAATAATACCACACTCAAGCACACCATATGAGATTTTAGGTGAAATGTTTTAGTTAAAACTGTACATCATTACACCCATCTCATTACCCTGCCCACCGCACTCACACAGGCGTCGCTTCTGCTGGACTCTGTGTTCATCCTTACAGGCCACCAACACTTTCTCTGTCAGTTCACACTGAATAATGTCTATTGGTCTGTCTTCAAGTTCACTGACCCTTTTTTCTGCCACCTTCAATCTGCTGTTGAAGCCTACCCCATTCAGCACCTTTTTAATTTTTTTAGATATGTCCATATTATACTTTCATCTTGTTTTCTTTTATTGTTTCTACTTCTGTGTTAATACCAAACATTCATTTAATGATCATGGCATTGTTTTATGTTTAGCCCTTAAACCTGTTTATAGAAGCTGCTTTGAGGTCCCTTCTCTTCTAGTTCCAGGATCGGAATCATCTTAGGATCAGTTTCTATCAACTGCTGTTTTTCTTTTTCTACTTTTCTATTGTCTTGTAATAACGTTTGACTGTAGGGAAAACTCTATTGCTAATGAGGGAGTGGGTTCTGTTGTACTCTGGTGAATGTTAATTTTAGCTCTGTTAGTTAACTTGCCTAGATTAATCCAGCTCTTTGTTTTGAGGCAGAATCTAAAATCTATGCTAAGTTCTCTCGACAGCCTTACAGCTCTCGCTGTCTCATGGTGCTGTGCAGGCTCCCCCACGCAGGCGTAATTAAGAGGGCAAACAATAATTGGAGTGGCATTAATAATACGCATACAAGCCCTGGCTGATGTAGCTCAGTGGATTGAGCACGGGCCTGCGAACCAGACGATCATGGTTCGATTCCCAGTCAGGGCACATGCCTGGGTTGCAAGCCGGTTCCTTGCAGGCTAACTACCAGCAGGGGACGCACAAAAGGCAACCATACATTGATGTTTCTCTCCCTCTCTCCTTCCCCTCTAAAGATAAATAAATAAATAAAATCTTTAAAAAAATAATAATATGCATACAATAATATGCTGACTTGGAATTTCTGTTTCTCTATTTTTCTCATTTCTAGACATTTCCCCCAAAATTCTTCCATCTGATTCCTTAAGACAAAACTGTGGCTCTTTGTCATACTGTGGATGCCTATCACAATGTACCTCAAGGAGGGCCATCGGACAGAAAGAAAAAAAAGAAACGCGAATCTTATCCACCCTTCTTAAAAGAATGAAATTCCTTCTAGTTTCTGCCTGCTTTGGGTTACTCTCCAATGCTTTTAAGTAGGATTTCCAAAAATGTATCGTCCAAAGTTTGTACTACTTGTCTCCTGGATTAGTGTGATACAAGGCACTTCTGCCATTACTGGAATCACTCCTGGAACTAACCCTTGTACTAGTTTTAATAAGAAGTTTTTGAAAGAGTACAATTTGGAGCTTTTGATGTTAGTGGCATGGTAGGAAACATTCTCTCTCCCTCCGTTTTCTGGAAGCCTGATCTTCATTGGGAACAGAAAGTTACAGAAGCAACAAAATTCGATCACCAGAGCATTGTTATTGCATGTTAAGTAGGGAGCCTGGTGAGAAGGATTGGTTTTAAAATCTGCTGATGAGTTAAAAGTAGACCACAGTCAAAATTACCTATGAAAATCCCTAAATTACCCAGTAAATATACATGGTTTTATGTATACCATCCTTTAGATTATTTCATCATTTCTCTTAAGACTTTTTGGTCTTAAGGGTTTTTTAAGACCTATCTTTATAGGCTTTATTTCTTTCATTTATTCCTGTAGAACATCATAAAATGCAAGTACTTTCTCACCTAAGCAAAGTATTTGTTTTTCAGTGATCAATCATTAAAAATAGGAATTTTCCATTACTTTTATGAACATGCTTTGACTACTTTAGGTTCAATTGCATCTAATGCCTGAGTAAATCATCACTGATAGTAATGGCAACAAAAAGCTACATTGTTTTAATTGTTTCTCTCTCTCTTTCACCCACATCTACCCACTCAGTTACCTGTGGACAGAGTTGAAGTCACACAACTGAAGTGTACCATGACACCATAGCACTGTGTACAGAAACTCCTGCTTGTATTAAGACAGACCCCATTTTTTCTTTCAGTGGGTCCCTTGTGGACGTAAGTTGCCTGAGTCTCAATAAACTGCAAGAGATATATTTCATCAAGACAAGTAAATTCTTACTGATTGGAGACAGCCAAATCTGTGTGAAGCTTAGAAGAAGGATCTTAACCTGCAGGAAAATGAAGATAGTCGATATAGGTAAGAAGATTGCGGAGGGATGGTTGCCATTTTTCAGATGTCTTAAGATGTGCATAGTGTCTGGATTGTCGGTATTTCAAAAATGGACAAATTGTGAAAGTCATTTGCAATAAAGGACATCAAATTCTCTAATACAAATAATTCTTATTTTTTAAATGTACATTATTTTCAACCACAGTTTACATTCAATGCCATTCTGCAACAGTTTCAGATTTACAGAGAAGTGGCCAGAAAGCTACACACTCTGCAGAGTGGTCCCCTCGCTGCCCCAAGCACCCACCTGACCCCATACCCACTAATCTTGACATTATTAACTGTATTCCCCACACTGGAAACCACATCTCTGCGGCTATTCTGAAACTACCAATTTGCACCCCTTAACCTTTTCATCGTTTTTCACCTGGCACCCCAACCTCCCTCCCCTCTGACAGCTGTCAGTCTGTACCGATGCATCAAATAATGTTTTAAAGAAATGAAAAATTTTGAGCTTATGCTATTACTTCTTCCTGTGGGAGTTCTCTGGGTTTTCACACTCAAGAAATGAGGTCAATGGGCACGTACTGACTGATAGAAGAGGTCACCTATATGGAGTGTCGAACTGGGTCTCCTGTCATCCACTTACCTGTGTCCTTTCCTTCCTCACCTTACCTTCACCTGAATTTCCTGTAGTCTTCTCACCCTATATGCACTATATTCTGAGTGCATCTAGCTAAATAATCAAGTTATTTCACAAAGTCAACATACCTTCTGTATTAGAGTCCCCCAGAGCAGCCAGTAAGGGATATGTGGAGATGTGTATATGTGTATACAGCGGGTGTGTACACACACACACACTGGCTCACAGGACTGTGGGGCGGGCAGATATGAACTCTGTAGAGTGAGACTGAAGACTGGAAGTTGAGGTTAGAGTGGAGACTGTAGACTTGAGTCCCAGTTCCACTAGGCAGACCAGGCAGCCCGGAAGCCCAAGCAGGATTTCTGTGTTGCATTCTTGAGATAGAATTGCTGCTTCCTTAGGGACTCTCAGCTTTTGCTTTTAAGTCCTTCATCAGACCAGGTGAAGCCTACCACATATGGAGGGTAATCTGTTTTACTCAAAGTCTACTGTTTTAAAGTTGGCTGTGTCTTTTTAAAAGGTAGCTTTAGGTTAATGTTTGCCCAGACAAATAGTTGCCATGTTGACACATGAAGTCACCACCACACTTTCCTAAAACACCTGTCATTGAGGATCAGTGCCAAATCTGAGCTGGCCTGAAAGACATATACTATACTTTGCTAAAAGTGATAATTACATTTTAAATAAAATTGTAACTTGAGTTACTAAACTCATTTGCATGTTTTCTTTGGCTCTATATAATATCCATATACAAAAATAATACAAACCAGGAGATCCATTCAAGTAGCTGCTTCTAGGTCAATATTAATTACTGATTTACCATTTGGTTACCAGGCAAGTAAAAACAATTAGAAAGATGGGGAATTTAGACACAAAAATTTCTTTGATTACTTACAGATTTATGACCCTGAGGTAAATAAAGTTCTTTTTCAAAACCTAAGATACCCTGGTAGAGAAGAAGGTCTAAGCCAGTTATGATACACCAGTGCAATGAAATACTAAGTACTTGTATGTGTTCTACCTATGGAGATTGCATACACATACATGAAAAATTCTTCGAAGCGTTTGAACATATAAATTCTTTCACTAGTTTTAAATACTATGTCTCTGTCTCTCCAAATCCTCAAACCTCTCCCCCCCACCACCACCACCTTTACCCTCTAACAGTCGAATTAAATGTAAGAGCAATATTCATCAGAGACAGCAAAGAGAAACTTGGGATCTAGTCTCAGCGTTGTTTCACTAAGATGGTAAAACAGAGTAAAAGCAAAAGTTCCAGGTGTGAATAATTATCTTGTGGAAGAGCAGAGCTGGTGGAAAAGAGACGTGGACAGCACAGGTGTGAGAGTGCTGGGTGGAGGTGACCGTCCCAGGGTGTCCCTGTGCATGAGACACGAGCTCGCTGGGTTGGCCCCTGTGGAGACTCAGCTGCAAGGGAAGGATGTTCTGGGTGTGCACTGCCCCAGAGCGCTCTGCCTAACGGTTTACCATTTACATGGCAAGTCAGCAGTCACTATGAAAGCAGGCAGAGCAGGCAGAGATGCTCAGTCCTCTGACAGGGTCCTGGAGCTTCCAGGAGACCCCTTCTCCCAGAACCCTGCCCCCCACACAAGGCCTGCAAGCTTTTCGTAGAGTGAGCGCATGAATGTAGATGACACACCCACAGCTCCAGGGGGTGCCCTGCCCCATCCAAATCCCCAGATCTCACATTCCCAGGGTTTTTATGGGTCCACATCCTATAGCCCCTGCAGACTATAAGCCTGACAGCCTCGTTTAAGGGGCGTGGAGGAGATACAGGGTGTGCACGCAGACGGTAACACAGGGCCCTGTAAAGGGGGTTCATGAGAGCACTTCGGGGCTTTGGAAAGCACCCTTGTGCAAGGAGAATGAGAATTGGTGGAGGCGTGTCTCACAGTAGCATCCTCTGATTCCTAATGTGACTTTTCACTCATAGGACTGATATTTCATTAAATCCAAACTGGGTGCTCCTGCTGGAACCTCAGAGGCAGCACTCCCCGGTAGCCCCACGCCTCCTCACTACTTCCCCATCTTTGTCTAGAGGGAAAGGTCTAGAGGGAAAGCTTGCCACCTTCCCACTTTTCTCCGGAGGGTAGATTTATATAATTGTCCAGGGCATGCAAGAATAAGTGAACATGTTTAAACGTTGCTTGAGGAATGAGCATCTTTTTCAAATGGCCTCAGAGACGACAGTTAAGCTAGAGGCAAACATATGGAGTGAGTGCCTGAACAAACCAGTGGGAGGCAACAGGGCCCAGAAACAAAAGCTAAACGAAGAAGAGTGAACCTCAAATCAGACAGAATTGGATTTAAATCCTCTTAAACCATCCCACAGGGACCTGAATAAAATCTAACCAACCTCTCTGAGACTCAATTTCCTCATCAGTAGAGTGGCCATAAATGATGGCAGATAGAGTAAGTAAAGCACTTGGCACTTAGTAGGTTTGTAATCAGTATTATTCTGGCCTTCCCTTAATTCTTCCTTTATCTTCCTCGGAAAATGGGGATGGAACAAAACTTCAGTGCCAGAGGTTTTGTTGAGAATGCAATTCTTAATTATTCCCTTAAAGGAAGGGCAAGATATGGTGTGGCCTGGTGTGAAAGGGTTGACAGTATTCTCTGTTGGCCTGTTTGTCTATGCCCATCCTTTTCCAGCTACTTCCCTTTAGAGCATTGTCTCTTTATCTGGTGTATCTAGGGAACCAACTTCCCCTTTCATGAGTCGTCCCACGGTAAAGAATGAGCCACTTCCTCTCTTATAGGACCTCTGGAGCAACGCAGGAGGCACTTGGGCAGTCACCACTATGAGAAGCTGATGGTAACATGTGGGCCAAACTCCACCACACAAGTTGGTTTTACTGGGCCAGCAAGTCAGTCTTAAAGTCCAGCTCAGAAGGCCCCAAATCAGCTCAGCCTACTGAGTGAAAGTTGGATTCTCTAGTTAACCACTGGTTTAGGTTAGATTTTAACCCATGTATTTTCCCATCTCTGTCTGAGGTCAGCCAGGCAGAAAAGTTACTGCCCCATTCCTAGATGGCTACTAACCTCACAGGCCCTGGTGAAGGAGCAGCTAAGAGGCCAAGACAGGGAAGGTCATGGTGGCAGGGAGCCTGACATACCCACTCTTCTAGAAATTCAACGCCTTTCTCAGGGTTTGCTCTGCCCGAACCAATACCTATCTCCCTCCAACAGCATTTCACATAAGATGTTTGTGATCCTAACAGCAACCAGGTGAGACATGGAGGCAAAAGGAAGAGGCCAGAGACGGGGTTGGAGCAAATGCAAGCGAGGTTGAAGTGGGAGACAGTCTGAGGAGTTCCCAGCCAGGGCCAGGATGCCGACCCTCAATTTCCCTATAGTCGAAATGAGGTGCAAGTTTGTTGCCTGATCTTAATGGGAATAATGAAGACTCAAAACTTAACCATTCTGTTTTGGAGCTAGCTAATAACAAGTATTCAAAAAGTGAAGATGTGTTTTTGTATAAAATTAGCACTACCTGCTGTAACAAATAAGCCCTAAAACACAGGGTGTCTCAAACATCACTAAATTTATGTATTGTTCTCCTAAGGGCAAAATAGGTGTTTCTAGCCTGTGGGTGGAGGTCCTCCAAGCCACATTCTGGGCCCTTCCATCTTGTGGCTCCACTGTCATCAATGTATGACTCCAAGAGGTGGAAGGGGAGCAAGCCAGGGGTCACACTGTGGGGTTCGTGGGCCAGGATAGGAAGTAATGCACAACACTTCTGCTCGCACTGCTCACTAGACCACACCCAACTGCAAGGGAGGCTGGGACACGTAGTCAGGGCTCAGACCTGGAAAAAGAAGAAATAATTTTCTGAATAAGAATGTGATTTCCAGGGCAAATGAACTTTAAACATTATAATTATTTTCTTAAATGCCATATTGGCTGAGCTCATTTCTTTTTCCTTTCCAGTTAAGCCTGAGGCTCCTTATGATGTAAACGTTGTCTATCGTGAGGAAGCAAATGACTTCGTGGTGACATTTAATACATCGCACTTGCGAAAGAATTATGTAAAAAATTTAATACATGAGATAGCCTACCGCCAGGAAAAAGATGAAGCTGATTGGATGGTGAGTCAACTAGATTTATAGATTATGAAATTTCTAAAGGTGTGTGTAGATATGTATATTTAATAAATAAGTTACATATATATATTAAAATGTATAAATGTATAAAACTATAAAATAGCAACTTCATAATGTTACATATTTTATTGTTCTAGGGGTACAGGTACCTAGGGAGGTCCCTTAGCAATTTTATGCTCAAAATGTACCTTTTACTGAAAGAAACCCTAAGAGTAAATGCTTCAGGTTCTGTAAAACCTGGGTCTCCTCAGGCCTGCCCATTCCTCTTCTGTTTTTTTTTCTTGCTCCTTTTTTGGTTTTTATGGTGTCTCTAAATTAGGCTATGGGCTGACAATACAAGACTGAATTAATCCTCTTTTGGGGGGGACCTCAAAAAATAACCTGTGTAAACACAACTTTCATAGCCAAATCAAGGCCAAAACATCACCAAGTCATGGCCACCACTGATTAATGGAAGTGGTGAGAGCAGCCGAATGGAGTAAAAGAAAAGAGAAATGTAGAAATATACTTCTGGAGGGAAATGACTTTTGCTCATTAACCTGGCCATTCCCTTCCATCTCTTCTTGGGATGTGAAAGGAGAGAGAAAGAAAGGGAAGAGATCAAAGGGCAGAAAAAGAGGTGGCAGTGGGGAGTGATTTACATCCTCCCAAAGTGGGAGAGCCCAGCTCACCTGAATAAAGACCCATCATGCCACTGCCCTCCTTCGCCATCTGTAGCCTCGTTTAGGAGCTCATAGTCTCTGTCCCAAAATTTGTGGCTGACCCCTCCACATATTAGAGTTTCTCCTTGTAACAAATACAAGAGAACTCGGAGCAAATGTCTGCAGGACAAAAGATGCTCAACTTCAATGACCTGGGAGATCTGGGGTACCCCTTTTTTAATCCTAAAACTGTAGTGGCACTTTTTGCTCTTCAGCATGTGAATTTATCCAGTACGAGGCTGACACTCCTACAGAGAAAGCTGCAACCCAATGCAATGTATGAGATTAAAGTCCGGTCCATCCCCGACACCAACTATTTTAAAGGCTTCTGGAGTGAATGGAGTCCAAGTTTCCGCTTCCGAACTCCAGACACCAACGACCAAGGTGAGAAGTGAACACCATCCCTGGGCCCCACCCAGCGCCTTGGCGGTCCAAGTGTGTGAGTGAGAGCGAGAGAGATGTCTCCCCAGAGGGCTTGCTTGCACTTTGCAGAAGACTCGCCATCTTTGCCCTTTTGGTGAAGAACCAGGAAGTGCTGGGAGTCAGACCCTCAATTGCAGATCAGCTGGTAGAGGCCGTCTGGACTTGACTGTCCTGGGTACCTCCGGGTACTGCTAATAATTCTGACCCAAATCCCCACCCACTCACTACCTCCAGTTTACCAATCCCACGGGGATCTCCAAGGCCCCCCCTAAGGAACACTTTTGTTGATGGCAGGCTGGCAGGCTGATGTGGCACCCCCATGCCCCTTTTTCCAGAATAATGACGATACCCTGGTGACCTAGGAAATGAGAGTGTCCAGAGAGCCAAAGGGCATGGCTCACGTAGGCCCCCGTGGGCCTGAAGCACCGCACATACACCTCCCTTTGGGGGGAAAAGGGGGACTGACTGGCCATACTAACCTCTCATCGTCCCCCTAGAAATGGCTGAGACTGCAGGGGGAGCACATTTCTCTCCCCTCACTCCCCCCAACCTTGGCTTCTTTCTCCCGGTGATGGTAGCAGGGAGGGAGTGCTGGTGTCTTCAACACTGCTGGGTCACGTTTGCATTTCAAACGACAGATGTTCTGGACCTGGTCACCTAAGTCAGTGCCGCTTTAGCCAAAATTCCCCCCTAGAGCCGTGAAATCATCCTGTTCACTGAAGAGCCCTTTTCAAGAAATGGTGAATGACCCAGAGTTACTAAGCAAACTCAGATCACCCTAAAGTCGCCTCCACAGCACACGTCCTTTAAGACTGCTAACCAGGGACTATCCTTGCATTCCAGGGAAGACGGACCCCATTCTGCTAATCATCAGCACGCTGAGTTTCTTCTCTGTGGCTCTGATGGTCATCTTGGCCTGTGTATTATGGAAGAAAAGGTGAATTTTCTTCATCAACAGGGTGGTCATGTGGGATCCCAGACAGTCAGAGCTCTGACCCTACTTATTGATGAGAAAGCTACAAGGGGGAACAAGGCATTTCAGGAATTACAGTGCCTCACACCCTCCTCATCCTCAGGCACGCGTGAATTTCCTAGTTAGTTTCCCAAGAGGTGAGATATGTAAACTGCATATCAGGTGAATGCTCCCCACAACTTTTTTTCCTAAAGGAGTAGGAGCCATGCCTCCAGAAGGCCTGGGCTACTAGGGGCACCCACGGAAAATGCAGAATATATTTGAAGTCCTGACTTGTAGCACACATTCATTGGACTTTTGCATTCCACCTTTGATAAGGCCACATTTCTTTCATTCTGAAATGATGTTTTAGATACCAACCAGTCAAGGTATTAATGCTGTAGGAGACGCCCTCAGCACAGGGCCATGTACCACAAGAACTGTAAACACTCCCATGTGAAAAACATCAACTTAAACCATTTCTCTGGGCAATTTAGAAAATATTCCTCCCTTCTACAAAAGCGAGAAAGAAGGGGTTGCTGTCAGTAAAGAGAAGGAATAAGATGACAACATATATATATCGGGAAGAGAGGAGCATGTCCAATTGTAGCTTCGTAACTATCCCAAACCACTTCATGGCCACGCCTCACTGTTCCTTTTTCCCGGGTTCTTTCCCAGAGGCATAGCATCCCTGTATCTTGTTCACAGAGGAGGCCACTGAAAACAATCTCTGGTCTAGCTCCTCCTTGGATCGGTAGGACACTGGGGCCCAGTTAAAGCAAGTCGCTTGCCCAACGCGGTCCACGTCGCCTTGGCAGAGCCAAGACTAGAACCCCATTCTTCCGATTTCCGGCTCAAGATAGGTGGAGGCACCTATGGAGCCTTCTGCCTCTGCCATCCTTTTCATCTCTATGCATGTCCTCTTATTTTAGAATTAAGCCTATTGTATGGCCCAGCCTCCCAGATCATAAGAAGACTCTGGAGCAACTGTGCAAGAAACCAAAAAAGGTGGGTTGAAGGCATTGTAATAGCCAAGAATGATATTGGATGAGAAGAAATAGTTGAACCTCAAGCTTTGGGTGTTTTTTGTTTGGGTTTTTTTTTTTTTTGCATTCCCAAACCAGGGTCTTTCATAAGATTCTAATGGCAGCTTCTAGAGGTAGGAAACTAAAATGATATATAAGTTTCAGAATTTTCAGGCCTCCCCAAGGCTGGAGGGCCCCTCTAGTGGTTATTTCAGACCCTGAGGTGTCAGAGCACCTCCAAAAGCAGTGGGGCTGCTAAAACATCAGGATTCAGCCCTGACATTCCCCGGTGAGTGCCCTTCACAAGTCCCTCAGATCTTTTCCTGGACAGAACACTCAGTGGCGCATTCCTCATGCCTTCTCTCTCTCTTTTTTTTTTTGTGTGTGTGTGTGTGTGCAGAACCTGAATGTGAGTTTCAATCCCGAAAGTTTCCTGGACTGCCAGATTCATAAGGTGGATGGCATTCAAGCTAGAGACGAAGTGGAAGGCTTTCTGCAGGATACGTTTCCTCCCCAACAAGAGGAGTCTGAGAAGCAGAGGCTCGGAGGAGGTGTGCAGAGCCCCCAGTGGCCATCCGAGCATGTAGTCATCACCCCCAAAACCTGCGGAGGAGATGCACCCCTCAGATGCTTGGCTGGGAATGTCAGCGTGTGTGGTACCCCTGTGCTCCCCTCCTCCAGGTTCCCAGACTGCAGGGAAGGGGGCAAGAATGGGCCTCCTGTGTACCAGGGCCTGCTGCTGGGTTCTGGACCTCCACACGTCACCCTGCTCCCTCCATTTCCTTTCCCATCGGAAATCATGACATTGAACCCAGCTGCCCAGGGACAGCCCCTCCTCACTTCCTTGGGATCAAATCAAGAAGAAGCATATGTCACAATGTCCAGCTTCTACCAAAACCAGTGAACTGTAAGAAACCCAGGCCTGGAACCACGTGAGTGCCTACTTCCCCTCACAGCACGAAAAAGGCAAACTAATGCAGCTCTCTCCACAACCTGCAGGATTCGGAAACGTCTCCGTCCCCCCTCAGCACAAGGACATTTTCAGCACAAGGCAGGAGCATTCTGCTTCAGGTGATCCAAATGATTCAATTATTTCAGAAAGTTCGCAAAGCAGAAAAGAGCACAGGAAGGGGTGGGGAAAAGGTGGCGGTGAAGGGACGAGGAAGGCAAGAAGAGAGCAAGGGAGAAATGAGAGGAGGACCATGAGGAGGGCCACTGTTCCTGGAGTTTGCTGTGTGTGCAGCACTGAGTCGGAGCTCAGCTGGTCTCCCTTCACCCGCACAACAATTCCGGGAGATGGCAGCCATTATTCTCCTTCTCAGTGTTTTTGTCACAGAGGGTGAAACTGGGTTTAAAGTAACTTGTCCACGTTTCCCACTCAAGACTTGATGCTCAAGAGTCTGCCGGCAGTCTCCCTGGAGCCATGGGCCTTCCTCTTCCCCCGGGACTGTCCCATTCTCAGGTGCCAAACCTTGCTAATAACAGGGTGACTCTATACTTCATGTCCATACTAGGCCACTTTTGAAAGTGAAAGGAGAAGTTATAAATAATTACCCCAGGATAGTAAGCATAAACCGGAAGTGTCTCAGACAAAAGCTATGAGGGAGAAAGTCGGGGAGAAACGGTCTCACACTGTGTCAGGTGAGACCGCGCACTGCCCACCATGGCCACGGGGAGTGAAGGAAGCACCAAAATGCCATGAAGCCATTTCATTTCATTTTTCTGAAAAGCGTTCCAGTGGGGACAAACCAGGAGCCTGGGATTTTGACTGTTGGTTATCGAGAACACAGGCCCCTTGCTACCACACCCAGCTGCCCCCATGGATGGAAAGCCTGCCTGCTGCCCACTGCAGTCAGTGGCCCATGTGAACAGTGAACAGGGAGCAGCCCTTGTGTGCATGCAGAGACGGCCCCAACCCTAGTCCATCCACCAATCACTGCGAGCTCTCCAGCCGTAGACGTCACCACAAACTTTAGGGAGACGCAGTTATAACAAGCACGTGCCACTCGGGGTAGTAAAGATGGACACACGATCAAGGTTTGGGGGCAGCTTGCTGTCGTTACCGCTATTTATGTCTTGTATTTTTTCTTTGTTTTCATTTTAGTTTGTCTTGGGGGAGACTCTCTTTAATTTTCTTGGGTTTTGTTGGTTTGTTCCGTGATGTCTGTGGAGGGAGTTGATGTAGTGGACAGACAGACCTCACCTGCTGGTCTAGAGACCTAACGGTACTCACATCATCTTGTTCTTCACTTGGGTTACACTTTCCAAGTCCTTTTCTCTGAATCCATAGTCATGTCTCCGAATCAGTAGTCATGAGTATAATCCCATAAACCCTTAGATTTGCTTCACGCTTTGTGATTCTCAAAGCAGCTCCATAAGCATTATCTCTTTCACTTCCTTGACAAGTATTTATGAAAAGCCTGCTTCATGCAAACCACAGTGCTAGGAACAGGAGACATAAGACAAGCAAGGTGGGGACCCAGCCCTCAGTCAGTGAAGAACTTAATGAAGGTGGCAGCCTTGTGAATAAATGATTATAATAATATGAAGTGCTACGATGGAGGCACATTCAAAGTGCTCTGGTGGAGACAGGGAAGAGACCACCAAGGTGACATACAGGTGGGCTTGTGCTCTCTCCCCTTTCTACAAAGGAGCCAAGGTGACCTCAAGAAGGAGGTCAACCCGGAAAATCTCACCCCAACCTGGCCCTCTTGTACCTTACTCAGAGACGCTCTCTGAAGTGTTTGTTGTTGTTGTCTTTGATTTTTGGAAAAATTGAGACACAGAGGAGACAGGTTAAGTGTTCAACCTTCCATGTTAAGTCAGGACTAGAAGCCCTAAGTTTGTATCCCTGAAAAAATAGACAATCCCTTAAAGAAACGAGGAGAAAAGTTGAAGTCCCTCCAGCTTCAGAGTCTTCTATGTAAGTATTCTTCTGCCTAGGTTATCATTTGAATTTAGTGTGTGTCTGTCTGTTACTGGAAGCATTTAAAATCTATGTATCACAGTTATAATTGCTGCTAATGCTTGATCATCTACTCAGTGACAATGTATAATGTAAGGTAACAAATTTTCTCTGACCAACCACACATTGGATTTTATCAAGCAGGAAAACCCTTTGATCAGAGATAAGGTGGAAGTCAGAGATGAAAACTGCTGGTTCTCTGCAGCACGAGATGAAAAGAAGACCAATAAGTAGACAGCTAAAGGTGGTCAACTAAATGACCACATCTGGACCTAGGAAGCCCTGGCTTATTTGATTGATTTCCCACCAGCCTTTGCCTCTCCTGTCAGCCTGGTTTCCACGGGAAATTGCTGCAGAAAGCCGAGTATGGGCTGTCACGGAGGCATGGACTTGTGTTTTCATAGCATTACTCCAGGGGCTTCAAGACAGGACTGGCCAGGGTGATGGCCAATTGGAAGGATACAGCTCAGATGGCATTTCTGCCAGCTCGGTGGTTTTGGGGGTTAGTCTCAAAGATATCCGTTGTTCACTACAGTCAACGTTTCTGATTTGACGATGTACTTTCCACATGCATTACAAACATTTTGCAGAGCTGCTAGTATGTAACTATTCAGTATGTTACCATCTGATATTTAATTAAATGCTATGAAACTCTCTGTGACTATTCTTGTCTGCTGTGAGAAATGTGGATGGAGGGATACCTGCAATGGGCTGCAGCTCTCCGCAGCCACTGGGAACATTCTGGCAGTGTCATCCGCTGTCATTACACGGGTTTGGATTTTCAGAGGAAACTTTTTCATCAATGAAATGATTAATTCTCAAATTAAGGAATTAACAGGAATTTGTTGAGAATCTGCTGTACATTACTTCTCACTGTGCTGGGCACTGGGTTACAGATGAGATGGGAGGATACCAGCTCTCAGTCACATGGGGACGATGACACACAGGAACAGGTACAATGTCACATCACTAAGACAAAGGATCACCTGGATTCTTAACTTTAAGCGATAAAAACCAATGTGGCGAATTTGAGCAGAAAAGGAACTGATCGAAGGCTATAGAGGATTCAAAGATTTATCTGGGGGATGAAGGTCAGAGAACCAAATGTGGTTGCCACAGAGCCAACTCTTTTCTCTCCAACTGGCACCTCTGGAAACCAAGCACAGCCACCTCCACTGCCACCACCAGCCCTAGAGCAGACTTTCAGCAGCAATGGGGAGCCTCTTCTGCAATGGGGAGCCTCACAGACTGAGGTGTTCCCCAAATAAAGGAAGGAGTGTCTGCTGCCGGGTCTATATGCCCACTCCCCATTCACCACTCTTCTGTTCCAAGGCCAAGGCTGTTCCTTCAAGTGAGAGGTCACTGATTGTAGTTTCCTGTTGTCTTTCTTAGGTAACACACACCATATCACATCATCTGCTCTTTCTGATTCCGCTGTCTTTAAAATGGAAAAAAATCTTTCAAAATAACTTAAGTGCAGTTGCCTAACTTTTAAAGATACGCCCACCCCTATCTTTTACCATCACTTTTCCAACCCTACGCTAGTAGAATTCTTTCAACATATTTTTTTCAAGTCCTTTCAAACCACTAAAAGTCGCTCGCATAGATCAACATCAGTCTTCCCTCACATGCTCACATTTCATCAGCTTGCACAATATAATTACAATAACAAGTACAGCTGGCCTACATGAGTTTGGAACATCCACAACTGATTGGGTGAGTTCGTGCCTCATTGGCTGGATACAGGATACACAAGGCAGTAGCCATCCAGCAACCAAGTGCCAAGTGGGTGTCAATGAATGTCGCAGCAAAAATGGAGAGTGCTGCGTCAGTTGACAGAAGGTTCAGTGGAAACCATCTGCGGGCATCTGCTTAGCATTCCCAGCCCAGAGGGTCTGCCAAATGGTGGCTGAGACGACACTTGGCAGAACTGGTGGGGGCCAATGATTCAGCTCTTGGCATACCAGGCTAAGAAGCTTTGATTTAGTCTGAAGGGAATGGGGGTACCTAGCAGGGGTGTGGCATAAGGAATTTCATGTATGTATCAGGGTTTATGGAGGAATTCTAATACGTCTTCTCCTTATCCCCAATATCTGCACACTGATTTGCAATTACCTGATTTGTCTGATTCCTCTCAGGGCTCTTAAGCATAGAGGACTATGACAAACTGAGGTTTATGCAGTTTGCTAAAATCCAGAAAATGTACCATCGTAAAATTCATCGTACCATGAATGAATTCATGTATTGGTGAATGGCGTCGCATCTGTTTAGGTGCTCCTTCATGGCCATGGAGGAGAGGAGATCTCCAGGGTGGGATGCTCAGACAGAGGCAGATACTGCATCCCTGAGAGACTGCGCGCGTGCACCCATGTGGAAGGAGTCGGTTGCCCTCCCCATTCACAGTTACCTCCCCAGCTGCACTCTTAGCCACAGTAACCACAGAAGTGGGGAAACGATAGGGTTGGGTGGGGTAGGGTGGGGAGAGAACTTTGTCCAAAGTTTCAGCTCTCTGATAAATATCTGCCTCTAATTTTGTGTGTTCATTTATTTACTTTATTCTAGATAAACTTTACTTCTACCTCTGAATTTTAATGGCCCGTGGCCTGTGTGTGGGATTTGTATATAGCTTGCAATGAGGCAGCTATTCAAAGAAAATAATGCCCAGTGGATCCAAGGAATACACTCACGCTCCTCCAGACACTGGGGGGAAAAAACAAATGCAAACAGCACGCAAAGCCCCTGAGGTTTGAAAACTAACGTTTCAGCGCTGAGTTCTGCAGAAACACTTGCATTAATCTGGTGGACCCCTCACCTAAAAACCATGAGGGCCGGTTCTTTGTCTGCTCGGGGTAAAGATCTCTCATCAAGGAGAGGAACTTGTATAGACTGAGAAGGACTTCTTTTTGCAACAAATTAGTTGCTGCAAAGTGTAAACTGTTCTACTCATCAGACAAAAATGCAAAATAACCAGGAAACATTTTAATATTAAACTAAAGATGCTGTTATTCTCTAATAACAGTGAAATAGTAACTTGATAGCCCAAGGAATATTTTAATTAGATAGAGTTTTGATAAATGCTATGGGCTAAGACACATGAATTTGGTATAAAATCCTTTTTGCATATCAATAAACTTCCAGGAATTTAAGTGGAAACTGCCAATGTAGATTTGAGCGATGCTTAAATTCATTTCTGAACATAAAAATTTAGTTAAATAAGTGTAGAACACAAGCCAAGGTCACACTCAGTGGTGAAATTTATTAAAAGTACTTCAGTAAATTGAGAAATAAAATAACAAAAATCCACGGCCACCAATTTTACATTGTTCTAGAAATGCCAGGAAAGGCAGTTAGACAAGAAGACTAAAAAGCATAACTATTAAACAAGAGGAAGCTAAATGCTCATGACTGGCAGGGGAAACGGTTGCATGTCTGGAAAATGCAACGGGATGGAGTGAAAAGAGCACGCTAAGACATGTAAAGACCTCATTAAGGTCTTTGGTTATTATGATGTTTTCATACGTTGGGTTATTTCTTTAAATCTTCATTGAATCTTTATTACTAAACTAATACTTGCTTGTTCTCAAAAATTCAAGAAACATAGCTATAAATGGTGGAACAAGGAAAGAAATCATTTCCTAATCCCACTCCTCAGAAATAATATTTAATATTTGACATGCAGCCTTCTGCATTATATGGACACGTACTATTTTTCTAAATACCATGTAGAAAAATAATTCTAGAGGAACAAAGAATTGAGAAGAGACTACCTGTATAAGTGATTTTAACATTTTATTTACTTTTGAAGACAATATAAATTACTTTCATTTAGAAGTGATAAAATGATCATAATTATCATCGCAAAAAGCCCACAAAATTATTTGCCTAATGTCACAGATATCCCTGGTTATATTTGCTTTCTTCTTTTTCTTTTTTTTCACAGAGCAATCAATGAAATAGAATAGAGAAACTGTGTATCGAGATCCACGTACTTACAAAAATTTCAGGCATTTCTAATAAGTGGAGAAAAGGTGAATTATTTAATAAATGAGATTAAAACAATGCACTAGCCATTTGTAGATGAAAAGTACCAACTTCTTTTTTCAAAATAAATCGCACATCAATAAAGATACAAATGATTTTTAAAATGAAAACAAATATGCTAGTAGACATTGACGAATCATTTTATACTTTTTGGATGTGGAAATAATTTCTAAATAAAACATAAAATATAAATATAAATAAGACATCAAATCCAGAAGCCACTGAAAAAAGACTGCTATACTTGACTGATAAAGAAAAATGTCTATGTTTATCAAAATTCTGAGCTATTTTGTCAAGTTTTCAGGAATAACAAAGAGACCTTGAAGAGGCCTCCACTCCCCCATTACTGCCCTTATTAGTCTCACTAGGAGAAAAAAAAGAGGTTGAGCAGTGTATCTGCTAGCTGTTGCTACATCGATGCTCAGTAACAAACCGTGCTGACACTCAGCGATTTTAAACCCGAACCGAGGTTGCACCCCTCCCCCAGCCCCTGCATTACAGATCTGAGAACCACCTGAGCAACCTGAGGTGTGAGTCCCAAGTCAGACTTGAGCTACGCTGTCTGCCAGCCAGCTTGACTGGGGGAGTGAGTGCTTCAAGTCCAAAGGTACATTAGAGAAAATAAAGTAGTATTCATTACACATCTGACTGGTAGACTAGGATGTAAAGATACATCCATACTCAACAAAAGAGGCACAGAAGAATGAAAGAGCAAGTCGATCTTGCGAGGAGACTGAGGAAAGCTTCGCAGAGCCTTTAACTTTTACATTGGGCCTTGAACTATGAATTTAGTGAATAATGACTTACCTTGTCGCCGTGTTTCAGCCCCAGCTGGGTGCACTCTGATTCCTGCCGTTTATTCCAGCCCTCGCCACCCAGCGTCAGGGTGGACCCTCCAAGGGCACATCTTCAACAAGAGTTCTCTTACTTCAGAGGTCACTTCTTCCTCCGTGGATCCCCAGGCCACTCGTACTTCTGTGTTAGTCAGGGCTCTCAGAAATAGAACAACAGTGTGTCTATGTGCGTGTGTGTTTAGAGAGAGGAAAAGAGAGAGAGAGAGAGGGATTTGTATTAAGGAATTGGCTCACATGGTAATGAGGCCAACAAGTCTGAAATCTGCAGGGCAAGCTAACAGGCTGGAAACTCAGGCAAGGTTTCTGCACTGAAATCTTGAATTTACAGCCAGTTGGTTAAAAACGCAGGCCCTGTGACCGCCCTCATTTCAGTAATTTATCACAGTGACTCACAGAACACAGCAAAACTCTGTACTCACAATGACAGTTTTATTAGAATGGACACAAATCAGGAGAACCCACCAGACGGAGCAACATACAGAGCGCAGTCAAAGAAGGGGTGCAGAGTGCTGTCTTCTCTTCCCCCAGAACCCAGGCACGGCACCCCCAGCACAGGAACGTGTCCACCCACCCAGAGGTGCCCCCTGGGCCTCGGAGCCCAGGGTCTGTACTGAGATACGCTAGGGAGGTGCACTTAACTAGATTATCACCCACAAGACCAAACTTGAGCTCCAGCACCCCTCCCCCCCTCAGAAGTCGGGCTAGCCCAAAGTTCCAGGTCTCTAGGCAACAGTGCTGAGCCTTGTTGGTGACCAGCCCCTATCCTGAAACCACCGAAGTGCTTACCCCAAGTCCCTTCTTTCCTGTGATTTATTAAACCATGTTCACTAGTGACATTATCTTCTGATTTAATTTTTCCCTCCAATAGGAAACAAGAAAGTACCTGATTTCTGTGGTCAGTTCACTGGAGCCAGTACAGTAAGGTGCACTCCAAGTGACAAAAAAATAACACATCCCTTGAAACAACACTTAATTACTGGGATATTTTATACCCGGCGAATGAGCAGAGGCATGCACACACCGCCAGGCAGGCCGGGCAGGCCCGATCTGGAGGGAGTGCGCTGGCGAACCTGATGAACACATCCGAGCTGAAGAGAGCGTCCCTCCTGCGGGCTGTGAGCCGGCTGTAAAGAGACAGCTCTGAGAGGACATCTTTGTTAGTCCTCCCCAGGGCCTAGTGGGAAAAGAGTATCCTGGTCTCACTGGCAGTGTGGTCACAATAAACTGTCGGCTTAATTTCATTAAGCCTTCTAATCTCCATGCCCTTTGTTCTGATTCCAGTTGCCAAATAACCTCCTAATTATAATTAGGTTCCCATCAAGAGATCTGACTCTAGGGCAAACATTGTCTCACTTGCCAACAGGATAACTTGCTTCAGTACATGGGATAGGACAGAGGTCCCCACAGAAAGCCCCTAGGGAGGCCCAGCTGGAAAATCCCTGGGCCCCGAGTCAGAGAGGTGGGGAAGGACGAATCGCCTGCGGCTGTGGTGGGGCAAGTTTCAAGGAGTGAAAGAGGCGCAGGAGTCCAAGTAACAGGACCTACTGGTTAGACGACTGTTACCTTCTGTGGTTGTAGAAGTTGTTTTCTTGATTGCTAACAGGACTAGGAATGGAGAAAGCTCGGTTCTACGCTTTTCCAACCTGGCAAACGTCGCAATTCATGTTGGCTACCAAGACCACCAAGCGTGCCTCTTCAAAAAAAAAAAAAAAGAGGCACTAGGGACTGTTATTTCAGCTTTCCCTGGTTGTCTGGCAAACTTTGTGCTCTTCTGACGTGAGATAGATTTTCACTGTCAATACACTTCCTGCCTGGAAGTACACTTCCTGCCTCCTTGGCATTCAGATATAAACATGGAACCAGTCATCGTCAAATGGAACGCCAGCAGAAAAGTGATGGGTGTCACTTCCAGACCAAAGCTTTTCGGAAAGTTCTCAGGCTTCTCTACACCCTCCTCCCCTGCAGCCACACGGTTGTCATTGGTTACAAAGCCCCAGAGAGCAGCAGGACCACAGAATGGAGCAATCCTGCAAACCAGAATCACTACAAGGAGGAAACATGGTCACTGACGATAAAGGGCAGATACACAATACTGTTTCATGAGTGAAGAACAAATATCCTGCTGTTTCGTTCAACATCATTTCCCCGTGACATTGAGGAGAGGCTGTAGGAACTTAAGTCTTGTTTATATCAAGTAGCCTATAGTAAAACTGGTTTCATTATATGTCATTTCACTTGAAGTCCCAGAACCGAACATCACTGGGGACTTACTGCATTGTGTTTGAGCTTTGATAAATGTGAGGGGTCACTTGTTATATCAGGTGGCATTACCCTAATGTGTCACAACTATATCCTCTTGCTCAGCTTAACAGTTTCTGGGAACAAATGGCTAAAAGCCACCTGGTACTGGGAGCTACACTGTCATTCTCTCATCGCAAACCTGGGTGAGTTCCCCGACCTGGTCTCAGCACCCATGAGAATCGCTTTCTCCAGGGTAGATCCGTGGCTTGGCATTTCAGCTTTAGCATCTGCTGCTACGAGCTTGCTCACTGTCGTGTCTCTAAAGTTAGGGCCCTACTCTCTCGGTGGGCTGACACACAGAACTTTGAGTCCAGATGCTGTGGGACCCCATCCTGGACTCCGAGCAATGTTCCATTGCCACCACGCAAGGCCTCTTGGAAGCGCCATTACTCTCCTAAATGTACCGGGAGGCACACACGTTCTCTTGGATGCTTCCCTCAAATTTTTCTGATTTTAGAGACAAGGAGAGATTGGCCCAGCTCTCAAAAATCATAAATGGTAAGGGTCAAGCAAAGGTAGGCAGATGGTAAGCTGGCACGGACGATGTTCAAGTTGAGGTCTCCTACCCCTTGCGACTCAGAGTGTTATCGGAAGACCAGAGGCATCCACACGTAGGGGAGCTTGTCAGAAGGGCTCGAGTTCCCAGCCTCCCCAGACTTCTGAGTCAGAGTGAGCACTCTGACACGATCCCACGTGAAGTGCGCCTCCTTCGCACCTGAGAAGCACAGCTTTCTCCTCCCTTCTCTCCCACCCTCTCCTCCGCCCCTTTTCCAACACAAAGGGTGCATGACTGTGTATGTCATCAGCCTACAGACGTTTTTGCTTCCTGAGGAGCAATTAGAGGAAGAAGAATGGGTCAGAAAAGCTGGCATCACCTACCTTGGATAGGAGCCTGGAAGTGGGTCAGAAGAGGGATTCCCAAAATGGCTTCAAAGTGCTCCTCCCTGGTTTGCCTAAAGCTCCAGAAAGCCTTCCAGGGCCCCAGCAGGCCCCCTCCCCCTTTCCCTGTGCATTCTCCTCAGTCCTCCAGGCTGATGCAGGGAGCGAGACCCTCCATGAGAGCGCGGCTTCAGTCCAGAGGGCCACCCAGGCTCCCTCGCCCTCCTTTCCTCACCGGAGGCCCTCCTGTCCCCTCTTCATGCAAGCATGGGGATTGGCCGAGTTTAAAAGCTTCTGAAGTATAATATAAAATAGCCCCAAAGCCATTAACTCTTAGAATAAAATCATTTTTATTTATAAAGTATTCACCAAGAGAAACATTAGAATAAAGTAAGCTCAGGAAATTTTACAGTCAGGTGCCCCTACAATATTTTTGTGAGCACCTCCTGCTACAGATTCCCAGGGCAGCAAAGGAATGACAGTGTGGGGACGCGGCTGTTTACACCTGGTAAGAGGAAGGCTGTGGCAAGAAGTCTATTATTTCACCTGAGAACTACCTCCCAGCCTCCCTTCGTGGTCCCCTCCTTCCCTCCCTCCCCACCTCCCTTCCTTCCTTCAGGCATTCAAGGAAATGAACGCATTCCCGGTAATGAAGCAAGATGAGTGAAGTTCAATTGCCTTGACAACCCCAGATCTTTCTGAACCTTCAGTTTATACCTTATTAAAAGCTATAGCCTTGGACTTCTTTCAAACTCAGCCCACTCGGCGAGAGTCCCTGATTTCCAGAAGAATTAACAGACAGAAGTCATAATCTCCAGGAGTTTGTCATCATTAAAATGAAATAGGCATCCGTGTCAATAGAAGCGCTAACACCAGCATAATAGTTCAAAAACTCTTCTTCTGAAACCTGAAGGGCACACAAGGGAAAAAGAAGGAAACGGTGTCAGAGTGTGCATCGTAGTAGAGCATTTTACCTTCTTCCTCAAATATTTCACTTGGGGTTGAGCTTGATCTGCCCCCAGCAGTTAAACTGGGTCAGGTGGGGGTGGGGGGTCCCCGGCTTGCCTTTCCCCTTTGAGGTAGCTCTCTGACATGGGGCCTTTACAAGGGCCACCAGGGACTCGCCTGCCCACTGGCCAGCTACAGCTCCCCCATAGCCATCTTTTTTTTTTTTGGATTAAGATAAAAGTCTCTAGAACTGCGCTATCCAGTACAATAACCATTAGCCACATGTGGCTTCTTAACATTTAAATTAATTTAAATCAAATATAATGAAGAATTGGGTTCCTCGGTCACATTTTCAGCCACTCAATAGCCATCAGGTGGCTAGTGGCTGACGTCGTGAAGAACACAGACAGGCCACATCTCTGTCCTCACAGCAAGTCCTGCAGGACAGTACTGCTCCAGGTCAGACTTTGTCTGCTCGTTCCTGTGCTTGTCATCAATACTGTAGGACAGAGGACCTAGTGACTAAATGAACAGATAAAAACCCTTTAGGGGAATGGGAGTCTAGACCAAACACAAAGGTAGGGACAGAACCAGCGAATGGGGCGCATCCCAGAGTGCTTGGGCCTCCGGGAAGGAGTCCATGGTGCCTGGCATTCAGCAGCAGGGCGTGGTGACTAGCTCTAGGGGAGGTGCTGAAAGCCAATTCTTCCAACTGCTCAATTTGTCTGGGGTACGTGTCAGTGCTTCACAAGGGGCCCCAGGCTTCCTGTACTGGGCAATGAAGTTAAAAGCCAAGACACAAAGAGCAGGAGTCAGACCCTGGGCTCCATCTGTCTCTGCCTCCTCTTAACCTCTCCTGTTGCCTAACACCAACCCATTGAGCAAACTATTCCCCACGGTCTCAGAAGACTCCTGAGCGGCTGGGCCTTCTGGGAACTGGCTTGGCCGGCTAGCTGAGTATCCAACCCTGCAGGGAAAGGAATGTTGGCATCCAGTTTCCAAGCTCTCATTCTTGCCTGTCAAAAGAATGGTTTTGTGGGTAATTACATTTTGTTCCTTTAAGAGCACAAGAGAGCACAGCTCAAATGGGCCCTTGTCGTTTTCAAGGAAGAACTTTTGTCACCTGTTACTGAAACATCAGACAAGTAACCATCAGGGTTAATGGTCCAAAAGCACCATCAGGGAAGCAAACTTCCAAAGCAGCCTGGTATGTAACGTGTTAGCTAATAAGAAGAAATATACATGTTAACACTTTTATGGTGTTTAATACAAAGCTAGATAAACTTTTTATTACAAGTGTAGCTAATGTTTCAAAACGTAAATTGAGGAAATTCTCTTAAATCAGAACCACATTGATAGCTAGGCCGAGTCTGATGATATGAAAAAAACGACATGGTTGGCATTATAAATTAAACTTCATACCTTAAAAACTTAATTTCTAGTTCTAGAAATGAGGTCCCAAAGACTGCCCTTAGTGACAAGTTCTTGCTTTCGATGCATGCGTAGTTTACCACTAGGAGTCATGTATAGCTTTACAAACAAAAATATTATTTTTAATTTATAGGACAGATATCTTGAAAATTCTGCTTTAACCTTATTGTCGAGCGTAATTTCTATTCAATTTCAATTTTGAAATATTATCAAGAAAAGATCGACATCTAAGAACACCCCCCACCTAGAAAGCAGCCGGTGTTACAGTTACGCAAATAAAGCACTTCGGCTACCAAGGGGCCTGGGACTGTTTCAAAGGGCGTGCGGGAAATTCTTATGACTGACATACTAATTACATTTATATGCCAATAAATATCTCTGTGAATCTGTAAAACACATAGGAATATAGGTAGGCGCAGCCGCTACACCCTTCCTTAAATTGCTGGCTTGTTCAACAGCCCCCACCCTCCCTTTTTAGGATGGGTAAAACAAATTTTCACTCAAACTCAATCAAAATGAACTCAACTGGCGGTAATTTACCATAGCACCTTGATTTAGTGGTAATCTACCATATTCACTTTGCAGCTTTAAAGAAAGGTAAATGGATATTGCATGATACTGCTAAATGAGATTTTAGGCATGACTAAGTGTGAAACTTGTGGATCGGTGTTTTGTTTCCTCGGAAACCAGAGGGGTGATCCAGGTTTCCTAAGGTAGTGCCTGACACGCGATTATGGCCTGTGTGTGCACAGTGCTTTATCCCATCAACGTGGAAACACTGTGAGGTTCGCTGCAACCCTGGAAGAAGCAGCCGCTCAGCCACCTGTCATTTTCCCTCAATTGCAGGTCTCCGTTCTGTTGGAAGGCTCTCTCTCAGAGCACAGATTAGCATCAATTCTGCAGGTGGCCTGAGCATTTCTAGGAAACCAGCAACTCAGACCTTTTAAGTTCAAGATCATGATGTTCCCAGAATCAATACCAGTCTCTGAGGGCCACGTGTTCAGGTCAGTAAAGAAAAAGTGACTCAAGTCTCGAATGACAGGATTACAAACTAGATACTCAGCTCTTGCTTCATTCCAGGCACTTAAGTTCTAGGTCCCTCACAGATTTACTATGAAGGGACCTAGAAGGAAGATGTAGATGAATGCTGATTACATGGGCAGCATAATGTAAAGCTGGCTGTGCCCCTTCACACATCGGAGCTGCTTGTCACTGGTTCCGTGTTGGAAGCAAGAATAGCAGCTGGAAACCCACAGTGCTCACAAGCCCTTTGGTGAAACACAAATTGCTGCTAGGGCTCATATCATCCTCCAGGGAGATGACAAATAAATAATTTCCATTTATGATGAATAGGGAGAAGCATCTAGAACAAAAAAAAAGTAGGCTATTACATGATGAGATTTTCTTTCCCTGGTGCAATATACCTTTCTGGTAATTGCAAGATCCTGCATCAAAACCTCAGCTACTGGTCAGGCAGCTGCTCATATTGTCAGTGCGTCTCACTCCTGAGAAACACCTTTCACTCTGCTTTGCTGAGGGATAACGCCGACTCTGGTAGAGCAGGTGTGAGGATGAGACCAGAAGCCACGGAGAGGCTTGGAGAGGAAGAACTGTTGTACCACAACGCTCACCACACCCCTGAGAGGACAGAGGGGATGCTCCTCACACGGCGGTGGTCTCAGAACCCCCATCAATCATTTGTTCAGGTTTCTTTCAACAGATTACCCTGGAATCTGTTTTAGAGCATAATTTTAGGGGTTTTACTTAGTGGGGTATTTTTTATCACAAAGAACCAACTATCTCCATCAACATTAAGCAGTTTTCATATAAGCAATTTGGAGAAATAAAACCATGCTTAGAGATGTTGGCTTTCGATAGTATCAGTTACACGCAAACAACATTATACAACAATCTATTAGACTCTTAGAAACTTGGCTTTTCCTTGAATCATAAACATTTCTAAAATTTGAAATGTTGCTACCACTTTCAACAGGGTCTTTACTTAAAAGAATAGCCTATAATTTCCAGAAAAGCAAGTTTGTTGACTAATCTTGAAAACTGGAATTTTTGAGGTTTTTCATTTTATGCCAAAAGAGGTGAGCATAACTCTAAAAAGGTATACTACTCAGAGGATGTTAGTAGAATTTCCTGGAGGAGGAGAAGGCACCCATCCACCACCCAAGAATACATTGGTTAATTTAACCTCTCTACTGGATTAAACGTCAGCAAAACAGGTAGCATCCCCAGGTGGCCTGATGAGGGGTGAAACATCAGCCACTTGTACCCTCCTGGCTCAGTGAACTACCTGCATTGGCCAAGAGAAGAGAAGAGCCAATTACTTGCCTCCGAGAACAGAGAGGGACTTTCCTTGCCTTGTCCTGACAGACTGTCTACATTCAACAAATGCATTACATAGTTCCCCAACACACTGCCTTATGAGTGGCCACTCCTGTCCTGGCTCTGGAAGCTGGATGAGACTCAGAGAGGGGAGTTGAAGAACCTATGCTTCCCTGCCTCTCTGATCGCTTAACAACCACAGGCTGATAGTCTGGTTTGAAAGCCAGTGGTTTTGTTTGCATTTATTCTAGCTCACAGGTCTACCCTCACAGCCTGGCCTAGACATGGCACATGGCAGCGGCTCAATCAGTGCATACTGATGGGGCGCATGTTCAACCTAAAACCTCGATGTGTGCAAAGTCAATCTGTGGCCTACATGGAGGAGGCCCCTGCCCTGCCTTCAAAGCTTCTTGCTATTAGGGTGTGCACTGTGCCCCCAACCTGCCATCCAACCACAAAGAACCACACAGGGTCCTCCGAAGTGCCGTCTGGGTCTGGGAAGAAATCCCGTTAAGGTTAGAATGTCTGTGGAAATCAGCCCCACAGACCAGCCTACAATTGAACTCAGCGGGTCTTAGATTTCTCATCCGCATTACAAATGGAACCCAGGCAGGGTGTGACCCAGAGGCTGAGTCAGAGTCCCCCCCCTGCTGTCCTCACCTAGGTTGCCCTTGGGGGAGTTAGAAAATCCAGATTCAATGCTGATGGGGGGGGGGGGTGGCGGTGGTTCTGACCAAACCTGGGTCTCAGAATTTTTACACACATTGTTCCTGTTTTTACACACATAAAAAGCTGTTGATTGCATCCTTTTCCCTTTGTTCTTTTATTCATTTGTTTGATCGTTTACTTCCTATCTGGTGTCCAAGCCTGAAAGGTAAGATATTCATTCCAAGGGTTGTTTCGTAAGCTTCTTATTGTGTTTTATCTTTTAATCCAAACATTTACTTTTTAAATTGCAATGGGGTAATGTTTAAATTGTGTAGGTTAAATAAACAGAAAATAGATCCAGAAAAGTATTAATGAATGATCTTCGATGACCTTTCTGTGTTCCTCCCACCGGGCTGTAAGGTTGTTAGATCTCTCACCTACAGAAGGCGAGAGGGCCTCAGTGGAATCATGGCTTGTGGCCCCAGACCAAATCTGCTAGCAGGGAGGCGACTGAATGGGACCAGCTACACCGGGAGGCACGGCTTATCTCCCATCTGATAGCTGTGCCCTGTGCCCCAATTACACAGGAAGCCAAGTACAGCAGGGGAAGACGAGGCTGATAGCTGCAACCTAGTCCCTGTTCAGAATCACATGCTACCTCTACGGCCCCAGTCAGGCAGAGGCATGAGTCATAGCCAGAATCAAAGACCCACATCTATCTAGAGCAGTAAGCTTCAAATCTACCATGTCCAGGAAACCAGGGACCTCTCTCTAGCCACAGTCTGTAAGGTGCACACTGCAGAAAACATGGATATTTCTTCATAATTTCTTCGGCATTTCTCTATCATGTCTATGTATTCCTCATAATGCTTGGCATCTTTGGCCTGCCGGCCTCTATAGAAGCCTAGACAGTAAATCCAATGGAAAACCAGACTTGTGTAATTAATTTCCAAAAGAGCTAGCTTCTCTCTCTGGGGAGGCCCCTAGCCTCCAGAATAAGTCCTTTTCCCAGCCTGTGACCAGAATGACAGTTAAGCTTCTCAACAACCAACAAAGCAAGGTGTCCTCTTTAATGACTACAATAGTTCACATCTGAAAACATCTGTTTTCATGGTTTTTAGATCAGTGTCTATCCTTATCTCAACTTCCAAGTCTGAGAAATGAAAAGTAAACAAGTGAACTGATACAAAACATGGCGATTATGTGCAGACCCTCAATCCAGTCACTTAAATATGAAAGATCTTAAAGGATACCATTGTTGCAACCCACATCCCCAAACCAGGGCATGAGTACAGCCAGGGACAGAGGTGCTAAGAAGGGGGGCTGTCCCTGAGGAGCAGGGCAGAGTGGTCATTGCGTCCAGTACCACAGCCAGAGGGCTGGCCAGTCACTGTGTGTTTCTCTCTGNTAAGCTTCTCAACAACCAACAAAGCAAGGTGTCCTCTTTAATGACTACAATAGTTCACATCTGAAAACATCTGTTTTCATGGTTTTTAGATCAGTGTCTATCCTTATCTCAACTTCCAAGTCTGAGAAATGAAAAGTAAACAAGTGAACTGATACAAAACATGGCGATTATGTGCAGACCCTCAATCCAGTCACTTAAATATGAAAGATCTTAAAGGATACCATTGTTGCAACCCACATCCTCAAACCAGGGCATGAGTACAGCCAGGGACAGAGGTGCTAAGAAGGGGGGCTGTCCCTGAGGAGCAGGGCAGAGTGGTCATTGCGTCCAGTACCACAGCCAGAGGGCTGGCCAGTCACTGTGTGTTTCTCTCTGGCCTGGACACAGAGCACCAGCGCTAATGCTGTAGTTTCAACCTCTACGTTCCAGTAGCTCAGGCTGCCTTGGCTCACAGGACTTTCCTAGGGAGATTCCCACACATTAGCAATATAAAGGTGTAGAGTGGGGAGGGGAGGAATGCCCTGAGCCACGTAGTGTCAGGATGGACAGCCTGCTTCGGAGTGTGCCCCTGATGCTAGTCGACGTCACATTGACCTCTTTGTGCTGGTGGGAACTTCAACCCCGCTGGCTGACTGCAGGGAGCAGAGAGAGGATCACTCCTCCAGGTGTGGGCCTGGGATACGGTCTGCCCGCTCCCAGGGCAGGACGTCCCATGTAGAGTCAGAGAGCTCAGCCAAGCCTCGGACTCTAGCCACAGAAACACTTTGAACAGTCCTGCTCTGCTGCTCAAGGAAATGGCCTTCAGTCTCACACCAGCCTTTAAAGTGACCCCAAAATGTCATTTAAGCCTGTTCACCAAACCAAGGCTTCCCTAAACTGTGGGCAGAGAAACTCAAGATCTAGTGATGGAAGTTGAGACCAACGTGTGGTCTCCTTCCAGTCCCCACACTGGGACTGAAGTACTTAAACACTCACAGTCATAAAGACAGATGGACTCTCCCACCCGGAAACGAACCATCTAAAAGGAAGTGGAGACAGACTGTGTACGTGTGGGCGGGAATTATAATTAAAATATTCCAAATCTTATGACTGGCCAAGGCAGATACCTCATGTGTATCAGACGCCCATACATCATCAGCCTGGCTCAGGGAGCTTCACAGATTTTATTTCAACTAACTTCTGTTGTAGATCTAAGGAAACAGGCTCAGAGAAGTCGGGGCACATGAACTACTCAGTGTCTTTATTTCTGCCCTAGAAAATGCTGTTGACGTGGAAGAAACACTGGGATGCACATGAACTCAAATATGATCCTGTCCAGGGGCTGATGTTTAATCATTTGGAGCCACGTGGCTGTACCCATGGCCTTGGTCCCCAGTTCATACGGTTAGAGCTTCCAGGCGGTCCTCATCATGACGATGAAATACACGTCGGTGTCGATGGATGCGCTCACCCCCGCGTAGTAGTTCATAAACTCCTCGGGGGTCACCTGCAGGGGAGAAGTTAGAAACAAACACGAAACTTTGCTTCTCACCATTTCAGTGGGGCCCACCTGCAGCACCTGTAAACGAAGGGGAGATTTCCATCAAGGGAGCTTCTCAGGGGCCATCGCTGAGGAATAGATCAAAGGGAAAAGTGAAGGCAAGCGTGGCAGTGGCAGGTGGTCCAGGAGAAGAGACAAAGAGAGTCTTGAAAATTTCCAAGCTGGTAACCTAAGTGGAAAGTGAGATACAGGTTCTGTCTTTCTGTAAGAGCCAAGCCCATCTGTGCAGAGAAGTGAGGTTGACACTCAGAATAAGAATTGGGAGTTTTCAACCATAGTCGACACTCTCTTTTTGTGACACGTCAGAAATCACACCTCCTGTCCCCAGTTCGGGGTGAATAATGTTTTCCCTCTCAAAAAATGGAGTTCTGTCCTGTGGGTAAAGAAACAGATTTCTAGCTGACCGTTTCATGGCTTCGTGCTTTTTAAAGAGACAAATTACTTGTTCAAGGCTCAACATCAGTGAAAAAAAGAAAGTGCCCCATGCATCATGTGTCCCCACTGCCCTGGGAGGTTTTCTCTCTGCCCTATGCCTGTAACTGTCCCTTTGGAATATCAACGAACGCTTTACCTACACTTGGATTTTACATTCTTTCCGTGTAGCAGGTGGAGCTGACACCGGCACTCCAACCCTGCCGGCTGACGGGATTGGCTGATTCCGAGAGAAGAACCCTCCTCCCGTCCGGTGTCCGCAACCAGTCAGTTCAGCCCAAGGCGGCGCCCTGCCTGTGAGGGAGGGCACAGACCTGGTGTGGTGGCTGTGTTAGACATCTGGGGCTCTCTAGTTAGCCCTTGATTTTAAGTGCCATGAGGGATTAAAAAGGCGACAGATGGTGAAATCTGTAAAACATTCAAAACCCCTTTGCAGTCCGTAACAGCAAACTCCTCTCCCACTGAGTACCCACCTGTCTCTTCCAAGAATCATATGAGCCGATTGACCCACTTACCCTTTTTTCTGAAATTATAAGTAAACAGAGAAAAAAGGTAGAGGATCCACAGCTCTCTCTCTGTACCCACTCCCAGCCCCAATCCCCCAAAGTAGCAAAAAGCAGTAGGAAGACATTGGACTGAATTAATATTTAAACTGTGTTTATCTGTGGTCTGGAAGTTGAAATAAGTGTGTATAGCTCTTAGTAAAATGAGAGGACCATTAATATCCTCCTTTCTTGAATTCCTTTTGATTTCTGTCCTTCATACTCACCACTTACACAGCCTTAAACCCCACCTGTAAGTCAGGCTACCTAAAGCCAAAAGTCAGAGCTTATAGACGAGTCACTTCCAGTAAGGCCACCACTCACTCTTAGAGAACTCTGAGTCGGATTGTGTCCTGGGACTCAACTTCCGTTGGGAATGGCCTGAACCACGAGTTCTGTGATTTGCCCCATTAGGCGGTCCTTGATGTAGTCCATTACTTTTCCACAGTAATAGCTATTATTAATTAATGATTTTGTTTGGCATTAGAAAAAATGGGAGAATGGACACCCCTTCTTTTGCCAGGCCTCTTGACTACGCTACGCTTAAGTGATAGAGTGGATGTTACTGACGGGAGAAAGTTCCCGGTTGGGAACAACAGAGATGTCTGGGTCGTGATACAGAAGACAGGCCCCTTTTTCTCTGCTCCCGCCAGACTAGAAAACCCATACCAGAAGTTCGGGGTATCTACATACACTCTGTAATATACTGAAAATAGTTTTAATGAGTAAAAAAAATTGCTATACAGGACAGACTCATATTCCCTCAAAGACTAATATATAGTCCTAAGAGATTTTTTAAATATTTATAATGATAGTGTGCACACATGTAAACTTCAAAACCTAGGTATTTAAAGAAGGAGGAGGAGGAGAGGGAGAGAGATCTCCCCCAACCAGTGAGCAGGCCCTGCTCCGAACAGGACTCGCTGCTCTCACCCCTCCCCGAGTGGCTTTGGCGCACTGGCCGCTCTGAGAGCCGGGGGTGGGGTCTGAGCGCAGGACCTGAGACACCCAATCCCTGAGCTGCGGTCAACCCCAGTAACTTTATGCCAGGTGACAGCTAAGCCCGACCTATTGAAAGTTCATAAATTTGCACATCAGTCTTGGCTAAGGAATATGCTAACTTTTGTGTGTTATTCTAAATTCTGTCTTATTGGGATAGCAACTGCATTTTGTAAGCTTAAATGAACGCCCTGGCTTTAAGTGTGGCTATAACTTCACCGTAAGAAATCTTAATATGTAAAACAACTCAATTTGAAAGATATAAATTAAGGGCTAATTATTCTCTCTCTCAAAGAATTTACACGGAGTTTTTTTTACATCAACAGGTCCTTGTGTGTTTAAAACATGACTCGGCGTACAAAAGGTTAAGCCACATGTCACTTTCCAGAAACATTTCCATGGTGTCTATTAAATGAGGCATCTCTGTAAAGCCCTTAACACGAGGTCCAGCAGATAGTAAGTGCTCAGTAAATGGAGCCCAGATCCTTAATTAAGCTAAATGAGGTTAATGCATATGTTACATTTAGTAATTAAACACAGGCATTTCTGAATCTTTTAGAGGCCAAAATCTCAAATGTGAACATGAATAAAAGCCACCTTGGGTACTTATTGAAACTGTAAATTCTTGAGCTCCTCACACCCGCAAATCAGATTGTGTGGTTTTGCCACGCAGACAGAAATTTGCATTATTGATACAAAGCCCAGATGACGGTCAGAGTCTGTGCTACTCAGGTGATAGTAAGAGCTGTAAGTGCGAAAAACCCCAGTGACGTGTATGAGCTTAACGTGGCATTTTAAGATAAATGTCAACAGGGACAGGGGTGGGAATTTTAAATCAGCTGAATCACAACAACCGGCCCTCTTGACTTGGGTTAAAGCAAAGGGCAGCTGAGGTTCCCCTGGTGAGGAGGAGGAACCACCTGCAGAGGGGAGGCGAATGCCCCCGGGGGTCCCATGCAGAGCCGGGCTAATTTGGGGAAGTGGCAGTTGACTATTTTTCCACTGCCATGTCACAGATCAAAGACTAGCAACATTGGAAGGTTCTGTTACTTCTGTCCCCAAGCAGTTGGCTGCTCTGCGGAATCTAGGACCCTCCCCGCACCCCACTTTTTAAAAATCTATCTGTGCTATCCCTTCAGTCTAGAGTGGAAGGTGTTTCTCTGTCCCTGGCAAGAAAATGTCATAGAGAGAAAGCTCTCCTTGCTACCCGCCTCGCCTCTCGTTGATAGAACTCACCGCGAAGTTTTGTGGAAAAAGTTGGGGGAAATTCCCTTCAGAAGGGGAAGGCTTGTCTCCCCCACCTATCACCGCCATCTCTTCCTCCCGCCCATGGTCCCACTAACATGTCCTCGGCAGCACAGGGTCAGGGGTAGCCTCCGTGGTTTCTGCTGCTGCTGACTATCAACCCAGGAGGGAACTCTCTTCCCTCTCACCGTAGCCTTCAGGCGCCTAAGTCCATTCACAGCTGTGGATGAGACACGGGGCATTTTGGTCTCAGCCTAAACGTAGTTCTGGAGATTCCTAATCCTACCAAGCTATGCATTTGTAAATTGAAGATAACAGTTAATGGAGAAGGGGTAGTTGCTTGTCTTTTTTGGGGGGGGAGGTCTTTTTAAAAATGTTTATTGAATTTATTGGGACAACATTGGTTAATAAAATATACAAGTTCCAGTGTACTATTCCATAATATATCATTTGCACATTGTGTTATGTGTTCACCACCCAAGGTCAAGTCTCCTTCTGTCGCCATCTATCCCCCTGTTCCCCTCGTCTCCCTCCCTGACCCCTCTTTCCCTCTGGCAGTCACCGTACTGTGTCTATGAAGTATTTTTTCACCCAGGCCCCCAACCCCCCTCCCTTCTGACAGCTGTCAGTCTGTTCTCTATCTGTGAGTCTATTTTTTTTGTTAGTTTACTTGGTTCACTAGGTTCCACACAGAAGTGAAATTGTATGGGCTTTGTCTTTCTCTGACTGGCTTATTTCACTCGGCTTTAAACTTACTGTACTTTAACATGCAAGTTGATCTCAAAGCCTACTAAAGATTAAATCAGCAAATTCTGTTATCTGGCATTCTTTTCACCGAAAGCTTCCCTTAAATGGCATTTCCGCAGAGCATGGTGTGACGACAAATGAGAAGGCATGTAAAAAGCACAGTCCTGAAATGCCTTGTGAACCACGTTCCAAAAACCTGAATTATGGTCTCATCCTGAAGTTACACGTTTTTACTATAGCCTACTTCGTGGTTAAGTGGCTGGCTGTGCATGGTAAATATGCTAACCGTGAAATGGAATGTTTAATCGAAGTACCGCCTTTTCCAGGTGTGGGCATTGACCTGTCTGTGGATGCCCTACTGATACATCAGTGTGCGTGACACACGCACACTTTTTACTGCTTTATTTCCCAACTCTCTAGGCAGTCACTAAGGAAATATCTACTTCTGCAGATAACAACTGTAATGGAAGTATCTTTAAGGCTTCGAACCTATTTCCTACCTATTTACAGTTACAAATGGGATAGAAGAAATCTCACTTAGATGAAGCTCTTTTACTTACCAGTCCATCTTTGTCATAGGGCGAGTCAAAGTTATCCAGAAATTTCCTGAAAACTTGCTCCTCAGTCCATTCTCCGTTCTGGTACTTGGGGTGGTGTTTTGGGTTGTACACCTCACGAAGGTCTTCAATTGTTATGACACCATCTCCGGTCTTGTCTAACTTTCTAAAAGCTTGCATAATTACCTCTTTTCTGGCTCTGGACATTGGAGGCTACATAAATAGAAGGAAAAACACAGCAACGTGCACAAGCAAATGAGCCGTTTTGTATGTTACATGATAAAATATCTGATTCCCCTCAACGAGGTGCGACGGTTTGTGGGCCACTAGTGACATGCCTTGTGATCGTTCCCCAGGCCCCTACATCTGTTCTCCTTCTCCTGCCCATCAAGTTCACGGGGCACTAACAGCTTCTGAAAACAAAACCTCAAGATAGCCAACCCAAACCACGTGAAAGCCAGACTCGGCAGACACACTGACTCACACGGCCACCTACCCTTAAGGTGAGAAGAAACTCGTTGAAGTCAATGGTTCCATTTCCATCCTTATCAAACCTCCGGAAAAGCTCTTCTGCCTCTTCCTTCTCCATGACCAGAGCATAATCATTTAACCCTTTCACGAATTCTTTGAAATCCAGACTTCGGTTGTTATTGTCATCCATGATTCGAAACACTCTGAAGAAAGTACACACACACACACAGACACATACACACAAAGAAGAAACCCACAAAGAACAAGGTTAAGCACAAAGATTTAAAAACAAAACCACTCTCAGGATTTTTCAAAGTAAAATACAAGTCTTAGATTGTTCTCTGAACCCTCCTCCCGAAATTGGAGAGCCTCTTCCGTCTCATAAAAGGAAACAAACCTTTGAAACAATGCACTGTGTAATTCCAATTAAAAGGCATTTTAGCCAGACTGTAAAAACAGTAAAAAGATGGGGGGAGACAAGACGCATGGGGGAATTCTAGGGCAATGAAACTATTCTGTATGATACTATAGTGGTGGATACATGGCATTAAGCTCTTGCTAAAGCCCATAAAAATTTACAGAATAGAGTAATCATTAATGTATACATTTTTTTAAAAAATTCCTTAGAAGGTCTGGAGATCCCAGGAAGGAAAGCAGTCTGTGACAAAGGAATCTAACTGTCCTACGGAAGTTTAAAGCAATCTCACTAAAAGGAAGAGGTGGGGCGAAGGTACTGACTTGAGCGACTTTGGAAATGAGCTGAGTCAGTAAGACCACAGGTGTTAGGGGCCGCACGGCAGCACCTCGAACTAGGTGATGAAGGTGTTTCCCGGGGGGCATGAGCCAACAGCGCTGATGTCACTCTCCAGGTGTGTTGGACTTGAACAGTTAAGTAAATGGACAGCAGCTGGTGGGAGCCAAGTTTCTTGCTGCTGGAATGAGGGGGGATTAACAGATTCCCTGAGGAGGAGGCTGGAATGATCTGATTCGGGCGGTGAGAGCTTAGGTGTGTCAGCATGAACTCAGGTTTAGCTTAATACCAACACAGACGATCACAGATGGACACATGTATAGACGTGTATGCATCTCCAGGTTAAGAGGGCCTAGAAGTAACACCCACTAACAACAAGCACATCTAGAGCCTAGATCCTGGTTTCTAATACGATCCTCCAGTAAAAGGAACTGGGCTTCTTAGCGAAGTTGCTGACTCTGAGACAGGGGCAGAAAACATGCAGGGTAAGCTGTGAGTATTTTGTACCTCAAAGTGAGAAAGCGCTCAAAACAAACACACGCACACGCACACAGACACACACACACACAACCTTGCACTGATGGGGATACATCAACCGGGTGCAGGAGCTGACTGAACGAACTCCCAAGGCCAAAACTGGAACAGTGTGAGCAACAAAATAAAGCAGTGTTGGATGATAACCCAAAGTATAAAATAAATATTCATGAGTCCATATTGGTTCAAATAAATGATTAAATAAATAAATGTGGCAGAAAAGATAGATTTCTCTTTTTTCTTTTATTGTTTAAAGATTTATTATTATTATTTATTTACCTTTAGAGGGGAAGGGAAAGAGAGAGGGAGAAAAATATCAATGTATGGTTGCCTCTTGTGTGCCCCCTGCTGGGAACTGGTCTGCAACCCAGGCCTGTTCCCTGACTGGAAATCGAACCACGATCCTTTGGTTCGCAGGCCCATGCTCAATCCACTGAGCTACACCAGCCAGGGCCTATTTTTTAATTACATTTTCTTGATTATGCTATTACAGTTGTCCTGATTTTGCTCCCCTTGCTCCCCTCCACCCAGAACCCCCTATTCTCTCAGGCAGTCCCCACACCACCATTCATGTCCACAGGTCATGCATATAAGTTCTTTGGCTTCTCCATCTTCTATAATACACCTAACACCCCCTGGCTATTCTGTAACTACCTACCTGTTCTTCTTAATCCCCTCACTTCTTCACCCATTCCTCCACCCCCACCCCCACCAATTTGGCAACTGTCAAAATGCTCTCTGTATCCATGATTCTGTCTCTGTTCTTCTTGTTTGCTTAGCTTGTTTTTTAGATTCAATTATTGATAGATATGCATTTTTGCCATTTTATAGTTCATACTTTTGATCTTCTTTTTCTTAAATAAGTCCCTTGACCATTTCATATAATAATGCTTTGGGAATGATGAACTTGACTTTTTTCCTGTCTGAGAAGCTCTTTACCTGCCCTTCAATTCTAAATGATAACTTTGCTGGGTAGAGCAATCTTGGATCTAGGTCCTGGCTTTTCATGACTTTGAATATTTCTTGCCAGTCCCTTCTAGCCTGCAAAGTTTCTTTTGAGAAATCAGCTGACAGTCTTAAGGAAACTCCCCTGTAGGTAAATGACTACTTTTCCATTGCAGCTTTGAAGATTCTCTGTTTATCTTTAACCTTTGGCATTTTAATTATGATGTGTCTTGGAGTGGGTCTCTTTGCATCCATCTTGTCTGGGACTCTGTGCTTCCTGGCCTTGCATGTCTATTTCCTTCACCAAATTAGGGAGGTTTTCTTTCATTATTTTTTCAAATAGATTTCCAATTTCTCACTCTTTCTCTTCTTCTGGCACCCCTGTGATGTGAACGTTGGACCTCTTGAAGTTTTCTCAGAGGCTGCTTACACTATCCTCATTTATTTTATTTTTTCTTGTTTTCATTGGTTATTTTTTGCTCCATTATGTTCCAAATCATTGATTTGACTCTCAGCTTCATCCACTCTGTTTCCCTGCAAACTGTTCTCTATTTCAATTAGTGTATCCTTAGTTTCTCATTGGATCTTTTCCACGCTGCTGAGGTCCTAAGTTCCTTGAGCATCCTTATAACCATTTTTCTGAACTCAGCATCTGATAGATTGTTTATCTCCATTTCATTTAGCTCTTTTTCTGGAATTTTGATAGGTTTTTTCATTTGGTCCATGTTTCTTTGTCTTCTCATTTTGGCAGCCTCTCTGTGTTGGTTTCTATGTATTAGGTAGAGCTGCTTTGACTCCCTGACTCCCTGTAGTGTGGCCTAATGTAGTAGGTGTCCTGTAGGGTCCAGTGGCACAGCCTCCCCCATCACCCAAGCTGGATACTTGAGGTACATCCTTTGTGAGAGCTGAGTACACTCTCCTCTTATAGTTGAGCCTTGATTGCTGTTGGCAGATCAATGGGAGAGATTTACCCAGGCCAGCCAGCTGCAGGGATTGGCTGTGACCACTGACCACCAACATCTGCCCTTCATGGAGAATCAGCTGTGTGGGGGCAAGGTAGTGGTGCTCCAATGCGGCCTATAGCTAACCATTATGTGCACTGGTGCTGGGGGTTCCTGAGTTGTTCAGGTCAAGGTCAGCCCTCATCTGTGTTTTGGCGGGGGGCCACCCTGCCTGAGCTATAAAGCAGTCTGAAATGGCTGCTACTTGTGCTGGATTTGCAGATTCCCAGGCAAAGCCAAACCGTGAATCTTGGCTGGTTGCTGCTGGTGCGGGTCTCGGGCCTCACCAGCTGTTTCTCATTTGGTAGGATTCAGGAAGTTGTGAAGCATGAGCAAGACAAGCCATTCATATGGAAAAGCAGTGTGGATGGGGCCGTAAGTTGCATGGGGCAGAGTCTCCGGGGATCTCCAAGCAGATCAAACAGTTTTGGCTAGGTTGATTAAGGAAGGTTTCTTTCACTGTTTTTTTCAAATAGATTTCCAATTTCTTGCTCTTTTTCTTCTCCTTCTGGCACCCTTCTGTGATGTGAACGTTGGACCTCTTGAAGGTTTCACAGAGGCTTCTTACACCATCCTCATTTTGAGAGATTCTTTTTTCTTCTCATTGTCCTTATTGGTTATTTTTTGTTCCATTATGTTCCAAATCAATGTCTCTGATATGACACCAGCTTGACGGCTCTGTAGGGGGAGGATTTAGAAAAAGGACAATGGCCTCTGCTCACCTGGATGCCAGACACTTTAGTTCCTCCGTTTATGTCACTGGTACCTTCCAAGCTGCTACCCCAGTGCTGGAGCTCAGAGGATGTGAGTCTGAGTAGGTGAGTCCACACATGGACTGGTTCCTGGCACTGGAACCCTGGGCCAGGGGGCCTGGTGTGGGGCTGGGATCCCTCACTCACGAGCTCTCCCTCCCAAACTTCTATCTGCCACACATCGATGTGGGACCAGCCCACTGTGTGTCTGCACCCCTCCTACCGGTCTGGATGGATGTGGTTTCCTCAATCCCGCAGTTGTCAGACTTTTGTTCAACTCAAATTCTGATGGTTCTGAGAGACGGTTGTTATATTTAGTTGTAATTTTGATGTGGTTATGCAAAGAGGCGAGCCATGGCTTCCTGTGCTGCCATCTTGACCAGAAGTAAGACCAATTTATAGAAGAATTCCAAATATATGATGTTCATACTCTGCCCTCAAGGAGGGAAAGCACACTCTCTGTATTTCAGGGGCTTGGCACAGAGACTTCTTTCCAAAAAGAGGGGTGAGTAACTTCACATTTAAAGCCAGACAAACACCATCTCAGGTAAGTGATCGGGGTCAACATCAACAGTGAGAAATCATGTTGACAGTGTGCATCCTTGGTGTGATGCTGTGAAAATGGCACTTTCCTTCTGTGGCCCCCCAAAACCATAACTCCAGCCTAATCATGAGGGGAAAGAAGAGGAAAAGAGCTTCCACTTGGGTTGAAAAAAAGATTTGGGGAAGGGCCAGGAGGCAGAGGACACATTCCAGCAAAAGGCCAAGGACGAGCCAGTGTCTGTTCACAACAGGCTAGTTCACTGTGAAAGGGCCGCTGGGGCTGATGGGTGGAGATGGGATTGGCAGCAGGAGGGACCGGACTGCAGGGCCCAGGGGTGGAAGGGAGGGTGGCCTTCCTGAGGGACCTGCACCAGGCACAGTGAGTGAACACCGGATGAGAGAGGGAAAGGTCAGAGTGACAGGACATCGAAGGGAGGTGGGCTGGTCTTCCCGCTGGACTGTGACAGCCTGGGCTCTGACAGAGCTGGCTGTAGTCCGAGAATTCAGGACTGTTGATGATGACATCCCCGATGCTCAGTGTGTATCTCGTTGGAAGTGAAGCCTTCCACAGCCTCCAGATGTGAGGCTGGTTTTCCCTGCCATTAAAACCCTGTACAGTTCTTTTATATATTTGTTTATTTATTTACTTTTTAGAGAGAGGGGAGGGGAGGGAGAAAGAGAGGGAGAGAAACATCAGTGTGTGGTTACCTCTTGCAGGCCCCATACTGGGGACCTGGCCCAAAACCCAGGCATGTGCCTTTGCTGGGAACCAAACCAGCGACCCTTTGGACCCTTTGGTTGACAGGCCGGTGCTCAATCCACTGAGCCACACCAGCCAGGACACACCCTGTACGCTTCTGACATACACTTTCTCACACTGCAGAGATTCCTGTCTTTGTGACCCTTGGCCTCCTCATCCAAACTCTGCATGAGCTGTGGAGAAGCCTGCTCAAGCGTGCGACCCCAGTCCTGTGCACAATGCCTGGCCCAGGGCAGGCACTCGGTCAGAAGGGCCTACAGTCTCTTTGCCCTTGGCCTTCTCAGTCCTGAGGACTGCCTAGCTTACCAGGGAGCCACAGCCCAGCAACGACAGAGCTGCAGAGCCCCATGGATGGGAGCTGTTAGTTATCCAACAGGCGGTTCCGGGCTCCTGGACGGCAGAGAGACACAAGTGCCTGAGAGCGCAACCGCCGACTCTGCGATTGTGTCTAAACCACTGTCCCTGCCTCCTGCTCCAAACCCCCGCGTCACAGCTTCAGGGAGCGGCTCTCCTGGTCCTGGCAGGTGTCTCTAAGCACCAGTCAAGCTTCTTCCTCCACCTCGAGTGTCCCAGCAGCTGCCCTCTCTTGTAGCAGACATGACCCCTGCTGAATCTGGGACTAAAAACCAAAAATGGTCGCAAGGAACCTCAAAGATCAGTTCTTCCAAACTCTGCCTTGACCATCCAGGAACTGAGAGCCCAGGAGGCCACACCAGCATCAGCCTCACTGGGCTGTGTCCTGCCTTGTCCTCCATGTCCCCACCACCTCAGGGGTCCTACCTGCCAAGCCCTTTGATGCCTGCAGAGCCCCTGGCCAAGCACTGCAGCCGGAGTCTTTCGATGGGGTCGGTGGCTGTGGTGAGCTTTTTCTTGGCCTGCATCACCATCTCTCGGTCATGCCGTGCCGTTCCTGCCATCTGAGAGGAAATCCACAAGCTGTTAGGAGAGCGAAGGTCTCATCACCAGCCTCTGGCTGGCCAGGTGGCAGCAGCCTCCTGGAGAAGGAAATTCCTAGCACACTCTCTCATTCGCTTCCTGAGGACCGTCTCAAACTCCCAGAGTTCCCTGGGTTTAGGCCTACCAACTGCGTGCTGTCGTCGTTCCTACTTACCTCCCTGGTCCTGAGGACAGCAGAGTTCTCCCGCCTGGACAACAGTTTCGAAACTACGGCTGATCCTCAGCATTCCTTTGTCACAAAGCAGCACCCTGCCCCTAACCTCCTTTTGAGACAACCTTCTAGGCTTTATTCTTTTATTTAGAATTTCCTTTTTTTCCTTTGACTGCATGTTTAACAGTCTCATTTCTGGACCAAGCACTAATTTTTGTTGCTTCTGTCTTCACTGAGATTCTCAGCATTTGGGCCTTAGTGACCCCTACCAGTAACTCATATGTTTTCCTTGGTGAACAGGTTAATGCCCATTGAATACTGAACTACACTCTCAGCACAGAAAAAAAAGGGTAAATACACTCTGTCTCTCCTGACAAATAGATTTAGCTTTTTTTCCTACAGTTGGGCTTCTGTGTTTTAAATATCCAGAAAAAGGAGAAAGGGTGGGGGAGGCCCATGAGCGATGTGCCGGCTGCTGCAGGGTGCTCGGGTTCTGAGAACTGGCACAACAGCGGAAACACGGGGCTGGGAGCCTGAAGACCCAGGTTCTAGTCCTGACTCATCAGAACGCTCCCGGTGGCCGACCTCAGGCCCTCTGATGCCTCTCCTCTGTTAAATAAAGGGATACAATGAGGTGATCTTTTAAGTTCCGCTCCTGCCTGGCAAATCTTCATACGAGCCCGCTACCCCAGTAAATGGGGCACTCCATATATTACTCTCTTGTGTGAGTTGTGAATGAAAAGAACAAGAAAGCTTGGTGGACATACAAAAAACAGTATTTAAGCTGCAGAAAAATGGTGTTAGAATGAATCCAACCTTTACTCGAGGGCGCCCCCTGCCGGCCAAGTGCTGGCACTTCCCCTGAAGGCCACATTAGGATAGGATTTCGACCTGCACCCTCTAAGTTTGCTCTCCTTCCATACAACCCATAACAGTGCCCACAAAGTTCTCCTTCTTTAACCTTAGAGAGGAATCTCAGACCGAAAACTGACCATAATAGATAATTCAGGGATACACATGCTTGTGTATCCTACACAAGCTTCATTTCCTACAACACCTCCCAAAAACCAAGATCTGGGCTCTCCAGCACTTGCTCCTTTTTACAGATTCCCATCTCCTACCAGGGGCGTCCAAACTTTTGGCGTCTCTGGGCCACACTGGAAAAAGAAGAGTTGTCTTGGGCCACACATCAAATACGTTGCAACACACAATCCATTCGTAATACACTGCGTCCCCACACAGGAGAACAGCGGGGTTGGGAGCACCCCCTCCCGCCCCCTCCTGCAGCCAATCCTGCCCAGCGACGATGCGAGCAGCTACCTCTGGACTGTACGTTGCCATGTTCAGAAACAGGGCGCCATTCTCTCCTGCCAGCCCACCGTGCCACCTAAAACGCCCTCATCAGACTCAAATGTATTGGGGTAACACTGGTTACTAACATCACATACATTTCAGGTGTACACCGCTGTCATTAGACACCTGTGTGCCTTCAACTACCATGTATTGGACCCCCTTTACCCATTTTGCCCCACCCCACCACCTCCTTTCCCCTCTGGTGGCTCCCATTCTGTCGTCTATGAGTTTGTTTTTGTTTACCTTGTTAGTTTATTTTTTGTTTTACATTCCATGTACAAGTGAAATCATGGTTTTGGTCCTTTTTAGTCTTTAGTGACCCAGTTCATTAACAAATATCTGTGTATTTTGCCATGTATAATGAGCACTTTTTTGCCCAAATTTTTGAGGGAAAAATAAGGATGCACATTATACATGAATATTACTAATTCCATATCTATAGAAATGTTTTTAATTACTTTATTTATGCTTATGCATTACAAGTGTAACTCTAGAAAGCAATAATGATATCCATATGCAAAATAATACCCTGAATACAATAATCAGTTTTGTTTCTAAACATAAATAAATAAAACATTGAATTAACAAATTAAAATTAAAGATTTTTTTCCTGAAAGTTTGGGCCAAAAATGTGAGTGCACATTATACATGGGAGCACATTATACGCGGCAAAATACAGTGATATTTATTGCATGCTGTTTTCAGGCACCAGTGCTGGAACGGGGAGATGGCTCTAAGAAGCACGCCCTTGAATATCTTACAATCTTAAACTTGAGTACAGAAGTCCGGGGTGGGTAAGCGGCACCACATACCGAAAATTTACTTCTGAACTTGGGATGGTTCAGGTAGAGTCTTGGTGAAGAAGGGCAATACTCAGAGCTTCTGAAGTTTGCTCCATGGCACCATGTACTAGGGCGGGAGTCTGTCCCACACGTGTGCCACCAAGATCACAGCACTGCACAGACCGTGCCCGACTCCAGAGGACTGCAGTCTGAGCATCCAGCCCAGCCCGCGCGAGGCCCGGAATAGACTACCCTCCCGATGCACGTGGCCGCAGCGCCACCTCGTGTTGGCGTCCTGTCTATTCAGTTCCCCCGGCCAGGGGCGCTATGGGTCCTTCAAAAAATGTCTACAAAAGATGAGTGAGTGCCTGTGCCCTGTGCTAGGGAACGTAAAAGGCAGCAAAACAGACAGCGCGAACAACCTGTAGGAGGGGGAGGTGCGACCCCAATACTGCAACGAATCGAAATAGGGAGGCTACCCCAGCCTTGAAGTGGGGCTTTTGGGGGACCTCACAGAGGAGGTGGTGATGGCTAAGCTTTAATCCTCCAGGAAGGTGGTAGTTACTCAGACTTGGGTCATGAGGATGGAAGAAAGGAGGGTGAGGTATAGTTTCCAAGCACTAAGGGCAAAATGAAAGAGAAAATAGTATAGTGGGGAAATACAAATACTTTCAGTATGACTGGAAAATTCGGGCTGTGTGTGCTGGGTAAAGATGGGGCAGGAACATGGAAAGGGGACATTTGCAGACCACAAAGAGCTCGGGACACGGTTGTGCAGGGTTCTGTACTGAGAGCAACAGGAGCCAGCAGGGCATTTAGCTTTGGGGGGTGACAGTCTGCTTTGTAGAAGGCCGTCAAGCTGCACCTTATTGGGTTGTCTTTGGTGCCTCCTGGTAACGATGGACTGAACCACACATTCTGAAATCTCCCTCCTCCCTCCTCCCCCTTCCCCCCAATGCTGGGTTGAGTCTACATCCCACAACCCGCTACAGAGAGGAGGGTCTTAGGGTCAAGGAGCACCCCTCCCCCACCAGGCATCCATGAAAGAGAAAGCCCCCAGAGCTTCCACACCCTCTCGGAAGCAAAGTCCAGAGGAAACCTCTCACTCCACCCTCTGAAGGGCCCTCCCACTGTGGGTCCTCTGACAATACTCTTCAACGTCTCTTTCATGAAAAGGAGGGTGGCGTGGAGGAGCCGAAGCGGAGGTGGTGAGCTCCGGTGAACTTCAGAGGGAGTTGGCCTGTGTAAGAGGGGGGAGGGGCAGAATTAGGTGTCAGGAAGGTACTGTGAGTATGTGGGTGCCCAGAGAAGACAGGCAGTCTTGTCCCACCTGACCTGCACCCCCCAACCCCTGGCTGAGGAGGGAGAGCAGCTGGGCAGGGGTGCACCAAATGGTCCCTGGCACCCACTGTGAGGAGACTGTCCCTTTGAGCAGATGGCACGTCCCACCGTGAGAATGGCCCACAGAGCAGTCCAGCCCCTCCAAAGGCCTCTCCTGCCCCGGAAGCTGGAAGCCCACTCTCCCCACAGCCAGCCAGGCCATGTCCTGACTTTGACCTTAACGTTGTTAGGGACCTGTGTAATTTAAATACCTGAGCCATCACATCAGCCATTTTAATCGGCCTGGAGTTGCTATAACAGTTCCATGGGGTTTTAGAACACCTTCTGTGTTTTAGAGAAAAGAAAGGAAAAAGCCAATGTACCACGTAGTCACTGATGGAACTCGTGGGGCTTCACTCTGGTTCCCAGGGGGTGGGACCCATATTTGCCTTGTATCAAGTTCACATCCAAGTCAAAACTATTCCCATCTCTGCTAGCTCAGTCTTGACCCTGAGCGTAGGGACCAGTCCCCATGGAAATGACAGACATGAGGTGTTTTTACTCTTTCTCTCTCTATTTGGGAACTGGGTGTGAGGCTGAAATTTTGATTCGACTCCGTGGGCCTTTCTGTACTGGAAAGGCCACACCACGGACCACGTTTGAAGGCGCAGGTTGCCCCCGCTCTGACCCAGTTCACTCACTGAACAAGTTACTACTGCACAACAGATAGCAACAACCTGGGCTCTTCAGAAGTTTGCCCTTGGAAAGTGCCCCTCCGGGATAAGCATTAGATCCCAGGGTGACCCCCAGGTGAGCGGGATGCCCCTCCCCTGAGTCGGAAAGGAAAGACAAGGACACCTTGAAGGGAGACGCGGTTTCTGCTGGGAACACCAGGGAGCCCCCTGAGAGAGAGAGTGACAGGCCTGTGTCATGATCTGAGTTCTCTTATTGAACCCATCTGAGCTCAGTCCATCTAAGCACCCTGGGCACTTCGGCCACACGAGAGACTGCGCTAATTTGTCAGGTGATATTACAGAGCTGTGACCCCAAAGAGGTATGATTTTTGCCCCGCCTCCCACCGGGGACATTTGACAATGTTTGGAGGCATTTTTGGTTGTCAGAACAGTAGGGAGGCGGGCTAAAGCATTTGGTGTGTACAGGCCAGAGATGCTGCTAAACATGCTCTGAGAGCCCTTGACAATGACCACAAAGAATCTCCAGTCCCAAACGGAAGCCGGGCTCCAGAGAAAGACCTGGGCCTCCAGGGCCGTTGGGATTAGAGCTAGGTCAGGTAGGTGCCTAAGGCGTGATGTTTAAGGAGGCCCTCAATCTCAGGATCAGACGAATGTCAACTTTGCACATGCACAAGCCTGAGAGTGAGCACTTTCTTAATTAGTTCACCCAGGGTATCCACCTTGCCTCATTGTAGGCCGGGCACTAAATTCAACACAGGTTTATTAAATACTCATTATGTGCCACACCATACCAATGAATGAGGCATTTACCTTCCTCAGGGTAGCTTTAATTTTGTTGAATTTGACTGACAGATGATTTCCCAGACACTGCTGATCCAAAGGTCATTCCAATGTGCTTTCTTTATACATTTCAGTTTCAGTCGAGGCCACATGAAACAAGTGCTGGCCAGAAAGATCCAACTGCAAGTTCTGAGGGCTCTGAGAGAACACTCTCATATCTTCGCCTCCTACTTTGAACACAAATGCAATATCTGGGAGTATGGCAGCCTTTATGCAATCATGAGGGAAGGGCTAAGAGAATCAGAGATACCCAAGTAGAGTCCTAACATCACTGAGCTACTGGGTCAGCTATAACCAACTGCCTAACTTCATACTCCTGTCATGTGAGAAACATAAGCTTCTATTTGTTTAATCCATCCTTGGTCAGGGCCACTGTTACTTGCAGCCAAAAGAATTCCTAACTGTTACAACTGGCAAAAGTTGATTCCTGCAGTGTTTGGGGTGGCCCTACATACTGACCTGCACCTGGGTAAAATAACTACCAATCCAGTGAGGAGAGGCTCAGCTCGCCCTGAGAGCTGGGAAGAGAAGTAGAGTAACTCCATTATAACCTCTTCTCTCGATAACAGCCTCTCAACGTTTTTGGCTACGGAAGAGAGTGAGAGAAACTGCTTAGCAGGACACTCATGGACCCGTGTAACTAATACAGTACACTACAAACCCAGGTTTAATAAAACACAGAGGCCCCAGAGTTCCAGGGCCCTTGTTGTGACAAGCTTCCCCGGGGAATCAGCAGCCACAGGCACTCTCTCAGGAGCTCTCTCCTCGCAGTCTCCATCTCCCTCTCCCCTTCTGCTCTGCCTTAAGTCTCTGGGGTTTTCACCGAGAAATTTCTTGCAATCTAGGCTGAGGCAGGCAGCCTGCCAGATGGAAGGTGTTAAAGAAGCCGGATAAGCAACTATCTAACCTACCCTACGCTTTGGCTGGATTTGTTTTCCAAAAAAGAAAATAAATAAAAAATGAAACTTGTCTTCCAGACTCCCTGGCTTCAGTGATTGTACTCTTGGAACCAGCCTACCAGGTATTTTTTTCTTAATCATCCACTTTGTCAGGTTTGACAAGGCCTTGGCCTCAGTGACATCCAACCCGCTGGAGGGACAAACTGCAGCGGTGCCTGTTCCCCTGCTCTGAGACGGAAGCAGAGGCCACAGCCCTGCCTGCCCTCTTCCCTTTTGCAGCTCACACAATCACTTCCTGAGTAACAATTTGACAGTCACTTTCCATGCTTATTTTGGAATCATCTGTCTACTGAATGCTTGTTTTATAGCCATTTAGAAAGCCAGCAACTACTTGCATCCTTCATGCTCTAAACCACGATAGTTTTGCCCGCGTGCTGTGGCCTGCTGGTATGCCACGAGAAGTTTTAAAACACGCAACACCTGACCGTGTAGCCAGGGGCGCTGCCTCCTTTTCCTCAGATTGTCAAGTGAAAAAGCAACAACAGCCAACAGAGCAACAGCCATCTGGTGCGAATGGATCAAAATTATACCTATTTTTTATGGCAGAAAATCTATTTTTTGGTGTGGGGAAGAATTTTAGGAATTAGTTTATATGTCATGAGATGAAAAAAGGGTGAAAATCCTTTTCTCACCCTCTAAGGGTGAAAAGTGCTTTAAGCAGATACTTGCAGAAAATCACAAAGTGGTCATGGACAGACATTCGGTACCGGAGTGAAGGCCTCGGTGTGGGCCGGCCTATCGGGCAGGAATTCCACCCAGCTACTCCTAACAGAAACAGGCTGCCTTTGAAAATGATGGAGGTTTATTTTCCACTTTTGTAAAAGAAAGTCTAAAGGCAACTCAGGTAGTCATCAAGCCCCAGAGAAACTACTATCCTTCTAACCATGTTTTTTTCCCTCAAAGTTGCCCAAAGTTACAAAAGAGCCCTGGCAGCTCCAGCCATTACATCCACATTTCAGGCAACAGAAAAGAGAAAGAGGTGGGAGCAAGATCACATTTGCTCCCAGATGAGTCGGCTCCTTCTAAATGGTTCCCGGCAGATGCCACCCAACCCCTTCCACTTACATCTCACTGGCCACTCCTGCAAAGAAGGCTAGAGCTGTGGTCTGTGTGTTTGCGTCCACCCAGAATTCAAACATTGATTGAAGTCCGAACTCATAAAGACAGTAGTATTAGGAGGTAGGGCCTTTGGAAGGTGCTATCTGTGTGCAGGAAGACTGCCCTCTCCCAGTCATGCTGGTGCCTCAGCCTGAGGCTGGCCAGCCTCCAGAACTGTGAGAAATAAATGTCTGTTGTTCACAAGCCACCTAGTCTGTGTGTCCTGTTGCAGCAGCCTGAACAGACTGAGACAGCTGGGAACTCTGATTTCGGGCTGGGTACTTTGCCACCCCCCAGGTTCTGTTTACAAAGAGAAGACAGAAGACCGGCTAGTAAGTAGGCAACTGGCAATTTCTTCCACTTTTGGCAGAAGAACTAGTGTCTTTCCAGAAAGTAAGGGTGTGAGCACTTCCGGGTCAGCTCTCAGGACCCTGGGGCTTTTGGAGACGTCGGGAGCAGCCAGCTCACCCACTGATGGAGCGTCCTAAGTAACCTTACTAAGGTGAGCCCAGGGAGCAGAAGTGAGCACATAGATGACTCTTCCTTTCTCAATCCCTGATCCCTCAGAGCAAATAAGACCCACCTTTCCATGGGCAGAGACCAAGGGCACTCCGAGTTCAGGGCAACATAACCCAAGATAAACTGGATCTGGGACATCCAGCCACTGCCCACTGGCCCAAAGTTCCAGTCTACCCAGTTTGGTAAGTAAAGACTTTTTGGAAAACAGCCACACATTTGTTTATGTGTTTCAACGGCTGTGAAAGGGACAGCCTGTGTTTTACAAGTTGTTCACAGTCCGTTTGTTTAGGGCAGGAAATGCATCTGGTATAAAGTAGATTTTGATAACTCCTACAGTTTGCAAAGTGCTCCCATGTGTATTAGAGGGTGCGTGGCTCTTCCCACATTGCCAGATGCGGGCACAGCGGAACCAGGAGCAGCAGGGCTGCTCTGGTGCGGGCAGCACGGCAGAAGGAGATTCTGAGCAGCGTCTTTGGAACCTGCTGCTCCCCCAGGGGTGTTCTGTACGTTATACACAACACGTCAGAAAATAGTCTTTTTTCCAACAAGTTGCAACCAACCATTCGCACATAAAAACTAGGACAAGCTGGTTAACAAGACAGAGTCCAAAAGCACTCTTGGCAAGAAGTGGCACACGGTGAGTCACTGGCGAGTTTGCACCTGGCTCCCTCACCCACAGGAGGCTGCTGCCCGGGCAGAGGCCTCCAGACGTTGCCGCACCCAACCCAGGGCTTCCAGAGATGGTGAGAGCATCTCCAACCCCCTCTCTGAACCGCAGGCTGCCCTCCTCTCGCCAGGCCACTTTTCAGTTTGCAGTATAAGGAAAGCTTGCGTTCACTTCAGGTTATAAGATGTATTTTTTTAATTATTCTAAGACCAGAGGCGATGGAATTGTGGCAAGAAATGAGCCAGGGACTTGGCTCCAAAGAACGCCACGAGTGCTGCCCACTCTCCCGGTGTCAGGGGTGGGAGAAGCAGCTCGTGGCCCTTCTCCAACTCGGTCACCAACCGGCCGTCCGCTCCCCAAGCCAGCGCGTTTGTGTCTGATACACAACCCTGCTCTCAGCAACCTCATTGCTTTCCTTTATACGAAATCGTCTGAGATTAGAATGGAGAGCAAAATTTTACAAGGAAAATTCAGGAAGGTAACGCCTTCACTCATAAATTAACACCTTTAAAGCAGCGCTTGAACCCGGGTTGTATTCCCCAAGCTGAACACCCCCACTCCTTGCTCCTAGGCACTCCATCCCCAGCACAAGATACTGACAGAGGCATGCCCCCCCTGAGACCAAGGGCACCTGCCGATAAGAGGCACCCAGGCTTTTCTCAATCCCTGTCCCATTGTAAATCTCCAAAGTCCCATTGGCCTCTCAACAACAGATGATCTTCGCAGTCGGCTCAGTGTTCTGTTTGCCCAGCCCCCACCGCCCCAATCCCTTCTCCATCCACAGCTGGGCTCCAGGAGGCTGACCTCTGCCAACTGCCTTTGCCAGATGTCCTTGCTCCCTGGCTTCCTGCTAGGTCCAACCAATGGGAGGCACCAGCAAGCAATCAGAGGGCAGGAGGAGCCAGACCGCTGGAGAGTTTCTGTTCCCAGCTTCCCTTCTGCCCAGCGACAGTGGCCACTGACCACGATCTTCCACCAAAGGCAGCCCTCCCTGTAGACCCGAACCTGCTCCTCTTCTGGACCTTCAGGTCTAAGGACAATTTTCCCTCCTCACTGTGGCAACCCCGCCGCGTTTCCTCATTCCCTATCGATATCCCTTAGCCTTCCCCACATCTTTGTAAATTGTCTTTAAACTCTTCTCCGTTACCAATTCTGGATATGCCATCCATTTCCTGCCATGAGACTGCTTGGGACAATGCCTTCCTCCTAGCTGGTACCTGAATTTATATAAGAAATTCTGCTTCTGTAGTCTTCTCAGATAAAGGTACTTCCTACCCCCAGTTCTAGGTATAAGGAAGCTTGCAGTCTCTGAAATGCCACCATGCATGGTGACCCCTTCTCTGTCCCTTCCTAAATCCCCGACACTCTGAATGCTGCCTTTGAGACATCCTCTCCATGCCAAGTGTCCCCACCAACCTGGGCCACCTCAGAGGTCATCAACAGTCCATCCATGTAGCCGTGAGGTTCTGGAGCGCTGTGATTTTTACCACCTTCTGCTCTCGCTTTCCGTTCCGCATGCCTTTCCCAGACCATCTCTCACATTGTCACCTTCCGGTTTCATTCTGCCAGCCACAGATGCCCGTGACCTTACGAAACCTCTAGAATCCTGACCCTGCATTTCCATCATAGCCATTACCTGCCGCGTTCTCATGGATATTTCCTTCCCTCTCCGGTCTAGACATTTCAGCACATCGCCTGGACCACTCCTTTCCGGCACCTTCGTCCCCAACCCTCCTTGTCAACTTCTCTCCTCCCTGATTGAACCTGCCTGAGGCTGAGTTTCATCAGCCGTCATGCCAGCCAGGTAGCGCAGGTCACCCAAACACTTTACACTCCAGTACCTACCACACAGTGCCGTTCACGCCCTTCCCCTTTCCTGAGTGGGGTTTCTCACTGTGCATTTGTATCTCCGCTCCTCTTCCCAGGGGGCAAAGCCTTTCCTGGGGCTAAGCTATACCCCCACTCCACCCTCCCCCCGAGACTGACAGCCAAGAATCTCATCAACCTTTAGAGTTTCCTTCTAAAAAGGAACATCTCTCTTCAATATCTCTCTCTCATTTTTTGGCTAAACATAAGAAAGTGATTAAATCAACATAGGACTTTTTTTTAAAATTGATTTACCTTAAATGCTAGCCTGTTGCCACCAGTTGCTTGGAACTGAAACTATGGACGCTGTCTCTTAGGTCTGGGAAGAGGTCCCCTCCCCTCCCCTGAGCCTTCTCCTCCCTCTTACCTATCATCACACCCTCTGGTCTGCCCTCCTCCTGCCAATTGGACGGCTTGGAATCACTGAGGCAGACTCACAGCCTGATTGGCTCAGGTCGCTGTCCATCCCCATCCTGGCCTTACCCTTTCTCAAGTTTACAAGTCTGTTGCCTAGAAAACCCGAGGACTGAGAAAGCCCAAGCTGTTTACCCTGAGAGGGAAGCCAGCGAGAAATTTTGCTGGCAACTCTTTGGTTTCAAGAAAGGTATCAGAACTTGCCTCACCTGTTTTATAAAAGAATGTTCAGCAACTCTCTTAATTCTTTTAGGCCATGCCGTCCTGCCCTTCTGTTGTCCCCATGACTCGCTGCAGGTGACAAAGCACAACACTGGAGCAGGCAGGTGCGATTGCCGGTGAGGGAGAGCCCTCCCTCCTGGTCCACACCGCCCCCGGTAGGATGCCGTTTCCTCCTGTGCCTACCGTACACTGATAGGTGTTTTTCTAACAGTCGGCACATTTCATCTGAGGACTTAGAAAAATAAAGTGATTAATGGCCAGCCTGGCACTCGGAAAGGAGCTTCCCTGGGTGTCAGGGGCATCAACGTCCCTAAGACAGAGTATCCCGAGATACCTCCTTGGCCGGTCATCAGACTGCCCTCCACACGTGTGGGCCTGGGAGGGAGGACCGCACCAGCCAGAACCACCACGGGGTAGGGCAGGGCATTCACAGCCAAGGGCTGCCCACGGGAGGGGCCTGTGCGGGGCTGAAACCAGGCAGCCTTCACTCGGGGAGTCCTGTGCCCTGGCGGGGGGCTGCAGCCCCCAAGAGCCGGCAGCAGGCTTTGAGGCTCTTGCCTTGATTTGCACAGCGGCTCTCCTCTCCCTCTGGGGTTGTCTCTGGTGAGTGTCCTTCCCTTCTAAATGACACTGCTATCCCACTCAGTGACTGTAAGGAGATGAAAGAACTTGGAAGGCTCAACCCGCCTCGCAACGGCAAAGACTCGCTGCTCATGTTTAGCACGTTCACCCCTCCGACGGGTCTGCTTTCCACCCACCGCCGTGTGCCGTGGGTTTAAGACTGCCCTTGAAGTCACCAAGTCACAGGGTCACAGACGGAACTGAACGGCTAATCCAGCCACGCCCTGCCTGCCTTCCACAGGTGACCAAGGCGCTAGTTTCCACCTGTGACCCATAGGTCATTCCTTTCCTTCCCAACACCCCTCCCCCAAGCTAGTGGGAGTAGTGGTGCCCCCAGCTGGGCGGTCAGGGCTGGGAGATGTTTCTTAGACATTCCGTGCAGCCTGGAGTGCTCAGGCAACTCGGGTCTCTGACTAATGGGGTTTACCTGGAAGACTCTGGGTAGAAGAAACATGTGAGAAATCCCTTTAAAAAGAGCAGACCCAGCTCCAGGGGCTGGTTTAACTCTGTCTCCAGGTTTCCCTTTTCTTGCCTCAAATTCCAAAGTGCTGACAGGATCCAAAATGACTACCTTGAAATTTTAGAGTCAGCTTACGTATATAATTTTTTGTGCGTGAGAAACAGAAGAAATAAATCCCGAGCAGCTCCAGCCTCTGTTTTTCTGGTTTCTGCCCCAGTGAATGCAGCTCCCAACAGCCCGCCACTCACAGAAAGACACCACTGTCAAAAGGTACAAAGGCACCATTAGTTTAAAAAGAAATGCACTTCTTTTTCATGAATTTATTTTTTTAATGGAAAATAAAAAATAGTGCACAGTGATAGAAAGTGGACCAGGGCCCCTTCTGGCCATGACTGCCCCGCAGTCTCAAAGCTGGTCCTCAGAGACTTGGGAGGGCTCTGTGTGGGGGGGGGGGGGCATGGAGGCAGGGGGGCCAGACACGGACCCCTACAAAGCTGCACATCAGGCCCCGAGGGCACAAGCACAGGCTTCCTGAGCTTTGACAGTTTGCAAGAGAAGCAAATAGAAAACATAAGATTAAGTCAAGCACCTGTCTTGGGCGTTCGTTATTCTGTGACAAGTGGAAGCAGGAAGGAGGGAGAGACTCGGAGGAGACACGACCCGAACGATGAAACGGAGCAGTATCGGTGCCTCGGAGAGGGGCGTGATGAAGAAAATGGGCTTCAAGGGTCACAGGTCCAAACTTTCCAGCGACAGTGTCAAAGACTGAGCCCTGCCGACTGCCAAGCAAAGAAGGCAACTGTGCTGAGTAAGGAATTTCCAGCATAGGAAGAAGCCGGAGAGCAGGAATTTGTAGCAAAAATTAGCAAATGAACGTGATGTGGAGAACAGGGGCTGCCAGAACTGGTGGAAGGCTCCTGAGAAACGGTGACCCCCACACCAACACCCCCCTCCAAGTCAGCACCATGCATCAGGCCGTCTTCAGCTTCCTGGCCCCACACAGCCACCTGGCCACCAGGCCCAGCAGCTTCCCACAGAGCCACGCGGTGCCCAGGGTGAGCACCAGCAGGAACAAGAAGACGTCCAGCAGGTACTGCTCATACCACGGCTGCTGGAAGGCGTGGGGTTTGAGGTGCGCCGCTCCGCCTGTCTGGAGGATGTGGTCGATCCAGCCCACCAGCCGCTGGGCGGGGGTCAGGGGGTGGGAGTGCCTGATGATGCTGGCGGCCACGGCTGCCGCCTTGTACCTGTTGGCAGACACACACACAGGAAATACGCATATGTATTTGTGTATATGTATCTTCTATATATATATAACATATACATATTTTATTTATATATACACATAGATATGTACTCACGCTGTACATACCCATGTATGTACACACTCTGTATGTATGCATGCATACACAGAGTGGGGCCGAAGCAGGCTTACAATTGTTCGTATGAAAAATGCTACGATAGTTAATAGATACTAATCCAAGAACAAACCCTGTGTTTTGCCCACCTACTTCTGTAACCCCAATTTGGCCCCTCCCTTATCCGAATGCCATCCTCAGTTCAGAGGAATGTCAAAGGCCACAGGTTAAATATTCAGCCAATTCTGAGGCCCACACTGATTCTGACCATCCTGGAATGAACCTCTGAAGGATTCCCAAATTGGACTTTTCTTGCAAGTTTCACGACCTAAGTAAAGTCAAATCATTACAAAATAAATTCTAAATTAGCAAGTTCTTTGAGTTATAATTCCGAGAACAACAAATAATTTTATAAATTGGAATAATAACAAAATAAAATCTCTCTTATTCTTCCTTGTGTTTGTTATTCAAATTTTTACAAATGTTAAATGAAAGGCACCTATATTTTGGGCCTGATAACCAAGAAAAGTGGAGTCCCAATTTACGGAAGTGGGGAGTATCTGGCCAGCAGGTTAAGAGTGTTGAGAGCAGCCCGAAGTTCGTCTGTGGTCATGGCACATTTGAGATGCCAACCGGATGGTGAAGGAGAGATGCCCGTCAGGAAGGCGAAAGATTACTGTAATTAGCAGAGAGGTTTGGGTTGTAGACATCAGTTTGGAAATTAATAGTCTATAGAGGGTATTCCAAACCATGAGACTGGCGAGAACCCACGAGTTAAGTGTGGATTACAAATGAGATGAGACCCAAGGACCAGGCCCTGGTGTGGAGCCCTGCAAAGTCTGGGGACTGTGGGGTTGGAGAGAAATCGGCCAAGGAGGCTGACTGAGGAGGAGCAGCCAGTGAAGGGGGGAAACGGACTACAGTGTCTGGGTCCACTGAAGTCCCTGTGCAGGGACCAGGCAGTGACCAGTTGGCAGGAAGGATGCTGGTGGGATGAGCAAGATGAGGACTGACAGTGGTCATTGGCTTTGGCAGCATGGACACCACTGGCAGCCTGGCTGAGAACCGTTTGGTGCAGTGAGGGAGCCTTCCTGAAGCTGATGACGGATGAGGCAAGAGGAAGAGGTGGCAGAGCTGGATGGCTCCTTGAAAGAGTTTGCAGCAAAGGAGAGCCTAGATTTGGAAAGCAGGTCTGACAGCGCGAGGAAGGATGGAGAAAGCTTGTTTGAAGTCCAGGACCCTCCGAAGCTGGATTCCTGTACTCAGATAACTGTATGGTGGTTATGCAGGAACAGCTTCCTTCTCAGGAGACTCATGCTCAAGTCTTTAGAGGGACAGTATGATGACATCTGCAACAAATTCTCAAAGAATTCTGCCATTTATACCCATTATAACATTCTGCAGAAAAAAGAGAGGGACCCAGGGAGAGAACACAGTAAAGCAAAATGTAAATAAGTGATCAATATAGGTGAAGCGTAGACAAGTGCTTATTGCATTATTCTCATTACTTTTCTGAGAGTTTGAAACATCTCAAAATAAAAAGTTGAAGAAAAGCATGAGAGTTATTACAGCAATTTTTTAACTGATAAAAATGTTCCAAAAGAAAGGAAAAAGCACATGATGCAGAAGAGAGTGGGACAGAGTGCAGAAGCAAGGGCTTTGAGGGGCGAGAGGCCGAGACCCTCCATCCCAGGGCGGGGCCTGGCCTCCCTGGGACATGGACACAAGCGCAGGGAGAGAAGAGAAGGCAGGGAGGCAGGCAGGCTGGTAAATTTGGTGGTGGGCACATGTAGAACTTCTTTGCTGATGGCTCCTCTGTCTTTTCTTTCAGGAAAATAAAACAAAGAAGAGCGTACATTGAGAGTGAGAAAAACACGCTGGAGTTTTGAGAAGATAAAAGTGAGAGAGTATAGGATCTCGGTTCGATTCCCAATCAGGGCACATGCCTGGGTTGCAGGCCAGTTCCCGGCAGGGGACACATGATACATTGTGTGTCCTCGGCAGAGGCAACCATACATTGATATTTCTCTCCCTCTCTACTTCCCTTCCCCTCTAAAAAGATAAATAAATAAAAATTTTTTCAAAAGTGAGAGAGTAAAAGGAGGGGGTTGGGGAGACAGGTTGAAAATGGGAAAGGGATTAAGAAGTACAAACCGGTTGCTACAGAGCAGTCACGGGGTGCAGGGCACAGCGCAGAGAGTGTATATATAGTCAGTAACGTTCTGCAAACAACGTTCAGGGCCAGGCGGGTACGGGATCTATCGGGATGATCACTCAGTGAGTTATGTGATGTCTAGCCACCAAGTGTACACCTGACACTACTATAATAATGCGTGTTAACTGTAACTGAAAAGAAAAATATAGTAAGGCAATAATAGGAAAGGGGGTAAGAAAGATGACTAGGAAAATACAGTAATAAGGTCAAGCCTGCTGGGGCCCATGTCAGGCAGGCCTGTGGCCATGACCTGAAGTTGCATCCATGCAGGATGGATGTCCCTTCCTGGTGCGGAGGCAGCCTCACACAGTGAGGGGGGCCGCAGGCAAGAGCAGGCACGGATTCTGAGAACCTCTGGGGCCGAGGAAAGGAGCCCAGGGAGTCCTTCGGACCAGAGCCCCACCCTGATACACAAAGGCCGGCTCTGAAGTCTTGGTTCTAAGTAGCCTGTGCCACTTAATTTATTCATTTGCAAGCATGTGCTGCCAGCCAGGAAGGGGGCTGAGTGCCGAAAGGGTCACTTGGGTCCCGCCCTCCCCCAGGCATCATGCTGAACAACCTCCAGAGACCACTCCAGGGATAGAATGACCCCTCCAGAAGCAACAGTTCCTGGCCTTTCTGGACCTTAGTAGACTGTGTTGAGAATCTGATGAACATGATAAAAGCACCCTCTAGAAAATGTATATGTGCAGATACATGTTTCTTTTTTACCAGTTCACAATCCAGGGCCTCACAGACCTTGGGCACCGAAGTGAGTTTCTTGGACCCTGATTCAGAGGATTCGTATTGACTTATTCTTCCTTCATCCACCAGTTGCTTCCTGGTGCCTGCTCTGTGCAGGGCAATGAGGTAGGCCGTGGGAAGTAAGAAAGATATGGGCCCCTCTGCTCACGGAGCTTCCATTCTCGTTGGAGGGAAGGTCAAGAAATGAGTAAGTGAGTAGATAGCAGAACTATAAAGTATGAACCATGTTGTGAGGGAAGTTACACAGGGTGCCTGGGTGGATCAGAGAAGGCCTCTCTGAAGAGGTGTCATAGCAGGCGAATGGAAAGAATGTCCAGGAACAGCTAAGGACAAAGTCCTCTATGGGAAAGAAATCCGTATTTGAAGAAGTGAAATGAACCCCCCTGCCCCGCACCTGGTTCGAACTGCACATTAAGCATGTCAAGAGAACACAGACTCTGAGAGAAGAACTTGTGTCCAGTATCTTTTAAAGGCAGAAAATTCTCCCTAACATCTGTCCCAAATTCCTCTTACTGAAACGTGAGGATCACTTCTTCACCTTGGCCTTGGGTGAAAATAGGTCAGCAGGCATCGTAAGGCTGAGTTTTATCTTATTTCAGGGGAGGAGGACCTCCAGCCAGGTCTACTACACACCTCTTGTCTTCGATGACTTGCTTCATTTTACGAACCAGGGTCTCCGCCGTGAGCTGCTCCATTCGGATGGAAACACCCAGATTTTTGGCTTCCACTCGAATTATATTCTCAGGCTGGTCCCATTGCAAAGGAATCCCCACCATGGGCACACCATGCTGGATAGATTCCATCACGCTATTCAGCCCTCCATGAGTGACAAACAGGCGGATGCTTGGGTGAGCTAGAATAAAGAAGAAAGAGAGCGAGGATGATACTGAAGAAAGCAATGCCAGGACTTGGACAAGCAGCAGCATCGGGGAACCATGGTAGCGGAAGAATCCAGAGGCGTTTGGGAACCCATGTGAAGAGTCGACCTCCCGGGAGGCACTCTGTGAGCATCCTCAGAAACACGGGTATAAGGCCTGAACCAGAGACAACAGTGAGTGCACTGTCTCCCAGCCTCCGCCTACTGATCCGCCCACTGTCCCTTCACATCTTTGTTAAGCGGGGAGGGGGGGGGGGTGGTTTGCTTCGTGCCTTAGTATTGCCAGTCCCTGTTACACTGCCTCTCTCTCGTTTGGAGCAAAAGAAAGTGTTGAGGAAGCATTTGTCTATCCCAGGCTCAGAAACCCCCCATGGGCTCTTGTAAAGTGCAATTCTGGGGCTCGACCACAGGCCACTGAGGTACCTTTGCTCAGGTAGAACCAAAAATTTGTATTTCCAGTTTACCCCGTAACTGACCCAAACTGCAGCTATGCACACGAGGTGTCCCCAGAATGCAGCATGGGCCAGAGAGGGAACCCCTCAGAGATGCCATCATGACATCCCAGACAGGACAAGGAGGAATTCTGTCACATCGGAAAGACACCGTGGCACCCGAGTCCCTCACGCCTCTGCTGAGAGAGCATTAGCTCAGTGTCCACATGTGGGTCTGTGTGTGATGCACAGGTGGCCCCGGGCTGCTGTGCCACAGAGACTCCCCTCCTGGCGTGTACAGGGATGCCCCACACATTTATAGGTGCTTCCTGGATGCCTTGGCTAGTCCTGATCACCTGTCCATTGCAGAAGGCCACAGTCACCTCACCCCAATAACACTAGTGGCTGCAGGTCACGGGTCTCGCTTACAAGGGGCAGGAAGTGACCCCAAAGGGCCGGCCTGTTCTGATGCTTTGCCTTTTGTTACCAGATGCTTTCCTTTCACACAATGGTGCAGTGCCCAGACACGGGTGAGAGCTGCAAATACGCCCTAAAGCAAAAGGAGCAGGAGAGAGAAAGACAGACCTGGCTGCTGGCTGCTGGCTGCTGGCTGCTGCCTGCAGAGGGAGGGTGCCCTTACCCAGGAGGTCGTTCTGAGGAAGCCAGTCCACGATTTTCACATTTGCTGCCAGTTTGATGTCTCTGGGCCAGCGAGAAGGGCTGCACTTCCATATCACCCCTTGAGGCAGCTGTTCAAATGCACTGTTCATCTCCTTGAGCATCTGGGGTGGAAAATTGCTCACCACGGAGCCCAGGGCCACAAGGACAAAACCCGCATCTCCAAAGCTGGCAATGAACTTCTCATATTCCTGGGGACAGGAAAGACAATAAAGTTGCTGCCTGGCTGCCAATAAGAGTCACACTGTTTACAGAGCCCACTTTTCATGTGGGTTTCCCCGGTTCACGGTAAATCAAAGACTCCCCCTTCTACAGGTTACCATCTGCTGAAGCCCACTGGCCTGAAAGAGATTTTCTGAGCCTTGATTCATCAGGATCACAAAAATAGTATACCCTTTCTCTCCAGGCTTCATAATTTGATGCACTACATTTCAAATTCTCCTCTTATAGGTCAGAAGGGAAGATAGGACAGTTTTTATAGCACCCTCCTGAGGGCTGTATCACCAGCAGCCCTCCCCCTGCACAAGGGCTTGCCCCAGAGGAACCTGGGAGACAAGAGCAGGACCCCCACGTGGTCAGCATCTGGACCCCATCTACCTCGCTGGGGAGGCAGCCGAGCTATGCAGTGCTGGAGGGCAGTGAAAGAGAAAGACACGTGGTGCCTGTGTCACATGTACACAATGTAATCTCGAGTTCTCCCCAATCTTCTAAGAGTTTCCAGCTTGCCAATGGCAAACACCTATGTGGTCTTTGCCAGAGGCCAGCTGTGAAGTTCGAGGGCATTTGTGCTCCTCTCAACCTCCGCTCGACTCAATGTTCTCAGAGCGCACTTCAGAGAGGGTCTTTCTTCACCACACCCTACATTTCTCTGCTCCACAAGCTGCTCCTCACAGTGTGAAACTGCCCCTTCCCACTGCGGTGGCTGCTGTAGGGAAAGGCAAGCCCTGGTGAAAAAGACAGGGGTGCTCTCAGGAATGCATCCGAAGCTGCAACCCCACTCACAGCCTGGAGCATCACAGCCGCAGGAGCAGCGGGACCTTTGCCTCCCCGTAAAAGCCAAGCAGCTGGTGTCTGGTTTTTCTGCTCCTGTTCACCAGCCATGAAGAAGATGTAAGAACAGCAATGCTGACCGGTACCAGTTAGCCACACCCAACACGTGCCAAGCACTTCAAGGGAATCCTTAAAAACGTCTCACCCAGGCACCCCAACAGTCCCGAGCGCTGCGTTATTCCTCTTACACCCGCCGGCGCTGAGGCTCGGAGAAGATGAGTCACTTGATTGAGGGAATACAACAAGTAAATGGTAGAACCAGAATGCAGTTCAAGCTGTGTCTGACCCTGAAGTCCAAATTCTTCTCACTACCCAACAGCAAAATAGAGCAACATTTAGGGAGAACAAAGATTCTCCTCTACTGCGTTTCTCTTAGAATAGTCGTGGGCAGAATTCATAGTGAAAATAACTTAGTTTTTTCATTTATTTCAGGACACAGCACAGACTATGGAGAAAAGAGTAACAAATAATGACAGCCTCAGTCAGTCTTACATTCTCAAAGATCGAGTCTGCAGACAGGCAGTTTGGGTGTTGTTTAAAATGTCCGTCACCGACCCTGACTGCTGTGGCCCAGCCAGCAGGTTGAGCATTGCCCAGACCCAGTGCCCGGTTGGGTCGGTGCAAGAGGCAACCAAGATGTTTCTCTCCCTCTCTTTCTCCCTCCCTTTCCCTCTCTTAAAAAAATAAGTAAAAGCTCTTTAAAATATATATATATATAAATTACCAGGATCCATATCTGAAGATTCTGATTTAGTAGGTCTGGTGGGGTGAAGCCTGGAATTTATATTTTTAACAACAGTCCCAGGAGAAGCTGACAAAGATGAGCTAAGGACCACACCTGGAGGAAAGCTAACAGTGTGACTGCATGGCTCTGAAGCACCAGTGGGGAGGGTCCAGCTGGCTGGAGTCAGCGGGATTCCGGGCTCAGCCTGGGAGAGGCTGACAGTGCGGCAGCAGACAGAATTGACGAGGTGCCCGTGGCAGCCGCCAGGTCCCACACATTAATCACCTTGTGTCTGAGAAGCGGGAGCTGTTTGGTTGTTAGAAATATTTCTCCTCACGATAGCTCTGTCCCCAGTATCAGGCACAGCCCTCTCAAATGTTCCCCAGTATTCCTCTAAGTCAATGATTCTCCACCTCAACTAAAAATTAGAATCTTCTGGACGCCTTTAAAAAATTCCCAATGCTCCCGAGCTGGGTGACTCAGACGGTTGGAGCGTCACCCTGCACCCCAGAAGAGCCAGGCACACACCAGGCTGTGGGTTTGATCCCCCACCAGGGCAAGTACAGGAAGCAACAGATCCATCTTTCTTCCCCGCATCAGTGTTTCTGTCTCTCTCTCTCTTAAATCAGAGAGCACATCCGCAGGTGAAGCTTAAAAAATAAAACTTCCCAATGCCCAAGCTGCACTTCAGAGCAATTAAGTCAGTATTTCTGGAAGTGGGCCCTCAGCATTGGTAGTTTCATAAAAATCCCCAAGTGAGTCCAACAATTTGAGAACCCTGTGGTAAGCCCCAGCAGGCAGCCGTTGTAAGACATTTGTTGGCTGACTACAAACAAGAGGTTGTAGTGTGGGTTGGGTGTGGCTTTCTGGGGGCTGAAGTTCAGACGCTGGAACGAGCTCTGTATTTAGTAAAGCTACAGGGCTGGGGGAGAAGCAATAGTTAGAAGACAAAATGAGAGTTGGGTTTCTCACTAGCCCCACCAATTCATAACAGAAGTGACCCTTTAGTGAGCACGTATTAAGGACCTAAGCACTTGGGACTGTGTCTCGGAGAATCAAAAAGACAGAAGAACAACTGACCATTGAAAAAATATCATAGACCTCTACATTCATTCATGCACAAACAACTCAAGATGGATCATATGCCTAACTGTAAAATCTAAAACTGTGAAGCCTGTAGAAAAAGAAAGCACAGGAGAATATCCTCATCACCTAGAGATCAACAGAGATTTCTCGGATCACACAAGAAAAACATCGATAAACCAGGCTTCATGAACTATATCGGGCTGGCTAAAAAGTCTGTTTAGTTTTTTCCATAAAATAAAAAAATGCGGTTTTCATTTTTGCGAATAACTTTATTGATTTGGATATTTTGAGTATGTCAGCTCTCACTATTGGCTTCTAGTGGGCAGAGGCTGGGGGTGCTGCTAAACATCTTCCAATGCATAAGACAGCCCATGGCAAAGAATTATTTGGCCCAAATGTCAATAGCACCAAGAAACTTCACAAACCACTTTTGACACATTCACTCAGTCACAGCGCCTTCTCCACACACTGCACAAATCTTTGCGTATGTGTGTGTTTCAGTTACATTTTTACCTTTCTTGAAATAATAAAGCATAATATGCTGGAAAGGTTGTGTATTTTCTTCCATCTCCAATATTAAAATGGCTGCACAAAAATGGACCAGTTTTAATACGTTTTTTTAAAATGCAGGCTGATATGCCAGCTGTCACAATACAATCTAACAAAATTGTTTTGATTGGAGTTAAAGACAACCAGGTGCTACTAGAGTCATCGTAGGAAAAAAACTAAATGAACTAAATGGCCAACCCAACAAAAGCTTCTGTTCATCGAAGCACAACAGTAAGAAATTGAATGAACAATCTGCAGATTGAGAAAAGTATTCACAGTGTGAAAAGATCTTTATCCAGAACATATAAAGAACCTTCACAAATCTACAATCAACAGACAAACACCCTAACTAAAAATGGGCTAAAGATCAACAAACAATTCAGAAAGGAAAATTAAAAAATGACTATCAACAGATAGAGAACCGTTCAACAGAATCGACAGCACGTGAAATGAACATGGAGACTGGAGGGGCTGTTGCACCCTCACCAGAAGAACTAATGTAAAAAGACCGACTGCGACCGGTGTTTGATGTGGAATAACCGAAACTCTGGGGCGCTGCTTGGTGCCGCCCCAAAATTGTGCAATCACCTTGTACAACCATTTAGCACTGTCTTTCAAAGAGAAACCTACACTTCCATTATGTCTGAGTACTAGGGTTTACTTACTGGGGGTACTGGTTCAACAGGTCTGCTCATTAAACCTCCAATATAAACAGTGTTGGGAAGCAGGGGCCGGGCAAACTCCAAGGCAAAGTCAGAATTAACAAACCACAGTTCTGCTTTTCGTCGGAGATGAAATAACACTGGCCTAGAGTCTTCTGGAAAATGTTCTCTTATCAGGTCATCAAACTGGGCACTGATAGACCATTCTACCCAGGCAGAAATGAGGACCATCAGAGAGTTCTTCACTCGGCCCCAGAAATCCATGCGATCTGTCAGGAGGGACGAGAACACCGGGACGTAAGACACAGGCTCGGGCAGCCCAAAACTCAGGCCCCCGAACGTGACAGGAAGTATGGCCACCCAAGGGCGTCCAAGTTTCTCGGCAAGCAGGAAAGCACCACTGTCCGAGCCATCAATCACCACCAGGTCGAAGCTCGCATTTTTCAAGGCACCCATGATATCTGTGCTTCTCAACAAATGACTGCACTGCATTGCATGCAGCTTCATGAACTTCAGCAGGTTTGTAAGCAAGTCTCTGAAAAATAGAAGTGAGAGAGATTCAATATTAACGGAAGGGATGCAACGGAAAACCCCCGAAAGACTCTTGGAGCATGAGGAAAAGCCCCCCCGACCCCCACCCTGCAGCCATCTGCCCGCCTTGCTGCTCTCGCGGGAGAACTTTCTGCTCCAGACACTGGTGTTCTTCTGACCTCCAGATCCACCGTGGCTCTCCCCTGTTTTTGTCTTTGCTACAATTCTTTTGGATGCTTAGAACGACCCTGCTCTCTTCCCTCCTCCTTTCTTCTCCTCACCCCACCCGTATTTTGATGCCATTCTTGCTCCGGGGGACCTGACGAGTAACGGCCAGTGTCTCTGATCTATCTCTAAGAGCTGAAGGCTGAAGCGCACTTAGTATGCTCGGCTCTGTGTGAGCCTGGAGGATCAGCTGACTTGGTTTGCTCTCAAGTGCTCTCAAGTGTAGGACCTGCTTTCCTGGGGACGTGAGCACCCTGATGACAGGGTCCCATGAACTGAAGGGGAGGAACAGCGTCTCCCACGGGAAGAGCATTTTCCTCTAGAAGCTCTGTGCCAGGGACATCTGCCAGGCTCCCACTTTCAGCCCTTAGCTTCACACTTCACCAGCAGAAAACCCTCCCAAACGGTCTCTGTTGCCAGGGGCCCCTGTTAAAGGCCAGTCAATAAGAACTTGGTACTTTGCTCCATTTCCAAGGGCCTTTTCTGTGACACAGAGTCCTAAAACCCCACTGAGGATTAACTCCACTGGCAGCCTTTACTTGAGGTTTTCTTTTTTTTGAGGGAGGATTTATTGAATTTTCTCATAATAATGTTTAAACGTGTGCTACAATCATACAGAGTATCAACTAACAAGTGATATCCCATTTCCTATGCCCAGGAATTAGGCAGTCAATTCGTGAACTGAGTCGGCAGTCAGCCTTTTGCCAAAGTGAAGACCCAACACTTAGACCCCTGCCTTCTGTCCTTGGCGTGACATGAGGGAGGGGGGCAGAGACACGGCAGGTCTCTACTCTGACTGTTTCATTTCTGTGGAGCTTTACGAATATGTCTGTGTCTGCAGTGCACCAAAAATAATATACACAAGACATGCTGAAGGTGGAACGCAGACCTAAGTATTCCTTCCAAGCTCCTCAAGCGACTGCAAGGTGCAGACAGCACTGAGAATTCCTATCCTGGAGGGAGAGAGAGAGGAAACGAGCATCTGTCCTGACGTAAGAGGGGCGGGTGCACCATCATCCGCATACTTTGTAATGGCTCAACTATATTTAACGCTGGTTCAGAGGAAAGAGTAAGACGAAGTGAAATAGCGTTGGGACAAAAGTTGTTACAACTTTGGTGTCAGTAAAAACAAATCTTTTCTGCACGGATGGTGGCCAATGATGGTTGGGGCAGCGAGAGAAGCTTCTTTGGCTTCTCGGCAGCATGATGGGCGGACAGACGGCGTCTTCCTAAAGGACCTGACATTATGAGGGGAAAACAAAGGTGAGCAAATGCATAGTCAGCTTAGGCCAAGGAGTGAATTTGATAAAGGTGCTCTGATGGGGTCATTCAAAAAAACAACAAAAATTGAAATTAAAAAAAAAAAAAAACAGCTAGCTAAAGCCATAAAGAGAGTAGCCTAAGAAGCTTCTTGAATTCAACGCTCGAGTCAGGATCATTTTCCTAATTATATATGGGACAAATCAAAGGCTTCAGTAACTGCCAAAAGCTAGTCAAGAAAGATGCGACATATTTTGGTCTAGTATTTTAATAATTCTTGACCTGCAGATTGGATCTGCAGTGCCATACATGTGTCCTTGTGGCTACCATGTGCCACGTACTATGACAGGAAAACTTGGCCTTTGTCCTCACGGAGCTTACAGTGTAACAGAAAACGCACATGCTGAGCAAAGCGTTCCAAATAACAAGTTAAAAATTAATAAGTGTTCTCAGTACTTCAAAAGAAAGAACTAGGCATTGTGAATGTGTGGAAACCATCTACTTAGTCTAGCTGCCAATATGGTGGGGGTTTTTTAATTAAACTTCAAAAAAAAACATTCGAAGTAACACATGGGATAGTTTAGAGAAACTGAGGGCATGCAGGATAAATTTCTGGACACTAGCTCATGAAAATACAAACATTAACTTAACATGGGGAGAGAAAAGACTTGCAGAAATGCAGTGCTAGGCTGCGTGGGACACACTCTAAAAGTGTGTGTTCCCCACACACTCTGGTTGGAGAAGAGAAGAGAGGGAAGCATTGGGGTCAGTTGGGTTTTTTGTTGTTTATTTGTTTTTTTCAATTTTTTTCATTCTCTGCTCTATCTCTAACACCTACATTACCTGGCACACATTACATCTCCAATGAATACTTTTAATGAAAAAGACAAAGTACACAACGAAGTAGTAAGACAGTGGTATAGAGAAGTTTAGAGAAAAGGAGTAAGTAAAATGGAGGAGGTAGTACATAAAATGCCTCGACTGAGGAGCAGCATTTTTGAGCAGAAATGAAGGAGGAGCAAGGACATAATTAACACGGACAGGCATGGTTTTCCTTGCAATGCTTTCATAATTAAGATGAGTACTTTCTTCTTATTTTGAGCTTCAGATGAGTGGCATTTCTAGCGTTGAGCCTCATGACTCACTCTGTGTAAGGTGGAGAGCGAGTCCCAAAGTTCTGCATTGAATGAATTATAAATGGCCAGATTCAAATTCCGCAAAAATCAATCTCTGCAAGTGAGCTTATCATCAAAAAATTATGGAAGAGAAAGGGACAGAAGGAAGTGAAAGAGAGTAACCATGACTTTACCCAACAATGAAACGATGAGTTCCCCATCATTAGCCCTGAGATGGAGAGATTAAAAGCAACGTGAGGAGTTTGTTATTATTTTTTTAAATTGATGTTTAGGGTGACATTCCCCTCATCCCCAGTTCCTAAGGATAAATTTTACTCACTGGGGCTTGAAAGCTGAACGTGCTGGGAATGTTAGCCAGAGTGCCACATCCCCAAGACTATCTGAAATGACAGGTTCAGGGATGATTGAGATATTCCCATCCACCCATTCATTCATTCACCCATTCATAATTCTCAAATATAATGGCTGTATGTGTACTTAAAATAAAAAATGATTACCTTCCCTGCAAACCTTCATTTAAAAAGAAATCAACATATTTTTTGTATTCCTGATTATAGTCTTCAGGAGGAGACCAAACGACAACCTGGTATTTTTTCTCCACTTTAAAACCTAAGAAGACACAGAAGAGAAAAATTGATTAAATGTCACACACCTATAGATATCAAAAGGAATGTCAAAACTCAATTTAGTCCTTTCCCTTATTTCTCAGAAAATTTCCTCTCTAAAAGATCTTTATTGCAATATAATTCAAATATCCTAAGTTCACCCTTGAAAAGTGTACAATTTAGTGGGTTTTAGTAAGTCTGCAGGCTTGTGCAACTATCACCACAATCAATTTTAGAACATTTCTTATCCTCAAGAGAAATCTCACGCCCTAGCTAGCTCAGCCGGTTAGGGCGTCATCCCAATACACCCAGGGTTTGGTTTGACCCCTGGCCAGGGCACAAACAAGAATCAACCAGTAAATGCATAAATAAGTGGAACAACAAAGTGATGTTTCTCTCTCTCTGTGTGTCTCTTTTTCTCTAAAATCAATAATAATAAAGAAGAAAACCTCAGACTTATAAGCAATTGCTCTCATTGTTCTCATACTTTCATTTAGTTCTTTAGTTGCAACTTTCTGTAGTTCCTTAAGTAGTTTTATAATCACTGATTTAAAGTCTTTGTTTAGTAAATACATTGCCTGGGCTTCCTCGTGAACCGTTTCTGTTCCCTGCTTTCTGTTGACATATTTTTCTTGTTTCTTTGTATTGTGCGTCTCATTGTTTTTTGTTGTTGTTGAAAGTGAACATTCTGAACAGTACATTGTGGCAACTCTGGAAACCCGATTCCCCCCCCCCCATCCCCAGGGTATTGTTGCTGTGCTTCCTTACTGTTGTAGCTATTGCCATTTAGTGAGTTTCCTGAACTAATTCTGTAAAATCTATTTTTCTTGTCCTGTTAGGTCCTGAGAGTCTGTGATCAATTCTTCATCTCACACTTCCACTGAGATTTCCCCAAATGCCTTGCAGCTAAGTAATTGCTTTCCCTTTTTATTTGTTTAGTCGTGTTTGTTTCATTTTGTTTCTGGGCCTACTGGTCCATCTCCCAATTCCCCCCAATATTCTCTTAATGCAATTTTCAATAAGGTCAATTTATTGAATAATTTTTTCCCCCGGAGATGCTCCTCCTGCTTCCTTTCATTGATCCAACCTTGACCAGCCATTGACCGGCCATTGACCCGCCATTGCCCGGCCAACGGCATAGCTGACATTTTACAGCAAATCTGCTGAACTTTTGTTGCATCAAGTCTGTTCTCTGCCACTTTGTCTTCTCCTTCCTTGGTTAGCCTGTCATTGCGGTCAGACTTAACCCTGTAGTTACTTCTACTTCTTGAGAGGTTTTCATTTATATGGTAAGCAAAGATTTTGAGACTATTTTATTGTAAAATCTTGCTGATTTCCTGTGTGCAATGCCAGTGCTAAGAAGCTTGATGTCATTTTTTAGTCTTATTCATCACTGGAGTATATGAAAAGTTTTAGGATGCTTTTTATTAGTCATTGGTACTCTGAAATTGCACCATGATTTGCCTTGCCGTGGGTCATTTTTTTATTCCTTGCATGAGGCGCTAAGTGGGACTTTTCGGTATGGAGACTTGTGTATATTGGTTCTGAAAATGTTTCCTGCGTCAGGTTTTTAATCAGTGTCCACTGTGATCTCGCTGCATTCTTTTCCTGAGATTCTCAGCATTCTCAACCATCTTGATCCAATCCTCGTAAACTAGAGGCAAGGTTTCAAGCAGCATGAACAAAGTGGCATTTCAATTATGGGACTGTGTATGGAGCGTTTGCCTGGAGAGGTGAAGATGCAGGTGCGGGGTGAGAGGAAGAGGCACACCGAGGCCAAGGGGCAAAGCCAAAGAGCACTTCAAACTCTTTTGCTGAAGTCAGGGTGGAAGATGGGCCTTTCAGTAACCATGCACCAACAAACATATCCTTTTTTATTATAATAGTTCACAGGACTCAAATAAAGTTTGGCAGAAAATTTAACATAGGCAAGGCACTCCTATCTTATCATCTACGGAAGGAGAGTCCAAACGCGACAGTCCAGTCCAGCAACTGTTAGTCACTGGTAGCCACTGAGCACTTGCAATGTGGCCAGTATAGACTGTAAAATACACATCAGATTCCAAAGACTTCATGCAAACAAATGTAAAAGATCTCATTAATGGTTTTTACATTCTTTATATGTTGAAATGGTATTTTGGATATACTGGGTTAAATAAAATATCTTATTAAAATTAGTTTGACTTGTTTCTTTTAATTTTTTTAAAATCTGGCTTCTGGAATTCTAACAGTTATATTATGGGGCTTGTATCTGTGGCTCTCGTTATATTTCAATTAGACAGTACTGGTCCAAAGTGATGATACCTGGTTCTGGCTGGTGTGGCTCGGTGGATTGAGTGCCAGCCTGAGAACCAAAGGGTCACCGGTTCGGTTCTTCATCAGGGCACCTGCTTGGGTTGCAGGCCAGGTCCCTAGGCGGGGAGGGGTGTGAGAAGCAACCACACATTGCTCTCCCTCTTTCCCTCCCTCCTTTTCTAGCTCTCTAAAAATAAGTAAATGGGGGGCGGGGAATAGAAGCTATGATACCTGATGTGAAACTCAGTTCACTAGATTGCAGAAAGGTCACGTCATGCCCATGATCTTGAAGAGTCTGAGACACCCGGTCCATCAGGAGATAATGGCTCCCCCCTAGGAGTAAGGCGTCAGCGTTGTGAGGGGCATAGAGAGAAAAGCCAGGATGGGGGATCAGGATGGGGCAGCTTCCGAATAAGGCCTGGTGGGATGGTGAACAAAGCTTCATTCTGCTCCTCCGCTCCTGCTTGGACCCTCCGAGCCCTTGCTGACTGACTTCTGGCTCTCTGAGCCTTGCCTCCAACAACTATCTACACAGTTTCCCTGTCCTGTGACCCAGGGGCTCTGCGTCAATGCGACAAGCTTTGGTGGGCATAGAGATTAAGGCATCCCCCTCCCAGGAAATAGATGACACTGTAACAAGGGCCATGTCTCCCAATCGTGCACCACACAGGATAGCACGCAGGTGGCCTCTCACGGCAGGCGGCAAATCAGGGCTACTGTTGAGATCCTCCTCCAGGGAACTCTTTGCCACGGGGAAAACCGGAAAATGGCCAAAAAGTGAAACAAGGAAGCCACCGTGCAGAGACCCAGGTGGAACTAGCAAGTTCCCTGTAGTGTGAATACTTTCGGCAGGAGGCACTTGTTTGGGGCCTCAGCGTGGTTCCCCTTGGAAGTCAGACATCTCTGGATACCTGGAGCCCACCGTCCAGACCCCCTTAAGTCTGCGGGCCTGGGTTGCATGAGGGAATAAGGAGAGACCTACAGGACAGGTACGTCCTGTAGTCGAAGTCCTTAGTCCTAGGACTTCGGCTCAGGCAGGCTGCCCCTTCTCCCTGGCCTGTTCTCAGCTTCAGGGAAGTCCTGGTGCTTTCCCTCGGGGCAGCTTTCTTGCAGCCAGGACCGGACAGGTCCCAGAGAGCAGGGTCCCTCTCTGTCCAGTAGCCCAGGAGCGAGCTCCGTGACGCCTCCGCTCACTCACCGAACAAGGACAGCGTCAGGATTTTGGCACCTTCCAGGAGCGGCAGCCAGGACAGCAGGCAGAGCAGAAGCCATACGGGCTGCCCAGCCATTCCGACTTGCCTTGCCGCGCCGAGCCACAGCCTGTGTGCCCCGGGGCCCCGCACGGCGATCACCGCACACGCCGGGACCAAAGAGCACAGGGATCAGAGCCAGGGTGTGTGGCCAGGCTTCCCTACCACCCGCCCCTCCTCTTCTCGCCCCAGGTTCCTGCTCTGCTGGCTTATCACTTGGATCCTGCCAAGAAATCCCGGACTGGGCTGCATCTGTGAAAACCACGTGGGAGAAACTCCCTTCCTGGAGGCGGGCAGGTGACAGCACGAGCAGCGCCAGCTCTTTTGCAAGCCCAGTCCACCCTCGGGTTTTCCACGTCCCCTCCTCTGGGCCTTTCTCCCGACTTCTGAGTGCCCCGTCGCGCACCCTTCTTACTCATTCTCATAGCGTCACCCACCGAATCTCCAACCCCGCCCCTGCGCCGCAGGGAGAGCCCTAGAGGGGGCGACGCTTAAGGAGGCACCACCATTGCTACGGATAACCAGCAGCTGCGCAACTCGCTGCGGGCCGAGGACCGACAGCAGACCCCTGCCTTCGTCTACCGGGTCAGCACAGATTCAGTGAGCACCTGTCGCCGGGCAGGCACGGGCGTTCTGCCTGCTCGAGGAGCAGAGAGATAGATATTATCAGCATGTATTAAAAAATTACCCAGGTGAAGACCCAAAACATTGCCCTTACTAGCCTCTGAGTGATACCACTGACCGAAAAAGTACTGTAAATCACTTCACGCGCCTTTTGTAGTTTGACCAGTTATGAATGCATTTCTAAACAATAACATTTAGTTTGGGGCTGTTTCTGTTCTTTTGCAGTTTTGAATAAATTGGATTTGTAAAAGATCTTTCCATCCGTCCTCTATTTGAAGCTATATCCTGTTATTTTTGCTGTTATTTTAGTGATCACCAAATGATAGAATGCATCCTTAAAAAAGTCCAGTTGATACAGGGTGCAGCCAAGAAGGGGGCCCTAAAAAAGGGATTTGGAATGGGGTCCAGAACTCAAAGTGTCTAGGAAATACTGGAGAGACATATAAGATGTCCCCACCCCTTCCCCAACAGGTGTGAGTAGGGGGAAGGGACACATGGAGCAGGAACATGCAGGGCTGTTTTGTACAGCCACAGCCTTGCAGCTAATCCATGACATGGTCATTTAACATATCTATAGCCTTTGGCAGGTCACTTGAATATGTTAAATAGCTGTGGCCATGCTTGGAGCCAGGGGCATGGAAGTCACTTCCCTCCAAGATGTAACTGGGGGGCAGGTCCCCTGAGTTACAGCACCTGTGTGGGAGCTTAGAGAAGATTAGCTCCAGGACATGGGGCCATACCTGCCCAGACTCACAATGGCAGCTCAGTAAACTTGGAATAATATAGGAATGCTGGCAGGTGTAACTGATTGTGGGAGGAGTCAGAAATAGGGGTACAGAGGAAGATGGGCACGGGGATTGAAACCCAGGCACAGCAGCCATTGGGGGGAGAAACACGCGGCTTTGACAAAGTGAGGACCCTCTTGGCTCTGGTGGAAGAATGGAGACCTCGAGGTTTGGCCAGAGTGCAGACCCCTGCAGCTCTGGTAGAAGAGGCCCAGGCAGCTTTGGGTGCGCCCTTTGGACAGGTGGCCTGGGAAGCAGGAGAGACTTTGCCTGGAAAAATGGGTAAAAGAACTCTTGCCAGCAGACTGTGAGAAGGTGCCACATGACTTTGGATTAATTAGAGATCCTGCTTGGACGGTGACACAGCTAAGGGTGACAGCAGCCTGGAAACACGGATGTGTGCTGTTTCCTGAGTTACGGTACCCTGAATTAGGGCAGGGGGAGAAGGGAGAGCTATGTGTGTCTGTGGGTATCTTAAAGGACTTTGATATTTTAATGAAGACATTAGGTCACCACTTAAGTCCATATAACATTAAATAAACATTTCCTTTTTCTTCCCCACAAATCTCTGGCATTGAGAGATGTCTTTCTGATTGGTAGCGGGCAATCGAGCCCAGTAGGTGGTCCAGACAGTATTAGGATACCATCTTCCGGTGTCCAGGCCCCTGTGTGTCTGTTTTGTAACACAGTCATATCTCTCCTCCTTCTGGGTATCACCATGACCTTAAAACCCTGCAACGCAGCTTCCTCCATTCCTTACATGCTAAGTTATATAATTTAATTCTGTTTATTTTAACTTCGATATGAAATGACATGGACATATAACAAAGCACACACAAAAGCACATCCGGCTCAGCAATTCAATACAAAGTGAACTCCGCTAAACCACCGCCCAAGACGGAGAACACAGGCAGTGATCCAGAAGCTTCTCTGGTGCTCCATCCTGGTCACTACGCCCTTCCTCCTCCCCAAAGGTAGGCGGTAGCTTAATATGTGTGGAAGTATCTTCCATAATTTTTTTGTTTTACTCCAGTGCATTCATTTTTTTTAACTCTACAATTCAGTTTTGGCTGGTTTTGAACTTTATCTAAGTACAATCACACAAAATTCTTTTTTATGCCTGGCTTTTCTTGATCCACATTTTATGAGTTTCAGCTGTTCTGTTGCATAGCTGTAATTAATTCATTTTCATGTTGGTGTTTATGCGTTTAGCACGTGGAATGAATAAATCCATTCTGCGGATTGAACTGTTCATGGTTGAAGCTATTATGACTAATGCTGCCATGTACATTCTTGTACATGCCTCATGGTTCACATAAACATACATTTTTGTGTGATGTACATACTCATTCCTAAGTCTAAGGTCACTTTGATTTCTCCTACATTACCTTCTCAAAGTTTCCTAGTTTCGTGTTAAAGTGTTAGGTTTGTGGTCCTTTTTTAAAACCCCCAGCCAAGGTCATGCTTCTTTGCCTCCCAAGGCAAAGAATTGACTGCAAAATTGACTGCCTCCTGCACCTGGACCAGGGATCAAACCCACAACCTAGGTACGTTCCCTGACAGGGGACTTGAACCCGCAAACTTTTGGTGTATAGGATGATGCTCCAACTAACTGAATCCCCTGGCTGGGGCCGTTTATGATCCATTTTGAGTTGATTTTTGTGAACGTTTTAAAGTCAGTGTGTAGCCTCACTTTTTGTATGTGGTTGTCTGTTGTTCCAGAATCACATGTCAAAAAGGCTCCTTTTTCCGTCGAATTGCCTTTATTCCTTTGTTGAAGATCAATTGACTATGTCTACGTGGAAATATTTCCGGGCTGTGTGTTTCATTCCATTGAACATTTGTCTATTTTTTCCACCAATCCCACAATGTCCTTATTACTATAGCTTTATATTGAGTCTTGAAGTTGGGTAGTGTCAGCCCTCTGATTTTGTTCTTTGCCTTTAGTTATCACGTTGGCTCTTCTGGGTTTTTGACCTCCCCAGGTAAACTTTAGAATTGGTTTGTCAATATCTACTAAGTAACTTTGGGGATTACACTGAATCTAGAGATCAAGTTTGGAAGAGCTTGACATCTACGAGGTCTGTACTGAAAAAGTCCAGCCATTGTTAACATAATGAGAACGGTTTGCCTGACATCAATGCAGCCTGACAGCCAAGGAGAGTGGACTGGAATGCACATGTGTGAACAATGACAACTTCTCTGTACTAGTCAGTGGGGGCAGTAGATGAAATTGAATGAGCATGTGCACTGTGTGGCCACTGCATTCAAAATGGCTGAGTAATGAATCAGCATCAAATTTTGTGTCAGGCTTGAACATTCGTTGGCAGAAACTATTTGGATGATTCAGAAGGCCACAGCTATGGGCAACAGGTGATTGGCAGCTTCATCACAACATGCCCACTCACACATCACATCTTGTGCAGTTTTTTGGTGAAACATCAAATCACCCAGGTGACTCAGCCCCCCTACAGCCCAGATTTGATACTCTGTGTCTTCTGGCTTTTACCAAAACTAAAATCATCTTTGAAAGGGAAGAGATTTCAGCCTGTTGATGAGATTCAGGAAAATACAATAGGGCAGCTGATGGCAATTGGGAGAATTGTGAGGTCCCAGGGTGCCTACTTTGAAGAGGACTGAGGTATTGCTGTCCTATATTCAATGTTTCTTGTATCTCTGTCAATAAATGTCTCTATTTTTCATAGTACATGCCTGGGTACTTCCTGGACAGACCTTGTATTTTTTCCGTGCAAAACAAATGAAATTTATTTATTTATTTATTTATTTTTTTGTTTTTAACTTTTTTTAAATTTTTTTTAATTTAACTTTTGTTCAAGTACAGTTTTCTTTCTTGTATTCCCAGCCCTGCACCCCACCAGTGCTCCCCACCTCCCTCCCATCTCCGCCCCCCGTCTTAGTTATTGTCCATGTGTCCTTCATACTTATTCATGTGAGTCCATCCCCTTTTACTCTGTGCTTCTCTCCCCTCTACCCTCTGGACCCTGTCAGCACGTTCTGTATTTCAGTGTCTTTGGTTACATTTTGCTTGCTTGTTTGTTTTGTTGTTTACATTCCTGTTAAAGGTGATATCATATGGTATTTGTCTTTCACTGCCTGGCTTATTTCGCTCAGCATAATGCTTTCCAGTTCCATCCATGATTTGCAAAGGGTAGGAGCTCCTTCTTCCTTTCTGCAGCATAGAATTCCATTGTGTAAATGTACCATAGTTTTTTGATCCAGTCATTTACCGATGGGCATCTAGGTTGCTTCCAACTCTTGGCTATCGTAAATTGTGCTGCTATGAACATCGGGGTGCATAGGTTCTTTTGGATTGGTGTTTCAGGGTTCTTAGGATATACTCCCAAGAGTGGAATTGCTGGGTCAAAAGGTACGTTCATTTTTAGTTTTCTTAGAAAATTCCATACTGTTTTCCATAGTGGTTGTACCAGTCTGCAATCCCACCAACAGTGAACTAGGGTCCCCTTTTCCCCACAACCTCTCCAGCACTTGTTGTTTGTTTCTTTGTTTATGATAGCCATTCTGACTGGTGTTAAGTGGTATCTCATTGTGGTTTTAATTTGCATCTCTCTGATAGCTAGCGATATCGAGCATCTTTTCATGTGTCTCTGGATCCTCTGTATGTCCTCCTTGGAGAAATGTCTGTTCAAGTCCTCTGCCCATTTTTTCATCGGGTTGCTTGTCTTCTTTGAGTAGAGTCGAGTGAGTTCTTTGTATATTTTGAAGATTAAACCTTTGTCTGAGGTATCATTGGCAAATGTGTTTTCCCAAACAGTTGCTTCTCTTTGTATCTTGATACTGTTTTCCTTAGCCATGCAGAAGCTTTTAATTTTGATGAGATCCCATTTGTGTATTCTTTCCTTTATATTCCTTGCTCTAGGGGACGTATCAGTAAAAATATTGCTGCGTGGAATGTCTGAGATTTTCCTGCCAATGCTCTCCTCTAGGACTTTAATGGTTTCCCGGCTTATATTTAAGTCTTTTATCCACCTTGAATTTATTTTGGTGTATGGTGTAAGTTGGTGCTCGAGTTTCATTTTTTTGCATGTGGCTGTCCAGGTTTCCCAACACCATTTGTTGAAGAGGCTATCTTTACTCCATTTTATGTTACTGCCCCCTTTGTCGAATATTAATTGACTGTAGAGGTTTGGGTTTATCTCTGGGCTCTCTGTTCTATTCCATTGGTCTATGTGCCTATTTTTATGCCAGTACCAGGCTGTTTTGATTACAGTGGCCTTGTAGTACAGTTTGATATCAGGTATTGTAATCCTTCCTACTTTGCTCTTCTTTCTCAAAATTGCAGCTGCTATTCGTGGTCTTTTGTAGTTCCATATAAATTTTTGAAGTGTTTGTTCTATGTCTGTGAAATATGCCATCGGCACTTTAATAGGTATTGCATTAAATCTGTAAATTGCTTTGGGTAGTATGGACATTTTGATGATGTTAATTCTTCCAATGCATGAACACGGTATAAAAACAAATCAAGTAGAAGTGAAAACACACAAAAAAGCAAAAGAAAATTAACAGAACCCCAAATGTCAAGGCAGTTATGAAGAGAACTTTGAAGGTGCATCTTGGAAACTAAAGGTCAAAGGTTTTTGTTGTTAACTGGCAAGAAATAAGTACTTTTCTACTGAGTGTCCGTATGAACACAGTTTCAAAACAAAATCCAAAATGGAATAAACATACCCCTTACAATAAGGGGTATGAGAAACACAATGCTCGAGTGTTTGTTATTGAAAAATAGTGCAATTGTATTCATTTGAACTCCGTCAAATGCTCTTGGAAACTGGAGAAACAATTGTGAACAATGGTATCCAATGCGCAGGCCACCAGGCATGCAGTCCATGCACAGGAATTTGGGGGGTCAGAGCAGCAACACATCCAGGCGGGACTGATGCTTAGGTCTGACCGGGAAATGCACAGCGTTTCCCTGAAGCCCGGTGGTCTGTTTCCACCGGTGCCTGGGCTTGGGGTCCATGTTCACAGCCCCACTGGAGGGCTGGGCCTGCCTCGGGAAGGCTGCACCGGGCATGAGGCCCCCTTCCCTGGGGATGGACCCCATCAGACGGGCCTCTGGGCACCTCCGGCACCCCTGGGTGGAGCCCAGGGCTAGATGAGGAGGTGGCAGTGGGGCCTGCTTTGGGAAGCAACTTCACGTCAGCTGAAGCAGAAATCGGTGTTGAAGAGATTGTGAAAATGTGCACTCGGAACCCAAGAACTGACGACTCGATGATACGGAATCTCCCTACCCATGAACATGGACCCTCTCTCCATTTACGCAGTTCTGCCATTCCTTTCAGCAGTGGTGTTCTTTTCCTCATGTACAGCTGACATATTTTTTTGTTAAATGTAGACTCAAGTTTTTCATTTTGGGGGTGCTAATGTAAATGGTATTGTTTTTAATTTCAAATTCCACTTGCCCATTGCCAGTATATGGGAAAAGGGACGGATTTTTGCATATTAACCTTGAATCCCACAAACTTGCTATAATCACTTACTGGTTCTAGTATTTTTCTTGTAATTTCTTTTGGATTTTCTACATAGACAGTTATGTCATCTGCAAGCAGACAGTCCTTTTCTTGTCTTACTGCAGTAGCTAATGTTAATGGTGGTGTTTTTTACTTCAAATTTCAGTTGTTCTTTTTGATATATAGAAAAACAGCTCTGTTTTCTTGCTCGCCTGACTGGGGTTCCATCAATTTTATAGTTTCAAACAACTACCTTTTGTTTTTGCTGATTTTTCTTGTTTTCAATTTCAGTGATTTCTGCTCTAGTTTTTATTACAATTCCTTATTTTAGTGACAAACAGATAAAGTAATATGGAATCGAAAGTACATCTTAAAACATTTATTTTTATAATATCTGTTAATAAATTTGTAAGGAACAAAGAATGATTTAGTCTGTTTAACAGAATTTGATCTTAAAGAAAGTATGATGCAAAACACATAAATAATGAGAAAAATTATTAGTAATTTGTAGAAATGTACTTTATTTCATGCAAAGCTACATAATTTTCTATATTTTAACAGCAAATCAAACATTTCAAAAAATGTATTACATCACAATAAGTTAAAATACTACAGAGCAATTGCAAGTCCATGAGTTTGTCAAAACCAAACTGAGAGAACATTATGCACAGATAAGGCCAAAGATGCTAATTTACTTATAGATAGCACTTTGCAGCTCTTTTCAGTATTTGAAAATGTAGTGAAAATCTGCAGAGAAAAATAGTTAAATCCACAACCACTGATCAGATATACATATCAGGTAGCAATGGCTGACTGAAGATAAATTTGGCATCATGCACCACAAACATAATAAACATTTTGGAAAATTATGATCAGATACACATTGAAAAAGACTTATCTTTTATTTCAACTAATCCACTGAATTAGATAAGTTGCACATACTTTATTAATGCAACACAGAAATTAGGCGTTTATTATACTTTGCTTGGGTACTGATATATATAAAAAGATACTGAACAGATACAGGAGTATTTCAAATTCATACCGGACTACTGAACTTTAGAATATTGCCCTAAGGAAATAGGTTCTGGGCAGAATTTATTTGAGAAAGATTTTTTTCAGACTACCTAAAAGCAATACTATAATTAGTTACTTATAAAACATTTTATAAAAATTAAATACTACGAAGTAACAATATCAATATCAGAACTCTTTCAATGCTATAATTTATAAATATATATTAGATTACAGTAATTTAAAAGACAGATCCACATGTTCTCTACCTTCTAAAATGAGAAAAATTCTTCAATCTTGTTTTCAAAATATGGACAAAAACAAATCCATTGGATTACTTTTAAAAAATAAATACACAGTCTCTCCCCCACAACTCTGCATACTAAGAAGGGAAGATGCTAGCCAACTTTCTTTTGAGGAATACAGCACTAAGCAGCTAGGTTGATAAGACTGACATGAGCAGTATCAACTCGAAATGGTGTATAGTCAGATGAATACATTTTGACTTTACCCTATATGTCTGCCACAGTAAGCCACTCTTTCTATTTTTTTGTACTAAGTATAGTAAGATTTCTTTTTGCAAAAATAATCTGAGATCAAAATAACCACATAAGAGATTTTCAGAGGAAAAGAGCAAATTTTCCCCTAAGAGTATATTAAAAACAAATGTCTCTCGGGATATCAATGAGAAAAGGAGTGTGTCATTATTCTTGCATTATTAACAAGCTTAAAATTACAATAAGGCTTCCATCAACCTCAATGGACAGGTCTTTCAAAAATGAGAATAAAATTTTAGGAAAATCAGGCTGAGCGGGAAAGACTTTATCGGTGAGAGCAAGTCCCCACTGCAGTGGGTGGGGTCAGGGACAGAGCAGGGCTAGCGTAGGCTCCGATGGGGGAGGTGGGGGAGGTGACGCACAGGGCCGGTCCCCCTGTAAAGCAGGAAAAAGTCAGCCTTGGACAGAAGGACCCACTACAGAGGAACTCCTATTTTAGAAGGCCTCCTCCAACCCTCTCACACTGTTTCAACCTCTCCTAATAAAAATTTTAACAACAATGTTATATTTATGAACCCCCTCCTTAAAAAAATGTCAAGGGCTTTTTTTTTTTAATCCTCACCTGAGGACATTTTTTTTTTCCATTCCTTTTAGAAAGGAAGGGAGAGAGAGAAATGTCGACAGGAGATGGAAAGACCAATTTGTTGCCTCCCATAAGTGCCTGAACCAGGGATTGAACCTGCAACGTATGTACCCTGACCAGGAAGCGAACCTGCAACCTTTTGGGTTATAGGATAATGCTCCAACCAGCTGGGCCACTCAAGCCAGAGCAGTCTCAATATTTTAAACATTTTTTGTTGTTTTGTTTTTTTAACAATCACTGCTTTTGGAAATCCATTTTTAGGCTAGAATTACACTGAGAATCATTTGTTTCACTGAAGTGCCCTCCTTAGCAATTGACAAGACTACACACGGGTGCACAGACCACGCTGACTAACTAAACCTGTTCCACTACTTCAGGTGCGAAACTGCCATTTCAGCAGTGGGATCTGGAGTCAAAATTAGTTGCTTTGAGTGTACTGATGACTATCAAAAACAACTGTTACACAAAACAACAGAATAACGGGAAAATACAATAAAGATTAAATAAAAAATAAACAATAGAAAACAAATCTGCCAAGACCTGAAAAGTCATGCTCTAAAGAGAGGCTTTGTAAAGAAAGGGAAGTATAAGCAGAATGAGAAAGGGAAGAAAAGAAAGATACACCTTTAAGCCTATTTTCTTACATTTAGAATTTAATCCAGTCCAATCCAATACACTTTGGAGATTCAAGTATGTTAAGAGTTTTCAAGAACAAGGTTTGCCTCTTAGTGTCAATATATTTATCCTTGTGATTTTCAGGCTTAGTCCATTCAAATCTCAAATATAAAACACAACTGAATGGTATGTATTAATTACAGAGCGTGTATTTTTTCATTTAAAATGGCAACCAACATACCATCAAGAACATTCCCTAAGCCTATTAAAGTTATAAAAAAGTGAGGTTTGCTATTGTACATAAATGAAATTCCTCCATTAATATGCTAAAATACACTTAATAAAACGCACATTGCCCTGGCTGGTGTAGCTCAGTGGATTGAGCGCGGGCCTGCAAACCAAAGGATCGCAGTTCGATTCCCAGTCAGGGCACATGCCTGGGTTGCAAGCCAGTTCCCAGCAGGGGACCCACAAGAGGCAACCGTACATTGACATTTCTCTCCCTCTCTCCTTCCCTTCCCCTCTACAGATAAATAAATAAAATCTTTACAAAAAAAGAAAACACACATTGCCTTTCCCATTCACAATGAATTTCATTTGGGTACATAAATGGCATAAATTTAAGAACTGATCATCTAATCAAACAGTAGAGCCCCCAAAAAATCAACTGGCAGCATTTCTTTTTGAAGGTTTGGAGTGTCAAGTTGTCTGACCTGTTTTTCATAAATACAGAACCACTGGGTGTTTCACTTTAGCTCGTGTGAAATGAGGGCCTCTTGTGTGATGAAATTATTCTGACACCCTTATATTCATTTGGTAAGAGAATAAATTCTAATAATTAGGTTTATACCTTATTTCTCATTTTAATAATGATTTTTACAAAACTGCTGTATTGATAATAATAGATTTTTTTAAAGATTTTATTTAGTTAGTTTTAGAGAAGGGAAGGGAGAGAGAGAGAGAGGGAGGGAAACATCAGTGTGTGGTTGCCTCTCACATGCCCCCTACTGGGGACCTGATCCACAACTCAGGCTGTGCCCTGACTGGGGACAGAACCAGCAACCCTTTGGTTTGCAGGCTGGCACTCCATCCACTGAGCTACACCAACCAGGGCAATAAAGGATTATTGAGGGAGTAACAAAAACAATTTGCAACTTACCAGTGATTTATGACATACATTATGAATCATTACTTTCAGCAATGATTATTTTGAATTACTGGCTTCCTGAATATCCTTATGTAACAATTATAGAAAAATAATATACAAAATTTAATCAGATTATTATTATGTAAGAAAGACATAAAAAGGTAATTGCCAAAAGTAATACTTCAAGGGATGTACGTTGCATGTACAGTGTGTTATTTTAGTAGTGATGTTTTGCAGTAGATTTTATTACATTTTAATAAGCTCTTCAGGAAGAAATCTTTTGTTTACTGTTTTTTACACCAGTGGCTTAATAAATATTAACTTAGTTCCCTAGCAATAAACTCTTGGTTTTCAGTGATTAAATTGCTGCCTTCTGAACTCAAATTTATCTAGCCAGGTTACTTTCCAAAATGATCGTATATAAGATCCAGCAAGATAAATTCTGCTAATAAAGTTGACTACTCTGGGTCATTTAACCAAAATCATTTGGGAAGTAACTCAGAAGTCATAAAGTGATCTTCTGTTCATGGAGTATAATACTTCAATTATTATAATCATAAAAATGTAATACTAAAAGAAAGTAGTACATTTCCTAACACTTTCCTATCAGTTTGTCTTAGAGCATTGTAAGTTATAAAAGCAACTGAATCATTTCTTCTCTTTTTCTACTTCAGCTTCTACAATAGCATCTGATTTTTATGACAAAACCTGATGAGAAACATTTTACTTGAGGGAAATATTCCAAAGACTAAATAATAAAATACTACTTTCACAGGACTTTTGGTGAATTGTCCCAGAAGAGTTTTTGCTTTGGGGACTCGTCAGATTCCCTACAATGACAAGAATCCGGATCCCTCCGTGGGCGACCATTTCCCCATTCCACACCTTCGAGTACCAGTGGGCAAATGGGACTGCTAACGACTGAGTTTGTTTTCGTTTTCAGCTCCACCACATAAACCTCAGCTCAATGCCCTCACAATAGGCCTGTGAGGTAGATCAGGAGGTAAATAGCGAGTTCCATCTTCATTTTGCAAATGAAGAAATCGAGGCACTGATAGGTTACGTGATTTGCCCAAGGTATTCAGAGATCAGTCACGAAATTACAGACAGCACTGAATTCTCTCTGCTCCTGGTGGGCTGCCCTCTACCCACCCATCACGATGTAAGGCTGTGTGTGTGTGTGACCGCAAATGGAGACTTTATGTGGCCTTTGATTGACAGTAAAACCTATCCACTGATAATTATTTTAAAAGGGAGCTAATTTTAAAAAATTTGAAGAAAATTAGATAACTAGAATACACCATTCCTTTAGTATCTGTCTGCGTCTTTAAACATTTATATGATAACACTAAGGATAAAAATAAAAATGAAAAAGTATGACTCAGGGAAAGACTATTTTTAAGAAACATGTAATCGTACTGTGAGAGTGACTATGTAATTCGTTTCAGGCCAGACCACTCGGGAGTGACGGTGAGCACATGAAGGTTACCGGGGCGGCAGGGCTGCAGCAGAGACCGTCCCGGGCACAGCCACCTCGGGTGAGCCCACAGCGTGGGGCCGCTGAGACTTGACACCACATCAGGGACACAAAAACTCTGCCAGTGGGTTTTGCCTGACTATGTTCACTGTATAATGTGCTGATTTAAAATATAATTCCTAACAGCTCTGACTGAAACACAGAGGTTAAAAAAATCAATTCAAAATAATAAGCACGTTTAACCAACAAGGTATTACACACTTACGTTCCAATACAGAGGCACACCTCACTTCACTGTGCTTCGCTTTATCTGCCCCCATAGATGTTACTGTTTTCAGAAATCGAAGGCAATACCCTCCATCAGCAAAGAGATGAGAGCTCACTTTACTGTAAGACTCACTTCACTGCTGTGGTTCGGGACCGAATGCATGATATCCCTAAGGTCTGCCTGTAGTTTTCTGTTTTCTACAAACCACAATTAAAGTGTTGGTATTAACGGAAAATGGATTTGCTTTTTACCTTTGAGTAACTAAATGCTATTTTTCAAAAAGCCTAAACAGGCACCTTCAAAATTAGAGAATTCTGGGAGAATCTTTGGTTATTAAAAAAAAATCCTACTATTTACAATTAATATGTAGGGTTCTCCCTAGATGGAATAATCAAAACAAATCAACACGCTAATGATAAAGATGGACTGAAAATCCTTGCAAAGCAATACCAAAGGCATACAGCAATTTCCAGTCACTACCCAAAAGGAAGGAACCATGCGCCGCCCCATCGGAGTGCACATGCTCAAGACACGTACACCACCGGCTGAAGTTTAACCTTAACTGTACGTGCGACACCCTCACTGCCAGACACAGAGTTGAAAAGGAGCTTGTTACATTCAGTTGTGTTGGTAAGTAAGCCTTGTGTTAAGACATGGGTTTTGTAAATAGGGTTATTATTGGAGGTCTTCAATTCCGTGGGAAATAGACGATTAACATATTCTTTAAAAACAGAAAAATGTAAATCAAGAGCTGTATAATGTTATTAAGTTTGACTAAGGGCTTCCTTAGAGCTTTGAATCAACTCTTCTGGAAAAGAAAATCTGAGACAAACTGGATTACTTGATCCCAACATACCGTGATCTTTATCATGAATTCGATCCCTCCAACCATAACTGCACTGCGAAGGCAGACGCTGCAGAAATGGATGGGGTAAGTTCTACTGGGCAAGATGCTACTCTAGTCAGTGCAAAATGAACTATCATTACTAAGATGTGATTAATTTTCAGTGTCCTTCTTATCCTAACATTTCACTGAGAATACTGCGTAAATTCTGGGGTATACGGATGTTCATAAAGATTGAACTGATGTGTTGATTTCGGTTAGTTATTCCATAGATTCTTTCAGACTTTAAACATCATCAAATATTCTGCTGCGAGACATCGAGAGGTATCGTCCACCAGGCTGATACCTGAAAGACAGATAAAGAAATGATCTGAGGCATCAAAAATAATAAAGGAAAAGAAGGACGCATTAAAAGGAAGTGGCTACATAATTCATCAGCACTGTAACATCTCTCCAGCAGCTGGAAGTAACAATCTCTTTTCCAAGGCCATTATCCCAAAGAGATTTACATGGTCATAAGTCAGCCAACCACTAACTATTTAGAGCTTGGAGCGCCTGTATGACCAGGTGAAAGCTGTGAGAGAAAATGGGTGGGGAGGTGTAAAACACAGAAGGGAACTTAGGAGATTCAACAACACTCTTGACTGTTGAATATAAATAGAATATTTTTTTGCTATTTATAGGCAATAGTATAGCAAAATTTTCATGCATGTTACATTTGCTTTTGTTTAATAATTTCCACATAGCATCACTGCTAAAAGCACAGACTCTAGCCAGAGTCCTGGGGTTTGAATACCTGACTTTGCCATTTACAAGCTGTGTGACTCTGGATAAGATACTGAGCCTCTCTGGATTCAAATCCAACTGCAGTTACAACCACAAAATACAGCATCATTGTAAAAGCGCTTAGAATAGTATCTGACGCCCAGTCATAGCTAGGTGGCTATTGCTAAACATGGTAAATTCTATAAATGAGATTGTCAGAAATAGGCATTGTGAATCTAAGACTCTTACTTCATAGTCAGTGCTGCTTACTTATAATGCCACTAGAGTCTTCAGTTAAGATTTCAATGACCACCCCGGACACTACAATTTAAAAACCAGAAACACATTAGAAGGTATAAAAAGGTACCAAAGGCTGCTTAACAAGCTTTTTATGAGTAGTGAAGATGGACATGTTCCTTATATTACTTAGCTTGTCCAGGCAGCGTTATTCAAATGTCAGAGGAATGCTGGGCACACAATGACAGAGCTGGACTTGCCTTCCTGATTCAGGGTCAAGAGGATCATCGGTAAATGCTTCTGCATTAAAATCCAAGGGTTCTGCGTCTTGTAGGAGTTCTATTCGGTCCCTTTCAGTCCTATTATTAGCCCTGGTATATTTGGATGCTGCTGCTGCAAAAAAGGAAGAAAAATGTTTACTTTTCTATTGTCTTTATGGGTCACAGTCTATGAAACCAAAGGAAAGTCAGGTTTAAAGGATCTGAATTTTGACTGTGACAATATTGAGAAAAGATAACTACAGGGTTCCTTACAATCAGATTGAAATGATAAATAGTATGATAGGGTGCTTTTAGAAAACGTAGGGCAAAGCCATTCTATCACACCTTGGACTCTCCCCTTCGTCTTGTCTCTTACTCCCACGGCAAGCGCCGGCTGTCCGCCGCATGCCAGGCGCCCTCTAACTCTCCATCCTGAGGCTTCGTGTTTCTCTTACCTGCTCTCCTGCTCTCAGATCCTCCTACTCTGTGAACTGCTATTCCATGGTAAACAAGCTTCCAGATCTTTCTGTGAACCCCCCCCCTTGTTTCCTAGCTTTATCTAAACGTTAGCTCCCCCCTCTTTCTTCCGCTCTCAGTGTCATTCGAGTCCACCCTTTCCTCTTCATCTCTAGGGTCACTGCTCATTCCAGGCCCTCTTCATTTCTTGGCAGCATTACCAAAACAGACAGCAAACTGGTTTCTGGGGCTCGCTTCCCTGAAAATCATGCTTTACACTGCTGTCGAAATCCTTCTGGATCAAAATTCTGAGTATGCTTTCAGCCTTCCAGGCTGAAATCTTATCTTTGGGACAAATTACAAACGTCTGAGCACAGTAATATCTGTGTCCAAGCTATCTCTGCAGCCTCCCCGCTCTCCAGGATCCTCCCAGGGGTCCAGCCTTCTGGTGTCCTGGGCACCAGATGAGTTTACAATTTTGTGTCGGGCCACATTCACAGCCATCCTGGGCCGAATCCAGCCCACAGGCCATGGGCCAGACACTCCTGCTTTAGGCTCTAATCAGAGAAAAACTTGCATTTCCCCAAAAGTTCTCTCCTGTCACTCACTATTGCTTCTGCCTGAAACACGTTCGCCTGGAGAGTTACATCCTCCATCACAAAAATCCCTTCCCAGTAAAGAACTCGGTCCAGCCCTGCGCCGAGCTCCCTCCGCACCAGGTGCGCACCGCTGCGTATGACTCCAAAGGCAGACGAGCTCTGCCCCTGACTCAGTGCCACTTCTGCACAGACAGGCTTCCTGCCGCCTTTCCAGGGCAGAGGACACGGTTAAGGTCGTGGGGAGGTTTCTCTACCCAGTGGCAAAGGTCTCCTGTCTGGTATCACTTCCTCACTGATTATGAGCACCTCAAGGGTAGAAATTTATGTTCTCTATATCCCTGTATACCTGGGAAAGTCCACGGCACATATGGGCCAGTCAGTAAACTGTATAAAAATGAATGTACACTTAAATCCACTAATACACAAATAAAGAAAAACACCTAGGTAAATAACAGAAATAATCAGAACCTGCCTAGAACATGCCTGGGATCAGTGCTATTACTTAGGGTGGCACAATTACAACTGTTCACCTACATCCCTGATGTCTCCTTTGCTGCCAGAATGTATATTTGAGTTTCCCTCCCCCTGATACAGAGACACGAAAAAGGAAAGTCACTGCAGAACCCCATCTCTGAATGGGCACCCGAGTCCTCAGTCTCTACACAAGCACACATAAGGAAAAATTACTCAGACAATGAACTACTCACATCGGTTCATACTGATATCTGAAAAATTTGACTCTTTTGAATCAACATGAACATTTCTGTTTCTAGTAGAATCTTCTCTATTATGCCCATAACGTTCTTTCCATTCCTAGAAAAAAAAATACAGATGAGTATATAACCAAAGAACTCAGACAGAAAATAATTCATCAGTGTCATAGATTATATATGTATAGAGTAATATAATTTAATTCTTTCTCATCAGAAATTCATTAGATAATCAGTGTAACTAGCACAGTGCCTTTAAAAATCACAGGTCACCCTGACTGGTGTGGTTCAGTGGATTGAATGCCAGCCTGTGAACTTAAAGGTCACTAGTTCAATTCCCAGTCAGGGCACATGCCTGCAGGCCAGGGCCCCAGTTGGGGATGTTCCAGAGACAATCAATGTTTTTCTCCTTCCCTTTCTCCCTTCCTTCCCTTCTCTCTAAAAATAGATAAAAATAAAATCTTTAAAAAAGAATATCAGAGATTCTGATATTAAAGCAAAATCATAGGTCAATAATTTTTATCTTTATATGATTTTAATAGTTTCCAAACTTAACTTTCACAAATAATGACATTTATAGACATACTTGCTAGCTATGATTATTTTGTCATTCCATTCTTTTATCTAAAATGTCAAAACAATATCACAATTACAATAAACTTAACTTGACCATGTAGAAGTTATGAGAACACACAATTAATGAGATGTTGACAAAATTTCCTTCTACCCAAGTGAACACAAATTTAGAGACCCCTAAAGTCATTTCTGAGAGCAAAATTAAAGCTGTCTACAGAGATGGTTAGGTAACAACCCACACGGCACTGAGTGCAGCCTTCGTTTCATTAGACCCGTATTAAGCGGATCCTACTCACTAAATTCTGACAGTTGATCACTGAAAGGAGAAGATGAGGTCATCTCATTCAACCGCCCACGCGGAGCCGGGCTGCATTCTAAAGCAGCCCCGTCAGATGTGTCTTGGCTCTCTTACTAGATGACACCGAAGCTCCCATGCACAATCGCCCCTGCAATCGTGGTAAACCAAGGGCGTTTTCACAGGGAGGTGAACTCCATCTCCAGGAACTTCCGCCCTCTGGTTCTCGTTATGGCTCTGAGTGAAGGACAAGTCTCCTTTTACGAGACCCACTCGACAACACGGGGAGACGAGTCTCACGTCTCCTCAGCCTCCACTGCTGCAGCACAGATCCACCTCGGGGCTGCAAGTGTGTGGTAGCTGTGACCAGTTTTTCCCACTTTTTACCTTTTCACTCTCTAGGAGGAGGTTAGTTTTATCTTGGCAAATGAAGAGTGAAAAACACTAGTAACAGTAATGTCATATCATAAAAAAGTATAATTTTAAAGCAATCAAAATTACTTTAATATAAGTAAGACTGACGAATTTAGTCACTCACTTAGTATTACTTACTGAGCACCCACCTCCCTCCAGACACTGCTGGACGGGCATTTATTACCCGTGACTTTCTAGCCATGTCTGATGAGACACCCAGCTCATAGGTACAAAACTAGTCAAGTTACCTGTCTTCACAAATAGATCATGTCTTTCCCAGCCATTCTCTGGTCTCTAGCCAATTATTCTAAATCAGCGAAAATTTTACGATATTTCACATTAATCTTTAGGATACAGCAATTTAATAAGTACTGTACTTACCCTTCTTCGGTTTTCACCTTCTTCTTGCCTTTGCCTTTTTCTCTTCTCTAGAGACAGAAAAGTGGTCTCAGACTTGGTGTAACAGGGTTTAGTTAGATGTCGAGTAACTGCAGTAAAGCACCAGGCTATGACCAATTTCCTTTAAATTACTACAAAGTCAAAGGTGATCGGTCACTGTTGCAAAGGACCTTGGACCCCACCTAGCTGCTCAGTGAACACCTCCTGCACTCTCGCTGGCCATGGCCCTGAGGCTCTGTCCAGTCCCCGTGAGGAAACGGTTCTTCTTCAGGGTGACGTGCAACTTGCTTCTCTGTAGCTTCCCTTTTCTTTATGTTCCATCTTCTAAGTGAAGGTCATGCTTCTTTCGGCATAAGTGTCTTTCCCCTACTCTCTTCGGGCTGGATACCCAGTGGTTTTCCCCCCAGGATGTGCTTTACAGACTCACAATTCTGGCCTCTAAGTAGCTTCTGACCTATCGTTCTTATTCTTGAAAACCTTACCAAGGCCTGGACGATACTCCAGATGAGCTCTAATTAATGCAGAAAGCAACAGAACTGTCATATTCACTAGACACCACCGTCCTATGAGAGCATGTGAAGGCTACACCAATGTATTTTAGAGCGGCAACAAATTCTGGCTTTCATTTGACCAATGATCGTACAAAAGCCCCAGACCCAAGCAGGGAGAGCAGCCAAGAATCAATGTCCCCAAACTCAAGTTTTGTGTTTTTTACCCTGTCCTACCGTCACTTGAACATCAGGAATTTGATACATTCAGTTTTGGAACTAGATTCTAGTAGAGTGCCATGTATTCTAACAGGTTGTTAATGATCATTCATCAATTTCTAAAAACCGGCCTTGGCTTGAATGGATTTCCTGTGCAGTATTGAACCCATCTTTTCTAAATTAATGAGTTTTATAGCTGTACAGAAGAACCTGGCGTATCTGCCTCAAAGTAAACATACAAATGACTCCAACGTAATACAAGGGCATTATTTACCTACAGACACACTAAAAAATTTCTGCTGCAGAATTTCTTAGACGAAACAATCATTTATGTTTTCAAATTATTTTTGCTATAAAGGCCTTATGCAGGTTTTTAGTTAAATATTGATTTCTTAAGATAAATTAGATATTATAAATTATACAAATATTAATTTTGTATTTTGAGTCTTTGCACTTTCCCTTCATTTATTTTAAAAGATAAATCTTACCTCGCCTGATTAATTCTTTTCCTTCATCGACTAAGTCCGAGGTCATATCATTATCTCCCATGAACTGCTGGAAACCAAGGAGATTCAAACAACGAGTCCCCAAACTAGTAAAGTAGATTTCCAAAAGAGAAAAGAGCATTATTTCCCATTGTAAACATGCAGACAAACCGTCTTTAGTGCCGTCACCCCCAAAGAAGCCTGTGCTTTCTTTTTAGCTATCAGAGCAAGTTAACAGAGTTTCATTTGTCTCTAGGAAGTACCTACTTCCATTTCTAAGAAGCTTACATGCCCAGGACCGCATGGACTAGGGTATGGAGCGCATGCAGATTTCTTAACGAAACAAACTAAGTTAGGCCATTTCCATACCTTTAGAAAATTATTATACCAGGATGCTAAACCATAGCTATAATACAAAAGCAATTTGGTCTTTACTCACATCCACACAGCTAATACTGCTAGTTCTGTGATTTTAAACTGATTTTAAACACTCCCCTGCCACCTTCACATCCTGTGGCAATACCACATTCCTTAGGGAAGCGGTGTCAACCTCATTTTCACCGGGGGCCACATCAGCCTCGCGGTTGCCTTCAAAGGGCCGGAATAATTTTAGGACTGTGTAAATGGAACTACTCCTTAACTGTTAAGGAGTTAAAATTACATTCAGCCCTTTTAAGGCAACTGAGAGGCTGATGTGGCCCCTGGTGAGAGTGAGTTGGACACCCTGGTTCAGGGTGAGAAGCCCTGAACTACGTAACTGTCTGTGGAAAAGTCTTAGCTTCGTGTAAAGTGTCAGTGAGCAGCCTTACACACTCCAGACAGTTAAATCTGAAAATCAGCTCTGGGCATGGCTGTGTTGCTAGTAATACGGGTATTATTTATACCAATTAAAGCAGCATTTCTCAAGAAAAAATGGACCTATACAGTCAAGTTACACAACTAACTAAATGAATAAATGGAGTCAAGTTACCAATGAAATGTCAGCAGGACATTGCTTCATATATCCCTGAAATAGAGTAACTGCTTTGAGAGGTAATTTGAAAATGGAGAAATATAACCTTTTTTTCCTTAAAGACAAATTGATCCTCAGGTCTATTGTAATGAAATCTAAAATAACACTTTTAAGGAGTTATTTTTAAGTTTAACAATTTTCCCTTTAGACTAATTATTCTTTATATTTAAGATATTATAATTGACAAAGCACTGCCCCATCCATTCTTTGGTCCATGCAATGATCTAATAAGAAGAGATGCTAATCTAACCCAAATAACTACTAACATGACACAATTTATACATCACAAGCTCTTAGTGTTCCATTAGTAGTTTAATAAACTTCTCAAGGGAATAAGCATATAATCAAAACAGCTTCGGACACCAGAAAGATGACTGTTCTCTTCACAGTGTAAAGCTAAGTCTTTTCTACCTTACAGAAAATCTCAAACCAATAGATTTATTATCAGTTCACATTAACAGTTTTATTTTAAATTATAATAGTTAGTTCCTTTACCTATGAGAAGGCAAAATATAGGTGCTTTAAAAAATTCAATAGAGAATTTATTTCAAACAATACTTATGTATTTACTCAATAGCCTAAAGCGAGTACACACATATTATTTGTAATAACCATATAATGGTATTATAAGATTTAAATAAAAAGTGGTTGGATAAAACTTAAATTTGTTAGGAAAGCAAACTAACATCAAAACACCGTTTCTTAGAAAGCGGCACCTTTGGTACGTCCAGCAGCCTTCACGCGGCAGAGGGGCGGCAGGGTGCGGGGTGAGGGCGCCTGACAGGTGCGGGTAGGGAGGACGGGTGCTGCACGCCAAGCATCTCTGTCCTTTCCTCCTTCTGAGTCCTGCCTCCAAGACCCCACCACTTTTCCCAATCCCGCACAAAAGAGCAGCCCACGTACTTCCCAACCTTCCAGGCGCTGCCTAACCTTCTGTGCTGGCTACAACCTGAAGTCTCAAGAAGGCTGGCACTGAATGGGGGACAGCCTGAAGACTAACTTATGTCACTGGGTAGAAGCTGGGCATGGGCTGTTTTATAAGTGACACTGGCTGTCAGTGTTGACGGCCAGGACTTCGAGTTAGCATTCTGTAATTCGGCCTATCATTTTGTAGCCTAAGTGTTTATAACGAATAACTTGACCTCTCTTTTCCTGAAAATATCTTCAGAGAAAGAGCCCTACCTTATCACTCAAGCAATCCTTTTAAGCTACTCCCAGCATCCCTGAAGCCACAATAAAACAAAAAATAACCAGAACCCGACCAGTAAATATTTAACAGAGCTTTAAGAGGAAAAGGTACCCAGATCAGGCTAAGAGCGTGTGAAAAAATAAATGATGTTAGGTTGCTTACCTAAAATAAGTAGCAATGCAGAGAATTACTACCAGCATAGGGTAATATATATAGAATCCATCTGCAATAAAGGATAAAACTTTCATGGAACCCATAATCTGAGGAACAAGAAAAAAGTTAAATCAGTACAGTTCTATATCTTTTATTTTTTCTATCATTAGAAAACTCACACAAAACCACATATATTAATTTGGACTTTTTAAAAAGTATAAATAAAGCACTGATATTTAACTTCTTCTCATAAGAAAACAAATTGTTAGGAAGTGATGAATGTTGACTAAATTTACTGTGGTAATCATTTCACAATATATGTATATATCAAATCATTATGTTGTATAACTTAACCTAATACAATGTTACATGCTGATTATATCTTAATTTGATTAAGGCTTTCTCCTAAAGAAAATTAATATTTTACAAACAGCACTGAAAATTATCCTCTACATTATACTATAAATAGAAAAGTTACCATTATTACAGGGCGGGCCTATTGTTACTACTCAGCTGGATGAGTTACATGAACCAAAAAACCTTTTTTGTAACAGAAAGGGGAAGGGACTAGTTAAAGAACATGCGTGAGTGAGAACATGCGTGAGTGACCCACGGACATGGACAGCAGTGTGGGGACTGATGTGGGAGTGGGGGATGGGCTAGGCAGAGGAGGAAAGGGGGGACACTGGGAGAACTGTAACAGAATAACAATGAAAAAAGTCTTAAGAAATAAAAATAAAATTAAAAAAGCAAAATCACTTTTATCCAGTCTTTAGTAATTATATACGCAACCTTTAAAAGAAAGTTTCAGTTATTTAAAAAAGGTCCAGGTTGTGCTACAGAACCTTCTGCACCAAAAACCCCAGAACAATAACACCCCATGTGGACAGCGAACCCAAAGAACGCTACTTCCCGACCGTACGTACAGATGTGTAAGCTGTTGGCTGCGTGTTCTGGTGAGAGATGGAGGAGTCCATATGCGTCAAACCCAAGAAATTAAGACATAAGGGAGGAGTCAAGCGGCAAAATAACCTGCAATAGCATTTATGAACAGCACGTATAAAAATAAAGCAGCAAAATTATTTTATATTACATTAAACTGTAGTAACAACATTTCAGATCATTGTAACTGTTATTTTCATCTATCTGTATTTTATATATTTTGAATTATTAATGTGACTCTCCCATACTTACTTGGGAGACATTCTGGCCGAGGGTTAGACACCCCTCTCAAATGTTTCCATTTTTTTTACTAACTCATTTACCAAATCTCTAATTGGTATATCCAGGTTCACTATGTCTTTCTTTTCCATCCTAATCTCACATACCTACTTTAACTTTGAACTTCGTGTTATTTAGCTAGCAATCAACTAACTAATTAATATTTAAATCTAATCAGTTAGTTCAGAGAAATACAAGTGTTAGTGGAATTAATATTTAAACCTAATCGGTTAGTTCCGAGAAATGCAGGGGTTAGTGGAAGACCCCAAAGCAGGAAGAAGTAAGAGAGAGACCCATAAGGGCACATGCAGCGGAGGTACTCCCCGTTTCCAAACGCAGTCTACTCACATGCCACTGAAAAGGAGGCTGTACGCGTCAGTCTGGTGGTGTGAAGCCAAGTAATAGTAGTTGAACACACGGATCCTGAACACAGTAGAATACACACAGATACTTAGGAAGAAGATGGAAAGGAAGCAAGCAATCTGAAAAAACAAAAACAAACAGACGAAAAAGCCCAGATTGAGGCTAATGGGCTTCAGTACTTTACAAACTGTCATAGTATTAGCCTTTATTTCCAGCTAACAGGTGCTGGCATTCTAAAATTGAGATATATCAGTAATGGATGTTTTAACCACTGAAGAAAACGAAATTATGAAAAAAACCACAACTCAACCACCTCACATCCTATCCCTAAGTGTCGAATCTTCCTCCGGAAGGAAGCCTGCTCTCCCATTCCCTGGGCAACTGTTCACATGAAGACTGCAAGTTAGGTCACTTCACTGGCGTAAGGAGAATTCACATATCCTCAAGAGTATTTTGCACTATTCTGTATCTTTTCATTTCTCCTCAAATATGGTCCTTGTTTTTTAAAAAAATATTTTATTTATTTTTAGAGAGAGGAGAAGGGAGGGAGAAAGAGAGGAAGAGAAACATTGATGTGTGAGGACACATCAGCCAGCTGCCTCTTACACGCCCTCACTGGGGACACGGCCCAGGCATGGGCCCTGACTGGGAACTGAACCGGCGACGACCTTTTGGCTCGCAGGCAGGCGGCTCTCAATCCACTGAGCCACACCAGCCAGGGTAGTCCTTGGTTTTTATAGTCTGGGTAAATTAATGAAGGTCATTTTTGGAAGTCTGAATAACAACACAATGGGAAACTTCACTGCTTTCATTATTGCTAGAAGAAATATATGGAGACAAGCTACTGATGTTAAGGATTGCACTATGAACTGACATTTACTGATAACAGGTTTAAAAAAAACTGACCTCAATATAAATATAATTGTATGTTTTTTCGGCCAACTGAATGAAGACTGCAAAGAGGGACAAGACAGGGTTTGTGCTGAAGAATGTGCACTCTGACCACACGACAACCACAGAGAAGATGGACAAGACCACAGCAAGTATTCTGTAAAACCATGGTCGCAAGAGACATTCCCAGTACCATTCTGGAAGACAAAAGAAAAAAAATGATTAAGAAAACCAAGAAGGAGTAACAGGGTGTTGACACTGTTTCAAAATATCTCCCTCTAAAATGCATAATTACAAAGGGAGTTATAATCCCACTGAATTACAATTACAGCAGTCTTCCAGTGCAGGCAGCAGGCAGACACCACCCCAACCAAATGACCGCCGGCGTCGGGGCAAACAGCTCGCGTGCCCTCTGCTGTGACGTACGATGACAACACAGCATCGCTACTGGGGTATTCCTACCCGAAATACAGAACCTGCGCCTAATCATGAGAAAATGTCAAACTCAAATTCAGGGATGCTAAAAAAACAAACTGGTCTGTAGTCTCCAAAAACATCAATGTCATAAGACACCACAGACTTAGCAGTTGGTCCAGATCAAAGGGGACTAAGGAGACATGACAAGTGAATGCAGTGTATGACCTGGGAAGTTTCAGACACATTGTTGAGACAGCTAGCAAAATCTGAATAATGTCTGTGGGTAATAGTATTGTTTCGATGTTAATTTTTTGACCACTGTATTCAATACTTGGGTATGTAAGAAAATGCCTTTATTTTTAGAAAATATACACTGAAACATTTAGGGGTTAAAAGTATTATGTCTGGATTCAATTTTGAAAAGATTAAAGGAAAACAGATACACAGAGAGAAAGAAAATGAGTATGGTAACATGTTAACATTAGGAGAGTCTGGGTGAAGGATATATGGAAAGTCTTTGTTATTATTTTGGCAACTTTTTGTTAAATCTGATTTTAGGTAAAAATAAAAGGTAAAAAAGAAGAAAGCTCACAAAATTGAAAAGGCTGTATTTCACTTCATTCAATGGAGAGTTGGCCGGCAGGCGGGCACTCGGCCCACTGAGCCACCCCAGCTGGGGGGTCCTCAGTTTTTGCAGTTTAAGCCTCCCGCCCACTCCACAACCCCCTCTCGGCACCATCCCTGGTGATGTGAGTGTCCGCACAGGGGATGCGCCTTTGAAAACCGGGTCTTTCACTCCTCTGACTCCTCTCCCCCAGCGACGCTGTCCTCCACTCTATCTCAGCTATTCATTGCCCGACTCCAGCCCTTCCTTGTAATCTCATTGCAGTTTCCTGTGTCCAAACAGCACCTTCGTCTGTATATTAACGCCACTGACTGCCTCAGTCCGGAACAACTATCCATTTACTTCACCTTTCCATTGCCACCTAACACCCTTCTGTCCTTCACTGCTTTCTTCACTCAGCTCAGATTCCACCGTCTTTGAGGGTAACCACTCTCCAAAATCCCAATTTTTTTGCTTCCTCTTCCTTCCCTATACGGGCTAAACTAAACCAAACCCTGGCTGCCAACTCCTTGGCTACCCTGAGCGTGCACCCACGGAGCTGCACATTGCACGAATAAGACACAACTCTGCTGACTCGCCTCACTTTTAATTCTTAATCACTGGCTTCAAGTGGACCCTTAGCAGTGCCTGGCTAGCCTGCAATAATTCACCAATTTTCGCCCATGTACCATCTCCTAAGCAACTATCTGGCACCTTTTCTTCTTCCCTCAATCCTCCAAAACATCCTTCCTTACAGACACTCCCAGCATTTTGATGAGCAATAAAAGCCGGCAGAAGAGAACCTCCCCACGTCTCCGCTACCACAGCTTGTCACCCGCTCAGGCTCATCTGCGCTTCACCTCCTAAGCGGAGGCTTCTCTCTTCATTGTTCCCTGGTTCCCATTTCAGCTCCCACGGACATGAGCACTGTCCCAGCCATTCTCTATTGCATCCACTCTCCTCTGAGACACCCTTCTCAAATGACACGCTGCGAATTCTCTCGACCCCGCCATCCTCCTTCAGCTACTACCTCATGTTTCTATTCTCTTTTATAAAGAACATCTTGAGAGTTCTGTTCCTACTGTTTCCACCTGCTCTCCTTTTTCTTTCAAATTCCAGTCAGGCTTTTCTTTTACTCTTACCCCACCTCACCTCTCTGAAATCCAGTGGGCAAGTCTTGCGACAATCAACTGACTTGTAGTATTTGAAAAGGCACTTTACACACCCTTTTCCTCAAAAGACTTCCCTGTCCCAGTCACCCTATCTCGTTGGCCAGTCCTTTTCTCATCTGCTCTGCTGGCTTCTCCTCATCACCCTGATGTCTGAATTCTGGGGTATCTCACGCATAGCCCTCAGATTATTCCTGCTCCACCCCAATCACTTCTTTGCTGATTTTGTCCAGACCCATGGCTCACCTACCCTTTAACAACATCCTAGTTTACACTTGCAGATTGGACTTCTCCTCTGAGCTCCCATGTCTATAGCCAACTACCAACTGAGCATCTTATTTATATATTTATGTGCATTGTATATTGTTTTTCTCATTGCACAAGGGCAGAAATGTTTGTCTTTTCTATTTATTGATATATTCCAAGCACCCAACAATACACAGCATGCAAGAGCACAGATATCTGTTGAATGAATAAAAGCAAGTGTCCCTTCACTTCCTCGTTTAATTAGGAAGGTTCTCCACCGAGGATTTCTGAGACATTTACAGTGACCACCATTATGTCTTCACACTGAAGCCCAAACACGCAGAACAGAATCCAGTGAACCTAAGCCTCTGTCTGACTATCTAAAGTACACACAAGTTCTCATACTATAACACTGGTATTTTCATTAAATCCTTCATACGAAATTTGATTAACAGTGAAGAAAGTGTCATATGCAATCACAAAGGAGAAGGCAATAATTATGACTCTTGAGTGTAGGCTTTATAAATAGACTAATAAGTGTAAATAATCAAGGAGTACTTCTTAGGGGAACATTTTAGTAGTATGTCAAGAATGAAGGATCACAACTATCAGCAACTGAACCTAAGAAACAAAAACAAACACTAAACAAACACTAGAACAGGAACAGAATCACAGAAATGGAGATCACCTGGAGGATTATCAGTGGGGAGGAGGAGAGAAATGGGGGAAAAGGTACCGGGAGTAAGAAACATCATAGGTAAGCACGAGACAGACAGGGGGAGATTAAGAATAGTACAGGAAATGGAGAGAGGCCAAAGAACTTATATATAGGACCCATGGACATGAACTAAGTGGTGGGGGGATGCTGGTGGGTGGGGGGTGCAGGGAGGAGGGGGATAAAGGGAATAACAAAATTGGGACAACTAAAAAAAAATTTTAAACATTTTAAAAAAAGAAGGAAGGACAAACCCAAGCTTGTGATGTAAAATTGCTTAGAATTCTAATTATTTAAGTATGTATTATATATACAAACTATGCTTGATATATTGCATACATTTCTGTGTAAAATTTTGGTTATCTGTGAAGTAACTGCAAAATGATAGATTATATGTTATATGACAAGTAACAGAGGTTTTTTTTGGGGGGGGTTTATTAGATACATAGTATTACCACACAGTATAAGTCAAATAATATAAATATAATTCAGCTCCACACTGATTAAAATATATACACTTTTCTCAAGAAAAATTATCATCATTAAACTTTGAAATTTATATCAAATTACATACCAACTGTAGGAGTATAAAAATATTGGGTAAATCTATTTTCTGGCTCTGGTGATTGAAAGGTGTGAACAAACTGATGAGTGGCACTAGTTTCATTTTTTGCTACATCTTCTAGATAAAATGCTTGTTCCAGAAGAATCTGCCATTGTACCTGAGTTCGACGGTGCCTCTGAACTGAATAAATAACCTAAAAAAGAGAACAGGGCATACATCTGTCCAGTGCTCTGAGCCAACGGCGGTTCAACGCCCCACTAAGGAGCCTGTTTTCACTGTCCCAACACTCGGAAGTATCAGGGGCGTTTCCTGGGTGGGGCCAAGGACCCTATCATTCTGTAATATAAGTGCTATGTGTTCAGTGATTAGTCCCCTCCCCCAACGGCCAGTAGTACCCCTGTCAAGAAACACAAAGTTGGAAGCATTTCATTCAAAATTCCTTTTTCGTGGGCAGTAATTATAAATCTAAAATATTGGTAAGTAACACAGTTCTCAGTAATAAAGTTACCTGTTTATGTAGCTTCACCAGACTCTTTTCACTAGGATAAGTGTTATGCTTTTCATCAAAATCTTCATAATCATCCATGTTCCTACCCATTTTCTCTTGATACTCTGTGGGGCACTAGAAGGAACAGGTAGATTGGGAAAAACCTTATTTGCAAAAAGACGAAAATTTTATTTTTATTAAAAGTCTTTCATTCTTGGGCATTTCTAATTTTCCCCAAAATATCTTTCTTATTGTCATCTCTAAATAGTTGGAATTTCAGTTGATGACACTTTCTTGAAAATGTTTTAACAGCTGCATTGAGTTTCTCCTTACCTGTACTCACATGAACCTTTGTGCTCAGCTGCACCAACTGGGCATGTGCGGGGCAGGGCTGCTCACCCACATGCAGCAACCAGGACCTGAGATGGTTAGTCTAGGTAAGCACCTAAGGAGGCTGTCAGCTCTTTTCCTAGCTAACTAATGAATCACAACAAACTGAAGATGTTGGATTTTTGAAAAGAACAGTACAGAGAAACAAATACTTGATTTGAAGTTATCTGTCCTGTTATTAGTCACTTATTATCTAATGAATTTAGGCAAATTAGTTAAATTCCCTGAATAGGTCTCAAAAGGTAGCAAATATAAGAGAAAGGATTAGAGAACTGACTTTCATGACTATCATCTTAGCCACAAGGAACACCAGCTAATCACCAGTACAGTAAATTTAAAATACAGGCAGAGAGAGAGCTCAGTGGTTCCACGGTTGCAGAGAAGATAACTGGGGACCTCATGTTGTGAATAATTTTTGGAAATATATGGATACTCCTAATTCAATAATAATCCAGCAAATCTTAATGGTATATGTTAAATATCTCAAGTATCTTCTCATTAAATATGTGTGGAATATCTCAAAGTGCCATTCATTTACAATATGTGAAATATGCCTATAGTGACCACATTCAATGACACTTTTATAAGCTGTAAGGGTCCATCTCCATCGCTGTGTCGTGGAATACTGCCAATAATCAATGTTTGACTTGTAATAACAAAGAGACAAATCCTATGTACACATTACTACTGGTCGATACGGTCGACGTTTTCCAGAAAATGAAGAGGAGTTGGGAAGATTTCAGTCACAGGCTGTTTTCATACTTATGACACAGAAACTTTATTTCTCAAACAGATGTAAATATGATTTAATTACCTTTTTAAGTATTGTGTCAACACATTTTCTCAATGGGTGGTTATACTTGATGCTTTCATTCACTTTACGAACCTCCTATATGACAGTAAGAAAAATTAAAATATTTCCATTTCTGTAGATTGGAACATTTCAAATGAGACTGCTCTAGGTACTGTGTAAACATATATATTCTCACAAGTTTGATTTCAACCCAAATTACTCAGCATTTACATGAAGTTCCCTTAGCTGAATAAAAGTTCTCAAGAACACAAGAAAAATACATACCTCCTATACAAAGTTGTGCAGGGTAGAGCAAAAGTAGGTTTACAGTTGTTTGTGCAGAAAATAACACAGCAATAAGTACCAATACCGAAGTACTTTTGCATACTCACAACTGTACACCTACTCTGGCCTCACCCTGTAGAACAGCTAACTCTGTCTCCTTACCCTTTGTATCACTTTGTAGATTCACTCCCTTATCATTTGTTTACTTGGTACACAAAGATGAATACACATAAAAACGTCACAAAGGATCAAATTTTGCAATCCTGAAAGAATAGGACTGTGCCCCTTCACCTGGCTCATCAGACTGGATTCCCTCACAGAGGTCAGCAACGTCACAGAGCACCTGCTCCTTCGCAAGGGGAGACAGCTCCACACGTCCCCGATAACGACTCATGCCGTGTTTATTAAGAGCACACTACAGGCCAGCACTGCGCTACGTGTAAGGTCACCACCACCCCCAGTAGAGGGCGGGGTGGGAAGACATGTTGTCACAGATGTTTGACTAAGATTACAGTCTAGTGATGAAATAATGAAATGAGCAATTTAATGAGTATGAAAGGCATAAACGGGTTACAGGGAGGGATCTTTAGAACCAATAGTTCTAAAAGAATCATAAGACTCTATAACAATAATAAAATGTTTAAAAACTTGAAACCAGCCCTGGCTGGTGTGGCTCAGTGGATTGAGCATCAGCCTGCAAACCAAGGGTCGGTGGTTCAATTCCCAGTCAGGGCACAAGTCTGGGTTGCAGGCCAGGTCCCCAGCAGGGGGCACACGAGAGGCAACCACATACAGATGTTTCTCTCCCTTTCTCCATCTCTTCCCGTCTCTCTAAAAAGAAATAAATGAAATCTTTAAAAAAAAAGAATTTAAAACCACTGTACTAGATAGAATAAATAGCATATTCAAAGGCTAGGAGACAAAAGAGAACTGACTAGAATATTAAAAAGAACATTCTGATTGTAGGGCAGAGAACGGCCTTAGGTACACAAAACTGGAGGCAGGGAAACCATTTGGCATATTGACAAAGTTATGAAAAAAATACTTGTAACTTATGTGGCAAAAAATCACCCTCCTTAACATACGGAGAACTCTGGCAAATCAACAAAAAAATGGAAAGATGCAAAAGAAATACAACTGGACAATAAATGTCTGAAAACATATTCAAGCTCACTAAAAACAATTACAAATTTAAAAGTGAGAACAATTTCCTTACAAAATTATTTTTAAAAAGATATCAGGTAATGAGGTAAGATTGTGGGGAAACAGGTCCTCCTATACCCTGTGAAATGTGGAAGGTAACTTAGCAATATCTATCAAAACTTCAAATATGCAGACCCTGTGAATAATGTGTGTTAAGAGACATTGCTCCTGTCAAGGCGCTTAGCTTCATGAGTTTGAAAACACCTTCTTCAACGAGAAACGGTGAGGGAACGGCTCTATAATTTAGTGTGGAAGTCTGGGATGAACTGGTAATTTAAACTGCAGTGAAAAGCACGAGGAGCCAGCCCCTCAAAGGCACAAGAACACTCCCGAGAGAGAGGGGAGAGGGATGGCATGTAGGAAGGCCTCTCGGCAGAAAGGAACCAAGAGTCTCAAGGAAGCAAGTCCAGGGCAATAGGCAGAGGCAGGGCCTGCAGAGCCCCGGATCAGGCTGAAGAACGGCTTCTGCCTTCACGGCAGGCGTCCTGTGCATCTGAGGTCAACGAGTGCGGCCTGAACACGGGAGCAACACGACAAGCCGTGGGTTTTTAGAAGGTGCGTGAAGCATCAGGATGTAACACTTCTCCATGACTAAGCTGTCCTAAAGTTTCACTGACTTAAAGCTGTTCTAAAGTTTCAAATATTTTTATTTTTTGTTAGCAAAACTTTGAATGTAAACCACACGGTCTGGTTATATACTTATGTATGACATATGAATTCCCTTTACATTCTTTAACCACATTAAAATCAGTACTGAAACAGTTAACTATTTACATTTGCTATATTGATTGTAAGTTTCTTTCAGAAGTTCATAACTGTTATAAAGTGGGGAAAGTATTTAAAACATCAGCCTGTCTTCATCTTACAAAACAACGTAACCTGGAGGTCTGCCATTGCTGTGCCAAACCAACTTAGCAATATCCATCAAAACTTCAAATATGCAGACCCTGTGAATAATGTGTGTTAAGAGACATTGCTCCTGTCAAGGCGCTAGGCAGGTCAGACAGCACCCATGCAGTCAGGCGAACAGGCGATTCCAGCATAAATAAGTAGCTATTTCCCTCTCTCCAAAACCCTCTACCTTAAAAAATGACAAAGGGTTCTATGTAGACACATCAGTTACGTCCACGTTATCTAGTGCGTCATTCTATGCCACAGCGTCCTTGTTCCTATTTCGTTTGGCAGATCTGTCCATTGTTGACAGTGGGGTGCTAGGAAGCCCTACTTTGAGTGTGTTGCTGTCCACATCTTTCTTGAAGTCCCCCGAGATTTTCCTAATATATTTGTGTGCTCCTATCCTATGGTTTACCTGTAGGAAATTGGCAGTCATCTAACTAAACTGGGTCTTTCAACAGAAAGGATTGGGAGAGAAGAGAAAAATCCAGGGCACAGGAGAGGTAATGGAAGGAAATGAATGAATGATGATTAACACCAGTAGTTATAAAATAAATACATCTGGGGAACTCCTGATTGAGTTTATAGAAATATTGGCAACATCTATGTATGTCATGATAAAGTAATCAAGACATTATTAATAGGACATTGACTTGATTTACAGTCAGTTGGTATGCTTTTCTGAAATAACTAACTTGTGTTAAGAACGTGGTCTTGCCCTGGCTGGTGTAGCTCAGTGGATTGAGTGCAGGCCTGCGAACCACACGATTGCGGTTCGATTCCCAGTCAGGGCACATGCCTGGGTTGCAGGCCAGTTCCCAGCAGGGGACTCATGAGAGGCAACCATACACTGATATTTCTCTCCCTCTCTCCTTCCCTTCCTCTCTAAAGATAAATAAATAAAATCTTTAAAAAAAAAAAAGAACGTGGTCTTTAGTGTTGAGACAGAGCACATCTCATAGACATAAGTTTACTGAACCTTCCCCTCACACGTTTCAAACTTCAATACACTAGTTAATTGTATCTGATTAAATTATTGATGATGTTACAACAACAACAAAAATGACAAAAAGTAGAAGCGACGTCTTTGGCCATGTGGCAAATGCCCTGTGGATCGCTTGATATGACTTAAGAGTTTTATTAACGCTTCAAAGAAAAGTAACAGATAATCACACAGATGTAGCACCCATTCACTTCAGAGAGAAACTGAAAAACACTAAAGTGGTTTTCATAAAACTGCATTTGGAAGATTTAGGCGGCTAAAAATATAATCACTATCACAAAAAAAAAGATGACTGAACTTTGCGGTCCGTTAAAAGAGGCACTCACAGCCAGCGCACTGTGGGTTTCCTTCCAAGCGGATCACTCATGTTCTGGCTCCCCGCCTCCTGCACGCCTCCCAGACAGGCGGTTCTGCACCACAGAATCGCGGCCCTTCCCCACCTGCACGGTCTCGGTGGCTCCCCACTGCCAGTCCCCGTCAAGGCATCAGCTGAAGGCAGGCTGCCTGGCTCTCTCACTCACTGGCTCTGTGAGTGTGGGAACCTTAACCTCAGTGTAGCTCACTCTCTTCACTTACAAAATGGGAATTTAAAAAAACTCTCCTTCACAACATTGTGAGAATTACAAGTATTAGCATATATAAAGTTCTCAGAAGGTCATTAGTAAGTACATCGATCCAGTTGCTGGCTATTATCATCACCATTATTAAGTCTGAGGAACCACACTTGACCAGTGTGAGGAAGCCAGAGGCTCAAGCTAAGGGCAGAGAGCTAAGCATGGGCCACGGCTTCTCAGCTGGCACAGCGAAATGCTCCGGAGTTCGCTCCAATGGGAACGCGAGGCCGCCAGCCCGAGGCCGAGGTGGAGGGTGGCGTCATCGGTACGGCACGTTTCCCAGCAAAGCACAACGGTCCCTTTTAAAATCAATAATCAAATTGCATAACAGCAAGGTTTCATACTTTGTTATATGTTTTCATGTATATTATTGAAATGTATACTTTCATCAACTTGATGAAGTTAGTTCAAGTCATCTGCATTTATTACAAAATAAATGCATCTGGGGAACTCCTGATTGAGTTTGTAGAAATACTGGGAAAATCTATGTATGTCATGATACAGTAATAATGAGTAAAGAGAAGTGCCTTATTAAGAGTACTTAGAGTAATTAAGAGGAAACGAGTTACTGACACAAATTCCCATGCAAACTGTTCTCTAAAGAGGTTTCCAGATGCGGTAGGGTCACTTTGGGTTAAACTTTTGGTAGGAGGCATCTTGTGATTCCTAATTTTCACTCCCACTGTGTCAGGGTAACCATATACCACCCTCTGACCTGAGAAACTTTCCAGAGTGAAAGAGGGCGCTCTAGAATTTACCCATAGGCAACAAGCATGGCCCCGCCCTGGCTTTCCCTGAATCTTTGTCGGTTAGAAGATGCAGATGACCTCTGTGAAGTTCAACTGCCAATAAGAAGCCATCCTAATGGGTGAGACCTTAAGAACTGCAACACGCCGAGAAACTCAGTCTGAAGTCCTTCACTGTGTTAGCCAGGAGGATGAACCCCCACGTACCCACAAGCAGATACACACAACCTGCTGGTGACTCTAAGGGGCAAGCTTGCCCACCTCCATGACGTCTTCTAAAGTCTCCTCCGCATCCGCTTTCTCCGTCATCAACTTGGCTGCCTTGAAGTAAGTTTTCATAAGGAGGTACCCTCGTTTCGCTCCGTTCCAGTATGACCGAGGGATTTCCACCAAGCCGTACCCCAGCAACAGCACAAGGAGAAACAGGCCCCAGGTATTCGCAGCAGCTATCCCAATGGTCTGGAGCTGGTTCCTAAGAGAGCAGAAGTAGACAGCTGTGACAGAAAAAGTTCTCCCGCAAAAAGGTAAAATCAAACTAACGAGTGTTAAATGGTTTTTCAGAAAACCACCACCCTAAAGGATGGCTAACATTTTATATAAAAAAATTAGACTTTTTTTAATATAAAAAATTAGACATCCTCAGCTACCCTCTTAGGCAGATGTTGTTCCCCATTTTCCACCTTAGTAATATGGATTACTCAGATATTTCTCTATTTTCCATCTTAGGAAAACGAATTACTCCAATATATTTTTGAGGCATCTATAAAACACATAACTTATTATGTTTCTTGATGAAATGTGTGTTTACCTACATATGTGAGATAAAAATTAATTTTATAAAATGAAAATATACAAAGAAGCAATGTTATGAAAATTATTTTCTTACCATTCTAAGTGCAAATGTGGGTTTACAGCTACATAAATTAAAAATGCTCCAAAAATCAGCAAATAGGTACCATAGTAGATTGCATTCTCTATCAGTGCAGTTTTGATCTTCCCGGTGATGGAAAAGCCACCTGATCTCGCATAGGACTGCATGAAAGGCAACAGGATCCTAGACAGGTAGGGAAAATATGATTAAAAACACTTGATATGTCTTTTTAATCTCAAAATACCAGAAATATGTGAATCTCAACTATAATGTATCGCTCTTTTCACAAATGATTTTGAGTAATTTTAGTACCAAAAAACTGAAATAAGGAATTGAATATTTTTGTAATATTAAATTTGGGGTAGAACAAAGCATATTCATGAGAGCAAAGGAGATCACAATGAGCAGCTGGGAATACGACAGTGAGTGATTTATTCTAAGTCTTTAAAAAAAGGTTTTACAAACTTTATGAAGAGTTCAGACTATATCCAAAGAATAAAGAGGAACCATTTTCTTTAACAGATAGGAGACATGATCAAATTTTAGTTTTCTAAAGACTGATAAAGCTTCAGCATGAAGCATGGCCTTAAAGGGAACAAAACTGGAACTATCTGTGTGGTAAAGAGCAGGAGGGGAGGAGAGTGGTGGTCAATATGCTGACTCTGAAGCCCCTGGGGCACATCCCAAAGGAGCTGCTCAGGAAGTCGCTGGCTATCGGGGTCAGGGTTCAGAAGGCAGGGTTAGAAAGCCACACAGACTCAGAGTCATGACCACATCAATGATACTGAAACAACATCAGCATGCGATCTGGAAGGGCGAATGTGTAGAATGAGAAGCAAAGAACTGTGGCTGATCCCTGAGAAATACCTACTCTTAAAGGAGAGCAGAAAAACAGGAGGGAGGGAGGTCAGCAGAGGAGACTCTGACGGAACAGGAAGGAGGCCTGGAAGAAAACTCAGCAGGATGTATGGGGCAGAACCCAGGAGAGGCGTGTGTTTTAAAGTGGAGACAGAGCACAATCAGAACCAAATGCTGCCAAGAGGCTAAGTAAATTACGAACCTGGGAGTGTGAGTGGGAAAGTGGGGGCAGGAGAGAGTTCAGTGAGTTGAGGAAATGAACACACTAAACACAGACGATTATTTAAGAACTTTGGCTGGGTAGCATACGCTATGATATATCAAAAAGATGGAATTATTTTACAGAAATGAAAGAATACCAATACCTATAACACAACACAAAAGAGTCTTCCAAGTATATAAGCAAAAAAGAGAGGCAAAAGTACATACTGTATAACTTCATGTTTCTAAAGGTCAAAAACAGGCAAATTCATCTACGTGATGAAGTTGAGAATCACGGTTACCTTTGGGGAAGGTAATGACTGGCAGCCTATTTCAGGAAGAGGGATTAATTTTAATAGTGACGCTTCCACGTTTGGCAGGGAAGGAAGGAACGATGGGTAGGCAGGAAGGCAGATTTGTTGGTGAGAAGCTATCTGATGACTTCTGTTTTTACTGTGAGGTGGAAAGTAAAGATGTTCAAGCAGAGAGGGCAGGGTTTCTAGGGCACGAGAGTCACGAAGGGAACCACTGCCGTCTGAAGCGCGTGGAAAGACTTGCTGTGCAGAACGAAGAGCACACAGACCAGAGAAACAAAGGAGCGAGGTCTGGCAGCGTCAGGGGCCCGGGTGAGTTCAACGAACACCAGTTCACAGGGGCACCACTCTGCTGCGTGACTTTTCTCTCGCAAAGTTGAAGACCTCTAGTTTTAGAGCTCAGTGGCCTGCAGAGCGTCTAAAATGCTCCGTCAACAGTCAAGGGTGAGTCTGGAGCAGAGCAGAAACACAAAGCTGTAGTGGGCAGAAAAAAACATCTGCAATGCATCACGGGTGGACGAGAGCACGGCTATAAGGAAGGCTGCGCAGGGAGAGCCGGGTACCAGGATGACCAGACGCGGGACCCCAGGGAACGTTAAGGCTGAGGAAATGGACCCCTGAAACGGAGCCCAAGAAGGAATGCAGAAGGCTGGGCTAACGAAGCCAGGACCCAGGAACAATGATGCCCCTTGCAAGAGCAGTTGCCCACACTCACGGGACTGGAAGAAGACTGTTAGATTGAAGGTTGAGAAAGAGAGCAGTAACTGGAAGGGAACGGTGATGGGGAAAACTATTTATTCTATTTTCTTTTTCTTGTTTGGTTTTTTCTTTTCATTGCTGTTAAGATGGTAGAGACTTGAAGAAGCAGAAAGGCAAAGGATAAAAACTTAAAGAGAAACAATAAGTGACATGAGTAAATTCTAAAATACAAAGGTTCACTGAAAAAAATCACTTCTCCTTTTACTTCAGCCAGAATTTGAAAAGTTTTATTCTCCACTACCACTTACCATGTTAGAAATTGGGAGGTCCAATATACTACCCTCCAGAAAACTGGCATGATTCCATCAGGAATGTAGCTCCACGGCTTGAAACATGGATGTTGGCTGTCAAATAACAATTTAAAGAAAGGTAAACATAAGTGATGACGAATTAAATTAATTACACAATCGGTTGGTATCTGGCAGTTTATTTATATTCAGATTTTAAATTACTGACCCCAACCCACAAAATTTCACGTAAAACTTAAAATCCAAAGCTGACTGTCAAACACACACCAGGGGAGAAAGGCAGTTTGGGGACGCAATGCTCACCTCATAAGACTAATAACGAGACTGCACCTGAAAACAAACATGCTGGGAATTACACCTCTGACATTATTACCCTTAACACTGACGACTGCCTTTAAAACACACACTCACCCCATTGGTGGGGTGGGTTATTCGGGGTAAGGGGAGCAGGGGGGAGAAAGACATTAGGTAATTAGTTCCTGGAAATCAGAGAGCTAACTAACAGTCACCATAGCCCAGCTTCTCTGGAGATACATGCCAGCACCTACATGTAATTGTGTTCTGTTTGAATTTCCTGAGGATTCGTGTGTCTGACCATAGACTCTTCCACTAACATTGCCTTCCCAGACTGTGGGGGCATCCTTCTGTCCTAGGGCTTCCAATAATAAATGTATACTTCTCTCCTACCTCCCACATTGTTTCCTTCTAAGACCCACTTATAAAACCATGTTTAACATTTTTTGAAATAAAAAGTTCATTTTTGAATTGAAGGTGAACAAACACACACACACACACACACAAAAAACATTTCTTAGGTATTTTTTTCACTTGGAAGTTTGATATGAATTCAATACAACCTTTTGATCATTTGAATTTTACTCATTCTCTTTGTAAAACTGTAACAACTTCAAAGGATGTGCAATATGAAAGGAATATTCCCAGATACAGAATAACCTCCTGTGCTTTAATACATAGCCTTGCATATTAGGCAAAAGAGAAAACGCATGCCCCGTATTATAGCTCAGAGAATGGCTGAGAGGAAAAACAGTTTTTGGAAGTCACATTCTTTGCAAGGGGTAGAACCAGGACTAAAGAATCAGGCCTTCTCCAAGCTTCTCATTGGCATCTACTGAAGGCCTTGTGCACCAATAAATATTTCAAACTGATTTAAGATTTAAATTTAAACAGACTAAATGTAACTAAAAGTCTACTAGCAAAGGATGGAGGGGTGAGTAAAGAATGAACGTAAACTTTTATAAATATAAAATCCAGATGGCTAAAAACTGACCCTTTTTAAACAATTTGGCTTCTACAATATGGAAGGGGAAGGGAGGGGAGGGGAGGGGAGGGGAGGGGAGGAGGGTAGAAGGGAGGGAGGGAGGGAGGAAGGAAGGAAGCAGGGAGGGAGGGAGGGAGGGAGGAAAACCGAGAGAGAAAGGATACCTTGGAGCTGGGGTGGCGGTTGCGTACAGTCCTGAGCCGTTGCTGCTCTCCGGAGGGCTTGAGTTGGCAGCAGCATGTTTGCACCGGTTGTATATCGTCTAAAGCAATGAACACGCGGTTTACAATGAAAATCGAAAGGTCACCAAGTACTTAAGGGAGACTGGAGGGTATCAACCTATCTATCCCAAATCACCTTCCTGGTTAAGCTTTCTAGTGACCAAATTAACGTAGTAACATTTAAATTCACAATATAAGTATAACCTTACATAATTTAGCTGTCTTGGGACCTAACATATCTCAAGCATGCTGATTACAATTGTCTTTTAAATTGTGAAAATCAGTTTCACCTCTTACCGTACTAACATCCAATGGCAGTATGAAGACGATAAGGAAGCAGAGATACCAAGCTAGCAGGGTTCCAACGATTACAAGTCTATGCTGTTTCTTAAAGTCTCCATATCGATGAAGTAGAAATAATGCCAGAAAAAAAACAAACACAATCTCGAGTCCCAAAGCTGCACCACTCATTATTGAGTGTTCACTCTGACTAACCAAAGTAATTCACGTACAGGGCTGGACCATATCTGCAGAGTGAAACAAATAATGCAGTGTTAATACAGAAAAGGACCACTTGGAAATGTACTAAATATTGTTTACTAATGTGTGAATAAATTCTTTGGAAAACTGTCAGGCTTTACAATGAACTACAAATAAGATGAAAAGGATTAATTCCTACCCTCAAGTTCTTAATATCTTACTTTTAAAGCATATCTTGAAATTTTACATAAATTGTATCTCCATGAAAAAAGGTATTTTAACAAAAGTTACATCACTTTTAAAAACAGTACAAAATAAGAACACTAGATATGAACAGTTTCAGTACAGAGTCATTTGGAGCTTGACCCTTAACGTTATACGTCGCAACTAAGCATTTTACCCAAACAGGCTGCTGACTAGACCCTAGGAAAACAGAGATTTCATAAAATAAAGTCTCTAAGTCACCCACGACCCATTACTTAAAATTCTCTACGACAGATGGGGGCAGAGATGATGGCAAGAGAGATGGGGAGAGACCACTGTGAGACAGCACTTTTCTTCACTGCTAATCTTGTCTAACAGCTTTCAGAACCTGAAACCCCTAATTCGTTACTGCTTCACAACATACACTTAGCACTTTCCATTTGTCTGTATAAATCTTATTTTCTTTAAACAAAGTTACCTTACCTATTTTATACGTATAAAAACGTATCAATGATTATTGAGTAAAGTTATACATTGAAAATATTTTTATTATAAATGCCGGTAATACAGACATAAGCAAATGCTTTATCTTCTATATCTCTACTCATAAAATAATTGGCCTTTGCTAACTGAAGACAATATGCAATTTTCACCTTTGTAAAAATCAATGTTGGATATTTTTTAAAAACGTTATTTACTTATTTATTTATTTATTTATAGAGAGGGGAAGGGAGGAGAAAGTGGGAGAGAAGCATCAGCATGAGAGTGAAACATCAACTAGTCGATTTTATTCAGTACTGTATCTCAAGTCTCTAATATAGTGTCTGGCATAGAGTAGATATTAAAAATATGTGTTGAATAAATGAATGAATAGAAAATATTACTGTATACTTGTATAATATTTTTAATTACTGCTGGCTTCAAAGGTAGCATAAAACTTGCTATAATCTCCAAAACTAATTTTATAAATACTTACTACAACTCAAAAGGCTTAAAAACATGTTCCTTACTACTACTCAAAATTTCAAATTTCATAATCTATGAAAACACTTCTATTACCACAAAAAGAACGAGTCAGATCTTATTCTGAAGACCAGATTAAGCGGTGAGGAAGTAGCTTGATGCAGGACGCGGAGGAAAACCATAACCACCTTCGAGATCTAGCTCTTAGGAAACTGTTACTCAATATGAATTAACATGATTAATACTTGAAAGGTACTTTAGGAATTTGTCTGAAATTGTCCCGTGCAAGGAAGGTGACGATCACTAAAAAAAGACTATCAGAGAGTGCCAAGGAGATGCTAAATGAAGTAGGGCAGAATCGAGTGATAGAATATTACTGAAGTACAAGAAATGGTGTTTATTAAGAATATTTAATAACATTACTATATTACCACAACACTAACTGAAAAATAGATTCACACATTTTTATATAACATATCTAAAATGAATAAGACAATAATCACACATATCAAGATATCAATAATAGGTGGTAAGATTATGGGATAAGCAAACAACAAAATCACAGTCATAAACTTGCAACTAGCTAATAATACACGGGTTCTTTTACAATGTTTCATCTGTTTCATTACCAGTACTTTAAAATGCTATAGATGAGTGAACAGAACTAGGGATCCTTTATTCTGGTGATAAAGACACAAATCGTTCCATCTCCTCCCATACTCATTAGTCTCCTACTGCTGTCGTAAGCAGCTACTGCAACGTAGTGGCTTAAAATAACACCCGTATTTCATAGTTTATGTGAGTCAGATAGCCAGGTCCAATATGGCTGAACTGAGTTCTCAACATTGAAATTCAGGCATCAGCAGGCTTGTATCCCTTTCTGGAGACTCTGGGAAAGAATCTAAATTCATTCAGGCTGCTGGCAAAATTCAGTTTGTTACGGTTACAGGACTGAGATCCTTGTGGGCTGTCAGCTGGCCTTTGCCCTTAACCCTAGAGGCCTTTCTCTGGTGTTCGCAAGTGGCCCTCTTTTTCTCTGAGCCAGCAACAAATGCTTGCCAAATCTTTCTCGTTCCAGAAGTCTGACTTCCTCTTCCGCCCTCAGCTGAGAGGAAGCTCTGCTTTTAAGGGCTCATGGTCTCCCTGGGCCCACCTAGATGACTGAATCATATTTACTGGTTCCAAGGATTTAGGTATCGAGATACCCTTAGGGGTCTATAATTCTGTTTACCAGAGTACCTGTTTCTGTTCAGGTTGAACTCCTGTTGCCTTGTTATGACACAAGGTTAGGTCTCGTGGTCCCACGGAATTGAGATGAAAATTGGGGTTTCTCTATCCTGAGATGAGAATAATAATAGTTTCAAAATCCATATCTTGACTTTGCATCTAAATTCAAGTGAGGAATTGTTTTGTTTTTTTTTTTTTTTTACAGTCTAGAAGAGTAACACATTCCAAGGTTCCTTATGAACTTCTAGAGCCTGTTTTTGTTATTTCAGCTGAATAACTTTCTGCTCAAAGCTAGGGATACCTTATTCTCCATCTGATTTAGTTATTTGTATATTAAATTCATAAAACAACTGCCAATTAAAATCTAATAAAATAAACAAAGATCGATCAACTCATTTGGCTTATTAAAAAAAAAAGAACTCATTGCCAGAGTTGGCAGCAATTTGGTGACATGAAGACCTTTAAAAGGGCACGTACTGTAACTTTGGTCCTAGCAATTCCTCTGAAAGTAACTTAAAGTGGGGGTGTCCAAGTCATTTTCACCAGGGGCCACATCAGCCTCGTGGTTGCCTTCAAAAAGCTAAATGTAAATTCAACTCCTTAACAGTTCGGGAGTAGTTCCATTCATACAGTCCTAAAATGATTTCAGCCATTTGAAATCATTTTAGGACTGTATAAATGGAACTACTCCCGAACTGTTAAGGAGTTGAATTTACATTCAGTTGAATTTACAACGGCGAGGCTGATGTGCCCCTGATCAAAATGAGTCTGACACCCGATTAAAAGAAAAACCAAAAAGGGAACAAAAATTTATCTACAATGTCACTTTTTACAGCACTGTTATTTAAGCATGAAAACATAGAGACAACTTAAATGTCTGCACTAAATGGACCAGGAAGTCAAAACTATCCACTAGTCTCATCGGGGTCCATTGCCTCTTGAATCACGACTCCTGCGGACCTGGCCAAGGTTGACGGGGGAGCTGGGATCTGTGCCCCAGCCAAGACTGCCTCACAGAAACCCCCCATTGCAGAGAGTGGTCGGAGGAGCCCACTGACCCCACCCTTCCAGGGGAAAGTGAGATCCAGGAGAAGGCTTCAGAGGAGTCAAAGGGGCACGGTGGGCTCTGAGGGAGGATGTATAAGAAACACACACAAAATGCTAAAATGCTTGTCACACAGTAGTAAAGAGATGACTTCTACTTTATTCTTTGCGCTTTCTTATGTTGTTTTTAAACAATGAACATACCTTATTTTTTCATTATGAAATTATTTAAAAATCAACATAGTAATATGAAGATAGAATACATAGCAACTAGAAAATGAAAATTTTTGCTATGGTATTATTAAGTGTCTAAAATTAAAATACAATCCTGGCTGGTGTAGCTCAGTGGATTGAGCGCAGGCTACGTACCAAAGCGTCACCAGTTCAATTCCCAGTCAGGGCACATGCCTGGGTTGTGGGCCACGTTCCCAGTAAGGGCTACGTGAGAAGCAACCACACACTGACATTTCTCTAACTCTCTCCCTCCCTTCCCCTTTCTCTAAAAATAAGTAAATAAAATCTTAAATAAAATGAAATACAAATGTTTTATTTTACCATGGTAAACACTGGTTCCAAATCCCAACTCTCTAATTAATAACTGTGTGACTTTATGCAATTGAAACTTAAATGAGGATAATTATCTGACAGGTTGCTATGAAGATCAATCGAGACATAAAAGTAAAATACCAAGTGGGAGCTCTGGACACAAAGCAGGTCTTCAGCAAACCCTTGTTGCTAATCGCCATCTCCTTCACATGTTGTGCTTCTAGAAAAGAACTAGTTGCCTCAGTGGTCTCGAAGCATAGCGACCCTTATGTTCCCCTTTACCTTATGTGCTTTCTCTCCTCTCCACCACATAAGACAGGCTTTCTGCTTCACATATTCTGTGGTTTCCACATCCTGGGTCCACTCTCATGCATATAAAACAAAAACTGATGTCCAGTCACAGATATTGCTCCCCTTGTCTCACTTGACAAATTGGGATTATGTCCCAAGGTCTGCAAGGCAGCCCAACAACCCTCCTTTCCCCCAGACCCTTGTGAAGAGACACAACACCTCTCAGAGCCATGTCAAGGAGGCGCACTTGACATACAGAAAGACAATGCCATTCTCCCAGGAATATGCACAAAACAGAGGTGGACCAAAATGGAACATCTGCTGAACTGGACACATGGTCAGCTGTGCAAAAATCTATTCAAAGGCAAAAGACGAAATAGGCCTCTGACCACGACAATGGTCCTTCTAATAATATTCTTCAAATATAAACGTGCTTAGGCTAAATGACAAAATTTGGAGGCAAATTGAAACTGTCCTGTGATCAGAAAGGAAAAAGAGATGTAAAGCTACCACAAGTGGGCATTAACGCCACGGCAGTAAAAGGAGACTCTACTCAACACCAAAATGCTAATTCACTCATTCGATGGGATTCGAGTGCCTGTTATGCACAGTCTACTCTCAAAATACCGATTCCGAAGTCTTAAACATTTAAAATCCAACTCATCTTTTACCAATCATCAAGATATCATACAATATTACTTTCAAATCTCTTTCATAATTACATGTTAATGTTACTGACTTGGAGTACTGTTTCCTAAGTACTTTATGGTTGATAATGATTTTCCAGGCTAAACACACTTTAAGTGGAAAATGTAGAGGTTAAGGCCATTTTAAAATTTGAGGCACTCCAAATATGTTCAAAGACAGAGGAAGAGATAAGGAAAAGAAGGAAGGAAGAAAATAAAAGAGGGAAGAAGGAAAGGAGGGACTGAGGGAGAGAGGGGTGGTAGAACACAAAAACTTTTGTGTTCTGTTACCGAAGATACTGAAATTGAATGAAGTTTCTAAATAGAACCCAATGATTCATTAGAATCAGACGGTGTTAACTTAAATATGTCTCTCTCTCTACTCAGCTGTGTGAAATAATAAGTAGGAGCCATCTCAAAATTCTAATAATGAAAAAGAATCAAAATTAGATGTAGTGATAAAAATCAACAATTCTCTACCCCCCAATCAAAATTTACATTTCCAAAGATAATTGTTATTCTCATGTTTAAAGATTTCAGGTACAGGAAGAATTCACCTTAGAATACAGGTAAGACTACCACAAGAGAATGTCATCCCCACTTCAAAATGCTACAGTACTAACGGAGTTGGCAAACCAACCAGGTGAACTGAATTCTAAGGTATGACAAGGCATTCTGAAGAAAGATGGACACATAAAAACTGTTTCACCTTAGCCCTGGCTGGTGTAGCTCAGTGGGTTGAGCGAGGGCCTCTGAACCAGAGGATCACGGTTCGATTCCCAGTCACGGCACATGCCTGGGTTGCAGGCCAGTTCCCAGCAGGGGACACACAAGAGGCAACCATACATTGATATTTCTCTCCCTCTCTCCTTCCCTTCCCCTCTAAAGATAAATAAATAAAATCTTAAAAAAAAACCTGTTTCACCTTTGGCAAGGCAAAAGAGGGACAGGTAGCAAACATGTAACCATGTAGGAAGAAAACAAGTGGAACTGTAATGGATTCTTAAAGACTTTAGGTAAAGAGAATGTAAGACTTATTTTGATAATTAGAGAATGATCCTTAGAATCCTCCCTAATAACAAAATCTTTTTTTAAACAAAGGAGGAGCTAACAGTTTGTGGGGGTTTACTAGATTCCAAGCATGCTTTACTGAATCAAACTTCATAGCCCAGCAAGAAAGGACGCTAGTATCCTTGTTTAATAAGGGGGAAAACCGCAGAGGTTCAGAGCAGAGATTGAAACCCGGACACCCTGACTCCTGAGCCCGGCTCACAGTTAGGATCCTGCACAGTCTCCGGTCCAGACACATCTTCTTAATGGAATTCAAATGTTTAAGTAATTTCTTTTGTCCCGTTTTCATAGTGAACAAATGACAAACATTCTGCTATTGATTATTCCCTCAGGTAGAATGCTAAGAAAGTCATGCTTAATACAGAATTTAAATAAGCCTTTTTACCTTGCAGGTAAGACTGCCATTACTTAGATAATATATGACTCTAGCCTACATGGGAAAAGTAGAAAAGAAAACATAGAGAAAATTAGAATTGGAAAAGAACCCTTCTTAGTTTTTTGTTCCCTTAAGCTAAATAACATTTAAAACACTACAGGAATCTTAAGATTTACCATGCTGTGATGGAGCTAAGGAAAAACACACCCCCCTTTTATTTCAATAGAATCGTTTTTCATATTTAATATTCAAGCACACTAACATGCTACTGAATATAGATATAGCTTATAGTCAAATGTAATTTCCGGTCCTTTTTGGTCCCTCTTGTGCACCGATCTCGTAACTATGTTCTTCCCCCTTGTATGATAAACACTTCCCAATTTACAAAGTCATTTTGTATTCCACCTGAAGCTTCCAAAGAGTACCAGAAATTACTAATGTCTTTTGTAGATATAAAAATATATATGTAGTTCAAGCCCTGGCTGGTGTAGCTCAGTGGATTGTGCACAGGCCTGCGAACTAAAGGATCATGGTTCGATTCCCAGTCAGGGCACATGCCTGGGTTGCAGTCCAGTTCCCAGCAGGGGACGCACAAGAGGCAACCATACATTGATTTTTCTCTCCCTCTCTTCCTTCCTTCCCCTCTAAAGATAAATTTAAAATATATATGTATATATATATATATATATATATATAGAGAGAGAGAGAGAGAGAGAGAGAGAGAGAGAGAAAGAGAGATCACCTATCCTAGATAACGAGCTAGTAATTCTACTTGTAGAAATATGGTATACCCTTCTAACTGAAATGGGTCATCAAGTGTGCTGAGTAAGATTAAATGAATAAAATTAATCAGCCCTGGCTGGTATGGCTCAGCGGAATGAGCACCAGCCTGTGAACCAAAGGGTTGCCAGTTCAATTCCCAGTCAGGGCACAGACCTGGGTTTCAAGCCAGGTCCCCCATAAGGGGTGCTTGAGAGGCAACCAGACATTGATGTATCTCTCTCCCCCTCCCTTTCCCTCTGTCTAAAAATAAATAAAATTTTAAAATAATAAATAAAATAAAATTAATCAGGAAAATAAAATAATCCACATCAGTTGCAATCGCAATGCAGTTCTTAGAAACATGAGACATCCATCTCCAAGTAGCTAGTAATTTCAAGTCTTCATTGGATAGAATTCCCTGTATCAAACAAAATCACATGTACTAATTTAAACTTTTGTTTACTATATATAGAGAGAGCAAGCGAGAAAAGCCATGATTAGAAGGAATGCAGAAAAAACATATTCCCATTTTAGCAAGTAAATGTATTCTGCTACCAGGGCAAATCATTAGTGAAATATCTATTCCAGAATTTTGAAGACTGATTTTCCAAGCCACAGGCTCTCTCTGAAGTCCTTGTCAGGACCTCACATTCACCAATTTGTGAGTTCTCTGAGAACTGGAAATGCTCCCTAGCTCTCAGGCACACACAGCTAAACTCTACCAAAAAAAATATCTCATCTTTTAATTTACACCTTCCTACCTTTAAGACCTATATCTAAGTGGCCTCTCCTAATTACTTTATAGGTCAAAACGGTATCCTCGCCACAGTATTTTAAAGTTTTTCAGCTGCACACTTTCGCCTCCATGAGCTTGTGAGTTCCATCTTGCTCACTTTCTTCAAGGAGACCACAACTTTTTTCTGTTAAAAATATTCTCTTTAATGACTTGCAATGTTAAGGGAGAGGATGTAATTTCAAACTAAGGCAATTACTTTCCTCTTAATCAAAGTAACATAAAGGTAAGTTTATGTAGGAAAATCAAAATATTGCATCTAAAATATTTTCCATAAACATCAGTTTAATAAATTGAGCATTGGCATTCCACCTAGTTATTCTCAGCCTCATTTCAATCCAAATCAACTTGTGAACCGATCCCTTTAAGCCAACTTCACCTACTTTTAAGAACAAACTACAGGTGCGTGAACACACTTCTCTGTCAAGAGGTGGCATTTACTTTTCAAGCTAAGCACCAAGCATGAAAAATATCTCATACTTGGGCAAGGGAGTTTTTGTTTCTGTATAAAGTGAATCATTAAAATAAGGTGTGTCATACAGTGTACTGATGCAATTGTTGTGATGACACTGGTCTGCTTACTTGTTAATAAATCCTCTCCATTTTTAACAGGGTTGCAATTTATTCCCCCTCTCTTCCACGGTTTTGCCGGGTCACGGTTATAGTGTAGTTCGCGCAGTGGATTTCGCGTGGTCATCCTATCTGGAATACGGCACCCTCGCACTCTAACCGCCTCCAAACTCCTCTCCGGGTAGACAGACTAAAAGCAGCCCCCTTACAAGAGGCGAGGCAACCAGACGCAGCGGGTAGAACGAAAGCAACAGAATGGCTGCGCTGGTGGCCCTAGCGTTGCACGCTGTAAAGCCCTTTGCAAGCACAGTCACCTTATCTGTACCGGCGCTGGCATTTATGAGGCTTGACTAGGCTGCAAGGGGATGCGCCGCTTTCCCACTACACCCAGCAGGAACCACTGCGGTTTCCTGCCCCCCCCCCCGCAATTAAACCACCGCCTCCCGTTCAAACTCCGCTTTAATTTACAAAACGCTATCGCTCGCGTCACATGATTCGACCCTCCCTCCAAGCCTGTGAGATGAGCGTAGTGCCTCTTTCACAGGCGACGAAACAATCTAGTCCACAGACTCGGTCCTACAAGGGCCGCAGCTTCCGGGCACGGGGAAGAACAGGTGCGACGCCCGCGGCTCGCAGCCTTTCACCTGGAGGGCGAGCCGGATCACTGCCTCCACTCGGGGGTTGAGGACTTGGGCTTTGCGGCGGGGGCAGCAGCCGCTGGAGGTTCTCGGGGTCCTCTTTTTTGCCACCGGCGATGGGCCCCGGACCCCAGACCCTAAAGTGTTTCACGCGCCTCCCCACAAGCTCACCTTCCGATCTCGCCAGACACCGTCTGGATGGACCGGGAAACTCCGCCTCCACCACGGTGGTCCAGGGTCTGGGATCCACGCTCCGAGGTGACGATGGTGACGGTCACCAGAAGGCCTTCGGGCTCCTGGGAAAGGAAAGCCCTACTCCCGTCCTACCGCTGACATGTCCAAGTCAGCTGAAGCACCGCCTGCTTCCGCTTCCCCGCCTACCGGTGGGCGGGCCAGGCCCGCACCCGCTGAGGGTTGTGGGTATCTCGAAGGCTGGCTGAGCTGCCAGGAAAGGAAGTAGTGGAGCGCCAAGCGAACTACGAGGCAGGGCGGGAACTACATTTCCCAGCAGGTAGCGGGGCCTCAGGCGGCAGCCGCGGAGATCAAGTAGGAGAGCCCCGCGCGCGCGGTGGGGATGGAACGTTGCTGGAGTTGGCGGGGCTGGTTGCTGGGGGCCTGAGCCTCAAACCCTTGGACCGCCGCGCGCCAAAGCGGGAATCTGGCTGGCGGGCAATCCTGCAATTAATGCACGCATTTAAAATTCCAGAATCACTGGACGCCATGCACCGGTAAACCTATTACAAAAAGGGGCAGAAGATGAATGAACCGTCTTAATTCATTTAGGCCACGAATATTGCTACTTGCTGAAATTATTGCTAATGCTGTAATGTGAATGGTTTCTTAGCCCCTTTTTGGGAAAGCGTGGATGGATGGATGCTTTAGTTCGGTAATCAGAGTGTGGTTTTATCTTTCTGTAGTGGGCTTTCCTGCTACTGTTGGGAATCGCTGTGTGCTTTCTCTCAGTCTTTCCTTGCCTGTTCCCTCCACCTTAAGAAATCCTTGAGGCCTTCTGCATAATCAGGACCGTAAATCAATAAGCCTTTTGGATTTGTTCGGATATTTTCCCTTTCATTCTTGGGAACTCGCAGCAGGCATGTAAAAAATGCAGTTCTGTTAGCTGCTGTGAAAGTTTTCTACATTGCATAACTTGCAGTTTCCTTTAGGCCTACCAATTATCTATGGGTGTGTTCCTCAAAGGAAAGGGGCTATTGTGCATTTTTGCAGGAAACACCTCCAGGAGATACCGGACCAGACTAGCAACGTTACCACCAGCTTCACTTGGGGATGGGATTCTAGCAAGACTTCTGAACTGCTCTCAGGAATGGGGGTCTCTGCCCTTGAGAAGGAGGAGGTGGACAGTGAGAACATTCCCCAGGAACTGCTCTCAAACCTGGGCCTTCCGCAGAGCAGCCCCCCACGAAAACGGCTGAAGAGCAAAGGGAATGACAAGGACTTCGTGATCATCCGCAGACCCAAGTTAAATCGAGAGAGCTTTCCAGGTAAGGTATGAGGGTAACACTGTCAGTCACCAAGAGCTGAGTTGAACTATTTTGTTGGTAAACCTTTGTTTGTGGATCTTTAGGGGTGGGGCCCCTTAAAAAACGCCAAATCCTGAAGTTGTTTTCTAAAGAAACGGAACAACTCATTGTCAATGAAGTCTATCAGCATCTTGGTAGGTATATATCTCCTAGTGCACAATTGATTTGTAACCCATGTGAAATTTCAACCCACGAGAAGGCATTCCTGACTTTTGGCGTAGGAAATGAATCTGCCTGCGCAAAGGCCAGCTCAGTGCCTTTGATGAATGGGAACACAAGGGATCATCTCATAGGACTCTATTTATATTCTGCTGTTTTACACCCCTGGTTGAGCTTTTTGCCGTGATCTTGTTAGTTACTTGTCAAAGGACTGCTAAAGTGGATGATCAGCTTTAAGTGTAGGAGAGTTAACCAGGTCCACTCCCAAATGGGGTTCTTCTGTTATGCTCAGTCTCCATTACTGCTAGGATTATCTGTTTGGTTGCCCGACCCAAAAACCTGAAGGTCAGTCATAGTCTCACCATTCCCTAACATCCAACCAATGACTGAGTTGTTCCTTTCTGTCTCCTAAATATTTTTCAGGCTCTCATCATCTCTTACCTGGATGCTGGAATGGACTCATCATTCCAGCCTTATCCTCCCCAGACCCATTCCCCTGAGCTAGAAGGGACCGATTGAAATGTAGAACTCACTGTATCATTACCTTTTGAATAGCTTTCCATTCCTGTTCTCAGGCAGGTGAATAGACGCCTCCCAGAGAGGGTCAGAACCACAAGAGAACTCGAAGCCATAGGGTAAACATAGGGCGTTGACCTGGGTTCGTCAGTTTTTCTTGCTAGTGAGATCTGAGATATTAATTCAGCAAGTATTTGCTAAGCACATACTATGTGCTTGACATTGCTCTAGGTGCTGGGGAAACAGCAGTGAGCAAAACAGAAACATTTCCGCTAGAGAGAGGACACAATAAACATAATAAATATAGTATGCAGTATGTGAAAATGTGCTAAGTGCTACAGCTAACAACAAACTTTGTACAAGCCAAGAGGGATTGGAAATCCTGGACTGGGAAGATGGATGAAAATTTTAAACAGGGTACTGATGGAAAGCCTCACTTGGACAGTGAGCTTTAAGGAAAGGCATAGAAGAGGGAAAGGAATGCACCATGCAAACATCCTGAAGAAGAGAGCCTTAAGGAGAGGGAGCAACCAGTGCAAAGACCCTGGGGCAGAAGCGAGTCTTGTTTGTTGAAGGAACAACCAGAAAGCCATGTCGTAAGAGTAGAATGAGCAGCAGGGAGAGTAGGTCAGGCTAGAGGTGCTTGCTTGCTTGCTTGTTTTTCTTTCTTAAAAAATCTGGGGAGTTTTGGATTTTGGACCTGTTTTTAGGAAGGAGAATCTTTAAGTGATGGTCTGGAATCTACATCAGGAGTTGAATGAAAGGCAGTGAAGGAGTGTGGTGGAGTCAGACAAATCTGGGCTTGAATCTCTGTCTTGCTGTTTACTAGTTGTTTGGCTCTCTGTGCCTTCATGTCTTTGTGAGATGGACTAATAGTATCTACTTCATAGGTTGCTGTGAAGACTAAATGAGCCCTGAGAGGTGTGGTTCAGTGGGTTGGGCATCATCCAGTGAACTGAAAGGTCGCTGGTTCGATTCCCAGTCAGGGCACATGCCTGGGTTGTGGGCCAGGTCCCCAGTGTGAGAGGCAGCTGATTGATGTTTCTCTCTCTCTTGTTCTGCCTTCCTTCCCCTCTCCGTAAAAATAAGTAAATCTTCTAAAAAAAGAGATTACATTTAAGAATGCCCATGAAACTATAAGCGTGCACCCTGCACATAACACTCAGTAGTAGGTAAACCCAATTACCTTGTTCAGTGACATTTCTGACATCCATTTGGGAGGCTACTTCCCTTTTTCTTTTGTCCTTAATACTGTTAATCTGACCCTGTTAGTGTCGGAGATTTTTTGCTTCAGAGTTGGATGGCACTGCTCCGTTTAGTGTGTGGAATGCAGCACTGACTGGTGCCCAGCCACAGGAATCAGTGAGAGACACTTTGTGCTCCAGGAGCAGTGACGATGACTTTTCATGCAGAGTGGCTGTGGCGTGTGCTTCCACATTCACTCACAGGTGTAAATTAAAGACATTTTTGAAGCAAGGCCCTCTGGAAACTGAACAAGATTAAGGGACAGTTGCTGCTGGCTTCCAGGCAGTTAAAAGTCAAGCTGAGGAGCAAAGACAAGACACAGTAAGAGGAGCTCACAGCAGAAGATGGCAGCCCAATGTGTAGGAGGCTGGAGAAGGACTGGGTCGTTAAATCTGACCTCGGGTATAGGTCTGAAGTGAGAAGGGAGAGGCAGGGAAGGAAGGAAGAGGACGCGTTGTGCATGTGTGGACTGGCACACAGGATAGACTGGTTCGTTGGTGCGGGGGCTGGGCGGAGAGGGAAGCCAGTGATGGAGGAGGAGGGCAGCTGGTGCCGAGGATCCCCAGTGGGCCTCTGGGGGCCTGGGCCGCCAGGGTACTGGATCCGCATTCCAGGGAGTTTTCAGTGCTGTTGTCAGGACAGGTGGCCAGCAGCTCTGCCAGGGCCAGGGCAGCCCAGGCCGCACCTGCTTTGTGTAGAGATCTGATGACAGCGGCCCCGGACTGTGGATTTTTCTTGGGTCTTCCCTCCTCAGTCTCTCCCTGTGGGCCAGGCTCACATCTGGTAACTGAATCTTCTATCTGTCTACCTTGGAAGGTAGAAACTATATGACCACCCTGAGCCGAGACAGGTCTGATTGGCCCTCGGGGTGAGTGTGTGGAAGGCGTTTGGGAGAAATGGCCAGTTGGGAGGTCATTAATAGGCAGACAGGGGACGGCTGCATTGTATTTGTGGGCGCCGAGTGCCTGTCCTGGTCCCATCGTCCCCACTTCCCCTTCTCAACAGAGGATAGCCATGGGAACAGGGTCGAAGTGATTCGTTCATCAGCTCTTTCATGGCTATTAAACTGCTTGAAATTCCAGACCCTACGCTGGTTCCCAGACTGGAGACTCCGAAGTTTAGAGTACACTGATATCCCCCAGGGAACTTGTTCAAAGTGCAAAATTCCTGAGATACCGACCCAAGAAGTCCCGCCTTGAATTTGGGAATCTGCTTTAATAGCCCCAGGCAAACATAGTTCTTTCTTTGTTTCTTTTTTTTTCCTAGTAAGAAATATATTTTACATTGCAATCCTGGGTGGGTATCTGAAACAGAAATTTCACGGAACTGTATGTATCCTCCTTACTGAGGCGTGTCCCATCCTGGTCTGTTCCATTCTTTCAGAAACAGCGCTGGTCAACCAGGCTGATTTTGTAACTCACCAATGAATCTCACTCGGCCTGCAGCTCTCAAAACTCAGCTCTGGTAGAGCCTTGATGGGACCCTCCCATGTACTTTCCTTGCTCTGTAGCTTCCGTTCATTCATTCAGCAAAAACTTATTGAGTATCACTCTGGAGATTAAGAATATAGCAGTGAACAGAGCAGGCCGAAGACCTGGCTCTCACAGGGCCTGTGTACTGTGTGCCTTATTCTCCAGTCCCGGTCTCCATGGTTTGTTGGTCTTCTTCTACTCCAGAGGTGAGCAAGCCCCACAGAAATCTAGGATTGTGGGGCAGAGGGGATCATTGAAGACCCCGGTTTTGTGTTGCTTTTTTTCAGTGTTGCCTAACTACTCCCCTAAAGACAAAAAATAGAGCTAGCGCAGTCTAGTGTATTCTCTTTGTGGGAAGAGGAAGGAAAACTCATCACAGAGGGCAGAATCTCTGTCTGTAGCGCCCCCAAAAGGAAGCATGGGGTATTACTAGTTACTTATAATGAGCAAGCAAAAGCAAACATGAGGTGAGCCCCCACCTTAAAAATGCACACACACACACACACACACACACACACACAGTAGATCCGAACAGTGGGGCCTGCTTCTCCTGAAGGTAAAACTTACCTCTGCTGAAAGAGGCACAGTTTTCAGAGGCACAGTTTTGTTTGTGACTGAGATGACTTCAGTGCTTTAAGTTGACTTTGGGCATAGGTGATGTTCCAAGAAAGAAATGTGCCAAGTGAGAGGAGCTTCTTATCCTGCCAAGATCTCACACATAGAAAACTCTTCAGGGAGTCGCTCTGTCCAGAGGAGTTTGAGAGGCGTGGGCAGCGATGAGGCCACAGGTGTGGGCAGCTGGGTTTGCCCCTCAGGAATAGATGGAAATGGTGGTGACCGTGGGTGATGACTAGCAGGTTCATAAACCTGGTCTACTGCTTCCATGTCATTGAAGATTTCGGGCCTTGGGCTGAATAATTACTTCCCTTTCTGTGCAAGGCTGCTGTGCAGCCCTGGCGGGTAGAGGGGGCCAGCGAAGGAAAGACCTGTTCTGGGCTTTCTCATCCGCTCTGGGCAAACAGACCAGGCCTCCGCGTAGTCAGGAATCCAGGAAACAGATGGCTGATGTTTTGAGAACTAAATATGGCAAGTAAAATTAGGTTAAGCATATCATAGGCCTGGATACCAGCCGCTAGAGCAGCTCTATGAAGACAGACGCTGCCCCATCTGCTTGGACAGCAGCCAGGTTCAGGTTGGGAGACCGCCGCCCCCTCCCCCCCCACACACACACACCGCCTCCGGGCCTGAGAGTCACCGTCATCCTGTGGTCAACCCCGTGGGGCCCTGGGTGCTTGGCTACTGGTGCATTTTCCCCGCGGTTCCTCCATCTGGTAGCCATGCCCTTGATAGCTTTCAGCATCTTTGTTTTATGTCCTCTCCCCTCCGCCTCTCCCTCCCAGCCCTGGTTGGTGTCTTTTTTTCTCCATAGAAAGTCAGGTTTAATTCCCTCCTCTCCTACGCTTGTGGAACAACAAGTGCTGAGAACAGGGAGACCACGGATCGGAGCTCATCCTAGCATAGAAAGGGCGTGAGCTGGAACCACACCGGGTTGGAATTCCCACTGTGCCCCAGCCAGCTGTGCGACTTCATCCTTCTTGTCATCTTGGCACCTTCCTTTGAGGCCCTGTCCCCCACCTCAAAAGCTGCTCGTGTTCTCACGGAGGACATCTCCTTTGTGCCCCGAGTTGTCTTTGGCCTCATCCCTCCAAACGCCGCCGACAGTGCCACACGGGTCCTCTACAGGCACTGTGTCCCCACCTGCAGTGTCCCGCGCCACCCGGCTGGCCTTCCCACACCCACCTCCTTTGGGCTCTACGCCTCCTCTTTGCGGCTTGGGGTTTGGTACAGACAGAAGCACATTCCAGCTCTGGCTCTGCCACCTAATGGGTGCTGGTGGGGTTCATTAGCCTCGCTGAGACAGGTTTCCTCCTCTATCGAGCGTGTCAATGCCACGAGGCTCACGGGGTTGCCGCGAAGGCTAGAGTCTGCACTTTAATAGCGCAGGCTGACTGATGGGAGGCTGACTTTTAGGGCTTTCCGGAAGTGGCAGCTTTAAATGGTAGGCGACGTGTTTGTTTACAATTTGTTCATCTCCCAATGAGGCCATCGGGTGGGGACGGTGCCTTACACCCAGCTCCCAGCACTAGAGCGTTAATTAGGCGCCTGGGAATGTTTCTCGAAGTGGAGCCATAGGCCAGCCTTGTCCTTCTACAAATGAGGAAACCGGTTTTAATAGGCCAACAGTGTTGTCGGCGTATAAAATGCAGCCAGTTGTCTTCTCTTGGCTCTTAGTCATTCCTTTGGGAAATAGCAGTGGAGGGTGTTCCAGCCTCCATTGCCAGGCTCTGTCCTAGGCACTGGTCTGTAGCAGTGAACTGGTCAGCAGAGGGTACGGATTTAGATCCTTAGCAGTTTGCATGAAGGCGGAGTAGAAGGAATAATGCATTTAGCAAAGGTTTAGTGAATGCCTGTAACGTGCCAAGCATTGTGCTAGGTGCTGGGTGTGCAAATCTGGGCACGGGGGCTGTGATGGGGGTGAGCTGGGAGTGCTGCTCTGAGGAAGCGCCTTAAGGGGGGCTGGAAGGAGAGGGAACTGGGCAGTGAAGACAGAAGTGGGCACGTGGCACCTTCCTTTGAGGCCCTGTCCCCCACCTACTTCTAGACTGCTCTTACCTGCCTGGCTTCATGGCCCAGCTTTGCTCTTTCCTGCAAACCTCTGCATTCGTTGCTAGGCCCCATTTTCCTCCTGGCATTTTAATGAACTCTCTTTATACTGTTCCTGACTTCTTATGTCTTCCCAACAAAATAGGAAGCACCGAGTTTGTTCGTTTCTCCTTCCCTGAACTTCACGGTGAGCTGCTCTCATTTTCCCCCCACCCCCATCTTCAGTGGAGGCCTCAGTGCCCCACCCACAGCCCCTGGGAGCTGGCCGTTCCCGAAGCTCTTTTTCACATGCACACGTGTGACTCTGAGGCCTTGCCCTGTACAACATGCTGGGGGGCTTCACATTCCTGCCTCGCTCCTAGAAGCCCCCAGTCAGTGACTAACCTGCCCTCAGCCGGGCCAGCTCTGGGGTGGTCTCCTGTGGGCCCCAGCAGATTTGAGCCCCAGGTGCCCATCGCAGTAACCTCCTTATTCACACACCCCAAATTGACCTCCTTCCCTTCCGTACCTCCCTCCACTCCTTCCAGGGCTTCCCGAGGTCACTTCCCAAATAAACTACTTGAATTCAGATCCTCGGGACCTGCTTCTGGGGACCCCAAACTTAGATAGAGGGTGGTTTGGGGGTCTTGGTAAACCACCTCATGCCTCCCTTCTCACCTCAGAGTGAAAATTCCAAGCAGCACTGAAAAGAAGTGTGCGGGTGGGATGGGGAAAGGAAAGCCATGGAGACAGGAGAGAGACAGGAGTTAGACTGCTGCCCAGTGCCCCCGTATCTTAGTCTTCACAGTGAACGACTTGGTGAGATCATCTCTCCACCCCCGTTCCTACAGCTGAAGAAATGGAGCCCAGAGGGATTAAGTAACCTGCCCAGAGTTCACAGTCTGGCGGCAGCGCAGCCTAATCCCTATCCAGGCTTCTTCCTCCGTGCAGTAGCTCTCACGCCAGCTGCTGGGCAGGGGTCAGGCACCTGGTGCCAGGAGGGTCTTTGCAGATCACAGTAAGATCTCGACATTAGGTTAGAAACAACTAAGTATGTAATTTTTGGTCGAATCAAATGCTAGCATCTGATATACGGGTATAAGAGACAGCAAGGTCAGGAAGTTTGACAGCATTAATGGAAGAAAAACTTAGGAAAAACCAGTCCATCAACTTTTTTCCAGTTAGGGGAACAGAGCAGAAACCTGGTTTGTCCTTGGAGGAACTGACGAGGAACTGACGAGGGTGGCTGCCGTACAGTGCGGTCTCCAGCTGCCTCCAGCTGCCTCCCTGGATCACGGTCAAGGGTCAGCATTGGTGATCTGCCTTCATCCCTCGCCCCCGAGGACTTAGAGCCTTTAATTTTGTGCTCTAGAGAGAGAGGAGCAGGCATTAACTGAGCAACTGCACACCTCCTGCTCATTCTTCAATAAAAGCCCCTTCCTCCAGGAAGGCTTCCCTGACCACTGCTGCAGCTCATATGCTGCACAGCACTGAACCCTACCCACTGCAGCCTGTCATGATGCTTCCCGGAAATTTCCTCCCTCGTCTATGTGTCTCAGACTCGGAGCAGGCCGGGCCTTGTTCATCTTTCTATCCCAGAACAGATCCCAAAATGTATATGTTTAATAAATGTGTGAATGGATGAATGTTTCAGACATTGTGCTTGTTCTTAGGAATACGGAGGTCTTTTTTTTTTTTAATGACTTCTTATTCTCAAGAACCTGTGGTCTAGTGAGGGACTAGAGAGATGAGTAAAGAAATACTCAGTTGTGGAAAAGTGGCCTGTTTTTGGTGCTGCCGTGGAGGCCCTCCCTAAGAGTGGAGCTTTCACAGCAACTCAGTTTTAAGTCAGTGGCAGCCCGGGGTGGGCACCACCTGTAGAGACATGAGATGTAACATGGGATGACCCCTTCTGAGAACCACAGAAGGACTCTAAATGGCTGGCACATCCTTCTAGATAATGAACCTAGAAAAATGCACTGGGCCCTGACACGAAAGCTTTGAACTTCGTGCTATTCGGTATAGACTTTAGGCTAAATGTTAGGGGCTACCAGTGAAGGGTTCTAATTGAGGAAAAGATCCAGAAGACTGCCCAGCAGCACCTGGAAGGCAGCACCTGCCCTGCAGGTCCCCCTCTCCCTCTGCCCTTGCAGAGCCTGAGGCCATCGCTGTACTTGTTTAGAAATACTCTCACCTCTTCATTGGGGCTGGGGTTACATTAGGCTTCTCCAGAGACACAGAACAAGCAGGAGACGGACGGGGATCTAGCATAAGGCACTGTCTCACACAGGAGGTAGGAGGCCCAAAAGTCCTCCTGAGCTCTGCAGTCCAGGGGCCTGAGAACCAGGGCAGCCCAAGGCGAAGGTTCCAGTCCCAGGTCTGCAGGCAGGAGGAGACCCAGGCCCCGGTGAGACAGCCAGTTCTCCCTCAATTAGCCTTTTCTAATCAGGCCCTGGATTGGGTGTGACCTGCCCACACTGGGGAAGGCAGTCTTTCCTCAAGTCTGCGACTCAGATGTTAATCTAATCCTGAAACACCCTCACATACACACCCAGAACACCCAGACTAGTGCTTCCCCCCGCTGTCTGGACCTCCCTGGACCCAGCCTAGTTGACACAAAATGACCCACCACAGAGAGGAGAGCATAGCTGTAGAACTGGAGTGGATCAGCGGAAGGTGGGAAGAGACTGGGGAGGCCAGTGACTGGACAGTGCTGACCCCTCTTAGTACTTCTCCTCGGCCATTGTCACATCACTCCATCAGTATGCTCACGTGTTAGCGTCGACTGCTTGCTGGACAGCTGTTGGAGATTGCCTTCACGAGACTAAGAAAACTGGTCTTCCTGTAGCTACCTTCTCCCTCCATTTTTATCTGAACACAGCAGTTAGAGGAATTTTTATAAACTTAAGTTGAGACTTTGTTACTCCTACGGTCAGAACCCTGCCGGACTCCTCAGCACGTTCAGAGTCAAAGCCAAAGACCTCGTTGTGACTTAGGAAGCCCTGGGTGACCTCATCTTTTACTCCCTTCCTCACACTGATTTTCTGCGCTGTACAGCCTTGCTGTCCTCACAACAGATGTGCTGTCCCTGATACCCAGGACACACCCAGACCCTCAAGGGGCGACTCCCTACTTCGTTCCAGTCTCTGCCCAGGGGTCGCCTTCCCTGTAGGGCCCTCCCTGACCACTGTGTACGGACTTTCAGCACCCAGCCCGGGCTGCCCGTCCTCTCCTGTGCCCTGCCTAATTCTTCTGCATAGCACTCATCAATTTTCACAGGTCCTGTCATTTCCTTTTTTTTATGTGTGACTGTCCATTTCCTCCCACAGTAAGGCACGCCCCGTGGGGTAAGGTAGCTTGTCTGCTGCTTTCCCCCTAAAACGACCCCAGCCCAGTATATACTTGTTGGTTAATAGCAGAGAGCACCCTTTGATGTTACACTTCCAGGTAAAATTGACTTCTGAGTGCTTTCTGTTGACTTAAAAGAAGAGGGAGGAAAGTTATTTGCCTTTTACATGAGGTCGCTACTGGGTCAACGCTCCACTGAGTCCTTAGCGCCCTCTGCAACCAGGGGCAGCGTGTCGCCAGGGCCCGTGTGTGTGACGTCGCCTAGGCGTGTGGACCCAGCGTCATTGGTGTAGCCATGGCCACGCCGAAGGACGTGCAGCGAAGAGTGTTTGTGGTTTTCCCTCTTCTTTGCTGACATGTGGGCCGTGCTCCAGGGCACCTGCGCAGTGGGGGACAGAAAAGCAACTGTGAGGGTGAGTCATTTGGTCAGCGTTCAGTTTCTGTTTGCAGCCAAATATGAGGGTCCCCTGCAGGCATGAAGAGTCAGTAGACCTGACGGCACAAAAACGGTGACTGGGAAACACTTCTTTCTGTCCTCAAAGGTGTTTCCTGGGACTCCCTTCCAGACGAGCTTCTCTTAGGCATCTTCTCCTGNCTGCGCAGTGGGGGACAGAAAAGCAACTGTGAGGGTGAGTCATTTGGTCAGCGTTCAGTTTCTGTTTGCAGCCAAATATGAGGGTCCCCTGCAGGCATGAAGAGTCAGTAGACCTGACGGCACAAGAACGGTGACTGGGAAACACTTCTTTCTGTCCTCAAAGGTGTTTCCTGGGACTCCCTTCCAGACGAGCTTCTCTTAGGCATCTTCTCCTGTCTCTGCCTCCCCGACCTCCTCAAAGTCTCCAGCGTGTCTAAGAGGTGGTATCACCTGGCGTAAGTATTCCTCACCCCTTTGGCATATGGGGGGGGAGGGAGGGTCATTTATTTATTCATTTGGGTCTGATGAAACTAAAAACCAAGAAAAATACAGTAGCAGAAAGCAAAGTAAGAATCTTCGTATTTCTCTTAGCATCTTATTCCACCAGAGAAGTCTCCAGGGGGGTGAAAAGTCACCTGCCTCTGAGAAGCTCTTTTTTCTGGTTTGGTTCAGCACACGCTTTACCAGGCCCAGGTCTGTGAAGGGAGTCACACGGGAGGCCCAGCTGGTCCTCTGTGCAGGGGGCGAGGACCTGGGGCCCTGGGGCCCTGGCGTTGGAAGGAGTGCGGACCCAGCCCCTGCCACTGCAGCTCTGTGTGACCCTAGGGAGGTCCTGGACACTTCCGAGCCTTGGCCCTGCCCTTCCCCCCCCCCCACCTCCAGTCGACAGAATGGCAGTAATGGCACCTCCGGGCAGGACGGTTGTGAGGGTGCACGACGGGGACGCCACCTGTGCAGTGCCTGGCTCTGCGGGTGTTCGGCCCGTGGCAGCCAACCGCTGTTGGTGTGTCATTGGTTTGGGGGACAACAACACCTTCCAGGTGTGGGCAGCCTGTGTATAGAAAGGCAGTATCAGGCCAGAAGCCGTGAAAGGACTGTTTTTTCAGTTGGAACATTTTTTCCATCTCCTTCCCTTCTCATCCCCACCCAGGCCCTGGCCATCCACCCTCTCCTTCCACATTTCAGGGACTCTCGCTGGGAGACAGGGGGACCCCTTCCTTTTCATTCAGGGGCGTGCCGGAAGTGAGACGCCCTTGGTATCTACGGTTTCGCTCATCCCACCCCAGTGACCCCGTCTCAGTTTTCTTCTTCCACCAGCTGCCGTCGCCGTGCAGAGTCCATTGCTCTTTATCTCGGTTGTCATAAAGTAATAGCGGACGGGTGTTCAGATTAAGTGCCCGGCACCGCAGTCCTGCCTTCTGGCAACAGAGGCCAAGGAGCACGCTGGCAGTTTATCTATGCAGAATTACTTCACAGCCCGCACCAGGGGTCTGCTTCCTTAAAGCCGTGTTCAAAGAATAAAATTCTGGTAGGCATTCAAGCTGTTCCCTCATGTGCTAGGCCTGTGTTTTCTTTCTAGGCCTCTGTCTCCTTCCTTCCTCAATTCCTTGAATTGAATTAATCTGGTGGTTAAAGCTTCCTCGTTGCGTCTTCAGTACTGGTTGCTCCTTTTGGCTTTAGAAACACTGTCCAAAACCTAAGTGATATTTTCCCCTTGTCCTTTCACGGTGGTTCATATGTGTACATGTATTTCTATGCATGTGTGGGTGGGTGTGTTCAAGCTTGAAGGGTGTTACCAAACAGAGTGGAACTGTAACTTCTTTTTCCTAGAAGATCTCCAGGAGGCATATCTTATAATAAAGCAGTGCCAACTTTCCTACTTTTAGTTATATTTGCAGGTTATTTAGGGTAATCATGGTAACCTGCTTATGCTCAACAGAAATGGCGAGTGGGGTCACTGGGGCCATTTGAACCTACCCACCTCGTCAGGAATCCATTGAGTGATTAGAGCAATCATTTTTAAAGTTGCCAAATGGAATTGAGCACTGGGATTTTAGTCTCCGAGTCCACATGCTGGCCTTGCTGATGACGGCCTTGAACCACCTACATTAGAGATCTGTGAGAGAGGAACCCGGAAGCTTCTGCATGATAGAGCCAGGGAATGTTCCGTGGTGCCTTCAAGCTGTCACAGCTGATTCACCGTCACCTGAGAAACAAAGGTGTCTTCAGAACGTGCTTCCGGGGATTCGGGGGCCACGTCCGCCTTGTCAGTGACGGTGTTGAGGGCCTCCAGTGTCCGGTCCCCCCGGCTTACCGAGTGGAGCCCCCCTCTTTTCCAGGTTTGACGAGTCCCTCTGGCAGACCTTGGACCTCACAGGGAAAAACCTGCACCCAGATGTGATTGGGCGGCTGCTGTCTCGAGGGGTGGTCGCCTTCTGCTGCCCACGGTCATTTGTGGACCAACAACCGGTAGTTGAACATTTCAGGTAAAAAAGAAAAATTCTGGGAAAAAAACTGTTTCTAAATCTTGCAGTGGAAACAGATCCAAACTGTTTTCCCCTTTTGCCCAGCCTGACACAGCCTGTGACAGACAGGGCGTCTGTGCAGTAGGGGTGGGAACTGCATCTTTGCTCTGTGGTCCCAGGGTCTCAGAGATCCCCATTCATCTAACTTAGGGTGGCCAGTGGGCTCCCGCCCGGCCCAGAGGTGCACCCCACTCCCTCCCAGCGCCCGTGTCAGAGGAGGAAAAGAGCGTGTGAGGAGTCTCCGCTTGGGGACCTCTGGCTTTCTGGTCCCGTCACCTGACACTTCTTCAGGTGACAAATGTGCCACCTGAAGACGTGTCCTCTTTTTGTTTGCTTTGTGAATAGTTGGAGAAACCGTTCCCCTGTTGCTGGGAGCTGTAATGGGGCTTAGTGCTTTCTCGTGCAGTACTTGACTAGACTCCCTAGACACTGAACAGAGGAATAAGCTGCAGACAGAAGAAGGAAGGATGAAGCGTGTGTCCTGATTCTAGCACTTTCCCGCCTTTCTCCGTGGTCGGGGGCTGGTTTCTGTCCTTCTGCTGTGGCTGCTTCTCGCCTCCTTCACGTTTCCTTTGGTCACTCCAGGGTCTGTCCCTAGCTGCCTTCTCTCGATCCACACAGTGGCCCGGACGAGCTGTGTCCTGGGCGCCCACACTGTGCTGGGACCCTCCGGTCCTCATCAGCAGCTCCGCTCTCTCCTTCAAACAGACCCCATTGCCAGTGACCCAGAGACTGCGACACCTGGATTTCCTCCAGGCCCCTCGAGGTCAGCATATCTGACACGAACTCATCCCTCCTTACAACTTGCTCATCGTCATCTTCCCTGTTTGAGTAAAGTGCCACGGCCAGCGACCTCCGCCCTCAACAGCAGTGGTCACCGGCATGAGCTCCTCATGCACATCCGGCTCCTTCTCGCCGTGCCCACTGATTCATTTCTAAGGGGGACTCTGTTGGCTGTTTGACTTGGCAAAAATACTCTGGGGTTTTAAAGTGAATGAGGATGGGAATTAGCTAGGAGCAGTTTGATTTGTGGCTATAGAAACTATCGGGACTTCCTGAAATGTGCATTGAGTGTCTAGCTGGTGATTGGCTGCTTGTCTGGGGAGGAGGCGGGGCGGGCTTGACCTTGATGGACAGGCCGCCTTGCAGAGCCTCTCTTCTCTCCTGGGTCCAGCCCTTTCCGTGTGCAGCACCTGGACCTGTCGAACTCCGTCATCGGTGTGTTCACCCTGCACAGCATCCTGTCCCCGTGCTCCAAGCTGCAGAACCTAAGCCTGGAAGGCCTACAGCTTTCGGATCCCATTGTCAAGTGAGTGAGTGGCAACCAGGAGCGAGTGGTGGAGGCCGGATGTGTGTTCATTTCACTTCCTGAGCATAACTGGGGTTCCCTGCTGCCCCTGTCCAGGTGGACTCAGAAAATAGCCAGGGCAGTGCATCAGCTTCCGAAACTTTCCGGGACTCGTCTAGGCAACCCGAGCGTGCGCGCGAGCTGTGTGCGGCCTGATGCTAGGTGCTAGAGCCGCTCGCTGAATAAAAGCATGGTCCCTGCCCGGTGCTGGGAGAAACGGGTGGTTACAGTGCAGCGTGCTTGTCCATTTCATCGGTGACTGTGTGGCAGCACACAGCAAACCTAATCAAATGTAGGGAGGGTCACCTTCCTGGAGGGAGTGACTCGGGCTCGCGATCTAGGTAAAGCTCCCTGTGGCCCTAAACTGGTAAGGAAGTGGGAATTGCAGGAGCACAGGGCTGGGGGGCGGCCGGCAGGTGGGAGGGGCAGGCAGCAGGTGTGGACCTCAGGGATCCGATCACAGTGGGCCCCACCACAGGCTGTAGGGCAAGTGTGGTGAAGGGTGAGCTGCTGAGAACACAAGGAAGTTGAGATTAGAAAGTCAACTCACTGAGCACCTCAGGGAGTCAACCAGACGCGGGAGGAGAGACATGGTGGGACTTGGTTGTGTCCATGCAGGTGGGAAATGAGGAGACCCGCCCGACGTAAAAAGTAGGAGAGTAATAATAACAAAGATAGCAGCTGACGTTCATTGAGCACTTACTCCATGCCAAATACTAAGTTCTTTAAAGGCCGTCTCATTTAATTCGCACAGCAGTCGGACAGAATAGGTTCTTATGGTTACCATTTTACAGATGTGGAATCTGAGGCACGGGCTGAACATCTTGTCCAAGGTCACACAGTGTGCAGGTGGCAGAACCAAGGTTTGAACTTGGCAAGGATGATTCCAGAACTCTTGCACTTAATCACTAAGTTTCACTATTGTGAGGCATTTGAGAATGTGGAGCAGAGGGCGAGTGGAGAAACATTTAACCGGGAGAACACTCTAACTATAAGTAGAAGTTTGCCTACACGTTAATTCCAATTATGTGTGAAATGGAAATGTGGGTATGCTATTGCTCTTTTAAAAAAAATTTAAAAGGTACGTTGAAGAGTGTTTCTTGTGCATTTACTCTGTGCAGGCGCTGTGTGAAACCCTTTATTACATTATATCATTTAATTTTAACAACCATACCAAGAAGGCACTGATCCTGCCATTTCACAGATGAGTAAACTAAGGCAGAGAGAGCATCCTGCTTGGTGTCGTGCACACAGTGAGATGTGAATTTATTTGTTTTATTTTAAGTCTTCAATTAAAATTATTGGGGTGACATGAATACAGTGTCTGTGTATTGCATTGTGCATTCACCGCCCAGAGTCAGATCTCCTCTGAGATGTGAACCTGAACTCACTTCTGACCCGGAGGCCTGTTGTTGCTCACCTGCCTCACTAGCCTGCTTTCCTCATAATGCTTGTGGATCAAATACAAGTCTCTTACTGATACTCTTTTGGCATTTTTCTCTTTTCCCAGTAATCTTGCACAGAACTCAAATTTAGTCCGACTAAACCTTTCTGGGTGTTCTGGCTTCTCCGAATCGGCCCTGAAGACTTTGCTGAGTAGCTGTTCCAGGTGGGAAAGGTTTGAGACTTGATTACAGAACTGTCTTTTCAATGGTACAGTTGAACTCATGTCCGAATAGAACTGGGAAACTTTCTGAGCTATTCCTAGCTCCAGGCTCTTGATTTGGATAATGCAGTGTATACCCTTTGCCCCCTAAACTGTCAGTCAGCCCTCAGGAGCCAAATCCAAAGAGCTTGCAGAGGATGATTGTGTAATAAGCCCTTTTTTCTTGTTTCTGTTTCAAAAGGGAAGATGTAGTATGTTTATCCACAGTATGGTTGAAAGGAATCTGTTTTTACCTGACCAGACAGTCAGGGTTTTTTCCCCTTTAATATCTGTAGACATTACTTAACAGTTTTTGATAAATGTTGTACACTTGAAATCTACAACAGGAAGTTGGGTGCTTCCATTAAAAACATCATTTACATTGTGTTAATGTCAGGGTGTGAACAGAGGGTGCAGAGATTGCTGAGGGGGGAAATGGGTCACAGAACACACAGTGCTGTGTGCGTGCGTGTGCGTGTGTGTGCGTGTGTGTGTGATCCCTGGGCCTCTGCATATGTCCCACCGCGTTGCACCTCTGTCTCCTTAAGACCTGTTGAAAGTCTATTGCCTTGGGTAGGAATGCTATCGATGAGATAAACTATCAGCCCTGCATTTCCTCAGGAATGCCAGGAATGGGGTGTGTGGTTGCATGGTGGGATCTTTTCTCTGAATGCCTCAGTTGCTAAGAGTCCAAATAGGACAAGGCAGTTGTCTCGTGATCAGGGAACGGGGGGTCAAACTCATTTTCACTGGAGGCCACATCAGCCTGCGGGGGCCTTCAAAGGGCTGGATGTAATTTTAGGGCTGTGTACATGTAACTACTTTTTAACTAGGGGCAGGGAGCTTGGCGCTGCTGCCAGGGAGAAACAAGGTGGTATTGGACAGATAAAACAAGGTGAAGGGCAGGATTGAGCCCCTGGGCCTTGTGTTTGCCACCTGTGGAAAACATCTCAGGTGGTTGTTCAATCCGTGTAGTCGTTTTTTTTAACAACCTGTTGGTTGAGAAAGAAAACAGGCTGGAATTTCTATACTTCCAGGTCTGGAATAAGGTTTGAGCTGGCAGGAAGGGAGGAGAGTGCTCCCCTTTGTTTCCACAAGGGGGCAGCATTCACTCAGGCCTTGGCTCAGATCCCCTGGCCACTTTCTGAAGCCAGCTGGAGCAGGGGAGGATGTCAAGGGGAAGCTGGAAAGAGGGGCACCCTTGCTGGTGAGCAAAGGTGGCTTCTGAGAGGAGCAGAAGTTCTGTGCATGAAATGGTAAGGAGTACCTGGCTCTGTACGAGCTTTGCAGCCAGAGGCAGGGCTGCCTGGAGACTCAATCCTGTGTGACGGTCTCGTGCTTTTCTTGTTGTTGCCCCTCTGGTGCTCAGACTGGATGAGCTCAACCTCTCCTGGTGCTTTGACTTCACTGAAAAGCACGTGCAAGTGGCTGTCGCGCATGTGTCGGAGACTGTCACCCAGCTGAACCTCAGCGGCTACCGGAAGAACCTCCAGAGAGCAGGTAAGACGCAGCCGCTGGGCCCCGGACAGCAGTGGGCTTGCTTCAGGGGGCCTCCCCTAGGGACAGCCCTGCCTAAGCCATCTCTCCATCCGGTGCCTGCATTTGTTCCCATTTTCCGAGGAGGCAGCAGCGGATCAGAAGGGTTCGGCAAAGGCAGACAGCTAGCATCGAGACTTAAATCCAGAGTCTAGAGGCAGAAATCTTTTATACTTTCACACTATTTACTTACTTACTTATTTATTAATTTACTATTTTAATTCTCACCCGAAGATGTGTTTATTGACTTGAGAGAGGGGGAGAGAAACATTGATGTGAGAGAGAAATACCGATTTCTTGCCTCCCAAACACGCCCTGACCAGTGGTGGAACCCACCACCTCTTTGGTGGGCAGGACCATGCTCCAACCAACTGAGCCACCTGGCCAGGGCCGAACAATTTACTTTTTAAACAGAAGAATTCTTTTAATTGACTAGATTTTTTAGGTCAGACTCCAACATAAAAATAGATAAATGCAGTCTTTGATTAGTATTAAGCAGTGGTTTCGACCAGGGATCATTTATCCTGCCAGGGGACCTCTGGCCAGGTCTGGAGACATTTTCGTTGGTCATGGCCGTGGGGGTGCTCCTGAAAGCCAGTGAACAGAAGTCAGGTGTGTACAGAGCAGCAGAACGACGCACAAGGAATAATCTGGTCCAGATGGCGCCAGGGTTGGAAAACACTGTTACAAGTTGTTCATAAGTCCACACTTAGAACTTTCACTTGTGAGTTCAGTCTAAGTACATACGGGAGGTCGTTTGGATGGACACAGGCATTTGAAATCAGGGCCATTGCATGACGGTTACAGTCTTCATGAGCCTCAACTTCCAGCCACGGTTTGCTTGTCTAAATACAGAGAAAATCTTGATTTGCAAAGGTAAGTGTTTGCAGATGGCAAGATTTTCTTTAACAGCTTCACCTGGCGACCTCAGGCTGTGAGCCACACAGAACCCAGTGGAGCTACCTTGCTTCAACCCTGTCATGGTGCTGATGTTGCTGTCTGCTCATCTAAGCATTCTGTTCTTACAGTTCTCATTATACTTTAAAGATGTGAGTCCCCGATTTGCAGAATAAGTTTGTCTAGAGATTAAGCATGAAATTGTCTTTCTGTAAAATGACAGATCAGTATTTGAAAACTCTCATCCCAGGACGTGATATGTGTTCCGGTAAGATACATCAGGGCGCAGACAGTCAGAGGTGGGTTCCCCTGAGTGGCCCGGATGTGAGTCCCTTTGTAGGTGCCTGCGTTTTCAGACAGCAGAACGTTGTCCTTAGAGATTTGTGGCAGCAGCAGGGACATCTTTCTCACTGCTCCCCTGCACAAACCGTGCTTCTGTTCTACTTTAAACACTGTTTTCAATCCGATTACAGTATGTATATAGTCATTCTTAAAATGTGGATAAACACAAAAACAAACCATCAGGAATCCCACCAACATATTTTTCCATAGAAGAGTTGTTTATTTATTTATTTTTAGAGAGGGGCAGGAAGGGGGGGAAGAGAGGGGAAGAGACATCGATGTGAGAGACAAACGACTATCAGTTGCACCCCAACCGGGGACCAAACCCGCAACCCAGGCATGTGCCCTGACCAGGAGTCGAACCGGTGACATTTCGCTTTGCAGGAGGACACCCAACCACCTGAGCTGCATCAGTTGGGACGAGAGTATTTTTTTAGAATGGGACGCAGTGTATTGGATACTTGGTCATACGTTCTTTTTCCAGATAACCCTCTTTTCAGGGGCTGGACCACATCATTTTCAGTGGCTGCGTGATATTCCACCCGACAGACGTGGGGTCATTTGTGTTGGCTCGATAACAGGGTACTCAGTTGACCTCTGTTTCGTGATCGGTAAAACGGAGGTAACAGCGGAATCCCCCTCTTGGAGTCACGTGAGGTGTACTGAACTGTCCCTGGTACACAGTGGGCACTCAGTAATCATCGCCACCCCCACCCTGGATTTTTTTCTGAAAAAATTTTTTTTATCCCTGCCCCCCCAACCCTTTTGGGGACAATACGAAAGTGCTGGAGGAGGCTTGGGTGGACCTGGCTTTGGGTCTTGTACTTGACCTTGACTGAAATTGTCTTTCTGTAAAATGACAGATCAGATTCGGTGGCTTCTCAGGTCCCTTCCCCTCAGGTGGATGTCCAGTTTGTGGTGCAGTGAGGGAGGGGTCTCAGCAGTGACTGCGGTTTAGTAACCACCCCCCTCCCCGCCGCCACCACCGCCACCACCAAGGGAGGATGGGGCTTCAATCAGGGCTGGAGTTGGAGACTAACCGGTTCCATCGCCCAAGGTTTCCTTCTTTCCTAGGTGGTGCCAAAATAAGATAGCATCTGATTTGGGGTTTTATTGGTGGCTGGTTGACCAGCTCAGTGATGAGTCACTCAAAACTGTATTGTGCAGTTTCTTCATTTTTTAGTCATTCATTAAACTAGTGTTTATTGAGCACATACAGAGCCTCTTCCAGGCTTGGGAGATGTGGCCTTGAACTCAACAAATGAAGTCATTCTTGCAAGAGTACCTTCTAGTGGGAGAGCCAGACGATCGACAAAGAACTGAACACTGTGAAAGAAGGTGAAAATTAAGGCGGGAAATGCAGCTGAGTAACCAGGCAGATACAGGGGAAGGGGCTCTTTTTAGATGGGACAATCAACGTGAGGAGCGCTCTGTTGGCGACCCTCGAGAGCAGAGACCTGAAGGAATGAGCTGCATAGGGGTGTGAGGGAGTGAGGGAAGAACATTCTAGAACTAAGGACCAGCAAGTGTAGGCCCTTGCTGTGGGAGCCAGTGTGTAATGAGGAGGAAGGAAGGCAGTGATAGGAGATGAGGAAACCGAGGGCTGTACAAACCAAGGAAAAGCTTTGTTCGGATTTTTTTCTGAGTGAAGTAGGAAACCAGTGGAGTATGTTGAGCAGGGAATGTGATCTGACTCACATTCTAAATGTCATGTTCTGCTGCTGTGATCAATAGAGTGGTAACATTCAGGGTGCTAAGAAATGCTCAGAACCCTGACCCGTGTGGCCCAATTAGTCGGGTTTCATTCTGGAAACTGAAAGATCGCTGGTTTGATATCTAGTCGGGGCACAGGCCTGGGCTGTGGGTTCAGTCCTCAATCGAGGCTCCCACAAGAGACAACTGATTAATGTTTCTCACATCAAAGTTTCTCTCCCTCTCTTTGTCCCTTCCTCTTTCTCTAAAAATAAATAAATAAACCTTTTTAAAAAAATAAATAAACCTTTTTTTTAAAAAAAGGAAATGAATAGTATTTTGGCCCAGGTCAGTGTGGCTCAGTGTGGCTCAGTTGGCCACACTGAGTTGGAGTGTCATCCAGTAACCAGAACGTCATAGGTTCAATTCCCTGTCCCCTATCTGGGCATTTATGATCCTTGGTCAGGGCCTGTACCAACACAGCCAATCCATGCTTCTCTCTTGCATGCAGGTTTCTCTCTCTCTAAAACCAATGGAAAAACGTCATTAGGTAAGGATTTTTAAAACAAAGAAATCAGATTTGGGGCACATTTTGAAAGCGAACAAAACAAGATTTAGGAATAGATTTGATACTTGATGTGAGAAAAACGGTCGTATGACTCCCAGGGTTTTGAACTGAGGAACTGGATCAGTGCAGTTACCACTTACTGAGATGGGAAAAACTTTAGGAAGGAGCAGATCGAGAAGTCAGGTATTTGGTTTGGGGCATAGATTTAAGGTGCCTATTACCTGTCCCAGTGGGTATGCTGGGGTGTATTTAGGAGGTTGTTAACAATTCAAGCCTAGGGTTTAGGGGAGGTGAGGGGGCTGAAGAGAGAGCTGTGAAAAGAGAAAAACCCTCAAACATTAATGAAGTTTTTTGTTTGTTTTGTTTTACTCTGTATTGGTTTGGGGTGCACAGCTTAGTGGTTAGATAGTTATACACCTTGCATAGTGTCCCCCTCGATATTTCCAGTTCCCCAAGCCATACATAGTTATAGTACTATATTGGCTGTGTCTCCTGTGCTGTACTTCACATCCCTGTGACTGTTCTGTACCTGCCAATTTGTGCTTCTTAGTCTCCAGCTCTTTCGCCCCGGCCCCCAGCCCCTCTCCTCTGGCAGCTCCCAGGTCTCTTGCTGTGTCTATGAGTCTGTTTCCGTTTTGTTTCATGTATGTTGCAAACATGTATTTCCAGTTTTCTGACACTTCATTAATCCTGTTTTTATTTTGCTTTAAGATGGTATGGTTTTAAAATTTTTCTGTAGTAAATTAGCAATATTCCTTTTTATCGGTGTGTGTGTGTTTTTAATGTTTAGAAACTCCTTATCTATTCTAAAATCCAATGGGTAATTACCCAAATTTTTGCATTTAAAACTTTTTAATGTGTGGAATTTATTTGGTTATATTAAGTTGCAGAAATGAATTTTTTTCTGGTTGTGGTAGCAGCATTTTTTTAAAAATCTATGAACCTCCCTCATTGGACTGGCCTACTGCCTTCACAGTGTGGTGTTCAGCCACACAGTTAGGCACCGTTAGGTGATTCACCCTCGGGCGAGCATCCCAGTGGTGGGTGGTGCAGCCCGCTGCGTGCCTGGGCTGCCTGGTGCAGCCTATTCGTTGCTCCTGGGCTGCAAGCCAGCGCGGCAGTCACTGCACAAAACAACTTGAGACTAAAGCAGGAACGAGAGAAGTGACGCAGTCCCAAGGCACAGCAAACACGCAGTGTATAAGGCTGACGCCTGCGTCACACGACGTGCTGTTCTATTGCAGACTTCGTCTTCAAAGTAGAAACAGCACAGTGTGAAATAATACAAAGTGTAGAATCGTGACTACGTGAGCCACGTCATCATCAGTATTGCGTACTGTGCGTAAGTGCGCGCGCTGTACTTCCCCTCGGTTGGTGGCGCGCCGGTCTGTTTGCGCCAGCACCGCCACAGACTCGGGAGCAGGGCCTTTCGCGTCCGCGATCACGATGACTGTGTCACTGCTGGGACATTGTCACCTCCCTTATACTCCGTGGGACCTTCATTGTGGACATGGTCCGCCTTTGAAACATTGTGCGGCACGGGACTGGGTATGGCGGTGTTTGGGTTTGCCTTTGCTGTTCCGAATGGCCTTCTTCCAGGCTTTGCTGATACGCAGATCCATAGCTATGGCTTGTTGTTAGCCATTCGTTTCCCACAGTTCGCTTACTGTTTCCAGTGGCTTTCGAGTAGCTCGCTTGGGTGTTTAGGGGAGAAAAATCTTACATGCCAAGATGACAATTTTGTTTCTTCCTGACGGTGTGTGATTGACTGCACTGTCGGAATTTCTGGCACAGCGGTAAATGCTGGCGTTGATAGCGGATGCCCTTGTCTTGTTCCTGTAGAGTGACCGCCATTTTTTTTTCTAGATCTCTCTACCTTAATTAGAAGATGCCCCAATCTTGTCCACCTAGACTTAAGGTATGTTCTCATTCATTTATTTTAGAAAAAAAAGTGAAAAATTGTGGTAACTCCTTGAGCGGGGAGAGGAATCGCATGTGTTGCAGTGAAGGACCTCGGCAGCAGGCTGCTCCCTGCCCCCTCTGGCCCGGGAGGGCGGGCGCGCGGGCTGGCGGGCGCGCGGGCGCTGACCCTCTCCTCGCTCTGTTGCAGTGACAGCATCATGCTGAACCACGACTGCTTTCCTGAGTTTCACCAGCTCAACTACCTCCAGCACCTGTCGCTCAGCCGCTGCTATGACATCATCCCTGAAACTCTACTGTAAGTATCTGTGACTGTCAAAGCTAGTAGCGGGACGCAGGGGTCACAAGAGATGCCACCAAGGGTTAAATCCATTGTTACAAATGGCAGATGTTTAAAACGTAGACATCGGTATCAGTGTGCCCCAGACTGGTTAGGAAAGACCAGCAAAATAGAAGAACCAAGGCAACATGTTTCACTTAAGATGCCTGGTGACGGCGAGTTCACTGAAATAAATTAGCTCCCATTTTTCATTTCGCTGTGAGCGGATTGAAGAATTAGCATGCTGTGCTAGCGTCTGGTGGGCTTGCCACAGAGGAGGGTGGATTTCATGTCCAGGGTGCTCAGGGTGTGACTGGAGAGCAGACCAAGTGGGGTGGCTTTTGTTCTTTTTTTCCCCCCAAAGTTTTCGAATCCACTCCTGATTTCCAAAGCCTTCATCTGAGCTAGAGGAAAAATTCCATAATCCTCTAGTGATGTCTGTCCTGGATGGTCCAAGAGTGGGAAGAAGAGAAATGTCTAAGTGGTTAATATTGTAAGAGTCTGATGCTCTCTTTGCAAACAGGGGAGGTTGAGGTCCTAAAGAGGGAAGTAACTGAACCCAAAGCTGTGTGATGAGTGAATGGCTAAGCTGGGTCTACAGCCCAGGTCTCCAGGGCAGAGGCCAAGTAGACCGTCCAGTCTGGTGGCTTTACAAGGGCTTATTCTGTGCCGGCTCAGCCCCTTCCACAGAGTCAGGGAGTACAGAGGAAAAAGGAACCTGGTCCAGCTTTGGTTTTGGAAGTGCTGTACCCAAATCATGCTGGGAATAATATCTCTGGCTTTTTCTTGTATTGCTCTTTTTTATCCTCACCGGATGACATTGGTTTTTAAAAAGATATCCTTTCATCCCAAAGGGCTGGAAAATTCTTTCTCATATCAAATGTAAACACACAGCAGATTTAGTG